>NC_083095.1:10944184-11591684 GCF_949774975.1 Lagenorhynchus albirostris | reverse complement strand
TGACCTGTGGGGTTGGACGGGTCGGGGGGAGGGAAGGCATCCTTGTCCCCTGGGCTCTCACGAAACTAGAACAAGTGAATAGAGTCCAGGCTTATTTCAGCAGCGAGGACCCACCGGCTCCTTCTCTCACTTCCACCACATCTGGATGAGAAGTAGCGTTTCCTGGCACCCCGTCCTGCTCACATCCCGTGACCAACTCAGCATCTACCTTCCATACGATGTGCAGGAGGGAAGGGGTGTGGTGGGTGATGGGACAAGGTTGGAGGGGAAAGGAGTCACATGTCCACCATGAATGTTTCTCAGAGACCTCCTCCCGTCCTGGGGCTGCTGGGCGGTCCCACAGTCCCATGTACCTCGATCCTGAACGTTTAGTCCAGGTAGGCCTATGCCTTGGAGCCCTGGGACAAGGGGCCCATGCTTGTTCTCATGGAGCCTTATATAAAGCACACAAGGATGTGAACGATTGACGCTGGAGCCAGGGACCAGGGAGAGCAAGAGGTGACCTGCACTGGGGGAGGGTCTTAACTCCCAGATCAGGTCATATTTGGATCACCCAGAGATCCAGTGATGACTGATAGCTGTCCAATACCATCTGTAGTGCACAAAATCCTCATCTTTCCTCTGTCTCCGTTTCCTCATCTTATACAGGGAACAATAACAGTACCTTCCTCACAAGGCTGTTGTGGGGTGAATGAATGAATAATGGGACGTGCCTAGAACAGTGCCTAGCACATAATAAATTCTCAATGAATGTTAGCTATGTTTTGGTGGTTGTTGTTATGATGATGATTATTTATACATTCATTCAAGCCCAGAGCCTTATAAGTAAGGGTTTGTGTTGGATGAATGATTGAAATAAATGCAAGTGGATAAAATAGTGGCAGCAAATGACATCAAAGATTGAAATAGGGCTTCCCTGGTGGCGCAGTGGTTGAGAGTCCGCCTGCCGATGCAGGGGACACAGGTTCGTGCCCCGGTCCGGGAAGATCCCACATGCCACGGAGCGGCTGGGCCCGTGAGCCATGGCCACTGAGCCTGCGCGGCCGGAGCCTGTGCTCCGCAACGGGAGAAGCCACAACAGTGAGAGGCCCGCATACTGCAAAAAAAAAAAAAAAAAAAAAAAAGATTGAAATAGACACTTGATTTGCACTTGATTTGGTCTGATTAGTTATCATGATCTGGAATCCTGGGAAACTGCTGAATAGGGAGGCTCAGAATAGACAGTTTTCCTCTGTACTGAGTACAGCAAGGTACACACGGGGCTTCTGCACTTTGCAACCCACAAAGTGGGCAGGTTCCTCACCCATTTTGCTCATCTCTCTCCTTACCAGACAGTAAACTCTTCCAAGGCAAGGACCATGACTTACAGGCACTCCGAAACCAAGTGTCAACATGGCTGTGGGGACAGAGCATGTGCTTACAAATTTGTATTGAATGAATGAATGAATATTGTCTGATTGACTCAGAAAATGACAGGACTAAACCTTCAATAAAGGACCTCAGAGCCTTGGCCTGTGAGGGACTGGGGAATCAGGGGTTAATTATTACCCCTTGAATTGGATTAGATTAGATGTTCACCATTCACTGAAATCGGATTAGGCTGTGTCCAGTTCCAAAGTGGTGAAGAGGTTGGACTTTGGGGTCCATCAAATCTGGGAGGAGATGTCTCAGGCACGCCCCAGCTTTGTAAACATAGTCAAGTTATTTAATTTCTCTGGGCCTCAGTTTCAGCATCTATAAACTAGACTTGATGATATTTGCTTCTCAGGGATGCTGTGCAAACAAAATTGTCCAAGGTGTGTAAAGCCATTTGCCCCCCGGGAAGGGAGCCGTATCTTTTTTTTCCCCTTTAAAATTGTTTTATTCAATACAAATTATGTCAGTAGTATAAACTGTTAAAAGAAACAAGTTTTGAGTGAATGGGTCAATTTGCCAAATTGGCTATTTGGCAAAATGATTCTTAGCAAGTTGATTTTTGGCAAAGTAGACCTAGTGTTCTCTTACCCCCATCACCTTCTCTGCCAGGGGTGGAGGCAATGAAACTTCATTATAGATTCTGTGAAGTGGGGATGATAGCAGCCCTCTCCTCTCTCAAGGGATTTGGAACCACTTATGGTGGTGTAAGTGATGGAAGAGTCCTTTGTAAACTGTAGAGTGAGGTGCACATGTGAGGATCACAAACACGGCCGGAGTAGCAGAGAGAATTTGAACCTGGAACCCAGCTGGAGTAAACCTCTCAGCCAGGGGGATAGGACTCAGAAAAGACCCAGAAACCCAGTGGTGAGCTTCATCCACAAGGCCATGGACTCAGGAGTCAGACTGCCTGGGTTCAAGGCCTGCCTCTGCCTCTCTCTACTGTCTGCGACCCTGGGCAGTGACTTAATTTCACAAGGCCTGAATGCTCTTGCTGGTGAGGTAGCGTTACAGTAAGTCCTTCGTGGGGCTAGGGGCAGGGACGAGCCTGTGAAGTGCTCAGTCCAGCTCCTGGGACGCAGCAGCACCCAGTAAATGCGGCGGCTGCCTGTTCTCCACAACCTCACTGTCCCACCCACTCTCCAGGGGCAGCAAGACCTCCTGCCTCAGCTGGTCCAGCCTTGGGTTTGCACAGTATGAGGAGAAAATAAGCCAGAAGGACAGCAAGGGAAGGGGAAGCAGGGTGGCCCACCTTACAGGGGAGGTCATTACCGTAGGAGGCAGGGGCCACCGTGACCCCCATTTCACAGGTGGGGCCACTGAGGCCCTGCTGGCACCAGGCTTCACATCCAGGCCTGTTCGTGCTCAAGGCCGGCGCTCATTCAGCTCAGCCAGGGTCCCTCTGTGGCGCTGACTCCAGACACCATGTGGGTGCCCAGAGGAGAGCACACGGACAGAAACCAAGTGGGTGCTTGGCCCAGCCCACCCCGACTCCTACTCCTTCCCCATTCCTTCCACCCCCTAACTATGACCCCGTGCCCTGGGGTGCTCTCCTGGGCTGGTGTCCCTGTCAGCCTCTCCAGGATGCTGGGACAGGGACGGGAATCACCAGCTTGGCCTGTGTCCTTCTCTGCCACAGACAACAGGTAATTGCTTTTGTCCCTTATCTCACTCTCACTCTTTATTACTTCCCTGAGGAGATGCTATAACCACGGCCTCCACAAATTAGGTCAGTCTCCTGGCTGCAAGCACACACCAAGGAGCCACTGTCAGGGAGGAGTGAGCTGTGGAGGGGAGATTATATCTTCGGGTGGCAGGGACACACTGTCCCTTGGCTCAGGACGTGCCGACAGGCCACGGATGACTCCTGGGAGTATAGCCAGTGCCCTGCCGAAGAAGTGCTGGATCCAGAGGTAGAAGTGTGAATCTTGTCGTGGGCTCTGTCCTAGGCTTGCTGTATGACCTCAGGCCCAGCACGTAACCTCTCTGGGTTCTAGGTTTTTCTTGGGTCAGGTGGGGACAGTAACTCTTTCCCCCATGATACTCAAGCCAGCTTGGAGCTGGGAGGCATCGATTCCATGTATTCTCAGTGTGTTCTAGATTCTTGTGGCAGCTCCTTTCTTTAAAATAGCTTTATTGACATACATTTGCACATATTTAAAATGTACAATTTGGTAAGTTTTGACATATGTGTACCCCTGGGATGCCATCACCACAATCAAGATAGTGAACACAGGGCTTCCCTGGTGGCGCAGTGCTTAAGAATCCGCCTGCCGATGCAGGGGACATGGGTTCCAGCCCTGGTCCGGGAAGATCCCACATGCCGCAGAGCAACTGAGCCCGTAAGCCACAACTACTGGGCCTGCGCTCTAGAGCCCGTGCCCTACAAGAGAAGCCACCACAATGAGAAGCCCGTGCACCGCAATGAAGAGTAGCCCCCTCTCTCCACAACTAGAGAAAGCCCGCATGCAGCAACAAGGACCCAATGCAGCCAAAAATAAATAAATAAAATTAATTAATTAAAAAAAAAAAAGATAGTGAACACATCCATTCCCTCCCCACATTTCCTCTTGGCCCTTTGTGATCCCTCCTTCCCCTCCCCACGTCCACATTCCAGGCAACCCACAGGCTCATCTGCCTCCTTTCACTATAGATTCATTTGCACGTCCTAGAATTTTATACAAACGGAATTATACACTATGTATTTTTTTGTCTGGCTTCTACTTTGAGATTCCTCCATATTGTGTATTTCAACAGTACATTTCTCTTTATTGCTAAGTCATCACCCACTAACGGATATGCTACAACATTTTTATTCATTTATCTGTTGATATATACCTGAGTTGTTTCCAGTTTGGGGTGATTACACATAAAGCTGCCATGAATATTCATGTACAAGTATTGAATGCTTTCGTTTCTCTTGGGTAAATACCTAGGAGTGGAAGGGCTAGTCATAGGGTATAGGTGTTTGTTTAATTTTTCAAGAAATGAAAAATTGTTTTCCAAAATAGTTGTACCATGTTACGTTCCCACCAACAGTATATGAGTTCAAGTTCCTCCACATCTTCACAAACACTTGACACAATCAGTCTTTTTAATTTTAGATGTTCCAATAGGCATGTAGTGGTAGCTCATTGCAGTGCTTCTTCCAGAGAAGCACGTGCGTGCCCACACCGCCTGCCCAAGGCCAGGTTGTCTTTCTTAATTAGGAGTTGAGGCAGGGCGTGGGGACCCCTGGAGTCCTCTGTGTGCACCTTTCATTCTTCCCTTCTGCTACTGGAGAGGCCGCTGGGGACACACGGTGACCTCCCAAGTACCTTTCCTGCCTTGGAATTCTGGGACAAACATACTTGAGACCAAGCTCTCACCTTTGGTAAAAATTCTCTGGCCTCTCGATATCATTGTCCTATGTCCACTTGGGTGTTTAATATTTATTGGCATTCAGTGCCTTGGGAATAAGATCTCTCTCCCTGGGAGATCCTGGGATCCCAGGATGAGGTGGTGGGGTAGCCTGAACCACCTGGCCTGGAGCTGGGAGCCAAGAGGACTGGGTCTGGAGTGGGACCCATGGCTTCTTCAGAGCACCATCGTCAGGGGTATGACAGCAGCTGAAGGGCTCAGAGGCCCTCCACGCTGGGAGGCTCCCTGGTTCTGAGGCCAAGTCAGAGGGCTCTTGCCCCCCAAACCTTCTGTCCAGGCACAGATCTTCTCCAGAAGAGCTGGCATGCACGGAACAAAATTCGTTGGTTACATTTAGGACCAAATGCTTCTCACCATGTGTCTTCCATCAGAGAAAGCTGAGATATGGTTAAAGTCACCTGGAAGTAAAAGTGGAAGAACGGATGTTTCAAATGTCCTTCTAAGATGCAGTGGGTATCACAGGCTGAGCCCTCCCATTATTCTTAGCGATCGGAAGTGAGGCCACCCACAAAAAAACTGTCTTGCGTTTCATGTGGGAAATGTCCTAGATTTTTTTGTTTATCTTAAAGAGCTTGGGAGGAAGTATTCATGGAGATGTGGGAGACATGGCCAGTGACTCAGGAGGCATGATTTCAGCAAAGAAAGGGACCACTCAGAAAATCAAGTCCAAAGCCCTCCCTCCATCATTTCAACCATTTCTAAAGGAAAAATTTGAGGTCCAGAAAGGTGAACAGACCTGCCCCAGGCCATCCAGTCATTATGAGGTAGAGCTGGGACAATGTCTCTAAAATGAGGCAAGACATGGGGCTGCACTAGTTCCCATGAAGCAAGGAGGGTCCTTAACCACAAAAATAACATTGTGAGGGACTCAATGGAGGAGGCACACGACTCCCCTACCACCCAACTTCTCAGAGGTGGAAAATGGCTAACTCTTCGGGAATAAGATGCCATGAAAAAGAACAACTACATCAACGGAGAAACAAAACCACAATTCTAATTATTCTATAATTATCTAAAAATTTCAAAAGCTTGAACAAGCTTGGGGGGAAAAAAAAGATCTTAAAAACTATGGCCCCTGGGACCTGTCAGACAAAAATCATTAACCAGTGTCCTGGGTTCCCTGGAGGGAGGTGACGGTTCAGAAGCATAGACAGCGGCCCATGAAGCCGCCCTTAATCTTGTTTCATCTGTGCCTCTGAGAGACCACTGCCTTCCCCTACAGCCACAGAGTAAATCAGAGAGTTTGTGGAGCATCATTTGAACTCAATTGCCTCTACCTGAAGAGCCAGGGCGAGTATGTTCACAGGGTGACATGACATCTTTAGGGTTCTGAAAGCACCCAGGTCCCCCAGACATCTCCCCGACCAGTATCCCACCTTGTGAGAAATTCCACCATCGTTCTTGTATTTGGGTTAAGCTATTTTCATCTCCGTGACAAAACACAGGTCATGTTCCTATGATTGTAGGGTTGAGGATGATTTGAAGCAATGTCCTTCTCCTCCAAAGGCTTGAAATCTAGTTGAGCGGATAGAATATTTACATGAGGTTAATGCCCAGGCTAATACGGTAGCTGATGATGGTCAAATAGTAAGGACTAAAAGATCTCTGAGGATAGTGAGATCTGAGTGGTTTGGGCTGGTCAGAAACCCTTTCTGGAGTGGAAGGTGTTGAAAGGAGTTGATCTGAGCCTTAAAGTTTGAGAAAAACAAGCAATAGCAGAAGGCGTTCTTGGCAGGGGAATGCATGAAAAAGGTATGGGGGCAGGAGTGTGTGTGACAGTACGTATGACACAGGGGAGGGGGGAGGGGTGAGAACAGTAATTAGTATAGTATGGCTGATGGGGGAGGGGAGGGGAATAATAAGAGAGGAGGCCAAAGAAATATGAGGGGGCCATTCTGAGGGGGCGAATTCCTCCCTTTGCTGGAAGGTGAACCTGTGGCACGCCCTCATACTCTAGCTCCGCTTGCCCCTGAGTAATACTTCCTCACCTCCCTGTGCTTGGTGACCCATCACCCCACTTCCGTGGGTCCCCCATACCGCAGAGTAAACGCCTGACAGAGCCGAGACTGTGGTACCTCCGCTTGGGGGTGCAGGTGGGAGAGCAGAGCTTTGACCTCAGCAAAGAAGCACGGAAGCAGAGTCCAGTCTGAGAAGGAAGAGGGGTATTCGGGGCAGGTGGACAAAGCTGAGGACTCCAGGGTGGCACCTGGACTTAGGTCTCGGTAGGAGGGAAGGTCCTTGATTAAACCCCACCCAGTTCAGGACTTTCTGCGGGCTCCTGCAGGGCGGGGACACAGGGGGAGAAGGGTAGCCCACATTGCTCGTGGTCTCTGAGTCCGGGGGCTGGGGGAGGAGGGGAGAGAACAGCCTGTTCTTCGGGGGAGAAGGCTGCCCAGCTAACTGGCTCTGAAAGCATTTGGCAGGAGAGAAGATGCTCGAGTGGCCTGCAGGCCCCGGCCGGCTAGGAGCTCCCCATGCATCCATCCAGGCCGGCGCTCCCCAGCTGGGCTGCCTGCAGAGGGGCAGGGCCTGACGCCGGAGAAATTGCTCACCACCTGCCCATCTGTGGAGAGCAGAATCGGCACCACTCGGGGCTCCAGCACCCCCCCCCAACACCCCTTTTCCGGGCCCCCACTTTGCAGGGCACTAGATGCAGCTGTGAGGAGCTTGAACATCAGAGATACTCAGTCACCTGAAGGAAAACCACATCCTAAAGCTACTACAATGACAGGTGCAGTGACGTGGCACTCACTGTGGGCAGGCCCTGTGTCAAAGCACCCAACTGTACAGCCACTCCTTTCTTTTTTAAAGTAATTAATTTATTTTTGGGACTGTGTTGTGTCTTCGTTGCTGTGCGCGGGCTTTCTCTAGTTGTGGCGAGCGGGGGCTACTCTTCGTTGCGATGCGCGGGCTTCTCCTTGCGGTGGCTTATCTTGCTGCGGATCGCGGGCTCTAGGCGCGTGGGCTCAGTAGTTGTGGCTCGCAGGCTCAGTAGTTGTGGCTCACAGGCTCTAGAGCGCAGGCTCAGTAGCTGTGGCACACGGGCTTAGTTGTTCCACGGCCTGTGGGATCTTCCTGGATCAGGGCTCAAACCCGTGTCCCCTGCATTGGCAGGCAGATTCTTAACCATTGCGCCAACAGGGAAGTAGCCCCAGGAGGTAAGTAGTATCATCCACACCCCCCATTTTACAGATGAGAAAACGGAGGCACTCCCGGACATTGAGCTGCCCAGCCCTGCCAATGCTGAAGAGTGAAGGACGTGGCTTGTTAGTCAGTCCAATACAAAATGGACCACACGAACCAAGTGTTCCCCCAGGGGACAGAGCCTGAGGGAGAGAGGACAGGGAGAGAGCTACGAGAGCCACCTGGGACACCCAGGAACTGTGCTGGGGCTTTCCCTCCTGTTATCAGCTCCCGAGACGCCCCAGACATAGTTGGCACTGACAGATGTTGGTGACTGAATTCTCTCGGTTCAATTCATAGAAATCATGCAAAAAATTATTTTGGCCATTTTGTAGAATAGGAACAGAGGCTCAGGAAGGTTCAGTGACTTTTACAAGGTGACACAGTAGTACCAGGAAGAGCCAGGATTCAAACCCAGACCAGACTCTAAAGTGCAGCCCTTTTCACCATCCTAACTGGCTTCCGCCAGCTGGTCAGGGGCTCTGGGCACCAGGATCGCCCTGAAATCACCTGAAGACTCTTCCCTGGGAGGCTCTGGAGGCCAGCCTTTTGGGGGCCTGTAGAACTGAGAGGTTGGGGTCTGGGGTCCCGTCTCCCTCGGAGTCCTGGCCGCGGGGCCCCATCCCAGAAGCCCCCTGAGTTGCTTTGACCCTGTTGGGAGGGCAGGGGTGCCTCCCGCCTCTCTCCCTACCGCAGTGCCTCGGCCAAACAGGCCAGCTGCTCTACTCTCCTCTGCCCTGAGCCTGCCTCTCACCCATCCTCTCTCCCCCAGACCCCTGGTTTCCTGCGTCTGGTCTCCTCGGCATGACTTTGGGTTTGCACGCCACAAAGCAGTTCTTCCACAGCATTGTCTCTATGGAGCCTCTGCAGATCCACCTCCCAGGTGATCTCCCCCTTGGATCCAGAAGTTTCTGGCCCAGAGGTGTCTCCCTAGAAAAGACATCCTGCTTGGGAGTGCAGTGCCGCTGTGGGCCCCTGTGGGAATCTGGGTGCAGGAAGGAGGAGGAGAGGTGGGTTAAGGGAAGACCTCTTGTGTCGCAGTTTGGCCCAGGCCGGGTCCTTCTTTCCAGTCTGCTGTGCCTCGAGCCCCCGTGAGCTCGCCTCTGCGTCCAGGGCTTGGCACCCATGGCAACCTCCCCCTGCCTCTCCCACCACCCTCCTGGGCTGGGGCCCACTGAAGCCTGTAAACTGCTTTATTAGATTAAGGCAAACATCTGCGAAAGAAGAAAAGCAAAACCTTAATTGGAGGCCCCTGGGGACGTTTGCAGAGACAGATGGTAGAGGCTCTAATGAAATCACCTCGTACAACCTCTGTGCAGAACTCGCAGATACAACACCATTGCCCAGCAACAGAGCTTTGCTACCTGGAGGCCCGATAAGGGGCTTAGAGGAGCTGCGTGTTTGGCAAATGTGATTTTGCAGGCAGGGCCGGGGTGTGTTGACCCTGCCCAATGCCCTGGGCTCCCCCATCACATGAGCGGCTGCCACTTTCTCTGGGGCACAGGCAGAAGGCTGCTCTGAAGGACCCCCCTGGCAGGGACTCCTCACGTGGAGGTATCCTGAGCCCCAGAGCCAGAGGAGCAGCGGTTCACTCCCTGGGATTTGGTGCTCCTCAAAGGGGACATTTCAGGGCACCTGGGGCAGTGGTGGCAACGGCTTCCTCTTCTCTCCCTGACTCCTGGTTCAGAAGCATCTCTGCAGGCCCTCTGGAAGGAAGTGGGGTGTCTGGGCTGCTGGGAGCTAGCTAGGCCTGATGGGCACATCTACACAACACCCTGGGGCCTCTGGGTTCCTCCCACCTTCTGCTGCCCGTCTTCTCCCAGTGATTCCTGTTTTCTTCAAAGTAAAAGCCAAAGTCCCCACCAAGGCCCACGAGGCCCTACCTGATCTGGCCCAATATTGTCTTATCCCCGACTAATCTCTGCCTCACTCACTCTCTTCCAGCCACCTTGGCCTTTTTAATCTGCCTCATATCTGCCAGGTGTAGTCCTGTCCCACGGCCTTTGCACTGACTGTTCATTCTGCCTGGAATGTTCTCCCAGATGTCCACACGGCTCTCTCCCTTGACCCTTCTCAATGGGACCCTACCCTGACCGCCTGTTTGATGAGGTCACAACTTCCCAGCCAGCTATTCTCAGGCCCCTTACTCTGTTCTGCTCCTTCTTTTTTCCCCAACATCACCACCTTCTGACCTACTGTATAATGTGCTTATTTATTAGGTTTTATTGGGTTTTTTAACCATTTTTTAAATTGAAGTATAGTTAATTTACAGTGTGTTAGTTTCAGGTGTACAGCAAAGTGATTCAATGATCTATCTACCTATCTATCTATCATCTATTTTTCTTTTCCATTATAGGTTATTACATTATAGGTTTTACGTTATAACCATTATAGGTTATAATTTCCATTATAGGTTATTACAAGATATTGAATAGAGTTCCCTGTGCTATACAGTAGGTCCTTGTTGTTTATCTATTTTATACATAGTAGTGTGTATAATTTATCTCTCTCCCTGCCCTCACTACCTGCTTTGGTAACCATAAATTTGTTTTCTATGTCTGTGAGTCTATTTCTGTTTTGTAAATAAGTTCATTTGTATCATTTTCTTAGATTCCACATCTAAGTGATACCATATAATATTTGTCTTTCTCTGTCTTATGTTTTATTGTTTATTGCCTGTCTCCCCAGCCTCCAAGAAGTCAGGGGTCTTTCTTCTTTTCTTCACCAGCATACTCCAAGCCTTGAGAACAAAGCCTGGAACACAGTAGGTGCTCAATAAATGTTTGTTGAATGAAGGTCTCCCCTACCCTGTCCCCTAACAGCTTTGGTAGAACTGGGGAGAAAGAGGCTGGGTCCAGAGAGGCCAGAGTGCACCTCCCGAGGTAACTGTGCACCCCTGGGGAAGGCCTGCGGCAGCCCTACCCGCATAGCCCCACCACTAGCAACCTCGGGGGGAGGGGAAGGCGGTCTTGTCCAGGAAGGAAAACCCAAGGCCCGGCGCCAGGAGCACTTGGCTCCCATTACAGCCCTGTGTGACTTGGGACAAGGCACTGCCCATCTCTGAGTCTCAATTTACTGTCAGATGATATTAACATTTACCTTCTTTACCTAAAAGCAGTAAACTTCCACATTCCGGCTTTCCACACGACAGCCTGAGGTCGACTCCTGCCTCTGCCACTCACCAGGCTGTGTGGTATTAGGCAGGTTTGGGACCTCTCTGAACCTCCACCTCCTGATATTAATGGTAGGGTTTCATCACAGGTGTGTGAAGCAGTCACTGTGTGCTAAAGGGTCAGGTGCTGCGGTTCAGATCTCATTTACACTCAGCACAATTGTGTGCCCTGCATCTTCACAGCCATGTTTCAGGTGGGGACACTGAGGCAGAGAGTAGGAAACGAACCAGGGTCACTTGGAGACTCGCTGGTAGCTCCTGGGTAGACTCTGCATCTGGCTCCAGGGCTCTCTCCACCCCCTCATTCCAGCGCTATAGCTTGCCTGATGCAACGTCCGCTCCCCAACCCAGAGGATTCTGGCCTTGGCCCTTCCTCACCATCGGGACCTCACCTTGGTCAGAGGCCTGGAAGTGGTCTAGAGCTGACAAGCTACTTCCTGGGTAGGACGGGAGTCTAAAGAGTGACCCTCCAAATTAATGTGAAGAACAGTCAAGCTCCAGAGCTAGGGATGGAGGGAAATCTATCAGGGGACAGAGGGCTGGAGTCTTAGAGGCACTGAGCTCCACGTGGCTCAGGACGGAGGCCCATCAAGGGATCGAGGGATGGATGCTGTCAGACCACCCACACCCCAGACAGAGCACGGGGGAGCGGGGGAAGGGGCAGTCAGCAACTCGGCATGGGTTCTGCAAGTCAAGGGTCAAGGATTCGAGGAACTGGTGGAGGGGTGGGAAGGAACCGGAAGTGGAGGGTAGGGGGCGAGGAGAGGAAAGGAAATCAATAAGGAGTGTGCTAGCAATAGTGTGTGCAGGCAAGCCCGACCCCAGGGTGAGGAACCAGCTGAATTCCTCAGGGAGCCAATGAGAAGCTGTACAAAAAACCCCTCCTTGGAATAGCGCCCAGGGGTGAGGAAGGTGGGGTGCTTCTAAATGAACCTCTGACACTTGTCTTCCATTGGCTTCCCCCCAAATTTTTACCTTCCCATATTTTGACACCCCTGGAAGCCTAAAATCCTTTTCCTTTCTCTTGTCACTTCTCTACAAATTTATTTGTTAAGATGCTATATAAGCCCAAGTTCTAACCATCTCTTTGAGTTACTCATCACCGAGATTTCTCCTGTGTGAGGTGCACCACATGCATTAATAAACTATTTTTCTCTTGTTGAAAAAATAAATAAATGAACATCTGAGGGCAAGTCCCTGAGCTTTCAGCTTCCGGTGAATGCGAGCAGAGCAGACTTCTGGGTTTCTGTGAAAACCCTTTGGGCACCAAGGGGTAGATCCTGGCAGTGGGCGGTGGCCCAGGACCCTGAGAGGCCCAAGAGACATGGGCAGGGCTTGGACTGCATCTGCTAGAGTTAGGCTCACGGGCTTGAGGGGAGCAACTGGGGCTGCAGCCAGCCCTGAGCCTGCCGCTCCCCATGGGCACAGACAGGCTGCCTCTGGCGTCTCCCTTGGTGGTGTATTCTGGGGGAGTGCACTTCTGTGAGAGCCATCTCCGAAGTCCTGGGAGACCAGCTCTGGTGGGGGCTCTGGTGCCCCTCCCCAGTGGGCACCCCCAGCAGGACTCCCACTCCCCCAGCTTAGAGCCTGGAGCGCTCCCAGGGATGCTAGCTGGGGGGCAGCTTTTGCCCCACAGAGAGACTAGGATGTTGATTCTGTCCCCCTGCTCTCACTCCTCAAACTAGAAGGCAGCCACCTTCATGCAGCCAGTATCCTCACACAGCAGTGGCCATAGAGAGTGCTTTCAAATTTTTTGTCATGGTAAAATACACAGAACATAAAGTTTACTATTTTAGCCACTTTTAGGTTTACAGCTCAGTGGCATTAAGTACCCTCACATTGTTGCACAACCATCACCATCTATCCCCATAATTCTTTATCTTCTCCAACAGAAATGCTGTTCCCATAATGCAAACCCCCATCCCCCCTCCCCAGCCCTGCTCCTGGCAACCTCCATTCTATTTTCTGTCTCTGAATTTGACTAAAGAGTGAGTCCTTAAAAAGCATTTCAGTGTTGTTCTCACTGCCCAAATCTGCCTTCTGTTCTCTCCTCCTCCCCACCAACCCCAGGTTGGCCCTTGGACTCTGGAGTTAGGGGGTAGCATTTTGGCTGCCAGTCCCATACCTCTTTCATCCATTTCTTCACTCTTTTCATTCACTGAAGCAATGGAACAATTGAGGGCCAGGAGAACCAGTTCTGGCTCTTACAACTTGCTGTGTGATCTTAGGTAAGTGCCTTTCCATCTCTGAACCTCAGGAATGGGACTAGAATCTTGGCAATACCAGTGTCACTCACTGAGTTTCTTACAGACCTGGAAACTGATCGTTTTAAGGCATTAATTCAGACAACTGCCCATTAACCAGGAGATTTCTATGCCCGTGATCAAACCCTGAAGTGTTGATATCCTTTATAAAGCCTGCATGGTTTGAATGAATTTAAATGGTGTTGTCTGTGATATGGAAATAAATAGTGCCTGGCATTGAGTAGTCCTTTTCCTTTGACATACTGACAAGGGGTCTATAAACACTCCCACCATCAGCACCTATTCATCTGGACACCCTTCACCCCAGTGTTGCTGTTTGTTGTCAGAACTGTTCACTGTCCTTATTGGCTATTTCCTTGTTTCAGTTGGGGTTCAGGTGCAGAAAGCAGGATAGTAAATGAGTTACAGAATCACTGGGAGGACTGAAGAAGTTAACTGTAGTGTGTTTCCAGAAACAGCTCACAAAGCCACACCCCAGAACTGAGCTGCCACGGGAGCTGCCCATGCCAGTATCAGGAAACTTCTTGCCAAGTCAGAACGCTACCACAGCCACTGACTCGAGAGCCACCCACCTCCGCCATGTCCACAGGAGCAACATATTGGCTCTGCACCCTGTCTCTCTCCACAGTTACTGAGCAAATACCTCTGATTGGTGGAACCTAAATCACATCCAAGTCTTCAGCTGCAAGGGATTCTGGGAAATGTAGTTTTTAGTTTTCCTACTTCTGCCCACCTGGAGAGGGTTGGAATGGAGGTTGAACAATCTAATCCACAGTGTCCTCCATATACTCACAAGGTAAAGAACTCCTGACTTTGCTTTGCCCGCTGCCTCCTGCTCTCGGTGAGCTATGCTATAGCTCCCACCACCTACTCAGCTCAATGCTTCATCTAACATACAAAACCAAGGCAGTATATATACTTAGCTACAATCATAACACATTCTGTGCGTGGGTCAAAATTTGGCAGTAGATCTGGGAAACTGTCAGGGGGAGCCAGGAGCAGTGGGTAGACTGAGAAATACTGGTTCCCTAGTACTCTAACATGATCCTAAGATGGGCTGCTAAGCCCACCTTCAGAGCAGACCGTCCTTCTCTCTGATTCCTCTTACTGCATAATTGATGGAGAGTTAACCACATCTTGGCCTTAGGTTTTTGCATTTCAGCAGGAGTGATTCACAGAAAGAACATTTGTCGGGGGGGGGGGGTGGAAACAAACAAACAAACAAACAAAACAAGGACCTGACCATGGGCGCCAGATGAGAGGTATTTGCTTTAAGCAGAAGCGGCTCCGGAATGTCAAGACAAGAGGGGCTCAGGGGCAGCGACCTGATTAGAAATGGGGGCTAGAGAACTTGTTCAAAACTTTATATATAAAGCCAGGACATGGTTTTTTATGGAGATTGCCTGTATAGACTTGGAGCAATAAATAGAGTCTTTCACCATGTTTCATCCACCTAAAGCTGGAAAAACATCAATTGTCTTTCTCAGAGATGAGAAACCTTAGAAAGCCTGAAGGCAGTAGTTTTGGGTGGGGGTTGATGATGAAGATCAGTTAAACATAAGGCTGGTAGAGGGCGTAAGGCATGGGAAATAGAGGGAGGTGACACAGACAGACGACTGGTCCCCACACTCCACCGTTTCCTAGCTGTGTGACCTTGGAAGAGTTCCTCCATCTCTCTGAGCTTTGGCTTCTGCATATGAGAAACAGAGATGTTGATATCTTAGGCACAGGTTTATTGTAAAGATGAAATAAAATAACATGTATAAAGCCCTGTAGCAGATGTCAGTGTTCCACCTATGTCCCTTTGCACCACCTCGGAGGTTACCTGTAGACAGTTCCCATACATGCCAACAGCTTCTGGTGTTTCTCTGTCTGAGGGTATTCTCTGGCAGTGGGAGTTTGCTTGGCCCTTTCACAGAGCAGACAGGAAGTGCGGGGAAATCAACGTCTTCAGGTGAGACCCTCAATGAGGGAAAGGAATCGACAGGTAAGTATCCCAGCGTCCTCACCCCAGTGGAAAAATCCCGAGGTGTGTCCTACACAGTTTCTCAGTAAGTCCCAGCTAGACTGAGTCTCCACTGCCCTGAGTGGTAACTTGCTTATCAATACACATTTCATTGGTTCTTTTCCTTGTCTCACTTTCCTACTCCCTTGCTCATGGAATAACTTCCAAATGAAGCACTCCCAAATCCTCGCTTAGGGTCTGCTTTTGGGGAAACCCAATCAAAGACAGGCATCTGGGGCTTCCCTGGTGGCGCAGTGGTTAAGAATCCGCCTGCCAATCCAGGGGACACGGGTTCGAGCCCTGGTCCAGGAAGATGCCACAGGCCGTGGAGCAACTAAGCCCGTGCACCACAACTACTGAGCCTGCGCTCTAGAGCCTGCGAGCCACAACTACTGAAGTCCGTGCGCCTAGAACCCATGCTCTACAAGGGAAGCCACCGCAATGAGAAGCCCGCGCACCGCAACAAAGAGTAGCCCCCGCTCGCTGCAACTAGAGAAAGCCTGCGCACAGCAACGAAGACCCAACGCAGCTAAAAATAAATAAATAAAATAAATAAATTTATTAAAAACAAAGACAAGCATCTAACCCAATGCCTGGCTCCTGGTGCATAATTCGTACCATTCTAGACGCATGCAAGAGACACTAATTCATGATGAATGCCTTAGGGTATTGGGCTTCATTCTCTTGTAAAACTGCATCCGTAAACAAGTATAATAATTGTGTCTACGTCATAGGGCTGTATTGTAACTCTTAGAACAGTGCCTGGTTCTTAGCAAGTTTTCCACAAGGGTTAGTTGGTGGCATCACCCCCATGGGTTGTGTGGTACAGAATGTTCATCGTCCTCCAGCATCCCGTCTTCCTTTAGTAATCAGAACCTCCCCGTGGCTGCCCAGTCTCCCTTACAACTAGGTGTGTCCACGTGCCTAAGTCCTAGCCAGTGGGCTGGGAGAAGTGTTGCAGGCAAGGTCTGCATCAGAACCTTACAGAGAAGCTGCTTCGTCTCCATCTACCGTTTGCCCCCTTTGAGATGGTTGAGAAATGGTGGCAACCAGAATAGCTGCCTTGATATCAAAGGTGGAAAATGTTTGTTGGGGATGACAGAGCCACCCCATGGATCCAAACTGTTCCCTCTGGGACTGTTGTGGAAGAGACAAATAAGACCCCATCTTATTTCACTGTATTTTAGGGTCTTTCGTTCCAGTGGCTCATCCTTACCTAACCAATCCAGCCCAAAGCCAAAGATGGGATCGATGGATGTGAGTTTTCTCCTTCTTTCAATTTTCCATTGTGCTGACCACGTGCCCAGCACTATGCCAGAAACTGAAGTCGAAAGATGAGCAGGACGCAGACCAAATCCCAAGGAGCTCAAAGTGCAACGAGATAGAAGGATCTAGAGGCAAAAAATGCCGACCACGTGTGATAAACACTCACACAAATGTTGTGGAGGCAGAGAGGAGGGAGCAATTACCTCAGGTCCTCAAAAGGATGGGAGCATTTGCCAGGCTTTAGGGGAGGGAGCGGAATGATAATGAGAGGCATTCCAGGGAGCGGTAACAGCATGTGAGAAATCATGAGATGGGGGGAAACATGGGCACTTGAGCAAAACAAGCTCTAGGTCCAACTTTACCATTCACTGGCCATGTGGCGTCTTGGAAGCTCATGTTAGCATCCTGGGTCTCGGTTTCCAAATCTGCAAAGTAGAATAAAAACAATCCTGCTCTAACTTAGGCTGAGGCTTACCGTGAGGGCTCAGTGATGAAACATTCTGAAGAGCTATACGGCATGGTGTAAGTGCTAGTTACTGGCGTCGTCACTTGTAAAACCTAGTATGGGAGACTTTTGCCGGTTGGTTATGCGTAGCTTCACGGGGCAAACAGGATCAGACTTCTGGAGAACTAGTGCTCCCGGGAAGGTGGCAGGTGCTCTGAAACTTCCCAGGAGAAAAATCCACTCAGCTTGGAAAGTGGTTCAACTTTCTCCACGGCAGTTGGGCAACGCACAGCAAGTGTCTTAAAATGTCCATTTTCTTCGACTGAGGCGTTCACCTACTGTTATATGAAATGACATGAAAGAATTGCAAATGCTACAGAGGTTTGTGCACAGGGTTGTATGTTGCAAACCTTTGCACCACATTCAGGATGACCCACATCAGAAGGGCGCTTACGTTTTCAGTGTTTGACTGAAGTTTTTCACTGGGAACTGTCTTTTACCAAGGGAGTCAGCTCCACAAAGACTATAGAACATACACTTTAAAGTGATCAGTACTTCTCTCTGGGTTGTGTGAGTACAAGTGATGTTCTGTATTTCTGTGCATTTCCAAGTTTTTGAGACAGACTCCATGTTAATGTTCAGCTCTATTCTCCAGGCTGTTTTCCCTCTGCCTCCTTACTATTCCTTGAACACGCCAGGCACATTCCTCCCTCTGGGTATTTGCACTTGCCGTCCCTCTGCCCGGAGCCCTCTGCCCCTGGACACATGCAACCCCCTCCCCCAGCAACTTCAGGTGACTTGCTAAAATGTCACTTCCTTGGTGAGGCCTCCTTAGATCCACCCTCTTTAAAATATAACCCAACCCCTTCCCCCAGCACACCCATCCCCCTTCCCTGCTTCATTTTTGTCCACAGCACTTGTCCCCACCTGACATACCGTGCATACCTACAGCAGCTAAGAGCTGTCCTAAGCACATAGTAGGTGATTAACAAACAGTGGTTAAATGAATGAATACCTGCATGAACAGGACCTTTTTAGTCTCTTCTGAGCTTCTGCCAGCTTTTCCTTTAGGGGTGGGAAGTGGGAAGTAGCAGCAGATGGGAGGAAGAAGGAGGGGCTCTTGGACGATGCCAGCTGATGCCAAACTGTTGCCCAGATACCCGCTTCACTATGACAGTGGGGTCAGGTGGCAAAGAGTGAGAACAGTAATGTGGCCGGAGCATAAGGGCCTCAGGGCAGAGAGAAACAAACGAGGAAACCAGCCTTACACACAAACCATCCAGGTTTTGAGAACGCTCAGGAGGATGTGAGAGCTGTTCTCAAACACACAAATGGGCTATCAGCCACAAGAAGGCGATCCTAAGGGGCTGAACGAGGTCTAATGAGTACAAGTTACAAAGACCTCTATTTCGGCTTGATATCAAGAACTGTCCCCTACCCCTCCCTCCCCACCCCCATGAGCGCTGTCCAACAATGGCCAAGGCCCAGGATTCACTCATCTGTGGGTTGAACTTTCAATCAGTCCATTCAACAGTTATCAGTTAAGGGCATTTACTCTGTCAGGTGCCCTGCTCAGGACTGTGAAAGCAATGAAGACTAAACGTTATTCAAATAAATAAATGCATATTAGAAATCGTGAAAGCACAAAACTGGGTTGCCAGAGAGAGAGGCCTGATTCAGACAAGGGGTCGGGGACCTCTAGACGGCCTCCTAGATATTTGAGGGAGCCCTGAATGGTGAGCATGCCTCCAGCCAGTGGGATCGAGGAAGCAAGACCCCCTCAGGAGGGGGCCCTCAGGAGCAAGGAGTGGTGCGCTAGAATTGGCAGGACCTCAGCGCACTTCGGCGGCCCACGAGGTCCAGAGACTGGAGGTGACTTGCCCACGGACACACAGCAAGTCGGTGGAGCTGTCGAGGGGTGGACGATCCGCTGAGTCCCCCGTGCCGCCTCCTGGAAGCCAGATATCCGCCTCGCTGCCTCACCCAAGAGCTGTGTGAGGCGGTGGCCATCGGCAACAGCCGTGAGGCTGGGGGTGTTGCGAACTGCGGCCAGACCCCCGGAGGGTAGGGGCGGGTCCTATGACGTCATTTCCGGGGTCCGGGCTGTATATAAGTGGGGCGCGAGGGTGCCACTGCTGCAGTGCCCGAGCCCAGACGGGAAAGGCGGTGGGCGGGTCGACAGGCGGACGCACGCAGAGACCTTGCGACCCCCATCCCCGCGCCTGTGTCGCCGAGGCCGCCCGGAGCGACCAGTCCAGCCACCCCTCGCCCCAGTGCGCGCTGCGCCCGGCCCCAGACCGCCAGCTGCTCGGCGCCCCGGGTTCGCCATGCGCTCCGCAGCGGTCCTAGCGCTTCTACTCTGCGCCGGGCAAGGTGAGCGAGCGCGGGGCCTTGGGGGAGAGGGTCCCGGGCGCCCCTGCCTGCTCCTGCCCTGCCTGCCCTGAGGTCCGGGCACCGCGCAGCGCCGCGCGCTCCTCCATGCCTTCCCTCCGGCGCGGCGAGTTTTCAGCGCCACGGACAGCGCCTCGCCTCCCACCCGACCCCGCAAAGGGGCCCGGGAGCTGATCCCGCAGGCCTGACTCTTTGACTCGGACTCCCGACCCCGCGGGGCAGGGTGCCCTGACGTCCCCACCCCGTGTCTGGGCTGCTTCAGGGCCGGCGGCGGCTCTGCGTCGTGGCCGGCCAAGGTCATCGGGGTAGGTGGGAGGACCGCTGCGGGCTCCCCACTCGCCTGCCTCCCCCTGCATCCTCCCTCTGCCCCCGTCTGTCTACGCTTGACTTCTACCTCTCCCATCCCCCGTCACAGTCCTCCTCTTCCATCTCTTCCGCTCCCCTCACCCTCTTTTCTGTCACCTCTGGGGTCTCTCTGCCTCTCCCTCATCCTCCCCCAGCCCGATCCCACTCAGCCATTGGCCTGTTTGCACAGCTCTTGCTTTCAGCTCACACACACCGTCCAGAGCACGAGCTTTCCCAAGGGGAAGGGTTAGGGCTCTCAGTGCAGCCTCTGGGAGCCACCTCCGGGGTGGGGGTGGGGGGTGGGGCAGCAGCTGGGGAAGGGAAATAAAATCAGTTCAGCATCTCATTTGGGTGGAGGTGGTCTTAAGAGGGAGCGCGCCTGGAACCAGTCTGGAAGGACCGTGTTCTCCCCTCGGAGCAGAGGAGTGACCCCAGCTCTCTCTTTTTCTTCCTAGTCATTGCCCTCCCTGTGAACAGCCCTATAAATAAAGGGGACACTGAGGTAAGAAGGGGTGCGGGGATGCCCCGGCATGGGGGCCAGGAGCATAAAGCCAAGAGCCAGCACTGCGGCTGCTGAGCCTGGGGACGGCTTCGCCGAAAGAAGACATCAAAGTCTGCTAGATTTCCCTGTTCTCCTCCTCTGGGGCCTTCCCCCGCCTCCTCTGAGTTGGGTGTGCAGCCCGATGGGGCCTGTGTCTTACCCGCGGGGCCCAGGTGCCAGGCCCCCTGTCTTGAACACTCCGAATCTCACAGGCCCACCACGGGCTGGCGGGGGTGACTTCTCTGAGGCTGTGGTTGTCCACCGACCTGCAGGAACAGTCTTCGTCTGCCTGGCTCCGGCCTCCCGCTTTGCTCTTCCCCAGAGCCCTGCCAGCAACACACCCGCCCCGTCCCCCAGTCTCCCAAAGGGCCACAGTGAGAACACTCTTGATCATGGCTCCTGCACCCAGGGTCCCGGCCAGTTGGGGCTGCTGGTGGAGGTCACCCAGGAAAGGGCCTTAGAAGACACTGATGGGGGCTTCTGTGGCCAGCAAAAGACACTCTGTGTTGGGTGTATACTCGAAATTCATTCATGTCTGAGTTGGGGCTGTTTTTCCAGTCTCTGATGTTCACAGATACCTCCACTTGGGAGTCAGAGAAATTTCTACTCCCTGCCTTTTCAGGAGCTGTTTTCTTCTATTCCAGAGAGGCTGTAGTTGAAACCCAAAACGTCAAAGAGATTTCAACCTCAGTTTGCTCATTTCCTATTCATTAGTTACAGACAGCCCTAAATTTAAACCTATACCACTCATTGTAGCTGTGTGATGTTGGGAAGATTCCTTAACTTTTCTGAGCTTCCCCTTATTCCCCTGTCTATAATAATATTTCCTTTGAGGGGAGTTGTAAGGAATTGGAATCATGTGAAGTACCTGGCACATAGTTTGGTCCTCGGTAAATAAGCATTTTTATTCCTAGAGCTTCCTTCCATGACCTCCCCATCACTCTTGGGACCCATAACCAATTCCTCTCTCCCAGAATCTGTCCTCATGGACTGGTGGTTACCTGATTTCCCCAGTGCAAGACTTTTGGTTGCAGGGAGATACAGGGTGCAGGCTATAAGCTCCTCCCTGCCAGGTCCCTTATGGGACACACTTTGTATTCAGCAGCCTGGGGTCAGAGACACCGGAGCAGCTGGTGAAGACCTGCATGTTTTAACCTAGGATGCCACGACTACCGTCGAGCCTGTTTGCCGGTTTGCCATCCTGGATCTTTGGATGGGCTGCCTTGGCATCCCGTAGACACAGCCTTCCACCCCGCCACTCCCCACCAGTGTTGTCTGTTGCGTGTCTGACGCCTCCTGCTCCTCTGCCCAACTCCAGGCAGCTGAAGCAGGTTGGGAGTCGTGATTCCCTCCCTGGGTGTGTGTGGCACTTTATAGAGTATTTTCCCATCTGTGCCTCATCACCCTGGGAGGGGAGTTGGGAAGGTCTTCTCACCCCCATTTTACAGATGAGGAAATTGAGGCTCAGAGAGGTCAAGTCGCTTGCCCAAGATCACACAGCTAGGATATCACACTACAGTTGGCACCATCTTCAGATATCATTCACTTATTGGCTGCCTGGTTATCCAGAGCACCTTGCTGGCCACTAGATAAGACTTTCAGAGACATGGCTGCTGTCGGCCTGGGATGGACACCCAGATGTAGCAGATGGATGTGTGCCCACATCCAGCCAGGGGATTCACCTGGTGGGTGACTATGGAGCCAGACTGTGAGGCTGTCACTCCCTGCATGTGACAACACCATGGATATCTAGAGAGAGTTTTCCAAGTCTTGTTTCCAGACAGGGTAGAGCCAGGAAAGGTCTTTTTTCTCCACTGGGTGGTCCAGAAAGGCCTCCTGGAGATAGGTGACCTTTTGGGCATCTCCAAGTCTAAAGTACTTTTGCAAGACACACCTCTAATGCCCAGGAGCAGTTTCCCCATCTTCAGAGAAACCCTTGGGATGAGAGGGTACAGGTTACCCACCCTCACCTTAGAGGGGCTCCTGCCGGCCTGGTGATTGGGGTGCCTGGCACTTGGTAAGCACTGTGTAAGGTTTTTTGGTTTTGTTTTTAATTATTACTATTGCTGTTACTATGTAGCTAAGAAAGCAGAGCTGTGCCCCTGAGCTAGGTGTCCATAGACTCCTAAAGACACAAGAGAATGTCCTTATGTCCTCTGTAGAAATTTACCCTGGAACTTCAGGGAACTGAGCCCCATGCCCAAAGCAGCCCCAACCTGCCCCAATCTCTTCCCAGGTGATGAAGTGCATCGTGGAGGTCATTTCTGACACGCTCTCCAAGCCCAGCCCCATGCCTGTCAGCCAGGAGTGTTTCGAGACACTCCGAGGAGGTATGGGCCAGGCTTGGGGTGAGGGGCTGCTGCCTGCTGGGCTGGGGGGCAAGGACATGGGTGTGTGGTTTCGGATGGAATTCAGTGATTGTCACTGACCAAGTGCCTGCCTCAGCCAGGCCTGTGCAGGGTGGAATAGAGCGATGAAGGGCTTACAGCCCCTGTGAGCCCAGAGCTTACAGACTAGCAGAAGGGACGGATATGAACACAATTAACCAGAATCCTGGGCAGAATGAAACCAGGGCTGGAACAGCAAGCCGCCAGAATGTGAGGTCCCTGTGGACAAGGCTTTGTGTGCTATATCCCCAGTGCCAAGAACAACCCCTGGCACCCGGTGGATACCCTCTAGATGTACGATGAAGAAAAGAACACTGTGGGTGGGTGGGCATGAGAAGGACAAAGCTTTCCAAGCAGGCAGTCAATGCTGGATAGATCCAACATTAGCGTTGGGGTTGGGCTTTAAGAAAAAAGTTGAAAATCAGTAAGTAGAAAAATGAAGAAAGAGCACCCCGGGTGGTGTGGACAACACGGGCAAAGGCATGGAGATGAGAGAACATGTTGTGCTTAGAGACACCCCTGCATCACCTCAGGGGCTGCCATCTCTTGGCGAAGGTCTGGGTGCAGGGACTGTGGCTGACCTTTCTGATATAATAGCAGATGGAGAGATACCGTGGAAGGGAGGCCATTTCAGAAGTGTTACCTCAAGACCCAATCTTGCTGCTACCACCCAGGTTTTGAGTTTCCAGAATAAATTCCTTGTGCTCAGCTGAAAATATTGATGGCAATCTCTTTCTGGGCCGTTCTCTGGAAACCACCCGTAACGACTCTTTTTCATTGCAGATGAACGGATCCTCTCAATCCTGCGACATCAGAATTTGCTGAAAGAGCTCCAAGACCTCGCTCTCCAAGGTATTTTCCAACCGCTGCACGCGAATCTGAGTAAATTCCGGTAACCGAGAGTCAGAAAATCACGGTGGAAGGTTGAGCAAGGTCTTGTTTCTGATACCCAGTTATTGCCTTTCAATTATAGGGTGGCAAGGTGGGGTCCTCTGTGCCACCTGGTCCGGTTTATAATTAATGTAATTAAAGAGATCAAGGCCCAGAGAGGTTGAGTGACTGGTCCAAGGTCACATAGTAAGTTAAGGACATCCCAAGACCAGATGCAGCTCTTCTAATACCCCACGGTCTCTGGAGTTCAGCCACTTTAGAGGGGACACTAGAGGGGACACTTTCAAGACTAGGTTGCAGAGAGGATCCCTTTTCTCTGTTAACAGAAAAGAAAATTGGTCTCCAGGAGAGAGGAGGGGCCCCTTTGCCCTCGTGAGCTTCTGCTCAAGGGGGAGATGGGAGAAGCAGGGTCTTGCTTGCCCCCAAACACAGACCAGACTTTCAGTGTGCTTTCAGAGCGAGACATGGCTTTCTCCAAGAGGTTAAGAAAATCTACTGATGCTCTTGGGAATGGAGTGATTTTGTGAGGTAGTGAGCTCCTTGTCACTGAGGATGTTCAAGCAGAGCCTGGATAGGATGCTGGGAAGGAGGGTTAGGCTGATGTCATCCCACAGAGTTAGCTGCTCTGCCCAGCCCCAGGCTCCATCTTGGGTTCATGTGAGGCACAGAGGCCTCCCTGGCAAATTGGAAACAATGGGTTCTGGCCCTGCATCTGCCCCAGGCTGACTCCCTGTGGGAAGTGGCTTTTATTTGGGGCAGGGCCATAGGCACCCTTGTGCCTCTCCCTGAGAATGGCCCTCAAGGATGAATCTTGCGTCTCCCTCCAAAGAAAGTGAGGACCCATCTTTAAGGCTGGGCTTGTGTCTTGGATGGGGTTAGGGTGGAGGGCATGAAGGCTGCTGGGGCTTAGGGAAGGCCCCCACTCTGAGGCTTCTGGGGCAGACTGGGATCTGGGGAGGTGGCAAGTGAAAATAACCACAGCAGGAGGGCTCCCTGAGACCCTCCCCAAGTTAGCACGCCATTCTTTCTCTCACTCGCTCGTCCTCCTGGAAGACAACATCCACTGCATATCGTTGCTAGGAGTGCAGTATGATAATTTTTAAATTAAGTATTGAGTGACTGACTTACTGCATTTAAATAATTAAATATAATGTCAATGGAGACTACTATAGGGAATGTGTCCTGAAACATCTGTTTACACGCATACACACACATATGTGTGTGTGTGTCTAATATAAACAGTGTCCAGTATACAGGTACATTATTATTTTCTATTAAAAGCGTATGGGGGGACTTCCCTGGTGGTCCAGTGGTTAAGAATCTGCCTTCCAATGCAGGCGGTGTGGGTTCGATCCCTGGTCGGGGAGCTAAGATCCCACATACCTCATGGCCAAAAAACCAAAACATAAAACAGAAGCAATATTGTAACGAATTCAATAAAGACTTTAAAACTTTAAAAAAAAAAAAAAAAAAAGCGGATGGGATAGGGCTTCCCTGGTGGCGCAGTGGTTGAGAGTCCGCCTGCCGATGCAGGGGATACGGGTTCGTGCCCCAGTCCAGGAAGATCCCACATGCCACGGAGCGGCTGGGCCCGTGAGCCATGGCCACTGAGCCTGCGCGTCCAGAGCCTGTGCTCCGCAACAGGAGGGGCCACAACAGTGAGAGGCCTGCGTACCGCAAAAAAAAAAAAGAGTATGGGATAGATCTATATGTCTGTCTGTCCATCCATCCATCCATCTATCCATACATCCACTCATCCACCCACTCCCTCTTCTGTACTCTCATGTCTTCTGCACATCTCTATCCTAGCATTTACCATGCAGCAACCCTGTTTTATAGATGAACAACCAGGTCTTGGATCGCCCAAGTCACCCAAGGTCACAGAGCAAGGAATTAACCAAGAAGTGTGGACCCCAGTCGGCCGGGGGCCAGATCTGGACGTACCCCCGGCCCACAGCCCCCATGTCAGCCTGCTCTGGCCACCCCAGAAATTCTCATCATGGGAAAAAATCACCACCAGCTGCAGAGCTGGCCTGGCCCGGGCCACCATCAAGAACCAGGGATGGGTAGAGACAGAGCAGACAGCATAGCTTGATGCAGGGACTGATGCAGGGAGAAGGGTCTCTGGTGCTGACCCCAGGCTTGGATGCAGACAAGAACTCAGCCTGGGCTTACGGGGTCCAGGGGAACAGGGGTTGCCTGAATCAAGAGCCCCCATGAGGGGACAAGCAGTCACTATCACCTCTTGCTGCAGGGTCCCCTAGCTACCAGCCAGGTCCTGAGGGCCCTCCGCTCTCTACTTCTGCCCCTGGGACCATCTGCTCCATCTGCGCCTTTATTGCTCCATGAGCCAGCAGGCAGGGCTTGTTCTTATTTTAGGTGAGAAATGGAGTCTGGAGAGGTGATGGGGCCAGGAGGGGGCGGCCAGCCCTTACCACCCCCCACCAGCTCCTACCCCCTCAGTCTCTCACTGGGCAAGCCCAGAACATGATGTGCCCACTTTACAGATGAGGAAACAGAGGCCTTCCCTCTCACAGACAAACATGTGGAGCTCAGACCAAATGGGACATTTTTCTCCGTTTTTCATACAGGGGCCAAGGAGAGGGCACATCAGCAGAAGAAACACAGCAGCTACGAGGATGAACTCTCAGAGGTTCTTGAGAAGCAGAATGACCAGGCCGAGCTGAAGGGTCAGTGCCGACCAGTCTGGCCAGGGACCAGGGGAGGGAGGATGAAAATAACAGTACTTATGATAGATCGAGGGTTCCTGGGAGTCAGCAGCCCTCCTTTAGGCCCTGTAAGGTAGCTCATATTTCCTTCTCTTTACAAATGGGGAAACTGAGTCCCAGGGAGGTTGAAGTACCTTCCCAAGGCATAATTGGAGATGTGACTCTGGGTCTGTCTCACTCCAAAGCCCTTGATCGGTCCCATCTGCCCACTTCAGGGACTGACACTCTCGGGCAGGAAGTCTCTGGCCTGGTGGATGGGCAGCTTCGACTCTTCCCAGTGGCCACCGCAACAGGGTCCCCACCCCCAGCGCCTGCCCTCCTGGGAATTAGTGGTGCCTTAGCATAGCCAAGTGGCAGCAGGATCTCAGAGGGGTAGGTTTGAAACACTAAATGAACCTGGATCATCTTTCTTGAAACCAGAGAGCTTTTAGGGGTCACGGATCATGGCTTAGGTCAAGGGGATGCTCTGTTACTCACCTTTCTGCCTAGAAACAGCCACACACTTGCCCCTGCAGCCCTGCTCTTTGCATGTGGAAGGTGAGTGAATAGGGCCAGTTCCTAAGAGCGGGGATCTCAGTGGTCTTCTGTCGGGGCTGAGAGGGGAAGCCTGCTGGTGTGGCCGAGGTGCCCTTGCATTGGCCAGGGCTGTCACCCTAGTGGCTGCTTGGGGCACAGCAGGGACTCCCACATTTTGGCTCCATGGAAATGAGTGTCTGGTTGACTCTAGATGTCCGCCATGGGCTGTAGGAGGGGAATAGTGTAGCATGAATGGGGGTGGCAGCCACATGTCAGTGCAAAGAGCACCCGGTACTTGGCATTTGGAAGCTCGGGTTCGAGGCTCAGCACTGCTGACTGTGAGCACAGACAGGCCACCTTACCTTTCTGAGAATCGGTTTGAGTTTCTGTCAAATGGGGATGGGAGCTTTTCCACCTGGAGTCCTGGAGTCAAATGATGGAATGTACTTGGTAGTGTCTTGTTCCACAGTGATCATTCTAGCAGTGCGAGGAATTTTTACTAGTTAGAAGGCTGTCTTCAAAGCAGCTACAAGAAAATACCTTTTAATGAAACCTGACAAACATTGAGGAATTGAGCACTTTCACAGGATGCTCAAGACAGAATACCTGCACAGAGGGGAGAATGAAGTTGCAGTAATGGTGCCTCTTACACAGAGAGGTTAAGGAACTTGCCCAAGATAACACAGCAATTCAACTGCTGTCTTAATTTTAAATTCAAGGCTCTATCTTCTGGGGTCATTTTCAAGGTCTTTTTAGAAAAAAAAAATCACATCTTGCTTCGAGAGGTAGAATCACAGAGAAAGAAACATAATGCAGTTGCGCTCAGGTCAAACCTAGACATGGAGAGGGCAACCCTAATTCTCTCATGGGTGTCTTGGGCTGGGCTTACTGGAAGCCAAGAGATACAGTGGCTAAGATATGAAATTGGTCTCTGGGGAGATCCCACATGCAGCCTGGTCCTCAGGGCCTGACTTTGCTCTGTTGTTTCTGTAGAGGGGACAGAAGAGATGTCCTCCAGGGATGCTATGGAAAAAAGAGGAGATTCTAAAGAGGTGGAGAGGAATGGTGAAGATGCGGATGGACCCAGGCCTCAGGCCGCCCCGGAGCTTGGGCAGGGGTCCAAGGCTGAGGAGGACAACCAGGCCCCAGGGGAGGACGAGGCCTCCTCCAATACCCAACCCCTAGCCAGCCTCTCCAGCCAGAAACACCCAGGCCCACAGGCCGAGGAGGACAGCGAGGGCCCCTCCCAGGGTCCAGTGGGCAGAGAGAAGGGCCTGAGTGCCGAGCAAGGGCAGCAGGCAAAGAGAGAAGAGGAGGCCGAGGCTGGAGAGGAGGCTGTCCTGGAGGAAGAAAGCGCCCCCACCACAGCACTTAACCCCCACCCGAGCCTCGGCTACAAGGAGATGCAGAGGGGTGAGAGTATGTATGACGTCTGAGACACCAACAAATGTGTCGGGGAGAGGGGGATGGGACGGAGGGGGGCCTCACCCACAATCTCATTCCACCTTCACAACAACCCTGAAAGGTAGGTATTATCTCCATTTGCCTGATGGGAAACCAAGGCTCAGAGAGGTTAAGTAATTTGCCCATGGTCACACAGCTAATTTGTGTAAAAGCTGAGATTCCAACCCAGGCTCGTCTGACTCCAAAACCCTGCATCTCCCACTGTTCCACATAGCCCCTCCCCAGCACCCCCACCCCACCCCCGGAGGGGAGAGGGACTTTGCAGCGCGGGTGGGTGGGCTTTGGGAACAGAGGGACAGCATGACAGGTGGCAACAGGCTGGTCTGGGGACACTGTTAGCTTCACCCAGGGTTTAGGAAAGCCCCTGGCTCCTCGTGAGGCCCTGGTCAGGGCCTTCCCTCCCTCCGCAGGTGGGTGACCCCCGGGTCAGGGCTTCTGGGGTGAGAGGGCCGAAGGAAGAGGCAGACTCTGGCCAACCCACCCCTCAGAGCTTTAGTGGGTCTTGAAAAGCACGGTGTCAAGATGGCTTTTCCCTCCCAATGGAATCCGTTGTGAGGGGCTGAGCTGGACCCCGCCTACGGGGTCTGTGGTCCCAACCGTGGCCACAAAGAGGCCCCGGGGAGTGGCAGGGACCGGGGAAAGTGGCGGTGCCTCCCTCATTCCCCTGCTCTTGTCCACCGCCTGCTCCAGGTTGGCCCGAGGCTCTGGCTGTGGATGGAGCCGGGAAGACTGGGGCTGAGGAGGCGCCGTCCCCCAAGGGGAAGGGGGAGCGGGACCATTGCCTGCAGGAGGAGGCGACGGCAGGGGCCCCGCAAGGCCTCTTCCGGGGCGGGAAGAGCGCGCAGCCGGAGCAGGAGGGGGAGGGGCGGCTCTCCAAGGAGTGGGAGGATGCCAAGCGACGGAGCGCGATGGACCAGCTGGACAAGGAGCTGACCGCCGAGAGGCGGCCGCAGGGGGAGGCGGCGGAGGAAGACCCTGACCGGGCCATGAAGCTCTCCTTCCGGGCCCGGGGCTACGACTTCAGCGGTCCTGGGCTGCGGCTGCCACGAGGCTGGAGGCCATCCTCCCGGGAGGACAGCGTCGAGGCGGGCCTGCCCCTACCGGTGCGTGGCTACCCGGAGGAGAAGAAAGAGGAGGAGGGCAGCGCCAACCGCAGACCAGAGGTTGGTATGGGTGGGGGGAGCCGGCCCTGGGCCAGGCCCCGGGAGCATGGGCCCAGCTGGGGGTCAGCTGCAACCAGACATGTGGCCCCTGCGCCACTAAGGGGACACTGTCCCCCTTGGAGTCTGGGACTGGAGGGGCACTCAGACAGGGGGCTCTTGGGAAGCTGGGAAGGGACAAGGGAAAGGGTGTGTCAGGGGGACAAGTGAACCCCAGCTCATGGAGGGGGGCACCCAGGAAAGCTGGCGGACAGGAGACAGAAGCTGGAGAGCTGGTGAGTCAAGCCTGTTCCCAGAGGTGCTGGGCAGGGACTTTGTCCTGAAGGCAATAGGGAGCCTCTGCAGGCTTGGGAGCAGGACAAGGGAGTGACTGACTGGTGGAGCTTGGAGCTTTGGATGGAGAGAGCTTGGAAACTAAAAAGACCTGGCAGGGACTGGCCTGGGGAGGGCTACTTGCTGCCTGGAGGATCCAGGCTCAGGGCAGCATTGGCCTTGAGAGCTGGGAGGGCACGGCAGGAGGGGACACTGGAGGCATCCTGGGAAGGCCCTACTGTTGCTCCAGCCATGTCCTCTCCTGGCCCCCGTGCAGCCCAGCCACACCCTCCTCCCAGGTTCAGGCCCTGCCTCCCACCCCGATGGCGAAGGCAGCAGGGGCAGGGCCAGCTGGACCTCAGGGCCTGGTGGTGATGGGTGGGGAAGGCACGGACCTGTGCCGGAAGACCTGGGTCCTGCCTCCTAGCTGGGTGACCTTGGGCCAATCACTCCCCTTCTCTGAGCCTCATCGGTTGCCCCATTTGTGAAAAGGGGGTAAGAAGTCTTTTCTGCTCACCTCATTATCATGACCAGAATGCACGCGAGCTCTGAAAACCTGGCCATGCCCAGGGCTGCTTGGGAAGCTCAGTGGGGTGCAGGGACATGGTCCCATAGGAGGGGATGGGATGGGACTTTGGGGCAGGCAGGCGACACCACCTTGGGGCTGGAGGAGGCCTTGGGGGGTCTTCAGGCCTCAGTGCCCAGGTGGGAATCGGGGCCTTATGGGGGTGGGACATGTTTAAGGCTCTGGCCCCAGTGCTCTTCTCTGCCCACCCAGAAGAGGATGTGGTCCCTTCCTTGGGTCCCCGAGCCATTCCCTGGGCCTGGGACCAGGGTCCCAGCAGCCTGAGAGGAAGAAGCCTCCTTCTTGGGAGCTGGCGCTAAGAGAGGTCACCTGCCTATGTCTCCAAGGACTGAGGGGACGGGGCTCCAGGAAGCAGCAGCCTGCCCCCCCCCCTCCCCAAGGCTGGGCACCTTTGATCGTTGCCTTCCCCACCCACAGAAGCTGGACAGAGCCAGGTGCCTTGGGGCACCCTCCTGCTTCCCTTCTCCACAGGCAGAGAGAGCCTTGGACTGCAGGGCGGAGAAACGGGGACCCCTGAGTCCTGTGGACAGGACGGAGCAGGGCCCCATCCACTCAGCCCAAAGATCTTAGAAACAGCCCCAGAATTACAGAACTCCTGCCCGGGGGCTACTCCAAGATGGGGGCCTCTGGGGTCCCTGTTTCCATGGCAACCATCATCCATCTATTCTGACTGGGCCCCAGGTGGGTGCCCTCTGCTTGGCATCAGGCAGGGACCCCAGGAAGACCACCCCTCTCAGGTCAAAGCTGGGGCGTGGCCTTCCCTGACCCCTGCTCAGAGTCTGAGGGCATGCTCTCTGGGTGTCAGTCCCAGAGGGTCCCCTGCTGCCCTGGACCACCCTGGCAGCTGGAGCTTGGGCACCCAGTGACTGGGACTGAGGATGCAAGCCCAGCCCTAGGCAGGTCTCACGTCCTGAAACCTGGGCCACAGACTGCTGACTCCTCAGGTAGGAAGGCCCGTGGCAGACAGGAAACCCAGGCACGGCCTCACCCAGGAAGCCATCGTCACAGTCTAGGCCTTGGGGTCGGGGCACTGGAAGGCGCTCTGAAGGGCACCGGAGGCTTCGTTTTCCACGTGCCTGCCCAGAGCCATTCAGGAGGCAGTGGGCCTGCGTCCACCAGGGCACATTTCTGCGCCCCGTGCCCCTCAGAGCAGCCCCGCAGGGTGGCATCACTGTCCCCACGGAACAGATGAGGCCCTTGAGACGCAGAAAGGCAAAGCCACCTGCCCAGGGCCACACAGCTAGCCCGGGCACAACCAGTCTGTCTGCACGCCCCATGCTGCTGGTACAGGCTCCCTGGGCCAGTCCCCGTGGGACTCTGCACATTCTCTCCTAGGACCAGGAGCTGGAGAGCCTGTCGGCCATCGAGGCGGAGCTGGAGAAGGTGGCCCACGAGCTGCAGGGGCTGCGGCGGGGCTGAGGCGCCGGCTGGCCCCCCCAGCCAGGGCCCCGAGGCACCCTGTGGTCCTGGCTCTGTTGTCCCCTTTGCAGGTCTTGGCCAGATGGCCCGGGCGCTGCTTCCGGTAGGGAGGCTGCCCCCAACCTGCCCCAGCCCAAGCCACCCTGTTGCCCCTACGCTCCTTTCCTCCTGTTCTTGACCCCTGCCCCAGTGTGGCCCCCGCAGGGCGGACCCCTGACTTTAAACAATTTTCCTCTCTCTGAACACGGGCAGCTTTCTCGAAGTTTCCCTTCCACCATTAGAGCCACTGGGCACAACTGCAATAACTTCTGACTTTTGGGTGAAAGCTGAGAACTCCTGACTCTAACATACTCTGTACAAAATTTATCTAAGGATAAATAAATCTGCTCTGGGCTCTTTCCTGTTTCTTTGAACCTTCCCCCGCCTTGACTCCAAGTGGGGTAGGATGGACTGGATTTCAGGCAAAAGGACAAGGGGAGGTTCACTTCCCCTGGGGTGACTCTGGGCCACTTTCCAGCCAGGGGATCGTGGGCAAGTGACATTGCTGTTTGAAGCATCAGTTTCCTCATCTGTAAAATGGTGCTGACACCTGCCCCAAAGCATGTGTGGGATTAAATAACACTCTTCCCCTATCTCCCAGCCACACATGAACTGGGCCATGCAGGGGCGGGGCCAGTTTGGGAAAACAGCCTCTGTTCTCTCTCTGCTGGGTGGAAGCCCTGACAAGCCCCGGTTTAGTGACTGTCACCAAGGCCACAGGCCCCAGCCAGCTTTGGAGTTCCTGACCTGGGCCTCTGAGCTGCAGGCCCCCCTCGGCATAAATCTGTCATCCCCTCTGACCTGATACGTGCACAGGACTCTGGGGCGTCTGAAGTTCTTGAACTTAATGGTTCACTATAGCACGGCAGTCTTAGTCGCAGTTTTGAGAACGAGCAAACTGAGGCTCACAGGGTGACATGACTCATCGAAGTCACAGGCAGGAATGATGCCCAAAACGTTTAACCACGGGGGCTGCAGGATTATGCAACCGGAACAGACAGGCTGGTGTGCTGGACCGGTGTGGACCAGCTGAATATCAGGGCCGATCATTCAGTCATTCAACAAACACCCGTGAGCAGCTGCTATGGGCCCGGCAGGCCTGGGCACACAGAAATGGCCCGGACACGCCCTGACTTCAAGAAACATACTGCCCAGAAAATGTGGGCCTGGAATCCCCAGCCTAGCTGTAGAGCTTGGACAAGCATTCCTGGTGCTCTTGGAGACTCCATCTATAAAATGGGGACAATACTTATGACCTCTCACCAGATCATGGTGAGGATTCGAGGGTCTAGACAGCCTGGACCAGAAAACCACTACAACGGCGATACAAGTCACTTGAGGGGTCTTGGCAAGTCTGGGCCTCTCCTGAGTCCGGCGAGGGGGCTGCTGCCGCCTCTCACCCCCTGAAGCACAGAGGGACACCCTCCAAAGAGCTGGCGCCATAAGGTGTTTATTCACACGTTTCAAAGGGGCAGGTTTACACCCCATCCCCAACAATGACCGAAATAACAAACACAGCACTAACTGTATTCCACTAGTCAGCTATCAGGACACCCACCACCAAGACCACTTCGCAAACAAAGAGAACACAGGACACCTTGTCCCTGAGATACCCCATCCCAGAGATGGGCCACCTGTGTTTTCATAAACACACGGGGCAGAAGTGCAACCAAGTCAAAAGAGCCAGAGGTTCCTGGTTTTTACAGAAGCCGTGATGTTACACATAGTACATATAGATTCACATAAACGTCATATACACGTATGCACACACGTTAAGTACGAGCCAGCTTGGGGTTCTGGCAAACGTGGCTCGTGAACAGGATTGAAACAAACATTTGTCACAAAGCACAAGTGTCAGCGCCGGAACTGGAACTGCCAACGTCTTGGTGAAATCACTGTGGGAGAAGCTTTTCGGAAGAGAAAGCAAGCTTCACAGAAGTGGGATCCACGCCAGCCCTGGAAGCCGAGGTTGGTCTGGCTGTGGGAAAGAGACAGGCCCTCCAAGCCGCCAGGTCATGGGCAGCTCTGGAAGTAGAGGGGAAATGCAGCCATTTCTGGAAAAGGCCCCAGGTGGTCTGGGTGGGGCCTGGTGGTCGGAACCAGAAGGAAAAGGGCCCGGGTGCTTCCATGCCAACAGTCGGCTCTCCAGTAAACAGCATGTGGGTGGAGGGCCATTCCAAGATCACACTGGCAAGGCTGTGCAGAGAAGGGGCAGAGGCACAGCCTTGCGCACGGAGGGCAGGACCGACAGGAGAACCGCCCGTCTGGAGGCCTCGGCCGCAGCATCTCACGCTCAGGCTCCGGCACGGGCAGGGCGCTGTGTGCGGCATCAGGGCGTGGCCAGGCTCACCGAGGAGGCCAGAACCTTCGTCAAGGGTGGATGTACTCCTCTACCTCGTGGTAAGCCACGCGCAGGGGCTGTGCTCCTTCAGGACAGCCAGCACGCCGCTCAAGGTCTCTGGAGCTTAGGGGCCCTTGAGCCATGGCCCGGGAAGAGAGACGAGCTGTCGGGGATCCCGCTGGGTGAAGGGTCAGTTTCTAGGGTGGAGAGGGGAGGGCAGATGCAAACCCCAGGGACACCAGTGAAGCCATTCAATGGTTCTGTGTGGCCAGCGGCCTGCGAGTCCCTGAGCTGAGGACCAGTCTTCCAGCAAGGACAGGGCGCCACAGTGTCCCTCGGTCCTAGAGGGGCCGCAGGGCAGACAACTGCTGCTCTTCCCAGTTGGCTTAAAGGATGGCTTCCTGCCAGCGTCCTTCAACCTTCCATACAGCGCACACGGCAGTCCTCTGGGTAAAGAGGAATCCTTTCTCAAGGTTTTCTCCCTCACTGATGGCATTAACTCAGACAATGCCCCACATAAACTCGCCGGGGACTCCAGCTGCGTCCGTCTCCTGCAGGTGATGCTGCAGGATCTCTGATCCAGCCCGACCCACCCCGCGCTGCAAACCCGTGCTTCCAAGGGCAATCCCCCACCCCCCACGCTCCCGTGGGGAGGAGACATCCAGCTCCTATACTCAGTTGGGGCTGAGTGCTCGTGGAACCACATCATGATGCAACCTGCAAGCAGAACCCGGCCCGCAGCCTCTGCTCCAGGCTGCCAAGGGCAGAGACCTTGCAAGTGACCCTCGGAACCTACCCAAGGCCTCAGGCGAAACGTGGCCCCGCCACTTGCTCCTGGAGCCCTTCGGCAGCCCCAGCCACTGACCACCACCCAGGTGCCGCAGGGCACGGCCCCCAACAGGCCCACCAACTGGCAAAACAGCTTGGGGAGGAGAGTCCCAACCGCCCCCGGGATGCCAGCAGGGCCGGCTCCAGGCACCACACGTGTACACCACAGCAGGGCCTCCCCACGGGCCCTCGAAGGTGCTGAGAGTGGCCAGAGGCAGCAGCACCAAGCCCTGGGGAAGAAGAGACCGCAAAGGCTGAGGGCCTTGAGGGGGTCTGTCTTCCCCTGATGCGGAAGCCCCAGGGCCAGGGACACGGAGACCTAAGAGGAGACCAACTCCATGGCCGGTGTCCTGGGACCCGGTCAGTGTGCATCAGGTGACACTGAGGATGGGGGTCGCTTGGTGAGACCTCATTGCTGCTCGCAACCCTCTCCCCGTCTACGCTCCCCGACACAGCTCCCTCCACCCCTGCAGAGACGCTGGGCCCGGGGAGAGGCCCGCACATGCCCTCGAGAGTGGCCAGTCCCTTCCCCACCACCCACCACGCAGCTCCTGGGCCTTTATGAAGCCTAACCCCGCCCCTCGGTTTCCCCACCCTGCTGGCCACCCGCATCGAGGCTGGTGGAAAGTGCCACGTCACTGCAAAACAGTTACTTGATATCCGGGCCCTGGACGCTAACGTGTGAGAGCCGGAGGGGAGGCATCGATTAAACAGGACACGATGTGGCCAGGGGCCCCGCCTGGCACCGGGTCACCCTGCACTCCCGACCTGTCCTGACTCGATCAGGACTGGAATTTTACTCAAAAACGTAAAGCTGTTTTATTAAAAGACTGGAGGAGGGCACAGGCTTTTAGCAACGTTTTGTAAACACGTGTGAAATGCAGTTTGATTTCAGTAGTTTATTTTGGAGACAAAGCAGTGCAAGAGGCCGGCCACGCTTTCCTGCTCCCCCGGTGCTTGGGGTTAGGCTAGGAAAGGCGACGTACAGACATTATAATCAGGGTTCAACACTCAAGTCGTGTAAACACGGTGGTCGGAGGGCCCGTGGTTTCTAGGACAGCTGGGCACTTCTGACGGCAGCCGCCCTCCCCCCAGCCCTTCCTTTCCCAAAGTGGGCGACCGCCACGTCCCTGCTGACCAGGCCTGAAGGTGTCTGAGTGCCCAGCTCAGCGGCCGCTCTCAGTCCATCCTCCCTGGACCACGGAGGACGGCCCAGAGGCCTGTTCCTCTTCCTCAAGAGGGACTGATGAGACAAGACACAAGGCTATGCTCAGGGGGTCCTACGCATCCCGCCAGATGGTCACACGGCCCGAGGACTGACAAAGCCCCTCACTGACCCCCTTCTCTGCAAAGGGGGCTGCCGGCCTGCCTGCACCTCGGGCTTGGACTGATCAGCTGGTGGTCTGTCTGCTGCCATCAGGGGCTGGGGCGACTCTAATAGGAGAAGCGGGTAATGTGCTTTCTTGCCTCTGGGGCTGCGAGCCCCCTCGCACCTGGCTGGCTTAGTGCTTGGCGCTGGCAGCGAGCATGAAAGGGGTGGATCAGGCCTTTTGAGCAGGTGTGGAGCAACGTGCAGCCTCCTCCTGCCTGGGGGGAGAGCCCCAAATCGCCTCGATGCCAAGGAGACGCTCATCTGGGTTGACGTCACGGAGACACAGGCTGCACTGTAGGGGCTAGGGCGTCAAGCCTGCCCTTGAGTTCCCTGGTCATGACTGCCCGGCGACTCTTGGAATGATTGGCCCAAAGTCACAGCACAAATCCTTGGCACAAGCAGGATCAGCCCAGAGGTTCCCAGCCAGGCAGGCTCCTCCCGGGTCCAGGGAGCAGTGGCGCTTGGTCAGGGAAGGAGGCCCCGTTGCGTGGGACACGTGCTGACGGGCCTAGTGGACTCCAGGGAGCTGCACGTGGAGAAAGGCGGCCAACCCAGGGCTGTGGCCTTCCCAGGGAAGCCTCCTCCTCCTCTGCTTTCGTGAGCGGGCAGCAGGTGGACCACAGCCCAGACTCCCTGCGTGGAATCCACGAGGAAATGGTAGCTGGGGCCCCTGCTTCCCCGGGCTCCTCCTGCTTTCGGGGGCGGGCAGCTGCACACCGGATGGGGCTTGAAGCCAGCGGTAAGGGAAACGGGCCGGGCCTGGCGTGGCGGCTTGGAGAGAAGAGAGACGGGCAACCGTTTGCTGGCTCTGCTCAGTCGCCGACAGCCTGACCAGGGATGGCCTGCTCCAGGGTCCCCGAGGCCTGGGCCACAGCAGCCATTGAGAAGAACAGACGTGGACGTGCTTGGGCACTCACACACGCACGGCGACCACGCACACGCACGCACACCCCCACACACGCACGCATGCACACCCCACCTCACATTCAGACCTAGTGTTGAAAACACAAGCGTGTGTAAACTCAGTGGAGAGATCTGCACAGCAGGAATCAGGCGGGATTGTCCCTCTTCCGCAAGGCTGGACCACTTGGGGTTCTCTTCCGTCCCCACCCCCACCCCTCATGTAGATCATGACATCAGAGAATCAGGTTAAAAATTAAAAAAAAAAAAGAAGGAGAAGGAGAATCAGATCCTTGGGAATTCTTAGTAGTAGCGTCACCGTCGGGAGCTGCTCGCCCAGCGTGTGTGTGTTCTGCAGCCCGCGCTGCCCCTCAGGGTCCTGGGCCCCATGCGTGGCTACTGGGAGGAGGCCTTGGTGGCCAGCGAGGCCACGCAGTGCTGCTGGAAGCTGGGCGACACGGCGGCGGTGCAGCCGAGTCTCTGGTGCGGCAGCTTGGAGGTGCTGCCCGCGCCCACGCCGCCCACGTCGGCCTCGGCCGTCCAGGGCGGCTCCTGGCCCATCATGCTGCTGCAGCAGCCGGGGCTGGCGCTGCACGTCCGCTCGGCCGCCAGGCCACCCGCCTGCTCCGCCAGGAGCCTGCTGTGCCGCAGCGGGGCCACGTCCCCCGTGCCTGCCGCGGCCGCGCTCTGGCCCTGCAGCACGGTGGTGATGTGGTTCAGGAGGTCCGTGAAGAACTCGCTCACGCCCTCGTAGCCTGGGGGTGGGAGAGACAGACAGCAAGCTGAGCCAGGTGGGTGCGGGGGGCGCGAAGGGGCTCCCGGGCCCACGAGGGCTGGTCGAGTGCACACAGCCTGGACTCCAAGCCCCGTGCGTGCGGCCCTGAGAGGCCAGTCCTTGAATTCGGCTGCCCCCGGAGGGTGAGAAGCCGCTGAGAAAGCGCCCTGTCCCTGCTGAGCACAGCTTTGGCATCTCATTTAATCACCCCCCTCCCGACGTGGTCTGATGCCATCATGCGGGGGAGGTGGAGTGGCCAGAGGTGGCAGGACAGAAGGTCCGCTCCTCCAGCTCTGAATCAGAAACACCCCTCCCCCTCCACGTGGCTCAGCTCCAGCTTCCCTGTGTGTAAACTGAGGACGGGGGAAGGAGGGCTCCTGTGGGCAGGACTGGGAGGGCTGGAACGTGGGTGAGGCCTGAGCAACAGCAGCTGCTCCTGGAACTGAGTCCATTTCCCTCTCACCCCCAAAGTATCAGTACCTGCAAGGAGGCCCGCCACGCTGCGTACTCTGCGCACCCCCCAACAAGGCCACCACGCTAACACGGCTTCCCTAACAAGCGGGCCCGGATCTCCTGAACAGAAACCGCCGGGACCCACCTGGGGCCTGCGTTTCCCATCACAGATGCAATTGCGAATGTCAGCAAACAGTCCTCGGAGCCACCCATCGAGCAAATTTCGGATCTGGCTCGAGGATTTTGCTGACTTCTGAAAGCTGCTTCGAAAGAAATTCGACACGGGGTGGGCGCCCCCGCCCCCACCTGCCTGAACCAATTTGCAGCAATGAGAACCGGGCACACAGCTGCAAGAACAGTGATCGGGACAGGAAGCAGGTCCCCAAAAAGGGACAGCGTGCCTGCATCGGGAGGGGGCCCAGGTACCACCCCCTGCCCCGGGATGTGACCCCATCGCTGACACCAGACCTGGTGCTGAGAGGTGCCGACCCCTCGCACGTCCTCTGGGATGGTCTTCACAGCCGTTGGCACGAGCTGCAGGAGAATGAAGGTTCGGACTTGGGCAGGTGCGTTAGCTCGTACAGGAAAGGCTGCCCGGGGGCCAGGCAGATGGGGCTGCCTCACTGTGCACGCTCTTATGTGTCCAGCAAACAGTGCTGTGGTTTTGAGGGAGCCCGAGGCTGAGAGGGGCAAGCAGAGGCGCCCAGGGGAAAAACAAAACTGGGTACATACTGGCATGCACAGCACTTGCCCTCTCAACACGCCCTCACTTGAGCATCGCAACCCTCTGTCCCCATTTTCCAGATGAGGAAATGGAGGCACAGAGTTAAGTAACCAGCCCCAAACACCAAAAGAGCCATCAGCAGGTGGACACGTGTTCACTGTGACGGTGGGTATGGTGACAACGTCCAGGGCTAGCGTTCATCCAGGCTCACCGAGTGCTGGCCCCCGGCTACATGTGGCATCCTGATAGCCCCCGGGGAGCGGGACCTGAGGGTTATCTCCATTTTACAGACAAGGACACGAAGCTCTAAGTAGCAGCACTGGGATCTGAACCAGGCCCTTTGGTGCCACCCGTGCCTTGAATACATGTGGTGCTGGGTGCCCCACTCTAGGACTGGGCGCTTCCTCGGCCCTGGGGCCGGGGGTGAAGGGCAGGGCAGTCACGGGTCATCGGCAGACGTGCTGCTGGGTTTCCAGGACAGAGATGCGAGCAGGGGAGAAGAGCTGAGATCCGCTGACAGGCCACCAGGGAACATAAGCCGTTCCCTCAGCAACAGGTCTGCCGCCCCCAGACGAGGCCCGGCCCACGGCTCCTCGCAGCCTGAGGCGTGAAGGAGCACTGCAGGGCAGGCACTGTGCACACGCCATCTCCTCTGCTAGGAGGGGAGAAGTGTTCCCACTGTGCACGAGCGAACACTGGGCCAGAGGGAGCGAAGCAGCACTGTCCCTGACCTGCCGTGAGATGGGGAGTCGCCTGGCCTCAGCACGTGTCTCTGTGAAGTAGCTCAGCCCAGGGCCACCACCACCATCACTGCTGAAGCTAACAGTCCCCTTGAGGGTTCTCGGGTGATGTCTCCCGCTGAGCCCCTCCCTGAGTTGGGATCTGAGGGGTGCAGGGCAGAGCCTGGTGGGGCAGCAGGTCCGGCAGTGCTTCCTGCCTCAGGGCTGCCGCAGACAGCATGGAGCAGACGCCCCAGCCGCGGGGAGCTGCCGGATCCGAGCGTGTCCCCAGCATGGTGGCTCAGGGTGGGGGGAGGAGCACGGCCTTGCCACTACCCTGCCGTATGACCTGGGACAACTTCTCCCTCCCTCCCTGCGTGTAAACTGGGATTTATATGCCCTCCAGTGTCCTTTCAGCTCTTTAAACCTACAAGGGCCCAAGAGGTCAGCTGAGATTTGGCCCGGAAAGGCCACTGCTGGTGGCACCGGGCCAGGAGAGGCAGCGGAAAGAACACGCGTTTAGCTGCAGGCCCACTACGCGCCCTGTAAACCCACTGGCAGGTGGGGCTGCGGCTGAGCGGGGGCTGCTCCGACCCTGGGCCCCAGACAGTGAGGGATGGAGCTGGTCAGCCCGACTCTCCGGCCCCCACCACCCGCCCAAGGCTGCCAGTCTACAGACCGGTGAAGGCGGCGCCCGGCCCCACCGCTCACCTGGGAAGGCGTTGATGTCGATGACGGCGTGCTGCCCCGTCTGGTTGTTGATGATGATGTCGATCCCGAAGAGCGATACGCCCAGTGCCTGCCGCAGGGCCCGGGACAGCTCCCGGATGACCTCGTCACTTGGTCGCTCGAAGACACCCTCGATCTTTTCCAGCTGCCAACACACACACACACACACACACACACACACACACACACACACACACACACACACACACACACACACACACACACACGAGTCAGGCCCCGGGTGGGGAGGCTCCACGCCTCGCCACACACAGAGACCCCCCCAGGGAGGTGGCACAGGCCGGGCCTTACCCGCAGGCAAGAGGCAGGACAGACCCACCAGAGTCGGCACGAGGACGGCCATTTCCAAGTCCTGCCAAGGGCTGGACAGCTGCTAGGTATACAGCGCACGTGACCTCTAGTCCTCATAACCAGCAGGGAGGCGAGCACCGTTATCAGCATTTTATACACAGGGGAGCTGAAGCTCAGAGAGGGTCAGGGGCCGGTCCAGGGCCACACAGCTCAGGGCTGGATTCGGACCCAGGCATTTAAGCCTGTAAAACCCAAGCCTCTTAGCAAGGAGGAAGGGGATGGAGAGTCTGTTGTGAACCCAGGAAGACTGTGTGGTTCAGGGAGCCTGTGAGCTGGACCTTGAAGATGGGGAGGATGAGGGGGGTGGGGGGAAGGGACCCAGATGAGAGCACAGTGGAAGCAAAGGTGCAGAGGTAAGAACCCACAGGAGAGAGCTGGGAGCAGCTGGAACTGTTAGGGCAGAGGCGGGCAGCAGGGGGAGTTTCTGTCAGCATCACCACACTGGCCCACCACTGCCGGAGCCTCAAGGCTGTGAGCTGATAGGTTCCGTGGACCGGCCTTCATTTACTGGCCGGAAGTGGGCAGTAGCGGTGGTGGTCACAGGGCTCCTGGGTGGGGCTTACACTTCTCCCCTTCCGGATGAGTCGCTAACTCTGGTGTGGCCACACTAACTCATGCTCAGCGCGCTTTTCCCCAAAGAGTCTACTCTGCTGCTGCTGCCCAACTCCCGGGTCCAAGTTCAGCTCTTAGCGAAGCTTCCACAGGGCTCGTGGGGCCGTCCCTTGGACTCCTGCTGACACCGCTCGCTTTCTGCTGTAATCACAGCTGGCCTGGGACAGGCACACAAGTCTTCATGGGCTCAAGCGTGGCCCCTGGCCCGGGCCTCCAAGGAAGCAGAACACCGCCCTGGGAAGGACTGAAGTCCGAGGGGTCCGGATTTGAATCCTGACCGTGACTTCCCAGCTCTGTGGTCTTAGGGGAAAGTACTTGGCCTCTGTGTGCCTCAGCCCGCTCATCTGCAAAACAGGGCCAATGAGGCCTCCATCCCAGACTGCTGGGAGGAATCACAAGGTCATTGATGTGATGGGGACAGCACATGCCTGGCTGGAGGAGCCGCTCCACTTGCATTTCAGGGCATGGATGGCAGCACGTCAGCCGGAATAGGGCTCACGTGTGGTGCTCAGGAGATAGCAGAGTCCTATGGACTGTGGGCTCGGGGCCAAAGGGGAAGCCCAGGAGCTCACCCAGCAGAAATAAAACAGAAGCTGGGTCAAAAAGCTAAATGGAGAATTACCATGTGACCCAGCAATTCCACCCCAGGTGTGTAACTTGTAGGCCACTGTTCATAGCTGCATTATTCACAATAGGCAAAAGGTAGAAACAACCCAAATGTCCATCAACAGATGACTGGATAAACAAAATGGGTTACCCACACAATGGAATATTGTTCTCACAATGCTACCACGTGGATGAACCTTGAAAACGTCAGGCTATGTGAAAAAAGCCAGACACAATAGGTCACGCACTGTACGGTTCCCTTAATATGAAAGGTCCAGAACAGGTAAGTCCATGGAGACGAAGAAGCAGATTCGTAGTTGCCAGGGGCTGGGGGGAGGGGGAATGAGGGGTGACACTTAACGGGTACAGGATTCTCTTTTGGGTGATGCAAATGCTCTGGAACTGGACAGAGGTGGCAGTTGCACGACACTGTGAATGTGCTTAACGCCACTGAACGGTTCACATTAAAACGACTAACGTTAACATGAAGCGAGGCTGGGTCAGGTAGGCTGGGGACAGAGCCCTGGGTACCCAGGACACGTGGTGCTTACCCCCAGCTCAGGAAGCCGAATGGCTCATGGGGAACTCCCAGACACGTGCAGGGCAGGGACCCCACAACTGGGCACCGTCGTGCGCTACTGTGAAAGCCACATCCACCGGCTCTGCACAGCAGGCGGCGACCCCCAACAGCGCCCATGACCCTGCTGCCCCGGCGTCTCGTCCAGGGGAGATGCTGTCTAAGCATCTGCGTTAGCTTCGCTGTGACAGGCACCTGCCTGAGCCCAGGTCAGCAGCCTGGCCGCTGGTCCTGCGGCCCGGGTCCCTCACCGAGTCACAGCCCTGGGAGGACGCCTGGCATTGCCCAGTCCCCGCTGCGTGCCCTGAGCCATAACAGGCCCTGCCGCGTCTTGTTTTCTCGCCCCAGGAAACAGGGTAATAAGAACACCCCTACCGCCACGGGGCTGTGGTGGGGATCCACGAAGCTCGCCCGTAAGGCCTGTGGCTCAGGCCTGGCAGCAAGGGGACCAATGGCTGCTGCTCTGTTACAAAGCCTCGTGACCCCGCTGTTTATAAAAGCACTTTCTCAGCTAAGGAATCTCAGAAGTCCTTCTGGAGCCCTTTGATTGTCTGAAACAGGGAGGCGATGGAGGTGGTAAGAGGTGCTCAGGTGGACCCCCGGGGTCACCCGTCACCATCACAGCTGACACTGACTGAGCACCTACTGCACACCCAGCACTGCCATGGTGCTTTTCATCTAGGGACTCCCTGAACACCACCACCATCCTACAGGGTGGGACGGGGAACCCGAGGCTCAGAGAGGCAATGTGACTTGCCCGAGGCCACACAGCTGGAAAGTTGTGGAGCTTCGGTCTGACCCCAGGCAGTCCTGTCAGTGTCACACTCTTAACCAATACCCTGTGTCTGGGGGGGCAGCCAGTTGGGTGTGGGAGCTGCGTCCACCCTTGGGAGCATCCAGCCAGGGAAGGAGGGGGGGCTTCAAGGCCAGGGCAGGGCTCCCGGCACCTGCACGAGTCCGAGATGGGGACTGGAGGGACCTTGGCGAGCAGGAGAATGCTAAGGGGCTTGTCTGGACACCCAGGTCTGGGGATGGCCTTGGCTGTGCATGTGGGCCTGACATCCCGAGTGGAAAAGGGACGGCTGCCTGCATTTCCCTTTTCTCTTTTCCACGTTGCCAGCCCTGGGGGAATCCCCACACAGCAGTCATGAGCTGGGGGGAAGGGGGAGATGGCAGCGGGGCCTAAACGTGGAGAGGAGGCCCCGCGGGGTCTGCAGGCCGACCTTTCCCACGTGGCAGACAGAGACGCAGGCTGAATGGCAGGTGGGTGATTAGCCAGGAAGGTGACTTTGCTTCTGGCCCTCACAGTGACCCTCTGGCATCAGGTAACAGCCCAGCGGTGACTAGAGCTGCTCTGTGCCAGGGGAGTGGCAGGGATAGCCTCTCGGCAAGTCTGCAGAATGCCAACCCCCTCCAAGAGTCACAGGCCGAATACGGTCTGAGAGCCTCGCAGGGAAGATGCCCTGCAGAGCTGGGCCAGCCTGAAGTTTCTGCAGCTTTTAAGAGACCAGAACGTTTTCTTGCACAGAACACCTATTTACGTCTTATAATGTGCACAGCCAGGCACTGAGGGGTTCTGTTTAAAATCTGGTTGTTCTCCAAGCATCCTTGACCACAAAACTTGTTCCCGGGGAATGTCTATTAACATCTTGAGGGACGCTGGTGTTCCTTCCAGGTCCCTTCCACGCCTGTGCTCTGTCGAACCCGCAGCACACAGCTGGCTCCTCACAGGAACCAGAAACAGACAAGAAAAGCACAGGCGGCCTCGGTTGGGGGACAGGAGGCCCTAACCTGGAACGAGGGGGAGTGAGGCCTAGAGGTGGGGGTCTGCTGTGGATGGGACACTGGCAAACCCTCCGAGCATGGCCAGGAGGGGAGTGGAGAGCTGGCAGAGGGCTCATTTCAGCGGCAGTGGCAGCAGAGACCCCTGGCTCTCAGGACACATGGAGGAACAGCAGAGGGTGGCCCAGCGCTGACTTCTAACTGCTCAGCAATTGCCAGGGAGATAAGAAATCCTAAATTCCCGGAGCACCCAGCTTTGGCATCAGACTAATCTGGGGTCAAATCTCGTCTCTGTCCCTGAGTGAGGAGCCCTGTGAACCTGGCTGAGCACAGCCCTCCCGCCTCAGGAAAGTGGGGATGTCTGTCCACCCCTGCAAGGCTGTTTTGGGCCGCAGGGCATCGAGGATGGAGCCTGACACGCAGCGACGTTCGCTGAACAGCAACCCCGAGCCCATTACCCACCGTGAACTACCCCAGCAGCCCCAGATGTACACGGCAGGCTCTTAACAAACGCTCCCTGGACTCACGTGGGCAAGGAAAGAAAAAGGAAAATTGAGGTGGTGCTCTGCTCCCTCTTCTTAAATCAGGCAAAAGGCAGATTAGAAAGCAGGACTTCAAATTCCTCACGGTTGGGGGGATTTCCTCATGTAGGAGGAGTTAGAAAATCATCCACTTGGAGTAGCCCAGCAATGAGCGGGCGTGGCTGTGATGACCACTGGCACGAAGGCCCGAAGCACGCGAGGAAGAGAGGTCTCTGGAACCGCCCTGGGTCCCTGGCCTGGGGGGAAGGTCCTGCCACCCTGCCCCGCTGGACAGTCAAAAGCACCCCACACCCAGGGCTCGGCGGGAGGGACATACCGCGGTCAGCACCGATGACGATTCTGGCTTGGACACGTTGTGGCTGTTGAAGAAGATGGACTCACGGTCTGAAAAAGCAAAGACAGGAAGAAGCCGGAGTTAGAAGCTCGAGGCAGGGACGGTGATTCCAGCACCCGACACCAGGGGACAGCACCACCCCAGCCACAGGCCACAGTGGCCTTCAGGCTCGGCGTCCAGCGGCAGCCACCTGGGCCTCCCTACCCACCCCAGGAAGACAGGACGCCACGGAGACCCGCACGCCCAGGCAGGGCTCCTGTTTCCATTTTCCTTCCCATAGAAAAATGAACGGCTTGATGAGCGCACCTCTGCCTCTGCTCTCGTCTTACACAACCATTCCTGATTTTCCCCAATACCCGAGGCCCCCCCTCCCCAAAGCGTGTCTAGAGTGTCTTACGGACATGGCACCAGAAGGGGGGCTAAGTGAGTGGGAAATGCTGCATATGTGCATATCAAAGGCCCGGAGTCAAGAGGTCAACTGATGCCATTTAATCCAGCATTCCCCTCCCGGTTCTGCCCACGGAATGCCTTTTCAGGGTAGCAGCTGAGAAACGGCTAGGCGGCCACTTGGCACGTGAGTGTTTAAAATACAAAGGGTTTTGCTGTTTCCCCACTACTTAAGGAAAAAATCGGAAATCAGAGCATGGGCTTCTGTAGGACCCATCCAAGAAAGCATACAGTTTGGCTTTGGAAGTTAGCACAGCCCCATGAAATACCCTCCACATCTCCCACCCCCTCCCTCTCTGCTCCCACTGCCCCCTGGGCCCCCTCGGTCCCATGGGGGCACCCGAGAGGCAGATCAATCCCAAGATTATTGGGAGTGATGAGCAGCTGGTTTGCTCCTTCACCCCCTGGAGAGTAAAGGCAGGTCAGTCGGTCAGAAACACGTCCTCCAGCGGCTGGAAGTGTGGCACACGAATGCACGAGGCACAAAACCACGAGCCTCGGGGCTGGGATCTGGTAAAGGCCGTCATCCCACTGTGATCCCCCCACCCCAAGAGTGGCACGGGCCACGAGCCCAACGCGGCCCCAGCGGCCTCTGCTTTAGTCCTTCCTGGCAGGGCGTTACGGCTCCCGTCCTGCAGGACACATTGCGCATCCCTGGGACCCAGGCCTCCAAGCGCAGGCCAGGAAGGGCCCTGGCTGAGCACCGCCGTGTGCCAGGGGCCAGCCCGAGGAGGCACCTGCTCTGGCTGCCAACGCCCGCCCCCCACCACCTCCAGGATTACAGCGCCGCAACAATCATGCATGAGGAAGTGATTCGGGCGGAGGCTGAGCAGGCAGGCGCTGAGATGTACCTGGCATCTTTCCCGCTAGCGGGGCATGCAGGCCCCTTGCCGCCCTGGTGTGCCCGAAAGTCCTCCTACCGCTCCGACCAGAGCCAGTCCAGACGGGGGGCACGAGAGACGGTCCTGGGGAGGAGCCTGGGGAAAATAAACACCCTGCAGGACTGGTGCCAAGCAGCCCCACCAACCTCGACTCCTGGGCGCCGACAGCCAAGAAAAGGGAGCCTTCGGAGGGTGGCAAGCTCCACGGGCCAGAGCCCGGAGCAGCTGGGATGGGCGCTCCGGCCTTCTGTGGGTACTGCCCACCTTCTCAGCCTGTAGCCCAGCCTGGCCCAGTCCTACTGAGCTCAGGGCGCCTCCCACCCACCCTGTGGGACCCAAGGGCAATCGCCAGGATGGCAGAGCAGGCCTGGGGAGAGAAAGGCCACCCAGAGCAGGTGGACACAGCCAAGCTGTCGCCCAACAGCTTCCTGTGGCAAGATCGAAAGTGTGGACCATTTCAAAGGAGACTCGTTTCTCCTCCTGGCTAACGCTGACCTGGGAGCCCTGGCCAGAGGACTGTTTAGCAGGGAGGGGAGAGCTGCCCTTTACTCAGATCCTCCCCATGTGCGGCCTGAGTAGGGGCCGGACAGAGTGGGAGCGGATTCCGGCCATTTGATGAACCAGGAGACTGTGGAAGCCGAGGTGGGTCAGAAAGGGTCAGAGCATCCCTCGGTGCCAGCTTTCCTGGGTAGCTTCAGGGTACCGAGTTCCCTAAAGATAAGCCTGGCTGGGCCCTTGCACCTTGATCACAGGTGCACCCTGCATTGGGGGGGCCCATCCCCTCTCTGTTCCTGGACTAGTCCCGAGTCACACGGAGCCCCGGGAAGAACACCAAGAACGCCCACAGGAGAGGGGAGGCAATAAGAGGAATATGGGTATTTCTGTCCCCAATTTACAGACAAGCAAAAGAGGTTCAAAAGAAGCGGAGCAAGTGACAAGTGTAGCACCCAAATATCCCAGGGGGTCTGAGGTGCAGGTGTGAGCTGTGGCCACACCTTCTTCAGCTTCGTTTGCTTAATCTTCACATCTCTGGCGGGGGGCGGGGGATAAAGCACGTCATGGCGCTGCAGACGGTGGCCCAGGTCTCCTCCCAGATCCCACGCAAGCATCAGCTCCGCAGAGGGGCCCCGGCTGCCCCGCCCGAGTGGCTCCCCTCGCCCAGCGGTGTCCCGGGACCCACTGGTTCCTCTGCGGTCCCTCATCTGTGCTGCCACAATTCGTCCTTTCATCTCTTCTTCCCTGGTGTGTAGTTTCTCCCGCTAGAAGATGAACACACGAGGGCAGGACACTTGGCTGACTATCTAGTTCCCTGCTGGCTCCCAGGGCTGAGCGCCTGGCAGGTGCAAGGAAACAGGGCATTTGTTACACCTGAGGGCCTCTCGATGCAAGATCACCAAATCTGGCCCGCCACCTGTGTTTGTAAATAAAGGTTTATTGGAACGCAGCCACGCCCATTCGCATACAATGCTGTCTACAGCGGCTCTTAGGCCACAACAGCAGCATTAAATAATTATGACAGAGCTGGAAACACTTACTCTGGACTTCTGCAGAAAAAGCCTGCTGACCCTTGCTCTATGTGGTAAGCGGTGTCGTTCCTTTATATACATACCCCTAAGGAAAAAAAGGCCCACGTGTAGAGTCTAACAGAGGCGTTGTGCCCGCAGAGGAAAAGAAACAGAAATAAACCCGCTGCACAGAAAGGGGAGCAGAGAAACACACCCACTGCGACTCTGGAACTAGTGGAGAGAGGGGAGCAGTCTCCCCAAGACCGTGGACCAAGGGCTGGGGCTGGCACAGGCCAACCTCAACCCTCTCTGTAAAAACGTGTCTTCAGTTCCAGCAGAGGCGACTGCAAGAGGCCTGTGGCCGTAAGACACACCTGACTTCAGAGATGCTAACAGGTGAAAACCAAAAGTACATCTGAGAATCAAAAGAACACAGTAGTTGTGGAGGGAAAGCTGGTGTCCTCATCACCACTGCAGGTCAAAAGAATCCCACTCAAGGAGCCTCCACCTCCCTGCATGGACAGGGGAGACCGGCGAGCCCGCCACGCAGGGCCATGGGAACCAGAAAGCTGGGAGGGGGCTGGAAAGAAGCCAGAGCCCTGAAGCCCCCTGCCCAACGGGTCCAGCTTAAAGAGCCGCTGTCACACTGTGTTTCTCATCCAGAAAGAGAACACACGCGTGAAAAGAACAACGAGCTGGTGTGATGCCCTGAAGACAGTGGACACAGAATCAGTTTTGGGGGATGGAGGGATGGACACAGTGAAAATCACTCAGCTCGCCTGGGCATAATAAACACTTCTCCATTAGCTCTGTGTTTCTCCCCTGATTTACTCGGCCCCAGCCTGCATATTATGGTAAACTGGCAACCTGGAATGGCCATGAGAAGACACAGATGCGGAGCCCCTGTCCTCAGACATGGGACACAGAGCTCACGCCCAGCCACTAGTGGTTCCCAGATGGAAACTGGCCCAGGCCTTTGCAACCAGGAGAAAAAGGGAAGGAAAAGAGGGACTTTTCATGTGGAAAGGAAGGAAACCACGTGGTATATTTCTTTTAGAGATGGAGTGATTTTTTGGTAAAATAAATAAAAAGGCATACCTACTCTTCCCTTAATACATTTTGTGTAGACTTAAAGAACATATGTTTAAAAATCAGGAAACAATATAAACAGGCTTAAAAAAACATCAGCCTCAACCTGCCCACAATTGATAAGAATGCCTCTTGCCAGTACACAGTCACATACAAAAAGACCCCTCCTGACATCGGTCCCCCACCCCCAGATCATTCCGTCAGCCCAGTGGGTAGAGGGAAGGACGAGCGTGAGCACTGGGATGCCCTGAAAGCCCCGCCAGCACTCAGAAGGGCAGTGGAGGGAGACACACATTTCCAGAGTGTCTGCTCTCTGGGTTGCATTAATGGGAAGAACGGCTGAGACAGGACGCGAACAGCTGGACTTCAGTCAAGAGGCATGGCCTGAGGCTTCCCTGGTGGCGCAGTGGTTAAGAATCCGCCTGCCAATGCAGGGGACACGGGTTCCAGCCCTGGTCCAGGAAGATCCCACATGCCGCGGAGCAACTAAGCCCGTGCGCCACAACTAGTGAGCCTGCGCTCTAGAGCCCGCAAGCCACAACTACTGAGCCCGCATGACACAGCTACTGAAGCCCGTGCTCCGCTACAAGAGAAGCCCGCGCACTGCAACAAAGAGTAGCCCCTGCTTGCCGCAACTAGAGAAAGCCCGTACGCAGCAACGAAGACCCAATACAGCCATAAATAAATAAATTTATTTATTTAAAAAAACAAAAACAACAACAGAGGAGTGGCTTGAAGCCATGAGGAGCGGACGGTGACAGGCAGTCCCACAGAGGGATTTTAGGAAGACACATCTGTTTGCTCAGAGGGAAATAACGCAGTCTGGACATTTCATCTGGTGATGGCGGGTTTCCCGTCCAGAGAGAAACACACAGTGAGTGAGAGCAAAACACACCAGGGCAACCAGACATCCTCCGAGGGGTCCTCTTGGAAAACCGTGCTTATTCCAGAGACACTGCCACTGTTCCAAAGGTTCCTGGAACTTGCCTTAGAGACGCCTCCAGAACCACTAGAACAGTCTTTTAAGCGGCCCCAATACCAGCAAATCCTTATCTTAGTGTCAGTTTTTGAAACGGCCAAGGGTCACCTGCAGCTGGTGAGCAGCTGAAGAAAAGCTGAGCGCGTGGAGCCCCTCAGCCTCCCTAGAGGACCCCCTCAGATGCCCCAACGCTGGCAGAACCCTGCAATGCCACCACTGCGTGACATCTGAGGGACACGGAGGGCCATTATCCACTGATCCAAAACACGCTCACGGATGCGCTCCTCAGCCCTGTGGGGTACCCGGCAGGCTGACTGTGGCCACCCTTGACCTGCCCGGGGTCCCACAGCCGGGAAGTCCTGCGCCCTGTGTGCTGACTCCGAAGAGAGCATGCGTCCACCTCAGCAGCTGCAGAAGCAGCAGGTAACTCAGTGTTTCCCAGTTGGAAAAAGGAGACGTGATAAAGCAGCCAGCGCTCTGGTCCTCAAAATATGAGGGGCCCCTCCCTCCCTCCCCCTCCCTGGCTTCGCCGAAGGGACCATCACCCATTCCAGCGTGTTCCCTGTGGGCCTCGTGACCGCACGGGGCCCCGGGAAGCGGCCTGGGGGCAGAGAGCTTTCAGGCTCTTCCTGCAATGTATGGTAGAGACAGACGGGGCCCCTACCATGACCTGGCGTGCCCCAAGACCTCTTCAGCTACTGGACACAGCTCTTCCAACCTCCAGATCACCTCTCCCTGCTCCAGCCACGCCCCTAAGCTCAGGGCATCCAGAGACGGCGCGGGCTCAGTTACCTGAGGTGCCCGCGGAGAAGTTCTTCAGCGAGGGCCTCTGGACCACGGTGTAGGACTCGCCGACCACGAACACCTTGTACAGGACGGCGTTGTGGTTGATGAAATTCTGGACCACGCAGGGCGGCTGGATGGCGCTCAGGCCCTCCTGGTTGAACACGATGGCCATCTGGGGAGACAGGGGGCCAAGGGCTTGCTCAGAGTTCACCACGTCCTCAGCCTCCGGCACGGGGTGTGTTACCTGTCCAGAGCACTGCCACCAAGGCCCACCCCTGGTCCTGTAGCACAAGGGCTCCCCAAGAAGAGTTTCAAGCCAGGGTGAGTGGAGAGGGACTTGAGAAGAACACCTGGGGATCAACCCACGCTTGCTACGAGGGTTTGGAAATCCTGTACCGTCAGGCCCACCATGGAAGGATGAGCTGGCTGTGCACTGCATAATTCCACTACTCACACTGCACCCAGGGAATGGGACCCCCTGGGTTGTGTACTACTTAACCCTTATGACCTCCTAGAGGTTCCTCCACAAAGTCTTTGGTTGGGTGGGATGGGGGGTGGGGAGGGGGGCAGGTGGCTCGGCCAGGAAGTGGAAGACAATGGATCAGGGTTTGGGAGGCCTTGGGTCCAAGCCTGCATAATGACAAGTGCTGCCTTTTGAGTACTCATGACACACCTGGCCCTGTTCTAACCACTCTGCATGAATCACCTGGTGTTTCCCTCACAATGTACCCCCGAGGTGGGCACCGACACCACGCCCCTTTTACAGATGAGGAAACTGAGGCCTGAGGCACGTAGTGGCTGCTGGAAAGTGACAGAGCCCGGAATGGGCTGGGGTCCAACAGCCCCCAGCCTTGCCGTCTTACACACTGAGTGAGCCACACGAGCACTTGAGGAACGGAACATGCCGCTCCCCGTCCCTGAATCCTCTGGGGACAAAGGCTCCACCAGGAGGGTGTGGCAGGGGACTGAGGTCGAGATGGGAAGAGGGGCGGCTGGAGAAAGCCTGCCCGCTCTGGCCGAGGCAGGCCCACCGCAGCCAGCTGCCAGTGCCGGGGCCACGGCTAATGCTTCGTTCAAGTCCACGGGGCCCCAGGAAGGAGCCACCAGATGCCCAGAGCTGCTAGGAGGGGTAACGGGGCTGGACAGCTGGCCGCCACACTGGCTGTTGCCTCTCCCAGCAACTGTCGCAGAGCACCACCACGATATGCCTGGGGCTCAGCTGGGTGGGGCAGAAGTAGAGATCCAGGCCACACGGGGAAACGAAAAGTGCGTGCGTGCGTGTGTGTGTGTGTGCGTGTGTGCGTGCGCGCGCGCGCATGTGCACCACAGTGAATTATCTCCTTAGCCATCTGACGAAAGTAAGAGAGCCGTACACGGGTTCAAGACCCAGCCCTGGCGCTTGCTGCGTAAGCCCTGTTTAAGCTCCATCTTCCTCACCTGTGAAATAGCATCAGTAACCACCATGGTGGGGCTTCCCTGGCGGTCCAGTGGTTAAGACTCCGCACTTCCACTGCAGGGGGCACGGGTTCGATCCCTGGTCAGGGAACTAAGATCCCGCATGTCGCGCAGTGTGGCCAAAAAAATTAAAAATAACTAAATAAATAAAATAACCACCATGGGGTAGCTCCGGGGTCCTCCGAGCGTTTGGCTCAGTGGGGTTTTGGTTTTTGTTTTTAAAGGAGGGGGTGTGGTATTCCACACACTCCAAGTGGAGCACACTTGCGTGCTTACACCAGCTTAAAGCCAAGACAAGAGCCCAAACCGTCATGTGACCCTAAGATGAAAACAAACTAGTCCCGGTTTCAGTTGAGCGAGGGACCGGGGAACCAGAGGCAGGACTCGGGCAGACTGGGGTACAGGGGAGGACCCCGGTCAGAAAGCCCCCTTTCCTGTGTAGAGCTCATCACGTGCACGGAGATGTCCTCCATCCTCGCTGCACTCGGCATCCCCGGGCACCCCTGAGATGGGTGACGAGCCTCGGCGTCCCACCCACAGGCTCATGCCGCGGAGGGCGCCCCACCAGAGGGGGCGTCCCTCTGATGCTAACAGCCTCCCAGGAGGCAGATGGCCCGCGGCACACAAGCCCCCTGGGAATCTGCAACACCCCAGATCCCAATCTCAGGGCTCTGTCCCTGACCCCCACCCAGCAGAGGAGCCCCTCCCAGAAACAGTGCATGGCGGGCTGGGGGAGGCCCAGGGGTGGGGCAGTGGCGGGGGGGACGTGGCACACACCTTGGAGCCAGACTTGGATAACTGGACTGAGGGGTGAAATAGCCTCCCCTGAAGGCACTTGACCCCATGGAGTCAAGACTCCCCTGGAGGAGGGTGGCCACCTCGATCCGGAACCCCTGCCCCATCAACCATGACCCAGTGGGCTCCAGGGCAACTGGTTCCACGACAGCGTATCAAACACTCCCTGGGCCAGGCCCCATGGCAGCACACGCAGCAACTCCCTTATCCTTCACAACAGCCACCATATCCCCAGTTACAAGTGAGGGACGGAAACTCAGAGAGGCTGGGTAATCTGCCCAAAGTCACACAGCCGGTGGTGCTCAGAACCAGACCTGGTCCCAGGCTGGTGTGATTCCAAAGTTCTTACGTCAACAGCAGAAGCGGTTCCCTCCTGGCAGGCTGACCTATTCTGCATTAGGCCGGTCTAATCACACTAATGGCTGCAGTCGCCTTTCTGTCCTGGAAACCCCGAGACACTGACCAACAGAGGAACCGTCTGGTGGTGAAAAGGGCCGGGCGCTGGTGCCAGCGAGGGCAGCGTGGGCTCCGGGGACACGATTCTGGCTGCTCTGAGGCCTTCCTGCTCCCTCCCGGGGCCCGGCCCAGGCGCACACCCCTGGCTCCACGAGGGCTCCTGACCTTGGGAGACAGCTGACCTTTGCTACAGGCCAGGATTTCCTGCCCTCACGTTTCCCCCCACAAGCAAAGGGACTCCTCGGCCTTGCAGCCCCATCACGGCATGTACCACACCATAGGGACACAGCTGTTTACAGACATTTCCCCATAACTACATGCCAGGGATAAAGACACTACATACTTCTTCTCCAGGGCGCAACGCCGGGGTTGTCCACGTTTAGTCATAGGTCTTGGGGGAGCATTTCTGACAGCAGGGCTGCCTGGGACAGACTCTCCCACAGGGCCTTCTGGGTGGGTCAAATGTCTACAGCCCAGGGTGTCCTCCCATGCACCTAATGCGGGGGTCCCCAGGCTGGGCTGTGCCCCTGAAGACAATGTCCCAGGCATGGTTCTTAAGGACGGCAACAGACCCAGCAGAGCCCCTGCCCGGCCATTAGCTCCCAAAAGGCTTCCTCCGCTCAATCTCCCAACCACACCCCGCTGGTGCCCTCCGCCTCCGGGACTCTGTGCTCCCCACCAGGCCAGGACTCACATCTTACATCCTTCCCGGGGCACCCAAGGCCAGGAAGGACTACCAGGTGAACACAGAAATGAATGAGAGGGTGGGGCAGTCACATACACGGCAGGTAGGGTGCTCCTTCCTCCTCTCACCCCCTTCCCAAATTCAGCAGGCCTGGCAGATCCCTGTGGGCAGCGATGGCATCTTTTCAGTGGGGCCCAGGCCAGTGCCTGGCACGGAGCAGGAAGTGACCGACACCGACAGGCCAAAGGACTGGTCAGATGGAGGCCTGGCTCGCACGGGCACAAAGGGGGCAGGCACAGCCATCGCGGCCTCGGGGACAGGACAGGCACAGGGTGTGGGTGGAGAGAGCGTACAAACCCACAACCTCAGGAGCAGCAGGCTAGGCGGGCTCCCAGAGAGACACCGCGAGCCGAAAGGATCGGGGGCAGGGGGATGGCCGGGGCGGGGAGGCGGGGGACAGTGCAGTCAAGTCGTCACATCTTCCACTCACCTCGTGAGAGTTGGTACCATGAGCCACTCTGGTTTTGCAAACTGTGGGTGCGGGAGAGAAAAAGAGGGGTGAGCGAGGTTATTCACCCACAAAGCCCAGCCTTGCAGGTACATGGAGAAACTCTTAACAACTCCCACAGCCCCTCAGGGGAGGGGCAGGTGGGAGCTGGAGGGCGGCGCGGACTCGACCAGGGCCAGCACCTGCCCGCGGGTGAGCTGGACGGACGCCGCCAGGCCAGGCCCTCACCACCCAGGAAGCCAGGGACCCGGGGCCATGCCCTCCCCGGCAGCCGAGGCCTGCCTGCACCCTGGGGAAGTTTAAGGCCCACCCGGCCCCCACGTGGCGCGCCAGGGCGCGATACGCACTGAACGGGAAGGCCAGGCCATTCTCCTCCAGGAGCCGCATGGTGTCGTCTCCGCCCAGGCTCGTGAGCTCCATGAAGGGTGGTGAGCAGATCCTGTCATCTGGGGGCGGAGGAGAAGCCCGAGTCAGCACCGCCCTCTCCCCGGGGCCCCCTCAGAGCCCCTGCCCACCCCATCTGATGGCCCATACGCCGCCGCAGTCACCCACATGCCCCGGGAATGAGAGCATAGACTTTCATTACATTTTCTAATAGCGTTTCTGTAGTGACGGAACCAATACATGATAACGGCAAAGGCTGCAGATCAACTAAAAGTGAAAACCAGACACAGTCACAGATACAACTGCGATTACCTCCTAGCCCACACTTGGGCATGTGACACACACACACAGCTCCACAACGAGGTACTGTTTTGTAACTCAAATTTTCACTCAATCAACTATGAACACTTCTGGGGCAATAAAGACTTCACCCTCCAAAGGGTAAGCTGGGATGAAGTGAGAGAGTGGCATGGACATATATACACTACCAAACATAAAATAGATAGCTAGTGGGAAGCAGCCACATAGCACAGGGAGATCAGCTCGGTGCTTTGTGACCCCCTGGAGGGGTGGGATAGGGAGGGTGGGAGGGAGGGAGATGCAAGAGGGAAGAGATATGGGGATATATGTATACGTATAACCGATTCACTTTGTTACACAGCAGAAACTAACACACCATTGTAAAGCAATTAAACTCCAATAAAGATGTTAAAAAAAAAAAGATTTCCCCCTCCACAGGCAGTATCAGCTTAATGATAATCACAGGAATGACACCAGCCCTTCAGCTCTTATCCCAGGTCTAGCTCTGCCAAGGGCTTTACGTACATCGCCTCTGAAGTCTGCAAATAATCCCGTGGGGAGGACGCTGAGGGGGGTGGGGGGATTAAAGAGTGGCTCGCAGTCACACAGGGACCCGTGGCATGCAGCCTCTCGCCACCTAACAGAGGCGGCTCCCGACCCCTCTGTCACCCCGACGGGCCACACGCGAGCACAGGCATCGCCCTCCTCCTGCCACCACACTCCAGCCCCGGCCCCACCCCCATGCCGCTGCTTTCCTGAGCCCCCCACTCTTGGAGGGGTGCTCGCTCACCCTGTGGGTTCCAGGCGTGTTTGGTTTTCTGAGAAGCTCTGGGAGCTGGGTGTGCTCTGTTCATCAGGACACTCCTGGTGCCAGACACCGAGTGAGGGCAGAACAGATTATTCGTGGGAAAACAAAGTGTCTTCTGAATCTCTCTACTGATTTTTAAGTTGCATGACTGGTCTGTTATTACTACTCAGTCCACCTCCAACCCCACTCAGGGCACCAGCTCCCAGGAGGTAAGACCACCCTGTATTTCTGGGCACAGGAGCTGGGAAAGGCTGAGCATTAGTGGGATGGGGGTGACACCCCCATCCCCGCCACAAACTTGGAAACCAAACCGAAAGCAAACAGTAAAGCAGCTTGTCTCCAACAGCTTCTAGCTACTTGGCTGGATAGGAGGTCAGTACATTAAAACACTGAAACCAAGGTAAGATCCAGCTTCACATATCTCATAAAAGCCAGTGCCAAGAATTACACAGGGAACATTAAAAGTGTTTTAATTTCCCTCCCCGCCCCCCGCCAGCGAAGTCCAAACTCCAAACAGGCGCAGAGTGATGGCAGGTTCTCGGGGACCCAGGGAGGGTGGAGCCCTGGCAGACGGCGAGGCAGGCCCTCTGCACGGGGCACTCGTATTCCTCAGGGACAGATGCTGAAACAGAGGCCCAAAGAGGCAGTCTTTGCCCAAGGTCATGACAGCCACATACAGGGCCAGGACAAGGAGCCAGGCTCACATGGCAGGCCAGGGGAAGAGAAGCCAGGGCCATCAGAGCAGGGAGGTAGGGCTGGCGGCGGGGCAGGGGTGTGTGTGTGTGTGTGTGTGTGTGTGTGTGTGTGTGTGTGTGTGTGTGTGTGTGTGTGTGTGTGTGTGTGTGTGTGTGTGTGTGTGTGTGTGTGTGTGTGTGTGTGTGTGTGTGTGTGTGTGTGTGTGTGTGTGTGTGTGTGTGTGTGTGTGTGTGTGTGTGTGTGTGTCTGTGTCCTGGCTCTCAGCTGTAAGCCATTATCTAAACAGGCCCCATTTCTGTACCCCCTGCCCAGAGTCAGAGCCGGGTGGAAACACTGGTGAGGGGCTGGCAGGCCGTGGAAGGAGGAAGCGCTCTGCGCAAAGGCTCCTTGCTGCAGCCCCTCCAGCCCAGCCCTAACAGGGTGTGACGCTCCAGGCCAAACAAACTGGAGCGTGTGGCAGCAGGCCGGTCTGCGTCAGTTGCCCACCTGGCCTGGCATGGCCACCCTGGACCCAGCCCTCCCATGGGAAGACTCGGAGATCCCTGGAGTCAAACAGACCACCTCCGGTCAGAGCTTCGGGAGTTTTCGGAGCAGGTGAATCTGCCTGGCTTTTAGATCCGCCTTCAAGGCCCTTCCCACCCCAGCCCAAAGCTTTCAAGTAATGTCACGGCTAACGGCCAACAGTCAATAAACCCCACTTGTTATGTGCCGGACACTACTCCACACAGCCTGCAAAGCCATCATCCACCCTCACAAGAACCCCGCAAAGAGGTGCTGTCACCCCCATTTTACAGATAAAGAAAATGGGGCACAGAGAGGTGAAGCTCCCTGTCCAGAGTCACACAGTGAGTAAGGGGTGCAGCTGGGAGCTCATCCCCGGGCAGCTGATTCCCAAGTCCATGCTACTGACCACGGCCTCCCTAGTAGAAAAAGTGCCTGCTCCATATCGACAGGATAAAGGATGAAACCCACACGATCCTATCAGTAGGTGCAGAAACGGCTTCCCTGGTGGCGCAGTGGTTGGGAATCCGCCTGCCGATGCAGGGGACATGGGTTCAAATCCTGGTCTGGGAAGATCCCACATGCCGCGGAGCAACTAGGCCCATGAGCCACAACTACTGAGCCTGCGCGTCTGGAGCCTGGGCTCCACAACAAGAGAGGCCGCGATAGTGAGAGGTCCGCGCACCGCGATGAAGAGTGGCCCCCGCTTGCCACAACTAGAGAAAGCCCTCGCACAGAAACGAAGACCCAACACAGCCATAAATATTAAAAAACAAAAACAAAACAAAAAACAGTTATTCCTTTAAAAAAAATAGGTGCAGAAAAAGCATTTGAACTAAAACTATAAAACGCTTAGAAGAACACACAGGTATAAATCTTTATGACCTGGGATTAGACATGGTTTCTTAGACACCAAAAGCACAAGCGACCAAAGTAAAAATAGACACATCTGATGTCATCAAAATGTAAAACTTGTGTGCTTCAAAGTACACTATCAAGAAAGTGAAAAGACAACTCACAGAATGGGGGGAAATATTTGCAAATCATATATCTGATAAGCGTCTAGTATCCAAAATATATGAAGAACTATTAACAACCAAACAATTAAAAGACCGATAACCCAATTTAAAAAATGGGCAGGGCTTCCCTGGTGGCGCAGTGGTTGAGAGTCTGCCTGCCGACGCAGGGGATACGGGTTCGTGCCCCGGTCTGGGAAGATCCCACATGCCCCGGAGCGGCTGGGCCCGTGAGCCATGGCTGCTGAGCCTGCGCGTCCGGAGCCTGTGCTCCGCAACGGGATAGGCCACAACAGCGAGAGGCCCGCGTACCGCAAAAAAAAAAAAAAAAAGGGCAAAGGATCTGAAATGGGCAGTTCTCAAAATAGGACCTATGAATGGCCAATAAGCGCGGGAAAGGATGCTCAACATCATTAGCCATCAGAGGGATGAAGATCAAAACCACACCTATAGGTTGGCTACAACCAAAAAGACAGACGATAACAAGTGTCCCGACATTGCTGGTGAGAATGTAAAATGGTCCAGCTGCTCTGAGAAACAGTGTGGCAGTTCTTCAAACAGTTAAACATAGTTCCAGTGCGACCCCGCAGTCCACTCCTAGCTATACAACCAAGAGGACAGAAACATATGTCCACAAAAAACCTGTCCAGGAATGTTCATAACAGCGTGATTCATCACAGCCAAAGAGTGGCAACAACCCAAATGTCAATCAACTGATGAGTGGGTAAACAAAATGTGATATAACCATGCAATGGAATATATCCAGCCATAAAAAGCACTGATTCATGCTACAACATAGATAAACCTTGAAAACATTCTGCTAAGTGAAGGAAGCCAGTTAGAAAAGCCACAAAATATATGACTTCATTCATCCCAGGTGTCCAGAATAGGCCACTCCATAGAGACAGAAAGGAGACTGGTGGTTGCCAGGGCCTGGAGGGCAGGTGGAATGGGGAGCGACTGCAAATGGGAACATTCCTTTTTGCGGTGATGAAAATGTTCTGGGATTAGATAATTGTGATGGCTGTACAACTCTGTGAATATATGCAAACCTACTGAACTGTATCTACACTTTAAAAAGGTGGATTTTATGGTATGTGGCTTATACCAATTGAAAAAGAAAAATAAGGAAAAAACCCCAGCGGTAGCGGCTGCCACCCCGCGAGCACTCGCTCCCTGCGGGAAACTGGGCTAAAAATGCTTCGGGTACAGTGTCTCCTTCGATCCTCCAGAAAACCTGCAGAGACCCGTTCCCCCAGCCCCGCCCCTGCCAAGGCCAGGGTGAATCAGAGAAGGATGAGGAGAGTGCTCTCCCGGAGAGATCTGGGGTCCAGATGAAATGCAGAGACGAGACACTTCCCATGAACAGGCTGCATCCAGCATTAGGCCAGACACCCACACCTTTCTGAAATCTCAGGCTCTGGGGTCTGAGGTGGTAGCCTGGGTGATGGCAGGACCCAGCAGAGGAGGCCAAGGACCGAGCATGACAAGAAAGAGGGGCCCAGGCACAGCGTCATGCTCTTCCTCCTTTATCCTAACTTGGAGCTTGTTGACCACACCCTGAGCAACAGGCACTACCAGCTGCAAACCCCACGCCCTCTCCAGGGTGGGCCCGGGACCAAGACCTCCCTGATCATGCGGCCTGAAACGCCCACAGACCAAGCTCAGTCTGTGGGGGTCAGCCTTGGGGGAAGGCAGTCCTGTGCCCGCAAGGCAGAGGCTGGAAAGGAACCTGTGTCCCTCACTGGGCTGCAGGCTGCCACACACCCAGGGCCTGTCCCAACGCTGGATTTCGGGTACAGCAGACCACGATGACTCTACTGCTTGACCCAATTTCTGGCTGCTTGTAGCCAAAATCACCCTGCCACGCCTGTGAAATCACAGTAAATTAGAAACTACTACCGTTTCTATTTTGGTTTCAACAACCGGTCACCAACAAAAAAATGCGTTGTATCCCTGGAGCTAGAGACCCAGCAATGAAGGAACACAAGCAACGCTGCCTCGTGGAGCTGACATTCCAGGTGCAGGGACCGGACAATAAGCCCGATGGATGAGTAAAATGGACAGCTAGATGGTGCTGGCAGGCGACACGGGGAGCGCGAGGGGGCTGCCAGTGGAAGTGGAGGTGTGATCGAGATGTGCCTCGCTGAGCAAAGACACAGGAAGGCGAGCGGTCAGCCTGGGCATCTGGGGGAAACGAAACGCGCTCCTGGCAGACGGAACGGCCAGTGCAAAGGCCCTGCTTGAGGACACGCTGCCGTCTGGTCATACAAATGGACCCAGCCTTTGAGATGAAGACGGTGACATCAGTCTAGCTCGTGGACACAGAGGTCTCCTGAGTGGGAGTGTCGAGGAAGCAGCCGGGCCCTGCAGCGGTGGAGCCGGCCCCGCCCCATGTGAGGGACAGCGACAGCAGAGTTCCCTCCAGCTCCGCCCTGGGAAAGTCCCAACAGTGCCAACAGCTCTTCTCCCCCAAATAGAATAGGACTCTTTCTATCAGTCAGCACTGGGCGCTATTTCTGGTTCCCCGAAAAAGGCTACTGCCGCTTATTTATTTGTCATCTTTATTTCTGGATGGGAGTTGGAAAGAGGCTTTTTTTTAGTCAGATGGTGGGTTGTATTCTGTTAAGAGCTGAAATATTAGCCCCTGGGAACCTGAAACACCCGCTCTTCCCTCTCTGCTACCCTCATCAGAGAACGTGAAGCCAGAGGTCCTCGGAGATGGCAAGTCCTATCACGTCCAGAGAGGGGAAGAGAACAGTTCAAGACCATACACAAGTCATAGGCAGGCCCAGGGTGAGAATCCAGGTGTCCGAGTCACATCACTGCCCTGTCCTCTCTGGCAGGTGGCCACGCCCCCATGCAACTGGTGGCAGGTGATACAGAGCTAGCAAGAGGACAAAAGACAATGACAAACAGGTGCTACAAGAGGACAACTAGGGGCAGGGGAGAGGCGGAGACAGCACTTTGAAGGCGCAGCCTTGAAGCCTGACTGAACCTGGGGTAAACTAGCTGTAACCTTTGGCAAATGACTGAACAATGCTGGGCCTTGCTCTTCTCATCTGTAAAATGGGAGCGATGCCTCCCTAGAGGGTTGTTGGGAGGCCTTGGCACCTAATAGGCACATAGCAGTGGCTGCTATTTCTATTGCTACACTGGGCAAGGCCACCTGGGCTGCCCACAGGAGAGTGGGTAGGTTCTGAATCGTGGCCGCCGGTCCATGTCCAGCTACCGGGGATGTTGGGCCCCGGGCCTCACCCTCCTTGGTTCCCTGGCTGTGCCCAGCATGGTGCCAGGAGAACGGGCCCTTTGCACACAGATGTGAAGGAAGCCTTGGGGGGACCCCGGCGATGCAGGGCCTGGGGACAGCTGTGACAAGACTCTGCTTCAGTTCTTTTCTCCCAGACAGGTATAACTTCTTCACCCAGATGATACCCAGTGGAAACAAAACCTGGGGCAGGGACAGTCCCCAAGGACATGCAGAGTGGGAATCCTTTGCAGGGCGGGGCCCCAGAGAATGACACCCACGAGTGAGGGCTGTGCTGAGGCGAGAGGACCTGCAGACAGGCCAGAGAAGCAGCTCCGAGGGCCTGGAGCCCGCTGCGTGCTCCTAGGCAGCGGGGAGGACTCACCTGGGACGTGCCGGGGGGAGGAGTTACTACATTCGAGGGTTCTGTCTCCCTCTCTAGAACAATGGTTCCATGAGGGCAGGGGCTGGTGGGTTTATTCACTGCTGTGGGCCCAGTGCCTAGAACACTGAGGTACACAGTAGGCGCTCAACAAGTACTTGTTGAGTGAAGGGACCGATCTCTGACAGCGCCCTCCGCACAAGGCCAGCTCCTCGGGCATCTAGGCCACATCTGGACAGATGCGGAGCCTATGGTCAGTGTGCCTGGGCGCCAATGTCCCACATTCCAGGCCGCCTGCCTGCTACCTGGGCCCTCGGGCCACCGCTGCGTCCTCACACTCCGCTCCCTCGAGGCCTGCCCACCCAGGTTTGTTCCATCTGAAAGGACGACAGCTGTCACAGCTGTCCCCTCTCAGCCTGGCCACTGGCTTCTCTGGAGGACTTTCCCCTGCAGAAGCATCTTGCTTATCTACTTTGCTATGACTGTGACTGGACTTTCCTTTTCGTTTTTACCGAATGCTGCCACCAGTATTTTCCCGTGGTTTTGCATTTCCTGGTCACCTGACTGGCGACGCTTCCCCTCAGGTCAGACGTTCATGTTTGTGCCAATCTTCTTCCGCCATGGACTGAACACCTCTCATGCGTGATAAGGCTCTGCGCTTGTGATGAGTCATTTCCACAGGCCGCATTCCCAGGAGGGGGTCCGCGCTCTTGCCGCAGGGTCATGCTGCTTCCCAGAGGGACGGGGGCAGTTTCCTGGGGCACCAGCAATGCTGGGTCTTGACCATGCCTTCCCAGCCCCAGGCAGTCCCTTTTTCAGAAATCTGGGCAGTACTTTCATGAGGGAGGATGACGGGTGACATAGTGAATGGTCCCACCCCCGCACACACGGTCACTCAGGGTCGAGCAGGCCCCGCGGCAGAGGGAGCGAGGCCCGGAGACACCGGCTGGCGTGGGGGGCTGGGAGCGAGGACCGTGCATGACCCAGTGAGCGAAAGCTCTGGACGGGGGCCCGGAGACGTGCATGCAAGTTCCGGCAGCTCCCCTGGGCCCAGGCAAGCCACGTGGCCTTTCAGGTCTTGGGCTCCTATCAGTAGACCGGGGGTCATAATGAATCACTCCTGTCTACTTGCTGGAGTTGAAAGGATGAGGAAAAAGTGCTGCGAAATGCCAGCTAAAGAAGCCAGCTCCCCCTTGGCGGGGATGGGGGTGCAGGGAGTGTGGTGGGCAAGGGCCTGGAGTTGCCATCTGTTCACACCCCCACCCCCAAACGACACGACAGGGGAGCCTCTGGGCTCACAGGTGCCTCCGGGAGCCGGGTGGTGGCGAAGGGCCCCTCACCCGGCTCCCAACAGGTGCACCCCAAGCCCTGCGTGCTGAAGGCAGAGCCGAGGGAGCGTGTGACTCAGGTATGAGCCAGCAGACCGACCCCCAGGAGAGCGGGGTTGCGCTAGGGATCGCGTGCAGACTTCTAACTGCATCCTGGAGAGACCAGGGAGGGCTCCTCAGGGGAAGGCGACATCCCGGTGGGCCTCGGTGAAGGCCGGAAATTTCAGTCCATGCAAACCCTCCCTCCTCAGTCAGAGAGCTGCTGCCTCGACTTGGGGCTCCACCTTTCAGGCAGGGGCCTTGTCTACCACGTTCATGGCTGCATCCCCAACGAACAAGTGTACAAGTGAATGAACGAAGCGCTGGCCTGGGCTCCCGCCTCTCCTGGCCGGAGGGAGGTGGCCCTTATCAAAAGGCAGGTTCGGGCTTCCCTGGTGGTGCAGTGGCTGAGAGTCCGCCTGCCGATGCAGGGGACACGGGTTCGTGCCCCGGTCCGGGAAGATCCCACATGCCGCGGAGCGGCTGGGCCCGTGAGCCATGGCCGCTGAGCCTGCGCGTCCGGAGCCTGTGCTCCGCAACGGGAGAGGCCACAGCAGTGAGAGGCCCGCGTACCGCAAAAAAAAAAAAAAAAAAAGGCAGGTTCCCTCACGTCTCGGCCCAGGACCCCCCAGCTCGGGGCACCAAATGCTGCCTCTCAGAGCTGGGCTCCGCCCTGCTTCCCTGGGCCACTCCCCATTCCCCGGGGCCTGTGTTGTATGGCAGGAAAGAGCCTTATTCAGGAGGGAAGAGTGAGGAGATCCACCGTGTCACTGACAGCAGGCACGGGAGCGGGGAGGCGTGGGCAGGGTCCCGGCTCTCCCTCAATCTTCTGAGAGTTGAGAAAACTAACCCCCTGATTTCACAGGCCCTGGAGCCTCTCTGCACACGCCGGTCCCTCGGCCCTGCAAGCCCCTTCTTCCAGCTCCTTCCTGGCCTGGGAAGCTCCTGCTCGTGCTCCAAGCCCTGGGTCAGGCCACCCCCCTCCTCCGAGCACCCTCTTCTCCCACACCTCGGAGGAGGCCTCTCCTGTGGGCTCACCAGGGCCTGGCGTGCCTGGGTTTGAATCCCCGCTCCAGCTCATATCAGCTGTGCCACGCTGGCCAAGTAACTTTCCTTCGGCCTCAGCTTCCTCGCGGGAAAGAGGACAACAAAAATAGTACCGACTTCACAGGGTTGTCTCCCACTGCCCCACGTTTACAAAATGTATTTTAAAATTATGAAACAGTTCCCTCCAGGAAGGGCGGCTGCACCCCGGCGTCTGGGTAGCTGTAGTGGCCCCAGCCTGCCCGGCACGACCCATCCCAGGTTCAAGCCCTGGATGATTCGCCGGGACAGACAGAACAAGTGCGGCGGCCCAGGGCTGGGGCTTCCTCCCAGCTGCTGGCGGTTGTTAACCAAGGAACCCCCTTCGTGGTACTCTCACCCCAGAACCATCTTCTCCCCACTGTGGCTGCGATACCCTCAAACCACTGGATTCCTGGCATCCTGCCCACCTCACCTACCATCCACCCCAAACTACACACAGCGGCTGGATCCTGGATCATCTTCCTAAAGCTCCGACCTATATATTGAAGCAGCTCTCGGCTCAATAACTGTCCAAGGCTGACGTGAGTGAAGAGCCTTTCCAGGCTCCTGCGACATGATTCTGTTTGCCTTCCCATTACGGGCTGCACTGTGTCCCCCCAAATTCATATGCTGAAGGCCCAACCCTCAGGACCTCAGCATGTGGCTGTTATGTGGAGATACGGCCTTTAAAGAGGGGATTGAGTTAAAACGGGGTCACATGGGGGCCCTAATCCAACTGACTCATGTCCTTAAGAAGAGGAGACAGGAGACAGAGGGAAGACCATGACAAGACACGGGGAGAAGACAGCCCCCTACAAGCCAAGGAGAGAAGCCTCGGAGGAAATCAGCCCTGCCAGCACCTGGACCTTGGACTTCCAGTCTCCAGAAATGTGAGAAAATTAACTTCTGTGATTTAAGCCGCCCAGTCTGTGGTGCTTTGCTGTAGCAGCCCTGGAAATCTAACTCACTTCCCAGCTCCTCCCAGATGCAGAGCCAAGACCATTCCCAGCCACAGCCCAGCTCCACGCACAGCGGTATCCTCATCACCCCCCGCCCCACACGCCTCGGGGACGCCCCTCCTCCCACCAGTCGGCAACAACCCGCTCAGCCGGTGTCACTCAGCTTCCCCGAAGCCCCTGGGAACAAGCTGTCTCCTAACAATGACACCTCCCCAGCATCTCCTACTGGCAGTCTCACCTGTTCCACTACCATCTCTCTCCTGCGTCGCTACCTTGTTTGCCTGCTCATCTCTGGTCCCCTAGTAAACTTCCACACATTTGGGTCTGACTGTGCAACCGGGCAGTACGTTCCTTGGGGTCAGGACCTGGCCTGACCCCTAGCTCAGTGCTGCTCAGAGACGGCAGCCGTCAGTGGAAACTCTCTGACAAGTGCACGTGTGTGAGATGAACTGAATAAGTGTGAGCTGTGAGCCCGGAAACAAAAGGAGAAAGGGCGGCATGGAGGAACACAACTGACCAGCACAGGGAAAGAAAGGAGGTGGCCTGCAACTCCTCGACTGGCCACCACGCGGCGCTGTTGGTCTGGCACAGCCCTAGTGACTGTGGCCACGGGGCTTGAGTGCTGGCCTGGCCCGCCAACCCACAGACTCCAGTGTTCATGCCTCGTCTGGTGCCTGATTGTCCAAAGTCACCTGGCCCCTGCCGTCATCCTGTTAGGGGCAGGAGCCACGTGTTCCCGAATCCTAGACGGGGAAAGACGTCTGTGCATCCTGGGCAAGCCAAGTCTTAGCCTGACAGCCCCTCTGAAAACAACCGAGTGGCTTTTTGGCTCGTGGTGATGGTAGCCACCCAGCAATGCAGAACAGACAAGTCGGGGAGGGAAAGCAGCCGCAGGCCCGGATCAGGAGGCGGCGGCCAGGAAAGGCCCGGAGGGCCGGCCCACGGACGAGAAGAGATGGAAGGGGTCTCTGAAGTGGAGCCGGGCCTGGGTGTGAGGACAGGACGCTTCGCGTCCTTACCTTGACTCTCCTGCCCCCCCCCGGTCCACAGTATAATGTCCCGTCCACCAGCCTGGCCACAGAAGGGCTCCCCAAGGCAGTGCTCTACCCTTGCCTCCCCTCTCTCCTCAGGAGGCATCTTCCTGGGATGCCCCCAAGCCGCCCTGCCCCACCTCGATAAGTCAGAACCTCTGCTGATTCCCCCCAGTAACACTCGGGAACTGTCCCCTGCTCTGACCCCCGCGCATCCCCTAGCACCTACTTCCGGTTCACTCTGCATTCCCTTTATTAAAGGTCACTCATCTCTCCCTACAGCCCGAGGCCCCCTTGAGGCACAGAGGCTGGATTCGTGGGGGGATTTGTGTCGGGCTTCAAAAGGGTGGAAACGATTGGACAACGGTGACATCATCCTGTCTCTTCAGACCCATTCACAGCCCCAGATGACATGAAGTTGAAATAATATGTTTTGTTTTGTTTAAGTCATTCAAGTTCCAGCCCTTGAAGCCGCATGCCCTGGAGACGTGGGGACTGGGGAGCCTGACTCATGGGAACCACCTGGAAATCTGCCAGGGCTTTGGGCTGATCCTGGGAGAGGCAGATCCTCATCCACGTAGCCCCTCGTAGGCCATGGGTGTAGGCAGTGGTGGGCTGGGTGCCTGGGTTCCGATCCCAGGTCCACTGTTTCCCCCTGGGCTGGTCGCCCCTCTGTGCCTCTGTTTCCACATCTGCAATATGGGGGTAACACGGGCTCCTACACCCTAGGCTCCTTGTGAGTATGTGAGGACTAGATGAGTCCCCGTGAGGGCCGTGCCGGGGGAAGCACCACGTACGGCTTGGCTGCCGTCAGTTGGCATTGGGTCTGCTCCTCCTTGTGCACTGAGGCCCAGGCAACAACCTGGGCATCCATTCTGAACCCACGATGGGGTGAGGGCTCCCCAGGAGCTAGGACTGTCTCATGAGTATCAGGCTTAGGACACAGGTGGCCCTTGAGGTACCCCCTCCGGGAAAAGGGAAGAGAGAAGGCCCTGCCCGGGGCTCAGGCACCAAGGGGCTCAGACGGAGTCGGAGGCTGAGCGAGGCCGGAAGTGAAGGCTGTACGGGAGCTGGGCGCTGAGGCAACCCGGGGCGAGCCTTCCCCAGGCACGACCGGGCACTCACTACTCACAGTCCAGTTCACCCACGGCGTCTGAGGGGAAGAGGGGCCTGACACCTCAGAAGGTCACATGAGGACAGCGGATGTGAGGAGAGGCCAGGGTTCCATCCACCCAGGCCCACGGCCACACAGACCAGGCGGTGAACCTGGAGGCCTCAGGGCCCAGGAGCCAGCCTGGATGGTGCTCGGCCCCAGGACCCCCTGAGGGGAGGCAAAGAGAAGCGGCACTTCCTGAGTGCCGACAGGCTCATGCTGTGTCCCTGCCGCTCACGTGGTGAGGGAGGGCTCGGCAGGTGGGCCGTGCAGAGGCCCAGCCTGGTGCTGCCTGAGGCACAGGGAGGGCCGGACAGCCTTTGCTGGCTTGAAGATGGAGGGGCCCATGAGAAGGAATATGGGGGCTATAAGAGCAGAGGGTGGCCCCTTGCTGACAGCCAGCAGGGAAACTGGGACCTCAGTCCTACAGCCACAAGGAAGTGATTCCTGCCAACAAGCATGAGCCTGGGAGCGGGTTCTTCCTCGGGGCCTTCGGATGAGAACGCAGCCCAGCTGACACCTTGATTCCCATCTGAGACACCGTGAGACCAGAAACCAGCCACGCCAGGTAGACTTCTGACCTACTGAACTGTGAGATAACGAAGGCAGGATGTTGAAAGCCACTCAGTTTGTAGTTACCTGTTATGCAGCAATAGGAAACTAATAGGCTTGGTTATTATGAGTTTTCAAAGGGGGGCCTTGACTGTGTTATTTGGAGACACTGGGTAGGGGGATGGGTGCATTTCAGCAGTGGCTGCAGCCCCTACCCTGCTCCCTGGAGGCTTCTGAGGGGCCCCCCTAAGGCCCTGCTGCAGCTGCTACCTCCCTGCTACCAGCCCGATCCTCAGCTCCCCAGCTACAGGTGTGCTGTTGGCGAAAATACTGGAAGGTGGGGAACCAGCCCGAAATTGGGGGAGGGGGTGGCTTCTGGGCAGGGACAGAGGGGAACACAGGCCACAGGTCTGACAGTCCCCAGTCTGACATGGCCCTGGTCAGCTGGACCAGTTTCCATCCCGTCTGACTCAGCTAAGGACCTGTTTCTTCTCGAGGGGACAGAGTGCTATCTGCACCCAGTGTGCTCGAGGCCAGGAGTGTGGAAGTTAGACACTGGCCCCGGTGGAGACAGGGACATTCCTGAGTCCCATTCCAGCTTGGCACTGATTTATGGCCCCTTCCGGACCCAAAGGCTCACTGCCCCACTCGGCTCCAAGTCCCAAAATGCAGCAGCCTTTGCTGTTTTCAAGACGTTTAAAAAATAATATTTGAAGCGCTCTCTCTGGCCATACATATTCTAAAAGCAGAATAGAAAATGTTAGCTTGGTCCAGTGCAAAGATGAAGCTTCCAGCAACGAAACAGTCCATATATTTAAACAATAAGACAATCTCCTTAACCCCCAAAGGGGCTCTAACCAATCAATAAGAAAAAGACCAACAACCCAAGAGGAAAATGGGCAACTAACATGAAAAAATTCATACACAGAAGAAATGCAAAGGGGCAACAGACACAAGAAGAAATGCATAATCTTGTCAATCATGGAAGAAATGCAAATGAAGGTAAGACAGTTATCATTTCTCCAGCAGCCACACACTATAAGGAGTAAAATTTGTTCAAACCTTCTTCTTTTTTTTTTTTTTTTGTGGTACACAGGCCTCTCACTGCTGTGGCCTCTCCCGTTGCGGAGCACAGGCTCCGGACGCGCAGGCTCAGTGGCCATGGCTCACGGGCCCAGCCGTTCCGCGGCATGTGGGATCTTCCCGGACCGGGGCACGAACCCGTGTCCCCTGCATCGGCAGGCGGACTCTCAACCACTGCGCCACCAGGGAAGCCCTGTTCACACCTTTTGAAGAACAATCCAGCAATATCTGCGAAGTGAGAAACGTTTATAACGGTCTTCGGGAAATTCCACTTCTAGGGATTAATTTTACAGACCTATGCAAAGACCTGTGTTTACTGCAGCTCAGTTAAAAGAAAAAATCCAAATCAAACTGGAATGACTTTATGAGCCCAGTATAATTGAGTAAATTGTGGGTTTTTTCATTCACATGCTGAAATCTTATGCTGTCATCAAAAAGGGCAGATCAGACCTAGTCGTCCTCGTCCTGGAAAGAAGCCAAGACATATGTTCAGTGGAGAAAAAGCAAGTTATAGGAGAACACAAGTAGTAGGACACTGTTTCTTTTCTTTCTTTCTTTTTTTAAGCACACATGTATTTGTACATGTATGAGAAGAGCCTAGAAGGATGGATTCCATACTTAAGAGCGGCTGCCTCTGGGAAGAGAGGTGCGGGCCAAACAGATTTGAGCCACTGGCAATCAGGGCCCTGCCTGCTGACGGAGGGACTTCAGGACCAGATCTGAACAGGGCTGGAGGTGAGCGGCCCTCAGGAGGCATCCAGTCCAGCAATTCCTGAGGTGTGCTGGGTGGACCAGGCCTCTTACCATAAGCGCAACAAAAACAAGAGGGGGGACCCATAACTGATTAAGTGGAAAAGGGTAAACATTGCTGTATTTCATCGATTCTAGGGCGTGGATTTTGTTTTCTTTTGTTTTCTTCATTTTCCATCTCTGAAGCTGAGATGTGGCTCATCATTTATGGTGTGTCAGAATTTAATTAGCATTTTTTTCTCTATTTGTAAAGATAAGCTATCAGCGCAACTTCCACCGGTGGTAAAATGCAGTTTGCCTGCCTCTGAGAGACTGAAGATTCATGTTAGCACATAAGGGCTCTGAAAAGTCCTGCAGCAAAGAAACGTGTCTACTCCCGATTTCTCCACCATATCTGACACAACCCCCAACTTTTCCTTTTCCTTCTTAATTCTCACCTTTGCCTTTGCCTTTGTTTACAGATGAGATCATGCTGGGGCCCCATGGATGCCCCTCCCCACCATGGATGTCTGAGAAGGCCGAGAAGTCCCTGTCACTTTCCAGTGCAACTGGAGCGAAGGGAGGCACACTCACTCTTTAAAACTCTGTATAGGGACTTCCCTGGTGGCGCAGTGGTTAAGAATCCGCCTGCCAATGCAGGAGACACGGGTTCAAGCCCTGGTCCGGGAAGATCCCACATGCCGCGGATCAACTAAGCCCGTTTGCCACAACTACTGAGCCTGCGCTCTAGAGCCTGCGAGCCACAACTACTGAGCCCGCGTGCCACAACTACTGAAGCCTGCACGCCTAGAGCCTGTGCTCCACAACAAGAGAAGCCACTGCAATAAGAAGCACGCGCACTGCAATGAAGAGTAGCCCCCGCTCTCCACAAGTAGAGAAAGCCTGCGTGCAGCAACAAAGACCCAACACAGCCAAAAATAAATAAACTTATTAAAAAAAAAAAACTCTATACAAAGACCATTTGGCAAAAACCGTAATAGCAGCAACTGTCATCAAGAACCATCAATGGATGCTTTAAAAAAAAAAAAAAAGTGGGTAAAAGTCTGACAAGAAACAGGATGACTGCAAAGTGTCTCCTTGTGAGATAACTTATGGCATCCTTATGAGATGCCAACACAAAGAGAAAAACAGAAATTTGCAGAGGAGAACCATGTCAGACACAACTCCGACCAAATAATCTATTAGCCAGTGGGAAGACACGTTGATGTCATGTCCTCCTGATCGGTGGGGGGAACAGTATTGCTGGTGTGGCGCTCCTGCCCCGAATGCAGAATCCCCACCTACTCAGGGGAAAACATCAGATACCCCCAAATTGAGGGACACGCAGCAAAATAAACAGTCAAGGCTCCTCCAAAGTGTCAAGGTCATGAAAGACAAACAACCTGCGGCCCGGCTCTAGGTGGACGGAGTCCACAGATGGACAACCAGACTGGATCCTGAGCCAGGAACAGGGTAGCAGTGGGACAGCTGCGAAATTGTTTAATAACCGTATTGCTATTGATGTGAATTTCCTGGCTTAGAGAACTATAAACTGTCACCCAAGATGCTGACACTGGACGCAGCTGTGCAAAGGTATACAGATGGGCACTTTGTGTAGCAGTTTTTGCACCTTTTTTGGGTAAGTTTAAAATTACTTAAAAATAACAATTATACTAAAAAAATTGCATACAGTCAGCCCTCTGTATCCACGGAGTTCAACCAACCACGAATGGAAAATATTCAGGAAAAAAAATTCCATTAAGTTCCAAAAAGCAAAACTTGAATTTGTCATGTGCCAGCAAATATTTACACAGCATTTTATTATATTTACATCTATTTACATATAATTTGCATTGCATTGGGTATTAGAAGTAATCTAGAGATGATTTAAAGTATATAAGCTGGGACTTCCCTGGTGGCGCAGTGGTTAAGAATCCGCCTGCCAATGCAGGAGACACGGGTTCTAGCCCTGGTCTGGGAAGATCCCACGTGCCGCGGAGCAACTAAGCCCGTGCGCCACAACTACTGAGCCTGCGCTCTAGAGCCCGCGAGCCACAACTACTGAGCCTGCGCTTTAGAGCGCCCATGCCAAACTACTGAAACCCACGCGCCTAGAGCCTGTGCTCCGCAGCAAGAGAAGCCACCGCAATGAGAAGCCCGCACACTGCAACAAAGAGTAGTCCCTGCTCTCTGCAACTAGAGAAAACCCGCACACAGCAACGAAGACCCAACGCAGCCAAAAATAAATACATACATACATACATTTATAAAATGCTATAAAAAATAAAGTATACAGGAGGATGTGCGTAGATTCTGTGCAAACACTATGCCGTCTTATGTAAGGGACTCCAGCATCCTGAGTTCGGTATCCGTGGGGGGTCCTGGAACCAATCCATCACAGATATGAGGAATGCTAACGTGAACTTTACAATAAATCCATAAAAGTGATATAATTAAAAATAAACACACATGATGCATTTCAAACATGGGTGTGGGTGCTCAGGAAGGATGGATGGAGAGGGGAGTGCTGTCCAAGGGGCCTGGTCACAGGGTCACAGAGGTCACGATCAAGGATGCCAGCATGGATTTGGTGCTAAAAAGAATCTCAGGAACCCAGGACTCACAGGGTCACAACACACCACGTGTGGTCTGAAACACCACAGCCCAGTGTCACCCAGGAGAATTACCATCTATTGAGTATTTATGCCTTAAATGCATAACCACGTTTAATCCTTACAACAACCCTGTGAGGAAGGGGCTGCTATCATTATTCCCATTATACAGATAGGAAAGCTGAGGCTCCGTGGTGCAGTTAAATAACTGGCCTAAATGCACACAGCCAGGCCATCCGAGTCCAGATTCACTACAGCACTGCTTCTGTAGAAAGGACTACTGCAGAGGCGTGTGTCCCCTGGACTGAGCTGGAGGCACAGAGTGGCCAATGGTCAGTCCTCCCACCTCTCTGGGCCTCTCTCCTCATCTTTAAGATATGGAGAACAGTTTGGGGGCATCAAGAGCTCAAGATCTCTTTCGGGGGCTTTCCTGGTGGTGCAGTGGTTGAGAGTCCGTCTGCCGATGCAGGGGACGCGGGTTCGTGCCCCGGTCCAGGAAGATCCCACATGCCGTGGAGCGGCTGGGCCCGTGAGCCATGCGCGTCCGGAGCCTGCGCTCTGCAACGGGAGAGGCCACAACAGTGAGAGGCCCGCGTACCGCAAAAAAAAAAAAAAGAAAAAAAAAACCTTTCGGCTGGAAAGACACTAGGTGGGTCTTACATTCACACTGAAGTGTAAATGACTGGTGTCTAGTACTTTCTGATCAACCTTGACCAGCAGGTGTGTTTGAGCATCCGTCTGCCCTATCATGTCCCGGGGAAGAGATGTTGAGATTTCTCACCTGGGCACTGGGAGACTGCGTGTGAAGGGGGAAGAAGGCTCTGGGGATCTCGAGTCTGCAGGGGTCAGTCAACTCAACAAGGGGAAAGGGAGCCAGAGGTCACAAAGACAGCGTCTGGCTCACCTACTGGCCCAGGTCAGCCTTGCCCAGGCAGGGGCTGCAGGGACAGGCCTGGAGGAGCCATCAGGGCCTGGGTTGGTGCGGGGGGTCACTCGGGAGTGCCTCCTGAGAGGGCGGGTCTGTGGGTCAGGAGGAAACAGGGGTTCCCAGCAGGGTCTGTGTAAGGCGCCGGACAGGCCCGAGCATCTCCATGTGCCCGCAGATGAGCAGGAAGTCTGGCATCTCGTCCAGAGCCTCTCTTTTCTCAACCGAAAAAGGGGATCATTACAGCCCCCTCGCGAGGGTTAGCAACAAGGGGAGGAGAAGCCGCCCACCCAGGGCCAGGCCGGCCCTATGTGCTCTCCTCACGACACCCTGGGCGAGGGCGTTTACCTCCTCCGTGCAGGTGACAGATGGGAGACTCGCCAGGGCCCGGGGCAGGGCCAGGTTCAGGACCAGCTGCCTCCTAACGTTGACACGGGGCCCACCTCGGCCTGGCCGACAGGCGGTGCTCCACTACCACCCTGCTCTGCAGACCCCGCACCTCCATCTGGACGCGGGGTCTCTGCCTGCATGGCTGGAAGTGGCTGACGTGGGAACGAGGACAATGTTTCTCCCAAACGCCCCAAAGTCCTGGAGTGGAATCAGGCACGGAGCACCCAGGCAAAGGCCCCCGCCTCCCTGTCAGCCCACGGGGCCCGAGCCTCTTCCGTGGCCACCCGCTCCGGCAGTGTGTCCAGGCCTGGCCTGGCGCCAGTCCTCCCTCACACCTGACCCCTCGGCCCCGTGACGTGGGCAGGCTGACACCCGGGGAGCCCCGGGCAGGTAGGTGCCACAGGGGCCAGCTCCTCACAGGCCCACCCGACAGGTGTGCGAAGCATCGTCCTGGTGGGTTACTCCAAAACGCCAGCCTCCTGCACAAGATCGGAGCTGGAAGCTAATCCTGACTCGGGGGGCTACACCCCTCTCCTCTTTGTCCTCCGAGATTCTAGGCCCTGCTACTAACTACCAGCTTCTGCCACGTGCCTCCCACCCAAACCCCGGGCACCCTGTGGGACCAAGGGGAGGAGCTGAGAGCACCGGGAGCCCAACTCTGGGCCACACCTGCTGCAGTGGACAGGGCCAGACCTTCCCCACACCTCCCCCGAGGTGATGATAACCGCGCATCATAGATGAGCAAACGACTCCGAGAGGGCCAGTGACCGCCCAGGCCGCACCAGTGGGGCTGAGATTTCAGCCCAGGCTTGTCAGGGCCGAAGCCTGCTCTCTTCCATTACGATGTACCGCTGTTCTCAAAAGGGACAGGACTTTTGTTTCCTCAATAACCACACGGGGCAGAGACTCCACGACTGAAGCAGGGATCTTGTCTGGACGATGCCATCGCCTGGACACCAGAGGGCACCCGGGGGCAGTGCCAGCTGGCGGATCAAGAGCAGCAGGGCCGGAGCCCACACTGCACCCATTGTGGCCTCGACCCCTCCTCGTCAGGCCGGGAGCCGGATTCGGGAACCACTGGCTAAGAACCCACCCAGATGGCGTGGGTTCAAACCCCAGCTCTGCCCCTAGTAGCTCTGCGGCCTTAACCAACTAGATTCAATGGATACAGCATCCTCACCGCTACGGGGTGGTGACAGTACTGCCCGTCTCACAGGGTCATCGTGAGGATTAAACCAGCGAACACAGTGCTTGGCATGCAGTCGGGGTGCCCCCTGAGCGCTGACAAAGCGGCCCTAGAGGAACGGTGACCTGCAGGCACCACAACACTGGGGACACGGGCGGACCTGGGGCCCAGGCCTTGACTCCAAGGCCCCTCCCGCTCTCTCCTCTCCCACCCACGGCCCTCCGCAGCTCACCAAGGGCGGACAGCCGGCCCCCACCTCTGAGTGAGACCCCCCGGCTCGACCACACACCCCCACCCCGCGGCGGCTGCTCTGCGGGGATCGTGTCTCCCAGGCTCTGCGGAATGTCATTTTCTCTTTGCTTGGTGTCTGGATTACTCCATTTCAATCCAGCCTCCAAGCGGCCTGCAAGATGAGCCCTGATTAAACTCCCAGAAAACCACAGGCAGAGGCGCTCGATCTGCGGTGTGCACCCCCCGTCCCCAGGGAGGCCCGGCGTCCGGACGGCCATCTGTCACCCCCAGAGCGCATGTGTGGGAGCTGCCGGGGCAGCCACACCTCATCGGCAGCCGTCTTGGAAGGGCCTCTGGGCCCTTTGCCCTGTGGCCTGAGACCCTCCACCACCTGCTGCCCCCAGGGCCAAGGACACAAACCCACAATCTCCAATCACAGCCCGGCTTTCTCGCCCATCGCTCCGGCCAGTTCAGGAGTCGGCTAGAGCCTTGCCCAGGATCACTTGTCCTAGGGCGGCAGAGCCAGGCCTTGGTCTCGGGGCTCCCACCTCAAAACCCCGGCCCTATGCGGAAAGCAGGTGCCCACGAGAGAAGAGGCCTGCAGATGCGTGTCCAGCAATCTCGGCTGGTGACGCAGCCTCCCGCTCCCCGCAAGCCGGCAGCAGGCAGTGTTCAACTTCCGGGGGGCTCCTGTACTTGGTTTGAACCGGATCCAGGTTTAGTGCCATCTCTGCCTCTGGCTAAAGGGTGTGGGTGCAGCCCCGCCCAGAAGCAATCACCTGTTAGGGGAACCTGGGGCCCAGGCACTCTGGGTGGATCACTCCGTCAGCCTACTGACCTCATGTCATATGAGCTGTTATGTGGAAGGAACGTGCTGCTGAGGCCACCCACCCTGGCCAGCTGGAAGGGGAAAGGTCATTCCAAGAGCCATTCACCCATGGATGCCGCAGGCAGGAAGCCACTCCCCGGAGGGGAAGGCGGACAGCTAGTCGTGCCCCAAACTCATCCTCCCTGTTCTGCCATGGTGACGGGGCTCCCAAATGTTAGCTGGCCACATGGTTGCCCAGAATAAAGACCACTTTCCCCGATTCCCTTGCAGCTCAGTTCGTAACTCGGTTCTGACCACTGAGGTATGAAAGAACATCACTGTAGCTTCCAGAATTTTTCCTTCGAAGATACCTAGGGCTGTTGCCCTTTGCTCCCTTTTTCTTAGTCCCCTCTCCATCCTAACGTCTAGACTGTAGATGTGGTGGTGAGAGTTTCAGCACCACCTTGGACCAGGAGGGCCACGCCAGAAGAACAACGAGCTGGGGGAAGCCTAGGTCCCTGCCGTCACTCGCCAGCACCGGCCAGCCTCCCTCTGGGCTTTTACGCGAGAGAGAAACGAAGTCCATCTCATTTAATCCACCCTCCAGGTCTCTGCTATGGCAGCAACTTTGTCAGCGGGTTTCAGGCTGACACGTCTGCAGCCGGAAGGACCCTGCCTCCCCTCCAGGTTCTGAATTAGGAAAAGATAAGCTCCGGGAGCGTGGAACCAAGATGGCGCCAACCACACAGACCCGCCCAGGTCCTCAGACAGGTGAGGCTGGAAGCTCCGGGCAGCAGGCCTCACCTGTCCCCCACAGCTGATGCTCTGTGCAGCGATGCATGGTCCGAGCGTGGACCCTCGGTCCAAGGGCTCTGCCTGTTAGCCCCGGGGGACCCTCCCCATGTGTCACAGCCCACCAGCCCACCCCCAGTGCAGAGCAGGGAGCCCTGTCGCCTCCCTGCAGCAGCCCCTCCCACTGCCCTGTCTTCTGTGCCGCCACCAAGGCTCTCTGAGGACAGGGAGAGCCACGCTGGCATGGGGGTGGCGACAGCTCCAGGGGTTTCTGCCAAGCCCCTTCTCCCAACACAAAAGCGGTGTCACCTGGACTGCTGTACCTGAGGAGCTGAAAGGGTAATTACAGCCCTTTACAGCAGGACTAACAGGGCTGCGAGCCTCCAGGAATCGCAGGAGTGTGGCAGGGGAGCGCCAGGGATGCGCTTCCCAGAGCGGGTTCTCTGTATCTGCGCCAGGAGCAGCCTGGCCTCTGGGAGGATGGGAGGTGGGAGCCAGCAGTGCTTCCGCATGTACCGCCCCGGGTGGGCAGGAAAAGGATCCAGGAAGTCCCAGCCTCTGCCTGCGCTCCTGGAAGAATACCAGCCCGGCTCGGCATGCACGATAAGGAAAGCCCAGGGTGCAGCGGTCACGGCCCACCCACACAATTCCTGCTGGCCCAGGACCAAGCCGGTCTTGAGAGTTTGGTCAACAAGTTCTCACTGGGCCTCCTAGCAGGCAGCCCCTGAGCTGACCTCAGCTGGGTTGGAGCTGAGTGGGGTCTGTCTGTGTCCCCGCTGGGGGCCAGTCACCAGCCCCTTACACCTGTGGCTGGGTGGGAGGTCACCCTCACAACAGTAACGACCATCAAAATCTACCTCTAGGCCGCGTCTGCACTGCCTGTCTGAAATGTACTCTCATCTCCTCACTCACCAGCTCCCATACCTTCAAAGGCTGCTCTCGAATGGAGTTCCCAACTGCCCAAGGTGTTCGAAGTCCCCCCTCTGACCGATGGTCTGCAAGTCCACACAAGCACCCCACTTCAGCTCCCTCCCTGCTTCTTTCACACCCCCGGCCTGTCTGGGAGGCTTTCGCCCCCTCAGTACTCACCCCCCAGCGACAACCCTGCTGCCTGTGCACCCTGCAGTCCAGCCCGCTGAACACGCATGCTCACGCTCTAGGTCTGAGCTCACCCTTGATCCCAGCCCTGATTCTCTACCCATGAAAATGGAGACAGATTCCAAGATCCAATCCAGATGCCTCAGCGCTTTCCAGTGCAAAGTGCTGAGCAGGAACAGTGGCTCCCACTCCTGGGTGGCCCCATACTGTCATCTCCTGTCCCTTCACAGATAGTTGGCATCTAACACACACACTTCCTGGGAGAAGGTGGATTTCCTTTCCAGAACCAACGTTCCGCCAAAACATCACTATAGATCTTCCTTCTCATCTGGGGGCTCTGGTTCAACCCAGGGAAGGAACGCAAAGGGAACGGAAGTTGACACGGTCACTGACCACTCCAGACCCAAGGATGGGAGGATGCTGGCATGTTGAAAAACGCTGCCTGCTTTGGGGCCCCCCAAGAGTGTCATGTCCATGTTGTCTCCTGGTGACGGCCAGGCGCCCAGGGCAAAATGCCTCAAGACCTCTTCCAGGACAGCCAGGTCCACCAGCCAGCTCTTGCACAGGGCAGGTTCCTTAGAGAACCAAGCACTCACCAATTCTCCTGACCAGGGTCCATGACTGCATCCATGCCAGGTGCTTGCTAGATCCAGGGCCCTCTGACTATGGACATGAAAGTCAAGCTTAGGGCTTAGGAGCTGGGGAGCCTGAGTCAGAGAGACGTGGCTAGATTCTAGCTCTGCAGCTTACAGGCTTGGGTGATGCTGGTGTACCTGTTAACCTCTCAGAGCCTCCTGTGCAAAACAGGGAGGACGGATGATCCGGCCCACCTTTATAAAGAAGCACCAGAAGAGAGACTGTAAGAAGAAGGCTGAGCCCGGTGCTGGGCACACAGCACGTACCCAGTAAATCCTGCGCTCATTATCCCCATGCTGGTCCTGTGAGTCCAACCATCACGTGAACAACACCTGGGCCCAAGTCACCATCCAGGTCGGGGTCAAGGCAGCCCCTGTAGGTCACACACATGTGGCCTGGATGGCAGGAACAAGGGCTGCCTCTCCTGCCTCTAGGATGGATTCTCACGCAGCCCCAAGGCCCAGGCAAAGCACTTTCTCTTAAAGTGAAACAAGAACTCTCAGCAGGGAACGCCTGGACCAGGGGGCAGAGCTAGGAGGTTACTGTGAACGTGAATCTTTCCAAAAAGCCCTTCTCACATAAACAAACACCTTGGAAAGGCAGCCTGACTTCTCTGGAGCTGCCCTGCCCTGGGACGTGGGGAGGATGAGTCCTCAGGGGCAGGGGCCCGCAGCTGGCAGGAGACGCTCCCGCAGCTGAGAGGGGGGCTCCCGCCTGCGAGAACAGAGCGTACCCCGCAAGGTCCAGCCGCCACATTACATATCTCCATGTGTTTGATCAAAGGCCCTTCAATTTCTCTGTTTGTCTCTTTCGCCCGGTTACGTAACTCCACTCGCCCGCCTGCCGCTGAGCTATTCTACACGCACTTCTGCTCTCTAACCACTGTCTTATCTGGATACTTCATCAGCACTCGTGGGTTTAAGACAACAAAACTTGAAGTGGTTGGAGCCAGTCTCCCAAAGAGAGCACCCTAGGACTTTTACTTCCTAACTCTGCTGGCCACAGAGGGAGAAGGAAAGGCCCTCCCCAGAACGTACAGCTGCTTCCTGTGTCAAAGTGCTTAAAAAGACTGGACCCCCGTCCCTCCTCCCACCCCACGCAACGACCACCTTGTGTCCACGAGCTGGGCCGACTGCCATGGAGGCTGAGCCACTCACGTCCGTACCTTTCATGTAGGCCTCGATCTTCCGGATGAGCTCATAGGACTTGGACCGGTCAAGCAGGGTTCTGATGGCGGGAAGGGGGTCCAGGACAATGGTCTCAGGGTGGGCATCAATGTATTCCTGAGAGGAAAGAACACTCCTTCCGGTTAGAGAGGGAAGACTGATGCTGAAACGAGGGTGACAAGCAAGACTGCATCCCGCGCGCCATCCCCACATCCATCTCTCTGTTCTCCATCCCCCCACCAGCCCTGACCTCTGGCTGAGGCAACACCTGGTCTCAGGAAACGGCCTCTACCCACTCAGCCCCACTGGGATCACGTGACTTTGGCCAGGCCAATCAGCATGTTCCACCTCCTGGGGCTGCCGGCTCAGGAGAGGACATGTGACCCGAGTCCATTCAATCAGAGGCAGGCTCAGCGCTGTTGCTGGAAATGCTGGGACAGGAGCACTGTCCCTCCCTGAGGACAAGAGGAAGCTGGGAGACCAGGCAGCTGGGAGCAGTCATTCTGGGATCTGAAGGAGAGAGAGCTGATGGAGCCCAAAGTGAGAAAACAGAGCCGAGAAAAGGAGAACAACTCAGCTCTGGTCAGCTTGTTCAACTCCTGGATAAAGCCTCACCTAAAACCCGATCTGCTCCACGGCTGGACTATGCTCAATGAGTGGCCAGCACCCTGTGCTGACAAGGGCTCTGAGGCAGGGCTGGGGAGAGTGGGATGCCAGGATTCAGTAGGTCTGTGGGAAGGTGATGAGACACTCGCCATGGGGCAGCCACCCGGCCCGCAGGTGCTCACTCCAGTAAGTGCTTATTAATACCCAGTAGCTTCATGGTAGACCATGGAAATGCAAGCAGAACTATGATAAGGTTAGTCTTTAAGGAAGTTACAATCTTCTTGGGGAAATAACGTTAAGGCACATGAGGAACAAGAAACCATTATTTGCAATGTAATTCAACAGAAGACAGAGCAAGATGTGTCCAGGAAAAGAACTCGGGGATCTTGGGCCGCCATGAGACACCTCTGTGACTCCAAGAGCTCCAAGTCACAACAGGGGGCTAGAGCAGACTGTCAGGAAGACAAAGTAAATGAGACCATCCCTCTGGCTCTAAAACTCCATGGTTCTATGGACACAAATGGGGGATGCTGGAACAGGACAGGGGCTCAGAGACAAGGCTGGGTGTAAGGAAGGCCATTCACTAGCTGTTGTTGTTACTGTGGGTTGAACTGTGCACACCCACCCCCGGATCTGTTCAAGTCCTAACCCCGGGTCCCCGTGAACATGACCTTATTTGGAAATGTCTTTACAGATGGAATCGAGTTAACATGCGGTTATACAGGATTAGGATGGACCCTCATCCATTGACTGGTATCTTCAAGACGAGGAAAATCTGGACACAGAGACATACAGGGAGAAGGCTGTGGGAAGATGAAGACGGTGACCGAGCTCAGCTACAAGGCAAGGATGGCCAAGGACCACCGGCCACCAGCAGATTCCCCCTCAGTCTCCAGAAGGAACCAATCCTGCAGACACCTTGATTTTAGACTTCCAGCCTCCTTAACCGTGAGAGAATGAATGTCCGTTGTTTTAGGCCTCTTAGTTTGTGGTACTTTGTTACGGGAGCCCCAGGGAATAAATACACCAGCTTAATTCACCCCTCCTCGCCCATTCCACAAGATCTGTCAGCGAGGTCAGCAGAGGCCAGGAGCAAAAGCCATAATGCTTCTCTTCTAGTAAACCTTATCAGAAAAAAGAACGCTCCATTTGGGATTTTTTTTCCCCTGGTGAACCTATTTTGGTTCCTAGTAATCATTTTTAAGAGCTCTCAACACAAAAGCCAGAGATTCATATCTACCTCTCTGAAATCTGTTCCTGCCTTATGTTTCATACCAAAGTAGCTGGTTATGAGCTTATTGGTGTCTTTTTCTCTGGATGTTTAAAAGAAGTCTCCGTCCCTGAGGGGTGGCCAGTGCACGCATCTGGGGAGGCCTTCTTCCCGTCCTCACACCTGTAAACGCCACAGGGCCTACACGCTCTCGCCGCAGAAGGTCCTCTCCCAGCACGTGCATCTGCAGACCCAAATGCAGAACAGAAGCTGCCTTCGCGACTTCCTCCTCCTCCTGAGAGCCTGGCCCGCTGCCCTGCTCGTACAGAAGAAGCAGGCAGCTGATGCAGGAGGGCCCACGTCTGGCACCCCCAGGGGACGTGGGAACGAGGTGAGAGATGTCTGTAAGGAAGGTCTATCCAAGGATATAACTTGGATAGGTTCTCTCTCCTCAGCCTCACTTCAGGGTACCGAACCTCTCTGCTGTGGGCTCCCCAGAGGCAACTCTCCCCATCGGCACTGTTCCTTTACCGGAGCCTGTTCCTTTGAACCAGATCTACACTGCCACAAGAGCATGTCGTTCGTGAGACACCAAGATCGACATATACGACCGAAATCATGTTAATGTCCTCATGTTAAAAGGTCATCCACTCAACAAACTTCACAGCATCCACAGCGCTCAGGGCATCGTGCAGGGTGCAAACAACACTGGACGAATGACAGCCTTCTAGGTTTTCCCCTACCGGATCTGGCCAATGAATTCACGTTCTGGGCTATGAATTGAAAGCACTGCAATGCCCTCACCACCCCCTGCCAGGAAGCAGTGCAGTACAGAGGGAAGAACAAGGGACTGAGAGTCAAGAAACCCAGTCTCAGGGCTTCCCTGGTGGCGCAGTGGTTGAGAGTCCAACTGCCGATGCAGGGGACACGGGTTCGTGCCCCGGTCCGGGAAGATCCCACATGCCGCGGAGCGGCTGGGCCCGTGCGCCATGGCCACTGAGCCTGCGCGTCCGGAGCCCGTGCTCCACAACGGGAGAGGCCACAACAATGAGAGGCCCGCGTACTGCAAAAAAAAAAAAAAAAAGAAACCGAGTCTCCCGCTGTGATCACCTTCCGCTGTCACCTCGGGTGAGCCATTGGGTTTCTCTTGTCTCGGTTTCCTTGTCTGTGAGTTGCGAGTATAAGTTGGAGAAACCTAGGAGTAGTGTTTAGGAGACACACTTCAAGGCCACACACATGGGGCTGTTCTAGAACAGGACGGGCAGCCACCGGTAGAGGCATTACAGGTAATGGCAGGGACACACACAAGCTCACCGCTTTCCTTCAAAAGGAAGGCGACATCAGAGACATTGCTTCGACGGGCTGGCCCAATTCTCCCCCAGCCACCGAGGTCCAGTACACCACGACCCGCCCTCAGATGTCCCCACCGCAGTACCGAGAAGAATGTCCACATGGTTGGCAGATAACACAAAGCTGGTTCTGGTTCCACTTTTGTGCATTAGGGCAGCGGCCTTTATTGAGAGAACTCAGACTCATTAAGACGTGAATTGAAGCCAAAGAAGCTAGAAGAAACCAAAGGAGGGAAGATGTGACAAGCAGGCACCAACAAGCTTTTGACCCGGGATGAAAGCATCAGAATTAACAGAGGAATTATTCCTAAACATGATCTCTTTTGGGACGAGGACGGAGAGGGCAAAGAAAGAGTTTTTCCAATCGCCCCATTATCCACAGGCGGGTTTTCTTCCGAGCCTTTCAGTTTATCTATTGTATCGCAGGCTTCATGCATTTTCCACAGGTCTCTTAGAATTGCCAAACAAATTGCTGGAAGGGTGAGCGCCCTGTTACCGTTTTATCACCACTCGAGGAAGAAAGGCCCAAACCGTCTCCATGGCAAACGGTAAACACATGTTCTGTTAGACAGCCTGCCTCGAAACACCTAGAAAGGGATCCTGGAAGTTCACAAGGAAGAGTCTGGCTTTAAGCAGCTAAAGCAAGGGAAACGCAGAGATATATAGCTCGGGGTCAGCAGGGCCAGGAAGAAGTCTAGAGAATACTGACAAAGGAGCACAGATGGGCCAGGTGCCCCCGCCCCCCGAGGCCCATGGGGTGATGACGCCAAGAGGGGGCACCGGGCCCCCTGCTGGGCTGGGGAGGAGTGGGCAGGGGTCAAGTTTTCCCCACTGAGAATCTGAGTCGAATGAGAGATGAACCGAGATGAACATGAGAGATACCATTTCCTCCGCAGTTCCATGTATGGCCAGGAAAGGAGAAGGAGTGGGACACAAGGATTTGCTCTCAGCTAATAGAAAATGCAGGTGGGAGTCCCAAGTTCAAATCCTGCCTCTGCCACCTTATGTCTGTGAAGAAGAAACTGGAATTAATCTCTGACATTTCATTTCCTGTGTGTAAACGTACATTGTGAATAAAACCTATCTCAGGGAGCTGCCATGGACAACGAGATGACAGTGACAGATATGAAAAGAGTTGGTAGTAGGAGCTCCCTGGTGGTCTAATGGTTAGGACTCAGCTCTTTCTTTTTTTTTTTAAGGTGTTGGGGGTAGGAATTTATTAATTAATTTATTTTATTTTTTTGCTGTGTTGGGTCTTCGTTTCTCTGCGAGGGCTCTCTCTAGTTGTGGCAAGCGGAGGCCACTCTTCATCGCAGTGCGCGGGCCTCTCACCATCGCGGCCTCTCTCATTGCAGAGCACAGGCTCCAGACGCGCAGGCTCAGCAGCTGTGGCTCACGGACGTAGTTGCTCCGCGGCATGTGGGATCCTCCCAGACCAGGGCTCGAACCCGTGTCCCCTGCATTAGCAGGCAGACTCTCAACCGCCGCGCCACCAGGGAAGCCCCAGGACTCAGCTCTTTCACGGCCATGGCCCCGGTTCAATCCCTGGTTGGGGAACCGAGATCCTGAGAGCTGCACGGTGCAGCCAAAATAAATTTTGAAAAAAGAAAGAACGAAAAAAAAAAAAAGAAAAGAGTTGGTAGATACAAAAACAAAAAGGATTCTCATGGTTCTACAGCACACAGACCCTTAGGGCCCAACCCGACCTAAGATCTCTGAGCCCGTTGCCTGGCAGACAGGGGGGCGGGCCACCTCTGCACTTGCGGGGAGCAACCAGAGCATGACACGGTCCCCGGCCCAGCGAGCAACCCTCTGCAGACAGCTCAGGTCCTGACAGAGCCCAGCTGCAGCTGGCCAGCCCGCTCCTCACAGGGAAGCAGCAAAGGCACCCAGTGTCCACCCCCCGGATCCTCAGGAGGTAACAGGGCTCTGGCCCACTCCCCCAAAACACCGCAGGTCTCTTTCTAGGAAGTGGTAGCACAGGGAACTATATTCAATATCCTGTGATAGACCATAATGGAAAAGAATACTAAAGGATGTATATATATGTGCAACTGAATCGCTTTGCTGTATAGCAGAGATCAACAAATTGTAAATCAACTTACACTTCAATTAAAAAAAAAAAAGGAATGACTCATTTTTCAGAGATGTGTACTAAAACAATTTACAGATTAAATATGATGTCTAGCATCTGCTTCACAATAACCGGGCACAGGGAAAGAAGTAGGTGAGGGGGCTTCCCTGGTGGCGCAGTGGTTGAGAGTCCGCCTGCCGATGCGGGGGACACGGGTTCGTGCCCCGGTCCGGGAAGATCCCACGTGCCGCGGAGCGGCTGGGCCCGTGAGCCATGGCCGCTGAGCCTGCGCGTCCGGAGCCTCTGCTCCGCAGCGGGAGAGGCCACAGCGGTGAGAGGCCCGCGTACCGCAAAAGAAAAAAAAAGAAGAAGTAGGTGAGGCACAGGTGAAAGCACAGCGGCCACGAGCTGCTGACTCGTGAAGCTGGGTGACGTACGGGGAGCGCACTGCAGCATCCTCTCAAGCATTTTTAAATTTCCCAAAACAAAAGGTTCGGGGGGAAATGGAGGGAGTGGGGAAAGTAATGAGGTCCTCCCTTTCTTCAACTCCCTGCACCCACAACTGTGCCAGAAAGGAGCCCGAGCAGCAACACCATCTTTCAGGAAGGAGCAGGAGGCCGCCACCCAGATGGGAGACACAATGAGGGTGACTCATGGTAAAGAGGATAATAAATAATCATAATTCAGAATAGCAGCAGCTACCATTTACCCAGGACTGGCTACACGCACGCCACTGGGTAAAGCGGTGGGCAAGTCCTATTTCTCTTAACATAAAAATCCTATGAGGTAAGAGCTAAAACTATAACTCTCTTAGAAGAACACACTGGTGTAAATCTTTGTGACCTTGGATTAGACAATGGTTTCTTAGGCATGATACCAAAAGTACAAGCAAGAAAAAAATAGGTAAACCGGCCAGCATTAACAGCAGGCGCTTATGTGGGTCCAGGATGCCACCTGCCTTGGACCTGGTGCTCTGGAGCGAGGGAGTGCCCGGGCACGGCCTCACCTCATCACGCTCGGGACCCAGCAGCTGGAAGGCTGCCCGCTGGGCCGTGTGCCCCTGAGAGCCCAGCCGGGCACAGCCTAGCCTCTAACCCCGACGGCAGGACTGGGAATTCAGGTTTGATGGACGGCTCTGGAAATCTACGCCTCTGGAGGAAGGCGAGCTAGGATGGAGGAAGGGCCACCACACAGAGTGCTGGGAGCCCCGTCTCCTCTCTGGGTCTCAGCTTCCTCTTCTGCCAAGTGAAGGCCATTGCTGGGAAGAGGTCTCACGCGTAGGAAGGAGTTGGAGGCCGCCAGACCCGCGTAAATTCCTGCTTTCCCCACTTGCTATGTGGGGCCTCTGTAAGCTCAGTCCTCATCTGTCCACAACTCAGTAGGGCAGGTCTAGAATAGGAAACAGAGGACCGAAGCCTGGGGCCAGCGGTGGGAGGAGGATGGAGAGGCTGGGAGCTGCCTGGACCTCCCACGAACGAGCAGAGTCTCCTACTGGGTCTCTGGGTGGCCGGTTGTTTGAAAGATGGCTTCGTGGGTTCACATCCAGCAGGCGCTTATGCAAGCCCCAGAGCGGGAGCGAGCCTGATGCCCTGTTCTTGGGGTGCTGTCAATCTCCGGCGGAGGCAGGGCAGGGAACAGCACGGCGAATGCTAACAAGGGGCGCGTGCAGGGCTGGGTGAGCTCAGCACCGGCTCCCTGCCAAGCATTCTGCGCGTTCACCTGCAGGCTGGAGGGAGAATTTCACCAAAATCCTGCTGGCCAGGACCAGTGGCGGGGGGTGGGGACCAGGTTGGAAGCCATTCGTGGAATAGGGAATTGACGGCGCCCAGTTTATTGGAGAAAGTCCATCTCTTGGTTTGGTAACTGGCTTCCTTCTCTCCAGTGGCCCTGTTCCCCACCCCAGGAAGAGAATGTCACGGGGCAGGACAGGAGCTCTGCACTGGGAGTAGGAAGGGAGCCCACTGCCCAAGGCTGAGGAAGGAGAGGAAAAGGGCAGGGCAGAGCCAGGCAGGGCTGGGCTGGGCCGGGCTCAGGGGAGCGGCACTGCTCTACTGCTTCATCGGGTGCTCGGTACACGGTGTATCTGTGTGTAGCAAAAATTCATCAAGCTATTCACAATATGCACACTTTTCTCTGTATATATTATACTTCAATTTAAAAAAAAAAAAAAAAAAGGTGGGCACGGAGAGAAAGCGAGCACTGGACTAAACAGCAAGGCCCTGGGTTGCAGTCCCTGCTCTGCAGTGTGGCCTGCCTTGTGCTTACCTGGTCCGGGACTCCAGCCTCCCACGTGGAGTGGATCAAAAGTGGAAAACGGGGCCTTTCCCTGGTGGCGCAGTGGTTGAGAGTCCACCTGCCGATGCAGGGGACGCGGGTTCGTGCCCTGGTCCGGGAAGATCCCACATGCCGCGGAGTGGCTGGGCCCGTGAGCCATGGCCGCTGAGTCTGCGCGTCTGGAGCCTGTGCTCCGCAACGGGAGAGGCCCGCGTACCACCAAAAAATAAATAAATAAAGTGGAAAACGGGGCCCAATTCCACCACGACCACCTCCACGGCCCTGGGAGCCACCACCACCGATCACGGCGGCGATCACTTGGGAATTACAACCACCTTTTGTGCTAAATACCCCAATGGGACTTCAGAATCCTGATTATCACTTGGTTCTAGAAGTAGAGAAGCGTGGGCACTCAAGATGAACCCCACACGCCACGCACAGAACTCTCCAAGAAGGTTCCCAGAAGCCCACGAATCAGGGTGTTTCAGTTAACACTCAGCCACCAGGCGCGTGCTGAGGAAGAACTCAAATGACTTCCTGTAGCTGTTAAAAATGACTCGTGGGGGCTTTCACAGGAAAGGGGGTGACCTTGGGCTTACTCAGCAGAATCTCACTCCTTCTGGCTCTTCCTGAGAGCATGACCGGCACCCAGAGCGTTCAGCTGATGGCACAAAGGCTGGCCTTTTAACGAGCTCCTTCCACACCAAGTGGGAGGTGAAAGCCGGGAAGCTTCTAGTTCCTCAAGTCTTGACACCATGATGGAGGTCCTGGCAAGATGCTAGGATGTGTTACTATTATTGATAATTACAACAGTAATAATGATAGCAGCTAACTTTTCCTAAACGCTCACCAAGTGCAGGACAATGTCCTACACCTTGCAGCAACTGACACTATATTCCTCACAACAACCCTATATAGTAAGTCCTATTAGCAGCCCCATTTGATAGACAGAGAAACTCAGGCTTAGAGAACCTCAGTACCTTGCCCAGGCTCCCCCAGCTAGGAGGTAGCCAGGATGGGACCTGAACCCACACCATCTGGCTCCAGAGCCCTCTAGTTTCTAGTCAGTGAAACAGGCATAGCAAACCTGGGTAAAAAAAAAAGCATCTCAATTCGAGCTCTAGCCAGGATCACTCAGCTTCATTCTTTAAAAAAAAAATTTTTTTAAAATTTTCCATTAGTTATTTATTTACATAAAACAAAAAAGACTGGGTACTTTTACGTGGGCACACAGTTACCATGTGGTGATGTTGAACCTTTCCTTAAGCACCAAGTCATGGAGGTTTAGTGGAATGAAAACTATACTGGGAATCAGACGCCTTAGAATCTTAGAATCTTGGTGCCACTAAATAATTTTGTGACGTGAAAAAAATTTACATTTTCTCAGATCTAAAAACCTTCTTTTAAAACTTATGTTAAAAGGGAAAAAAGTAAGCCTTTCTCATGTTCTGCCAGGCCAAGTCTTTAGCCTAGAGGCCTTTAGCCTGGTGGTTCAGCCCGTGAGGCCAGGCACACTGCGTCTGGTGGCAGCACAAGGAAAAGCAAAAAAAAGGAAAGGCTGCAGGCCCATCTGCTTCCCCCATCACCCCAGGGTCTGCATCCCGCCTCACTCTTCACTCAAAGGCCCCCAGGGACCACCACACTGGGCCAGTCTGCATCTGTCCCCAATCTGGGATCAAGACAAACTAACACAACTGAAGACAGACACTTCTTAGGAGAGCAAACAAATGGCGTGGCCGGACGCCGGAGTCCACAGCGGCCTCTGGGAGGAGGATCCGCGTGGCATCAAGGGAAGGACGCGTGCCCGACGCACAGAAGGGCCGCTGTGGACGCTGCTGGGTGAAGGAATGGGCCCCGTGGAGGGAGGATTAACACCGCAGCAGTGTCGCCAGCGATCCCACCTTCAGAGGCACGGTATATGCTTCTGCCGAGAGCAAGACCGGTCGCTGGGAGGGCAGCCGCAGGTGAGGACGAGGTCATGAGCCGGGCTGAGCAGAGTTTTCCGGGTGGACAAGTAACAAATCTTCTGGGCAGACCACCGAAGCCTGCAATCCACTGAGGCCAGGACCCAATGTCTCTGAGTCAAAGCCTTCCTGGCACCACTCAGAATACCTGCCTGTTCATTAGAGCTCACAGAAAACCACACACCGTGGACAGTCCTGAGGAACCCACACTAGGCCCCAGAGCCTTGATGTAACAGTGCGCCAGGCAGCCACAGCCCTAGCTAAACCCTGCCACCCGTGGCTGTCCAAGAATCATAGGCTGAGGGTCTAAAGAGGCAGCCGGATCTAGCATAGGGCTGCGCCTGGAGATTCCTGCGGCTAAACCTTGAGCGTAGGTTCCCAGGAGCCAAGAGAAGGTTGTGGCACCATCCGGTACATACTAGGGGCAGGACCGCTGAGTCCAGCCACACAGGGAGCCGTCTGCAGCCTACTGAGCTGTTCAGTGTGCAACCTGTGTAACTGTCCCTGACAGCCAGCCAGCCAGCCAAGGCTTCTGCCTTCCAATCACTGGCAGACCACCCCTTTCAGGCCAGCTGCAGCACCAGGGTAGTCCGGACCCCAGCACCAGGACCCTGAGGCACTGTGAAAGTTAAGGCAAAGGCAGAGTCTAGAAATCTGGGTTCAAGTCCCGGAATCACCATTAACTTTATGTGTGCTTCTGAAGGTCACAAGTTATTTGTATCTCAGTTTTCTCGTCTATAAACAAGAGAGTCAGAATAATGTATTTTTAACATCCTTTCTGACTTTTAAGTTCTAGGATTCTTTGATTCTGTGACATGATAAACAAAGAAAGAAAGCTCTTTGGGCCTGATGGAGCCAGACTGCTACATGGGAGCCCAGGGCCTGCTGCCCTCACGCAGGTGCACAGCACTGTGACTGCACAGGACAACTTGGCAGGGGGGTAGGACACAGCAGAGGGAAGAAGGCCAGCAGGACATGGCTCCATGTCGGGGACAGACACCCACTCACTAGCCCAACCAAGCCCATACGCACCCTGAGACTGTCCTTTGCAGTCACCAGATGACTCTCCAGCCCTCACAGACTCAGCCTGGCAAGTTAGACGGCTTGTCCTCACCTACTGCCGCTTCTCTAACTCTCCTCGAATGGCTCCCAGCGAGAGCTGGGCTTCCCCACCCAGCAGATGCCTTGGTCTTAACCAACCCTCGTTTGTATTCCAGAGAGATCTCAGGTGTCTGTGCCCCCAGCCTGAGGCCTCCCAGACAGCATGAGACCAGGGAGGGTGAGAGCCCGTGATGGGTGTGTATGTGTGTTTGGGAGGGAGGGGGTCACCTCTTCAGCCTCAGAGCGGCCACATCCCACCCACCCTCACTGGGGGCTCGTAAGTGGACAGAGATGCGGGGGTGACTGGTGATAACAGAGTAGGGCAGGGTTGCCACATGGGGGAGCGGGTGGGAGAGCGGGGAAGAGGAGGGGAGAGAGGGTTTCTGGAAGCCAATGACGTTGAGCCACAAAGGGTCACAGGCACGGGACGCGTGAAAAGACATTCCAAAGGCAGAGGCATGGGGGGAGGGGCCCGCGTGGCTAGGTGGACGTAGGTGAAGACAGGCGGGAGAGGCAGCTGGAGACAGACCAGCCAAGGGGCTTGGACTTGATCCTAAAGCAACAGGGTCCTGAGGCGGGGAGTGACGAGCCAGCTCGGAGTTTGGCGGTGACCCGTCTAGAGGCGTGCAAGGCTAAGGGGCCAAGCTTGGAAGGGACAAGGCCTGGGCAGGGCGTCAGGCGCAGTGCCGGCCCTGGGGGCACGTGCGCCGGGCTTCGCAGCTCAGGAAGGACAGAGATGCCGCCTGACCTTTGGCACAACGCTGTCTCTGATCCGGCAGAGCTGCTGAAAGGAAAAGGACGATGCAATCTGCCCCTCAGCCTATTTTGCTCTTCAGACCCGTTATTTAAACCCACGAGCTCAGGCCCGGGGGGTCAGGCCCTTGCAGCACAGGGAGTACAGAGGAGAAAGGTAGGGTGTGCACGAGCACCAGACAGGAGCAAGGTGGCCCAGACACTGCCCCTCCCAGGGCCCTGAGTGCCCCACGGAAAAAAACAACAGGATGAGGAGGTGATCGCTAGGGTCCCGGCACTCTCCGATTCTCTGCAACTTGGCCAAATTCAACCGATTAGAAACACCTCCCAAAGTGGTGGGACATGGGCCAGCACTTGCTTGGAGGGAGTGTTATTGGCCCAACTTCTATGGAGAGAAATTGGGCAACAGCCAAAATTAAGACTACATAAATTCAGCATTTCTATTTCTAGGTATTTATCCCACATAATTCCATACACGTGCACACAAAGATATAGGTACAAAGATACTTAACAGCTGCAGCATGTTTCCGAAACATGATCAGAAATGTCCTAAGTGTCTATCAGTAGAGAAATGGTTAAGAAAAGGATTTAAGGCCATTTAACAGAATACTATGCAGCCATTAAAAAGAATAAGGCAGCATGAGGGAAGGACTGATATGAAATCATTTCCAAGAAAGATCACGCAGAATAATGGCTTTGTGTGAGGACGGGAAGACCGTCTTTGCTCATGTACACGGAACTCACCTAAAAAGGCTCTAGGCTGCTGCAACCACGGCTGCCCCCAACACGGGGATGCGCTGGACGGGCAGCAGGGGTGGGAAAAGGCTCCTTGAATTTGCTGCATGTGCATGTGTTACCTACGTCAGACGGCAGAGAGCCAGACGGAGGGGACACGGGCAAGGCCATGCCTACGGAATCCACCAGAACCACAGTGCATGAATAGGCTGGTTAAACTCACTGTCCCGGGGGCAGAAGGTGGGAGAAACACTGGAGCGTTTGGGGAGCTTCCTGGGAGCAGAACACCAGCAATAACGCCCCACTGTCCCTGCGGGTGAACAAAAGTCACAGAACCAGGGGTTCAGAAGAGACAAGAAGAGGTTGGAGCACCCAGGCGCCAGGCTCTAGAATGAACTGGATGCGATCTGCGCCACTGACGGAGCAGAGGGAAACCCCTTCCAGGTGGGGGGTGGGGGGAGGGAAGCAGAGCACCTGTGGAGGCGGGGCCGGGCCCCAGCATCCTGGGTGTGCACACCCAGGTGCACACCCACTGGTGCACACCCGCCCCAGTGTGCCCGGGTCACAGGCACCCCCATCCCATCTCCAGGCCGGATGCCACCCACGACTGTCCATCCGCCTGAGTCATCTTCCCAGACGGTCTGCGGTGACACGCGCCTCGCTCAGCCATCTAGGAGAGAAAACCAGGGTCCCCGTGGGGACGACACACTGTGGTTGACAGAGCTCACAATAAGTCCATGAAGAAAAGCAATCCCATCAAAGTGTAACCCCGAACGCTGAGGAAGAGGGGGCGGGGAGGAAACGGAACACTTTACCATCTGAGACAACAAACACCTTCTCCCCCGCTTCCAGGCCCCCGACGAGAACAATACCTCCCTTTCTGTCCCCAGACCTCAGCACCAAACTTACGTGTTCTCCACCTCCCGTCAGCGGGAGACTGGCAGCGTGCCCGGCCAGGCTGAGCACCTGACAAATGTCACATGCCCTGTCACACTGCCACGGCACTGCTCAGGTCCTCAGGCAAACAGGGACCTCGGCCACACACCACCTCCGGGCCTGGGGAGGGATCTGCAGGGCTGGGTGCCAGCCAGGAGGAGGCATCTCCTCGCCGGCTGACACTCAACCAGGACAGGCTGGCCTTTCCACTCAGGGGTCACTGTCGGGACCGGAGGGGGTCCCAGTGGTTATGTGACCAGGTGTCGCAGCCAACAGCTGAGCGAAGTGAGAAGTGGGCAGGGGCTGCCTGGTCCCAGCAGCTCGGGTCCGCCCCGGCTCAGCAGCGGCCCCTCACTCCTTAAGCACCCGTCTTAACCACGCGCGCCTTCTCCACACACCTGTCCAGGTGAGCCTGGGGCGTGGCCCCTGCCTGCAGGCTGCTTCCCAGGACCCCGGCCACAGGCCGGCTCTGCCCGCCCAGCCGGGGCCACAGCCCTCCAGCCGGAGTCAGACTCCCAGTGCCCAGAGCAAGCGCAGGCGCCCGCTCCTGCCCTGCTGGGTGAGCAAGGCTACAGCCAGGACTTGGGGGCGCCCCAGCGCCGCTGGCGGGGAGAGGGGAGTCGTCTGGAGCCACAGCAGAGTTCGCAGCGTGCCGCTGAACTCTGGGACGCGGGGCCACTTGGGCCGGGGGAGGCCTGGGCGCCTCTCCCCTGCACGAGGCCACCCCGCCTTCCCAGCCTCTGGCTGCAGCAGAACAGAGAACAGAGACGGCTACTGCTGCCGGCCGTGACCCTGGCAATGACCCCCAGTGCTGCGACAACTGTCTCGCTTCCTGCTGCACACCCTCAGCCCTCTTCGGAGTGGCAGCCAGCGCACCCTCGGTCCGCATTCTCCCGCCGCTGCTGCGCTCAGCTGCACCAGCCCATTCCAGGCCCGCAGGCCTCTGCGCCCGTCTCGCCAAGGGGCCTGGCAGACGTAGCCCCTCGCCTGCTTCACTCCCTCCCCCTGCTCACTAGGCCTTTTAGGCCTGGCTCAAGTGTCACCTCCTCAGAGAGGGGATAACACCCTCCCTGTTATCACAGGTCTTGATTTTTCTTCTTCCTAGAACTTACCGTAAATGGAGACTACGGTGCTTTTCCTCCATTTACTTGTGTTTTCTTAGCATCAATCCTGCCTCCCCTATAGCAACACACACACACTCACACACCCACCCACCCACCCACACACTCACTCACACACACCCTCACACACACTCACACCCACACATACCCTCACTCACACCCACACATACCCTCACTCACACCCACCCACCCACACTCTCACACTCACTCACACCCACACACCCACACACACTCACACACACACACCCCGTGGGGAAGGGGGCTGCATCCACCTGACCTGCCTTATTTTTTGTATCTGCGATGTCTTTTAGGATTCCTGGCACACAGCAAGTGCTCAATTAAGACTTGTGGAATGAATGACACAGTGGTTATTTGACGAATGATCTCATGGATCAATGGAGAGACTGCGAGATACTGGCCAGGTCAGGGGCTAGAAGCCAGGGAGTGTGTGAGGCCTGAGGCAGGGGGCATGGACCCCAGCCAGCGTGGGAGGGGCTCACAGAAGGTCCTCGTGGCTCACTCTGTCCGTCTCCAGAGGACGGAGGTCAGCGGAGGCCCAGCCCGCGGCCCACCAGAGCAGCTTTACTCTTGGCTGGTGAGAGACTTTGTGATTTATTACACAAAGTCAAAAGAAACCACATGGGCCTTTATCGTGGGCACACAGACCACACGGGCGGCACAGAAGCAAGCCAGGAAGTCACGGCCCCAAAGAGGCCAGGAGGAGAGTGGAAGACACCTTCCTGCCGTAGATGTTCCTGAAATAAAGAACCCACGGGACTACAGACCTCTTGGTGGGGGTTCCCAATCTCCAAAACCCAGATACTGGTACTCGAGGAGCCCAACACGTCCACAGGGCCGAACTAAGGAACCCTGAAATGTGTATACACAGGTTTTCCCTATGACTTTGGGAAAATGTATTAGTAGCAAACATGAGTATTTCTAAAACCCAGAAGACCTCCAACCCTGAGCTGTGAAATGGTGACTGTCCACACACACACACAGAGGGACCACGGCCAGCGCGCCGGGTGAGCTCAGGCTTTCGCGTGGCCGTCCCTCCCACCGCCCCACCCAGTGCTGTACCAAGTCCATCTCTGCTCTGGGCAGGTAACAGGCAGGGTCATAAAGCTGTGCGTCTTCCTGGGGGGCTGGCCTCCCCTGCCACAGGGAAAGGCCCTGCAGACACTCAATGGCCCTAAATGGCCCCAAGCTCCCTGGGGCAGAATGAGAGACTCACAGCCACTGCCCGCTGGCCTGGCCTGGACGCACAATGGGTGGACTGTGCGGCCACTTCCGCCACGGGAGGAGGGGCCTCGTGACCCAGGGCAGCAGTCATGGGGAGGCTGACCTCACAGCCTCCCGGGACAGGATCTGTCCTCGGGCCAGGGCCACCAGATCTGCCCAGCTCTGCCTCCCCTGGCCTCTGCCGGCCAACATTTTATCATCGTGTGGCACCACCGATGCCAGAGCAATGCTAGACAGGGACCGGGAACCACTGGCTCTCAACCCTCCAGGGCTCCGTCCGCTGCCGGCCAAAGCCCCTCTGAAGCATATCTGAAAAGGGCACAGCCGCCTTCTTACTGATTGGCTGTAGGCAAGTGATCTAACTTCCTTGGGCCTCAGTTTTGTCACCTAAAAAAATGGGGAAGTAATTCCATTTTTCCCATGGATTGATATATAAGCATCCAATGAGACAGATACAAGATGTGAAGTGCCCAAGACAGAGAGGGCCACTTGGGATGTGCTCAGGAAACGGTGGCCTCTCCCGTGGCTCCATGGTGACGGCCTGAATCATTCCCTGGTGCTCAGGGCTCTGACCCCCGTCCAGAAGGCCCACATGCCACCAGGCACTGCCCCCAAGACAGACAGAAACTCACTTAACTTTTGATAGGTTTAGACGTCATCTTCTTAATCAGATTAGAAAGCCTCCAACAACAAAAACTGTTGTTTCTTCTACTTGCCCTCTGCGCCTACAGCACACAGGACAGAGCCCCATGCTGACAGCTGCTCAGTAAACATCTGAGGTCGACAGGGTTTGAGTCAACACAGCTGTGAAATCATTTCGGAGCCAGAGGGGTCTCGGAGTAAAACGGAGCTGTGGTCTTGGAGGTGATCACCGCTGTTCACGGCAATGGCCTTTGGGGTTGGGTACCACTGCTCTCAATGCCACCGTCTTCTGCTGGCATCCTGGTGTGTTCCTGGCATGGCAGGCGGGGAAACCGAGGCCCAGGTGGGTGAGCTGGTGAGCGGTGGAGCCAGGCACAGTATCCAAAGTCCCCCTGAAGGCCACCCGGCCCTGCCTCTAAGGACAGTCCATATTTCCACCCCCCTGTCACAGAGCACAACTCTCACTTGGGGACACTTTCATAATCACTGTCTCACTGACTTCTCTAAGCACTCTCAAGTTGGCTGCAACCGACAGTCACAGATAAGGCTGCTGGACTATCGTCACGGTATGATAACAAGCTGACACAACCGAGTGGTCACTAAGTGCTCCAGCTGGGCAGAGTGTTTTACACGTGTTCTCACACGCCAGGCGCTAACAGTAAGAGTGGTGAACACTTGCACGCACTCGGGGCCGAGGGCATCCTGCATGTTAACTTGTTGAAGCGTCCTTTTTATTTTTTAGAAGAAAAGGGCCCTGTGTATTGCTGTTCACCATGTTCGGCTCCCCGGCCTGCAGGCGGCTCCTACTTCCCTGATCCCTGCCTGGAGGACCCGTGTGGCCACTGAAACGTTAGGAGTCCCCAGCTTGTGTCACTTTGGGGCAGAAGCTAAGAGCCAGGACGAGCTTCACTGAGGTCTCTTCCCTCGGCCACCAGGACCCGTCAGCAGCTGCCCGTCATCCGGGTCCCAGACGTGCAGCAGAGCTCAGCCAGCCCTCGGAGGGTGTGCGGCACAGGGCAGAAGGAGGCCTGTGCTGGGTCCCGGGAGCTGCTCGTTACTGCGGCGCGGCCGAGCCAGTCCCCACAGAATGGAGAGGGAGGGGTCTTGACAGTCATCCTCTCCGATGTCCTCCAGCATCTCAGGAGAACACTGGAGCCTGCAGCTACACCGCCAGGGAGCGGCGGGCCACATGCGGGCCCGCTTCCTGCCCCGGGGCCGGGCCCCAGCAGATTCTCAACTCACGCCTCGAGGATCTGAGGGCTGCTCTGAGGGCTGGACACGTGTTAACATACTCAGTCCCCCCACAGTCCTGGGAGGTGTGGACGATGGCTGTCCACTTTTTATAGATGAGGGAACTGAGCACATGCCAAAGGCCAGCCAGCAAGCAGTGGGGAGGCCAGCTCTGAGGCCAGGCAAGGGCTCCAGTTATCAGCGCTCCTAACCACCCTGCTGTGGGCGCCCAACAGTCTGGAGGAGGAAAAAGGCAAATCTGAGGGCTCTAGACATTTGCACACAGAGTATAAGGAGGGCTCCAAGGAAGATATACAAGTGATGGACAGACACGCAGAAAAATGCTTGACATCATTGGTTGCCAGGGAAATTTTAAACCAATTCAAAACTACAAGATACCATTGCACGCCCACTAGGACGGCTAAAATCAAAGCCAGATACGTGTTGGCAAGGATGTAGAGAGACTGGAACCTTTATATGCGGTGGGGATCTAAAATGGTACAGCCACCAGGGAAAATAGTCTGGCAGTTCCTCAACCGACCACCGGCCCCAGCAATTCCACTCCTGGGTGTATACCCCAGAGAAATGAAAACACACGTACGCATAAAAACATGCGCATGAGGGCTTCCCTGGTGGCGCAGTGGTTAAGAGTCCGCCTGCTGATGCAGGGGACACGGGTTCGTGCCCCGGTCTGGGAAGATACCACATGCCGCGGAGCGGCTGCGCCCGTGAGCCATGGCCGCTGAGCCTGCACGTCCGGAGCCTGCACTCCGCAACGGGAGAGGCCACAACAGTGAGAGGCCCGCGTACCGCAAAAAAAAAAAAAAAAAACATGCACATGAATGTTTCCAACAGCGTTCTTCATAACAGGCAAAAGACAGAAACCACCGAATGTCCACCAGCTGATGACTGGACAGACACAATGTGGTCTAGCCATACACTGGAATATTATTCAGCCGTGAAAAGGAAAGAAGCACAGATCCACGGTACAACATGGATGAACCTTAAAAACATTATGCTGTGGGAAAGAAACCAGTCACAAAAGATGGTATTGTCTTTTTTTTTTTGGCCTCTACACGTGGCCTGTGGGATCTTAGTTCCCCAACCAAGGACTGAACCCGTGCCCTCGGCAGTGCAAGCGTAGAGTCCTAACCACTAGACCACCAGGGAATTCCGAAAGATGGTGTATTATATGATTCCATGCATATTGAAGTCCAGAACGGGGCAATCTATAGAGACAGAAAGTGGTGGTTGTCTACGGCTGGGGTGGGCACGGGGTGACAGTTAAAGGGTACAGCGTTTCTTTTTGAGGTGATGAAAATGTTCTAAAACTGACTGTAGTAATGGTTGTACACATCTGTGGATACATTAAAAACCACTGGATGGTACACTTTGAAAGAGTGAATTGTATGGGATGTGCATCTCAATAAACTTGTTTTTTAAAAGGATAAGGGGTAGGGGGTAGGGAGCTGGGCTACTGAAATGCTACTTCCTTTCAGGTAATGATGACGCAGACCCAACGTGCAAAGTGTGCATTCTCTGCCGACATCCCCGCGGCGAGGGAAGAGCACCCTCCCAGATCCACTTCATACAACCAAACAGCTGACGGGACCCGAGAGGTGAGGGGGGCGGAGCATCGTCCTGCACAGGCCCAGGAGGGCCGGGCCGGACCGCTCAGAGGCTGGCCTGTCACGGCTGAGCAAGGAACGCTCAGGACCACAGGGGCCCTGGAGTGAGGAGGGGGCACTGCTGAGCCTCCAATGGCATGAGTCCCTCTCCATCTCAGAAAACTGCCAGGTTCCAATGACCACAGTGTCCCCACTGCTCGGAGTTCATCCTGCACTGGTAATTCCCCCTCCTAAGCAGGGCCTCTCGTTCCAGTTAAATCTGATCTTATCGCTCCCACCCTGAGCCTTCAGGATAAAGTCCAAGTCCCACAGCCTGGTGTGAAAAGCACTCTCTCCACTCTTATGTACCTGCAGGTCCCCACATCCGAAGGGAGGTCCACATGCACCCAAAAGGCGGTGCTGTCTGCCTCGTGAGCCCTCCCCGCCCCTGCCCAGCTACCCACTGGAGCCACTTTCTCCCACCCCTGACCCGCACGGGCGTCCTGCACCAGCCCCGCACTCACGACGCTCTTCCACTTCACAGACACGTAGACATGTCTCCTACGTACCAGGCACTGTGTGCGGCAAAGGGGATACCCGGGGAGCTTGAAGCAGACGTGATCTCTGCTCCTGCGGAGCTATAATCCCCAAATGGAGAGACTGGCAGAAGCAACCAGTAGAGAATGACAAACTTCCAAACAGAGGGAAGGAAAGGTGCAAAGTTTTAAGGGCCCGGGACAGGGAATGTGTCCTAAGTCAGGTAATCAGAGAGACATCCCTGAGGAAGGGACACCTGAGCTGAGAGCTGGGGGTGGGGACGAATTCCAATTAAGGGAACGTCCTGTGCAAAGGCACTGAGGTGGAAAAGAGCTCAGAACTTGAGCAGCTGCTGCAGGAGGGCCAGCAAGGCAAGGAAGGGGCGGGTGGGACAAGATGAGGCTGGGGAGGGGGGGAGGGAGGCCGCGGCCAGACTGCAGGCCTCACGGGCCACGTCAGAGGCTACAGTCTTCACTATCATCGCAATGAAAAGGTGTGAAAGAGTTTTTAGTCAGGATGAGCGGCGATCAGGTCTGCGCGTCTCCTAGTGCATCACCCTGGGGTCTGCGAGTGCAGTTCCTGGTTTCCCGAGGCCTCCCCTCCGGGCTGGGGGCTCCTGTGGACGGAGCTCAGCAAGCACTGTGCCACTTCAGAGGAAGCTGTCCCTGTGGTCACACAGGGGGTCCAGGGGCCATCTGGGGGACACTTAACATCCTTCCAGCTAACGGAGATGGGGAGAAGAGGCGACAGTTTAGACTCAAACCTCCTCCTTCCGAGCTCATTCAGGGAAACCCCAGGAAGACCCACCCAGACAGCCCCACCTGACTCATGGAATACAGTCACCGTAACACTTCGAACAATTCTGGGGCAGCAGCAGGAGGGCCACCCCCTCGGCCCACGGGCCACACCTGACAGCTGGCCCTGGGTGCCACAGCGAGGAGGTTCTGGTCGCTCCCCTGAAGAAGCAGCTCTAGAGGCCAGGAAGCCCTCCCACCACCCCAGGGGGCCTCTGTCCAGGTCTGTTCCCTGAAAACTGAATCTCGGGCACAGCCTCGGCGGCACCAGGCCGTCGGCTCCACGAGAACCTTGGCGCAGAAAAACAACTGAATCATCCTGATCATTCTCCACGCCAAGCCCTCTCGAGGCCAGTATTCCTTTCGGTGGGGGGGCGGGGGGAGGTGGCAGCTTGGGAGTTGATTTCTATGGCAACCAGCTTTAGTGATCTGCATAAGCTCCAGACACACAACCCCCAACCTGTCCACAAGGGCAGCCAGAAAAAAAGCATAACCTCTCAGCTCTGAGAATTCCTGTCCATCCCTGGGTCCTGGAGGTTTAATGGAAGCATCCCATGGGCGGAATGCTCTAGGGCTGTCAGAAACATCTCAGAAACTCATCTATCTTGACCCACACAGCCCCAAGCCACTTCCCCAGGGACCCGAGTATCGCCTTTGGTGAAGGCCCTTCGAGCTGAGCCCCTTCTGGGGCAAACCACCTTTCTCTGTTTCCTTACAACAAAATGCAGAAAGGCCAGCTTTGCAAACCCAAGCCCGGGGACCTGCTTCCCAGTCTCTGAAATCTGAACGTCCCTCTGCCTCTCCTGACCCTGGGCCCCTCCCCGCACCTAAGCCCGTGCCTCCCTGTTCATGTCCCGAGAATAAATATTAAAACAGGAATCTGAAAACAACGGCACGGTCAAGGTCAGGTGTCAGTCTATGGCCTGGCTCTGAACTTGAATCTTGTATCCCGCGCAGGGTGGGAAGACCAGGTCAGCGCCGACAGCCCGGGGCCCCGTGGCGGGAGGATGGCCTGCGTGCTGCTGAGCAGGCCTCACCTGGCACCTCTCAGTCCCTCTCTCCACCGGCCCCTGCCCCTCTCCTCTCTTCTCGGGGCCTGTGCAAAGTGCAGCCTGTCACCCTCCTCCCCAAAGGATCGTGCTCTTCGCAAAAGAGGAAACATCCCGGCCTTAGCAGATATCCGCTTCACGCTCAAGCACAGACGGCAGTGAAAATTTATCCCGGAGATACTGAGAGGCTGGAAGGTTATCCTGAGGTCACCTCAGGCATCTGAGGGCCGGCTGCTGTGTGTGCCCCGGGTGGGACAGACTCCTGGGACCCAGCCGAGACCTCCCTGGGAAACGCAGCCGGTGGCTGAAACCCTTGAAGCTGCACGTCCCCACGTGCCGCCTGACATGCTCTCCAACCTTCTCTGCACAAGAACAGGAACACAGGGGACCAAGTTCCCCTTCAGTGCTCAGCCACCACCTGCCCTGCACCGTGGGCTGTGGGTGTGCCTGTGGGGAGCAGGGGGTGGGAGGCCCCCCAGGGTTGGTTGCTCCCTAACTCCCAGTCCTTTATCTAAGAAAGTAATGACACAGGCAGTAATGGTGGGAGCAGGTGTAAGAACTCAGCAAACATTAGACACTTCTACATACTCAAAGACATTTACTTCTCACAGCCACCTGCCCACCTTAAGAAGTAGGACCTAGCAGCAACCCCATTTTACAGAAGAGGAAACTAAGGCTCGAGGGGGTCATGTGATCACACTGGTACTGACCACCAACTAAGCACTGGCTGGGGCCTGAGCACCGGGTGAAGCACTTCATACGCATCGTGTTGTTTACTCTTCCCGACACGGTATGAGGTTTTCCTGGTACTAACACCATTTTACAAATAAGAAAACTGAGGCTTGGTGAGCTCACAGAGGAGCCCAAACACGCCTTTCCCCACGGCCCCCCAGCCCCATGGAAGCGGAAGAGACTTCAGGTTGCTGGCCAGGCAAAGGCCCTCAGGGCACCACGTGTGGACAGCGCACCTCCCCACTTGCGTGGGGGAGTGGGACAGGACACCAGCAGGGCCACAAACGGGCCACCAGGGCTCATGGGAAGCGGGAATCTGCCAGAGTCCGTCAAGAAGGGGGCGAGAGCCACAGGGAAGTGAGGGAGGCTGAGGCCACCGACCCTGGACACATAGGGGAAGAAAATGCTGTCAGCAGGAGGGCTGCTATGTGGCGATGAGAGTCCCCTTTGTCCTGATAAAGAAAGACAGGACGTCAACCCTCCGGTTATCACACACTGCAAAGCGCTGGCTCGAGCATCCCTCCCACAGGGAGGCCCTCTCTCTCTCAGCTGCATTTTCACTGATAACATGACCTTGTTTTTCATGACCCCTGAGCCGCTTTCCTGGGGAATGAATCACGCTCTTGTCCACAACACAGAAAACACAGGGCAGGTCAGCAGCGGCAATGGCAGCCCCCCCAAGGTGGCGGGCGGGTTACCGTGGGGTCAGGACCCAGGCTGCTGGGGAAACGGGGAAGGGAGAAGGGAAAAGCCAAGAAGACTTGGTCCCAGCTCAGAGATGGGCACTCAGGGTCAAAGCCGTGAGCTCGGAGAGGGGTTCTCCACCACGGCAGGACTCGGGGGCCAAGGGCAGCCGCTCCAGTTCAAAGGCCCTTGGGGGTCCCTTTCTCCAGGGGTGGCAAGAGGGTTCCGCTCCTGTGCCAACTCCACGCCTGTGGCTGCGGCTGTGTGTCGCTGAGGACGCACAGGCACGTGCAGAGTCGGACTCTGCAGTGCTCAGATCGGTAAATCAGGTCTCTCAGCGTAGAGGGCAGAGCGGGTGCCAACAGTGCCCTGGTTCAATCTCGTCTCGCCTCCGACGGGACAGAGGTCCCGGCAGGGAAGTGCCCGACCACAAGCTCGTGTCTTCTTGGCAGTGGCAGAGCCGTGTGTACACAGTACACGGCAAGGCGGCTCCACGGCTTTGGAAATGCACAGAACCACTCCCGGCCTCCGCCTCACCCCTCCACGCACCTGGAACCTGTGCACCAGCTCCAGGGACTGGCTGTCGTTCTGGTCGGCTTCGAGGATGACATCGGTCAGCTTGTGGATGATGACGTCCAGGGGGCCCTGCTCCTCGATTGGCCGGCTAAGGTTCAGCTACAAGCGGGAGACACAGAGAAAAAGAACAACTTCAGCTCCTGAGCCCGCTGCCCCATCTATCCCGTCTCCTCTGCATGTCCCCGCGGCACGGAGAGGGGGCAGGAGGAGGGCTGGCACTCGTGGGACAGGACGGGACGAATGGGATGAACTCGCTGAGGACCTGGAGCCCTTCCGGGGCAGGCCCTGTGTTTACACTTCTGTCCCCGAGCCCCAAGCGGCCCGGGACACAGAAGATACACACGTGGAATCAGGGTGACGAAGTTTCTGTGGATCGAGGGAGAGTCACTGTGAAAGCATTTACTGGCCACACTGCAGCTGCCCTACCACCCAGGTTTTTCAGGTGGGGACACCAGGGTTCCGGGAGGTCAAGTCCAACGACTGAAGTCACACGGCCAGACCTGAACTGAGATGCAAGCGGACACTCTCTCCACAAAACTACACACAGTCTCCACAAAGCTGTGATCTGCGCGAATCTAAGAGCTGCTGCTTTGAGAGACCAGAAGCTGGTACTTCACACTGAGATCAGGGCCTATGATGACAAAGTGACGGGGCAGCGGGCTGCCTGGGGTCCCTGAGGCACGGCTCCACTGGGGGGCGTGTTTATTTTTTCAAGAGCGTGGGGTTAGGAAGATCGGGCCCCGGGGGGAGCCAGAGCTGCTGGCTGACAGACAGTCGGCATCACCTGACCCCCAAGACAGCAGCACCTGCCAACAGCCGGGGCCGCCTGACACCGAGCTTCCTGACTGGCCAGATGTCTGCCGCCCGGCACGCGGCCGCCACCAGCTGCGTGGCCCGCTCCCTTGGAGGGGACGGCGCCAGCCCGGCACCTGGCTGACCCCCTGTGTGGCCTCAGCAGAGGCCGGAGACAGCCACCAGCGCCATCCCTGCCCTCAGCCCCACCCCCAGGGGGGCCTCCCTCCGGGATTCCCGGCTGTTTGTTTCAAAGTCGTTCATAAAGAAATCACGGTGACAGCTCTAGGCAGACACTGTGCTAAAAACGTATGTCCGTTCGTTTCTTTTCATTTTCAAACCACACAGTGAGAAGGAATCCCACAGACACAGACTCCTGAGACCTGCCTGGGACCTCACGGTGAGAGGGCAGAGGCAGAGCTGCAGCCGGGCCTGTCCCACGCCCCATGCCTGCCCTGTGCCACGGGACGCTGTCCTCTACAGCCACGACCACCCAGCTGCCTTGTCCTCTGGCTGCTGGCCGAGTCCGGCCACTTGGAGACACCAGCAGAAGAGGGGAGAGGAGCCTGGGTGTTTGCTCCCACCGTCCCCACTGCGCAGGGCAGCCCCTCTCCCACGACCACCACTGTCTCTAAGCTCTCCCTTCCCCTAGTCCCCTGAGGCCTGGGGTGGTGACAGCCCGCCATTCTCGGGGTGCCTCACCACCTCCCGCTGGCTCCTTTGACCCTGCCCACACCTTGCCATCCTCCCTCATTTAAACTCTTTTTCCGTTAAGGCTTCGGAATGTACCAGCTCTTTTCTGCTGATATCCTTAACTCCTCCTTTTTATTGTCTGCCAGGAAAGATGTTAAGGGATTTTACCTATTTGAAAAAAAAAAAAAAAATCCCATGGACTTCACCAAAAGAAAATACTGAAGGACACCGATCCTTCCCCGTGGTGACTAGCCTGTGTACAAAACAGCAAAAATGAGACCAGCTGAGAAGCTGCCCACCTTCTGGGACTCCTGGACGGGGAAGGGAAACGCATTTGTCCTCACAGCACAGCCAGGAGCTGGGGGTGATGGTCCCCCTTCACAGACCAGGACACCTAGAGCCCAGGAGGAAAAATGACCAGGCAAGGTCTCACGGGTGGGAGGTGGCCCGGCTGGGGCCTGGACACACAGTGACACCAATGGGCTCAGCCCGCAGCCAAGCTGCTAGGTGTCCTGGGGCCTGTGCAAAAGCCTAGCGGCATCCCTGGGCCTCAGTTTCCCCTTGGATAAAAAACAGGAAACTCCAAGGACCTTTCCGGTTCTGTCCGCGGATTCATTATTACATTCCCATCCAACTCCACTTCCCAGAATAAAACAGAATTGGAAGGAAGGCAGAGCAGCCGGTGGGAAGTGGGAACACGGGCAAAGGACAGCTCATTCTCAGAGGTGCCACAGACACAAGCCCATTTGTGCTGTAACCGCGGCTCCGCTGTGACAGGCACCAAAACAAGAAGCCAATATTTTCAGACCAAGACAGCCACGGATGGAAGAGAACTGGGTCACATGGTGATGCTGGGCAGGGCGCCCCGGGCCTCAGAAACCCCATCCCAGAGAGAACATTTCCCATGCAGCAAGAGGGGACAGAGTCAGCCCCTGAGAGGAACCTGGGGCCCCAGTGCGTTTGGGGAAGGAGGTGGGCAGGAAATGCCCTCAGCTCACGCTCGCCTGGCATCACCCAAGGCCTGTAGACCTGACAACCGTGGGCTGTTTGGAAAATAAGCTCCCCACGTTCCCAGCCGCCCCACTGAAGGTAAACAGTTGAGTTTTGGAAGCCGGCCACCTTCCTTTGTGTATTTTCCAAGCATTTTTGTGCCAGTGAAACCCTTTCACGAGAACAGCAATCAGGACACACGTCAGGCCTGGATGGTCTCCCTCAGCATCGCTGCAGCATCCTTGCTGGGGCACAAGCAGTGCTGTCAGTGGCTCTAAAAGGCCCTCTAGGGCTTCCCCGGTGGAGCAGTGGTTGAGAGTCCGCCTGCCGATGCAGGGGACGTGGGTTCGTGCCCCGGTCCGGGAGGATCCCACATGCTGTGGAGCGGCTGGGCCCGTGAGCCATGTGCTACTGAGCCTGTGCGTCCGGAGCCTGTGCTCCGCAACGGGAGAGGCCACAGCAGTGAGAGGCCCGCGCACCGCAAAAATAAATAAATAAATAAATAAATAAATAAATAAATAAATAAAATAAATAAAATAAAATAAAATAAATAAATGGCCCTCCAGCACTGCCTTTCCTCAATGGACCAGACAAGCCTTTGTCATCCTGAGGGGGTCTACCCCAAGGAGCCGGCAGTCTCTCTCCACTGGCTGGGAAGGGGGAGAAGGCCCTCTGGGGCTGCATCCTCAGGAGTGGTACTCAGCAGGCTCTGGGCGCACGTGGGAGAGACCCCAGGACCCTGCAGAGGAGGGACCCTCAGGAGGGAGAGGCAGCGCCACAGAGGAGGGGACCCTGCAGAGGAGGGGGACCGCAGCAGAGGGGACCCTCAGGAGGGGGGGTGTCAGAGCCGAGGGACCCTCAGATGGAGGACGCTGCACAGGAGGGAACCCTGGGGCAGGGGAGGCACCTCAGAGGCTTCGTTTCCCAGATGCAGTGGGGATGGGGGCTCGGGTGGAAGTGAACTCACTTCAGTTGTGCCATTTTGTTTTTCTGACCCCACTCTGTTCGCAGAAAAGGGAACTGTCCCAGGGACCTGTTCTCTTCCTCAGAAAGGGTCCCTCTCAGCCAGTCACAAGGCGTCCCGATGAAAGGGCCGCCTGCCGTGGCCAGAGGGGGTCTGCAGGCGCCACGTTTCCAATTCACGCCCTCCTGTGAGGCCAACGCTGGATGCTGCTCTGTGAGCACTCAGAACTCGGAGGGAACAAGGGCCCCCTGTTTCCTCAGCGAAGAAGGCAGTGAGGCAGACTAAGGTGGGGGGAGGGCTGGGAAGAGATGGGACAAAGGCCCGCAGACCCCGGTGGCCTAACAGTCACCTCTGACCTCCGAAACAAGCAACCCCATCATGCCCAGGCCCGGACCCAAGGTGAGCTGGGCTCCGCCTACCCCCGCCTTCCCCACCACCTGGTCGAGGAAGACAGGATGGGATAATGGGCACAGCAGATGCCTGGAAACCCCTCCCGGCTCAGAGGCTTCTGGGCTGGAGCAGGTCACTTAACTGCTCTGTGCCTCGGTTTCCCTATTCATAAAATGAGGATGTCGTAACTACACCGCCCAGGGCTGGATGAGAACATTCCGTTTAGAGATGAGCCCTCCAGACAGGTTCCTGCTTCTGCGTGGTCACTTGTTAATTCGACAAGTATTTTCTGGACCCCACCTGTGCACCACGCACAGACGACGACCCCTGCCTCCTCAACTCAGGACCTCAGGCGGCCGTAGGAGCATCTGTTCACTTTGGATGCAGCCCCGGCTGCCCCAGACCTTGCACAGGGCGGTGCTCTGCTCCTCTGCCAGAGCGAGCCCTCTGCCTGGGATGTCCCCCACCCCGCATCCCCCTGTCCACATGTGAGCTCTTACTCATCGTCCAAGTCCCAGCTCAGAAGTTCAATCCTTTTCCAGACTTCTGAACTCACCCCTCCCCCAACAGGAAGAATTAATGGCTCCCTCGTCTCACCCGTGTCCCCAGGACCCTCTTGCACATCCCTCCAGGATTGCACTGTAACTTCCACGTATAAAGGCATTTCTTTAACCCTCTGTCTCCTCCACAAGACCGTGAGATCCCCAAAGACCAGGGCTGGGGCTTGGCATCCCCAGGACCTAGAACCGGGGCTCCAGGCAAGAGCTCGGTAAACGTTTGCTAAATGCGCTGGCAGCTTTAAAGAACAGAGTGAACAACGCAGACCAAGGAGGAGGGACCTTCCGTAGAGCAGGGTGACTCTTTTCTGCTAAGAGGGTTGAAATAGCCTCCCAGAGGAGGAGGTGTCCAGATCAAGCCATGGAGGGGAGAAGGAAGAATGGGACCTCCAGGGATGGGCAGCGGAAGGGAGGTGTAATCCAGGTAGAGGGGGCAGCTGCAACGATGCAGGACTCACCTGCATTAAATCCTCTCCTGTATCTATCAATTCCAAATGCCTCAGGTGCCCTAAGCTACCACCTCATTCGAAAGAGCTTTTCCTACAGCACTGGCCCCTGAATGGCACCTTGGGCAAGGGGGGGGGCGGGTAGGGTGAGGGGTGGCCCATAACCGCCCCTCTCTCATGCCTGATCTGCAGGCTGGAAGCCAAGGACCAGCGGAAGACTCCAATGCCTAGGGGACCCGAATTCGGCTGTGGTATGAACAACTAATAAATCTTCAGTGCATTAAGCCACTAAGAATTTGGGGTTGCGGCTTTGGCAGTTAGTCTACCCTGATACGGTCCCCAGAGGGGAGAGTGTGGATGGGGGAAGGGCGTGGGGTGCCCAGATGAGATCAAAGGCAGAGGCTTTCAGCTCTCTGGAGGGTTCTCTGGGCTGTACTGCCAGCTCTCCCTTCGCTCCCAAACTCCCGCACGTGCTTCCCTGACATGATCAATAACCAGCTAGATACAAAAGAAGCAGGTTCATCGGCGAGGCTGGGGACTCGGGAAAACTGGCTCCCACACCTGCTCCCGCTGGGGGCCATTCATCCTCTCTGGATGCAACATGCAAGGTGTTCCACCCAGAGGCCTGGGCTGCTAAAAAAAGTCTACACTTCTCTGAACACCCAGACAGGCTGCAACTGACCTCTCAACTGCAAAGGCTGCAGGTGAAGCCAGTGAGGACATCAGGCAGGTGTGGTTACCATTGCACAACCGTGCTCGGCAGCCGGGTCTTGTTAGGAGTGGCTGTGAAGCTATGAGGCCTGGCACATTATTTAAGCTCTGTGTCGTTCTCATGGGTCCCCACTCAGGCTGTTGTGAGAACTGAACGAGTTAATGTGTGTAAATTACTTAGGACGGAGCCCAACCCAGAGCAAGTGTGCAGGAGCCGTGCACCGGTGCCAGGACAACAAGCCTTCTGGCCTGAAAACTCAGGTTCCGAGGGGGGTGACCACACGGGCCTGTCCTCAAATGGGGTTTTCCTGGATGACAGGAGTGTCTTTTATTCTGATGGGGCAACACTTGGTGGGCTGGATAGGGGCGGGTCACCAGAAAGATCAAGGCATGATGACATCAAGCCACGACTGCAACTTTCAGCCCCACTCCCTATCCTTTGGCGGGGGCGGCTGGAAAATGAAATCACGACAAATCATGCCTTTGTGATGAAGCTTTCATAGAAAATTCCACAGGTACAGGGCTCAGGGAGCGTCCTGGCTGGTGAGCTCATGGAGGCGCTGGGAGACTAGGTCGCTCAGAGGGCACGGAAGCCTCTTCCCACGTACCTTGCCTGACGCACCTCTTCCACCTGGATGTTCAACTGTATCCTTTCCCATAATCCTCTGTAATAATCTGGTAAATAGTAAGTCCACTGTTTTCCTGAATTCCGGAAGCCACTCCAGCAAATTAATCAAACTAGAGGAGGGGGTCATGGGAACCTGTGAGGGGTCAGGAGCACAGGTAACAAGCTAAACTTGCAATCAGCATCTGGTAAGTCTGCAAGGATTCATCTAGTGGGACTGAGTCCTTACCCTGTGGCATCTGACACTCATCTCCAGGTGGTCAGGGTCGAAACTGAGCTAAACCGTGGGACACCCAGCTGGTGTCGCAGGATTGCGTGGTGTGGGAAAAGCCCCCCGACACCTGCTATCAGACGTGGTGAGTGTGTAAAATGGTGACAGTAAAGGAGAATTGCAGGAGGTATGCTTTTCCTATTCAGTTGTGCACTCAAAAAGATCAGCCATTCCATTGCCCTATTCTTGGTCTTCACATTACTAAGGACCAGTGGAAATTTCCCGCACGTACGGTTAACAAGAGCTCAGGTGCAGACGAGAATTCGGATTCTGCAAAGCCAGGTCACTTGTCCTAGCTCATATCAGACTCCTCAACGTGTTCACGCTGCCACATTAAAATGGACCGTCATTGTTAATGATGATAAGTAACACAGAGTCCTGCCTTTGGGCCGCAGACGAGCTAATAAGCACTGACCGCGGGAGGTGCAGGTGAGGACACTGGGTCACAGGTTAAGTGGCCTGCCCAAGGTCATCCCATTACAGCTGCATGGGAACCTGGTCTCTCTCCTGCCAAAGGCAGACAATTAGCCACTAAGCCAAAGGGTGCCCCGTGCACCTGGGGCTTTCCTCCCATCCCTTTTCTGCCCCTCAATTCATCCCTGCGGATGGCGTGTTTTCAGCTGTGACTTCCAATGCAAGTCACTAGATGAAGTTTTTGACCCAGCCAAGGTCCAGACTCAATGGCCCTGATCAACGGCAAGTGGGCAGGAGTCTGATTTATTCCTCTGGACTCTCCACAGGTCTGAGGAGCGGGGACAGAACTGCCACATGCAACATGGAAAGGCCTTGCCGGGCAGAAGTAGGGCTCTCCTGAGAGAAAAGTCAGGTCTGGTGCCTCAGGGACAGACTGCAAAAGGGTGCCTGGCCTCGGAGGATGCAGTCCCAGTCCCGTGTTTCTCGGCGGGGTTGGTTCCAAAAGATGACAGGGGACAGCAGCCCGAAGGCCCTTCCCAGCAAGAGCGACTCTCCCTCCCAAAGGAGCTCAAAGTGGCCCTCAGAGACCTCAGGAGCTGGGGGTCACGTGGGGCTGGCCACCAAGACCCGCAGGCTGGTCACCCCGGCAGCCTCTGCCCCAACACTCCCTGACCCAATGCCCCAATCTCTCAGCAACTGGTCTCCAATTACTAGCATAACAAACAACAATCTGGTTAAGGCAGACACGTGGATAACCTTCTCCCCCAGAAGAGGAAGGGCCAACTCCTTCAACGGCCTAAAGATGAAGGTCCCTTGCGTGCAGCTCCAAAGTTCTGGGAATCTGCATGCCAACTTTATCTCAAACAGCCAGGGAAGTCATTGCCTCCAGCATTTAAGACAGTGTTGGCAAAGCCTTAGTGCCGGGCTGAGCCCTCAGCAGGCCCTCCGGCAGGCACGGTGCCAAGGAGCAGTGTCAGCTCTCCCTTCCTGGAGGCTTCTCTGCTCTCGGGCCCTCCAGACCCTCATCAGGCACAGTGCCTGCTGGACCCGCTTCCTCCGAGACCAACCAGTACCTGCCCTTGGGGTTCAGGTCGGACTTTTCTGGGCCCCAGGCATGACGCTTACACCACTGGCGAGTTTCAGAAGAAGAGCTCTCCTTGGCCTGTGTGCCCTCGCTGAGGTCCAGGACTGTGTCCTGCTCCTCCCTGCGACCCCTGCATAGCCTGGCACAGTGCCCAGCTATGCCAGAGACCAGCTAACATGTGCTGAAATGCTTCCCTGAGGCTAAGACTCAGACCATCCACCCATCAACCTACCCATCCATTCACACGATGTTTATGGAGCACTTACACAGCCACTCCTCCAAGTAAATGTTAGCCCCACTGTGCACTGAGCAAATGAAGACAGAAGGGCGCTGCCAGTGGGGGGCAGGCCCAAGGGATTTCTGACCCCAGTCTTTTACCTGCTCCTTTCCCCACAGCCATCGCCCTCGTTCTGTTTTCAGCACGCTGTCCCGGCTCCCAGGGGCCAGGACCCCCAAGGCCCCCTAGCTTAGTATGCCTACACGGTGCTCAGGGAGGGGGGTTCCACAGGGCCCACTGGAACCCCCAGTCGAAGTCTTCTGCAGAAGTCCAAGTGGCCCCAGGAACAGGCTGCAGACACCCGAGCCTGGCAGGGTGAGAAAGTCGAGGGTGCCTGGGGGCCACAGAGCAAACAAGGATACATGCCCAGGGGACAAGCAGGGTGATGTGCACCCCGCAGAGAGGAGGCCTGGCCTCCACAGGGAGCTCAAGAGGCCCAAGGCCTCACAGTAGCTGCGTTCTCAGCCAAGCTAGCAGGCCACGAACTTCCGGGGGCTGGAAAGGCCGGGCTCCAACCACAGCACAAAAGAGCAAAGGAGGAGCCACCCCTTGATCACCCGCATGGCTTCCTGGGCTTGAGTCTTGCCCTCCCAAGCAGACCATGAGTGTCTTGAGGGCCCCTGCCTCTGGGTGCCTGTCTACAACCAAGTATAATGCAGGATCGGAGAGTCACCAGACACTGACCCTCAAGAACCCAAGAGGGTGGATGAGGAAAAGAGGCAAAGGGACAACAGTCCCCACAGAGAGGCTTCCGTTCACCTAAAAAAGCTCAAAAAGCTAAAAGCCTGGGCTGAGACGGGGTGAGGCTCTCCATCTGAGCTCTCAGCCAGCTCAGTTCAAATGCCACCATCCCTCTTCCAGAGCCTCCCCGACCCCAGCCCTGCACTGGCTCTCACCTTTCTCCCTGCACTTCCTACCGAGGATTTCAGATCAAGCACTGACTGACCTGGATGCCAACTTCCCTCCCAGATGGTAGACTTGAAGTTGGTACCCAACGCATGCTGCATCCTCCACCCGAACGACACGTGCGGCCAACAAGGTGATGGAGGTGTGAGAGAACGGCACTCCGCGGGCCACGGGGGTGAGTGTCTGCAGGGAGCAGAACGTGACTGCAGGATGTGCAAAAGCACATAGGGTGAGACGTGTCTCATTTGACAAACTCAAAACATCAAGAACGCGATCACAGCAATCCTTGCTTCTGCTCTTTAAGATTTAAATAAAAGAGAAACCGCTACTGCTTCGCGAATCAGACACAAAAGACTGTTCTTCAACCGGGCCTTGTCTTCTCGGAATCTCAGCGTGTGGGGATGATGAGAGCACCTGCTTCGCAGGGCCGCTCTTTCAGCCGTTCGCTCATCCTTTCACCCACCCGTGCATCCAGCCATGCATTCGTTCATTCACTCAGCAGTTCCTGTGAGTGAACACTCTGTGCCTGGCTTTGCTTGAGTGCTGAAGATACAACAGTGGACAGGACGGCCAAGCTCCCTGACTCAGGACCTCATGCTCTAGTGGAGGAAGATGGACAATAAACAAATAAAAAAAATAATTTCAGGTGGCCATCAAGCGTCACACCATGAATAAAATCAGTGTAGAGAGCATACTGGGGTGGGGGTGGGGGTGGGACGGACTCATCAGAGAAGGCCTGTTAGGAGTTGAGTTCTGTCCGCCCCCGCAAAAAGGTGAGATTGAAGTCCTAACCATCAGTACCGCAGAAGGTGACCTTATTTAGGACCTGGCGCGTTGCAGGTGTAATTCGTTAAGCTGAGGTCATACTGGAGTAGGGTGGGCCCCTAACTCCATATTACTGGTGTCCTTATAAAAAGGAGAAATTTGGGTGCTGACACACATCAGGGAGAATGTCACGTGAAGATGAAGGTGGAGATCAGGGTGAGGCACCTACAAGCCAAGGACACCAAAGATCACCAGTAACACCAGAAGTTAGGAGAGAGGCCTGGCACAGGCGCTCCCTCACAGCCTCAGAAGGAACCCACCCCGCTGACACCCTGATCTCGACTTCCAGCCTCCGGAGCTGTGAGACAATACATTTGTTGTTTAAGCCGCACAATCTTGAATTCGTTACAGGGCAGTCCAGGGAACTAACGCGAGGCCTCCCCAAGGACCCACCATCTGAGCTGAGACCTGAACAAGGAGAAGGACCCAGGAATGATGGAGGAGGAACGGGGAAAGCCGGGTGGGGCCCCGAGCACAGGCTGCACTGGGGGTGGGGGGGTCTCGGGGGAGGGGGACAAGGACATGGCGCAGGTTGTGTAGAGCTGCCAAGGACAGGACTGGGAGTTGGGAAGGTGTCCCCAGAGGGAGGGGAAGCCCCCGGAGGGCGCTGGGCAGGGAGTTACCTCTCCGTTCTCTCTGAAGAGGCCACTCTGGAAGTTAACACCTGTGAGGGGTCGGCAACCGGCCTCGAACACACTGGAAGCACTTAACATGCACAGTTGTCAATTTTATGGCCTCACAGAACAGAGGGCTTAAGAAAGAACTTCAAGAACCAGGATACTCTGAAGAGGGCAGGTCAGGAGCCTGCACTGACCGGCCGAGTAACGGGGGGCCATCACTTTCCTTGTCTGTAATATGAGGGCCCCAGGGCTGGTACCCAGAGCTGGTGGGATGAGAATAGCTGACCACCCCCAGCTGGGATTCCCAAACCATGCCCCCTTGCTCCCTGCCCAGCCCTGGCTCCCAGCCCAGGGTGTTTTTTTTCCTGCTGACAACGGAAAACACATCTCAATGTTGCCTTTATCTCCACGATCTTTGCAGAACGGCAACTGGCAGCTCGCGTCACAAGCGGCTAAGAATTCTCCAGGCCAAAAATACACACTCTTTGTGCCTCCTCTTTAACAATAAGAAAGGAAAACTTTGAGTCAAACTTCTACAAAGCCTGCAAAGATTATTTTTTCAAGCCCCAAAGCAGTATCCTTTCTATAGTCATTTATTTCCAGTCCAAAAAGAGCATTCCTTGAGGCAGTTTCCACACTGGTATTTGATATAATGTTAATGAAAGCATTTTTAAAAAATTAAACACATCCCATGGAAAAGAGAAGTTCAGTGCTCTCCAAATCGCTTGAAAAGGCGCTGGGTAGTATCAAGTCAAACTGGCATCTTCAGCGCAGGGCTCAAGTATTTTAAAATGCTCGTGTGCACTGGCCACTGACAGAGGGAGAAAGTTGGCGCTAGAACCCTTCCCGAACTCACTTGGGAGAATTCTAGAGAATGCCGGGTCACAGAAATGTAGAAACTTGACCAAACCACCACGGAAAATCCTAGGCAATGTATCTGCCCACCCCTGCCCTGCAATGGGAGAAAGTCCCCAAGGATCACCACACACCACACGGGAGGGGGCAGCCTGATGCACTTCTGATCAGCAACTTCCCGGAGTGCCACGTGGTGACCCTGACAGGTTGCTAAGACTCGTGACGGGGAGACTGCAATGCACTCGACGGCTCTGGGCAGCTGTCTTTAAGCTCAGCTTTTAAGCTCAGGTCAGCGGGTGACAGTGGTGACAGGACAGCTCACGCACCCTGCGACGCCAGCCCTTCTGGCCGGGGGTGGGCCTGCGTCCGGGCCTTCCACAAAGGGCCTGGCAGTTCCATCTCACTGCGGCAACAGCTGCTCAGAGGCGCTTAGGAGGCCTCGACAAGGAGACGCCCGGAAGAGACTCAGAGTGAAAGCAGAGAGCTGAAAAAGCCCGCGAGCACGGCAAAGGCTCCACTTCCTAAAGCGGGGCGGAGGAATGAAATCAGTCGCAGGTTTTTCCCAGGGTCTACAAATTAAATCAGCAAGTCCGTTCTCCAGTCTGCATCTTTATTCCTGTCCTGCCCCTAGCTTCTTCAGAGCCATTTTTTTCTTTTTAAGATTCCATATATATGTGTTAGCATACAGTATTTGTTTTTCTCTTTCCGGCTTACTTCACTCTGTATACGACAGTCTCTAGGTCCATCCACCTCACTACAAATAACTCAATTTCGTTTCTTTTTATGGCTGAGTAATATTCCATTGTATATATGTGCCACATCTTTATCCATTCATCTGTCTATGGACACTTAGTTTGCTTCCATATCCTGGCTACTGTAAATAGAGCTGCAATGAACACTGTGGTACATGAGTTTTTGAATTATGGTTTTCTCAGGGTATATGCCCAGTAGTGGGATTGCTGGGTCGTATGGTAGTTCTATTTTTAGTTTTGTAAGGAACCTCCATACTGTTCTCCATAGTGGCTATATCAATTTATATTCCCACCAACAGTGCAAGAGGGTTCCCTTTTCTCCACACCCTCTCCAGCATTTATTGTTTGTAGATTTTTGGATGATGGCCATTCTGACTGCTGTGAGGTGATACCTCACTGTAGTTTTGAGGACACGGGGAGGGGGAAGGGGAAGCTGGGACGAAGTGAGAGAGTGGCATGGACTTATATATACTACCAAATGTAAAATAGATGGCTAGTGGGAAGCAGCCGCATAGCACAGGGAGATCAGCTCAGTGCTTTGTGACCACCCAGAGGGGTGGGGTAGGGAGGGTGGGAGGGATATGCAAGAGGGAGGGGATATGGGGATGTATGTATATGCATAGCTGATTCACTTTGTTATAAAGCAGAAACTAACACATCACTGTAAAGCAATTATACTCCAATAAAGATGTTAAAAAAAATCAAATCAGCAAATGCAAAAGTGTTGTCATAGATTCTGCTCAGAGGCCTGTGACTAAGTGGAATTTGGTATTAACTGCAGTCCTACAGGTGAGAGGAAGACCCGAGGGTCACCCAAACTAAGCCTGGGGGGCGGGGGTACCAGGTTCAGAAAGGTCCTGGAGGGGGTGACATCGAGTTTAAACTAACTGCACTAGCACAGTTGCACCTCGGAGGAACTCGAAGAAACAGCCACTGTATCAACACACAGAGTTGCCAAGCCTAGCGCGCAGTTACTTTTTCTCATCTTAGCAGGAGCCTTTATCAATGTTGCACGTAGGGGACACTCTTCCCGTCAAACATCCCCAGCACCTCCTCTGGGCCTGGCCCCTTGCTAGGCACAGGCATAAGGACCAGGGCCGAAGGCAGAGAGAAAACCAACCAGGAATCAGTACACAGTGACCACAGGGGTGGCCCGGGCAGGAGTGGAGGACCGTGCAAGGGGTGAGGACAGCCAGGGTCGGGGGTGAGGGGTGTAACCGAAAGAGAGCAAGCTTCGTCAGGGAAGAGGCCACACTGGAACTGATCCTGAGCAGCGGGCAATGGGGCCAGCGCGTGTGAAGGGGCTAAGGTCAGAGAAGAGGTGGGAGTCTGGGGACAGAGGAGAAGCCAGAAAGAGGGTCACACAGATCCCTCGGGGTCTCAGGAGCCAGGGAGGGTTTGTAATGGGAGAGAAAGGCCATGTATGCGTGTGTAGCAGGATAAAACCAGGGCACAGGAGGGCTCCTGGGCTGCACGGGGGCAAAGAGAAAGGTGTAGAACCAGGGCAGTAATGGCGGTAGGGAGGGAAGCAGCAGGAATATACAGGGACCGAGTGGCTGGGGACCGAGGATGGGGTGGGGTGTGCACACAGGACAGATGCCTGTCAAGCAGTAGGGGTACGGGGTGCTGGCCACAGCCTTTCTCCAAAGCCAGGAGTGGAAGAAAAGAGTGGGCTCTCACAGCTACTGAAGCCCGCACGCCTAGAGCCCGCGCTCCGCAACACGAGAAGCCACCGCAATGAGAAGCCCACGCACCGCAACAAAGAGTAGCCCCCACTCGCCGCAACTAGAGAAAGCCCGCGCACAGCAACGAAGACCCAACATAAAAAAAAAAAAACCAGCAGCCAAAAAAAAAAAAAAAGAGTGGGCTCTGACACCGGGGTCCCAGACCCCCAAAGTGTGAGCCCCCAAGAGCGATCTAATATTTTCCCCATAGGTCCCTCCTAACCTCTGATCCAACACCCTGGTTGCGGTGCCCTCCCTCAGCATCCTGCCCCAGCCAGTCAGTCAGAGGCTGGCTGACTTAGGAGGGAGATCCCGCAGCATCCAGCAGTTCCTACGGCAACCACCCCTTCCTGTCTCTGCTTTACCGAAAGGTAAAGCAGCGGGATTTGTTGGAAGGCAAGGAGACCCTTGAGTTCCTTGATCCTGACCCAGAAAACTCGACTTCTCTCTGGGGAGCCTACAAGCGTCCTCAGAAGGTGACTCCAGTCCCTCTGCCCGGTTATGCCTATACTCATTTATTTGTGTGCATTTCCAGAACCTTCTGCCAGGAATGGACATGGGAGGTGGGCTCTGCCGTAGCACTGACCGTCCTGGGTTGAGATGATCTGTCTGCTCTGCTTCTCCTCCTCAGAGGGCGGGGCGTGTCCTGGTTACCCGTGTGAGGTGGGGACTCGGCAAACGTCCCTGCTGGCTGAATGGATGCGTGCTGACCCGCCCAGCAAGATCAAGTCAGAAACTGAGATGAGAGCCGCGGCAGTGAACTCACCAGGGGGAGAGGACAAGTCACAGCTGCAGCACACGGGGCAGCGGGCCCTTTCCGCTGGGCCCAGGCTTCGGTGGGCCCCTCCGCCTGGACATCCCCACCCTCCTGCAAACCCCTCACCTCTCAGGCCTGGCGGCTCCTCGCAGGCCTCTCCCTCCCCGCCCCACCGCAGGCAGCACTGAGGGGCTGGTTCTCTGGGCATCCATGGCCTACCTGCCAGCCTGCTGCTGAGCACACGCCTCTCTCCCCTGGAATCTCCCAGGACAATGCCTTGCTCACCCCTGCGCACCGTCCCTTGTCTCATCTCCTCGCTGATGCCGGGGACCTGGCCAGGCTACTTCACAGTCATTCATTCAACACACAGGAACCAAGCTCTCGCTGTGTATGCACCTGACCCCAGGCCAGGGTGGCAGGGAAGGCTCTCGGGGGCAGACGCAGGCACCATGGGGCAGTGAGGCATAAGAGAACAGCAGCTCTTCCAGAATGACCAAGAGTGCGGCAGGGACGCAAATGAAGGTGCAGTTATTCAAGCAGGCAGTCAGGAAGTCCACTCAGAGGAGGTGGCCGGTGGGCTGAGCCATGAAGGTATGTCTGGGGGCGCACATCTGCACCCATTTACCAGGGAGTCCCAAATCAGCAGTGCAGACCAAAGCGCCAGGGAAATCCTGCATCTGGAATCCAGGGAGAATGGGAGGTCAGCAGATGGCCAAAGAGGCAGCGTTGCCTCGGACACAGGGCTTGAAGAGTAGGGCTGCTGGAAGGGGCAGCGGAAACCGGCATGGCTGAACCTGACACCAGGAATGGGAAGGAGTGGTCCGCCAGGCACCACCGAGGCCGTCCAGGACAGCAATAACCATAGGCTGAGCGGTGACTAGCGCCCTGCAGCGCTGCACCCGTCTAACCCTCCTTGGTACTAGAAGACAGCAAAGCCAGGGTTCAACCAAACCTGAGTCAGCCCGGGACCTGAAGGCCGGGACCCTGAGCGTGGCCCGGCCAGGGGTCCATAACGTTCTGGGGCCCACGGCACTGAACCATGGGCATGGATGTCCCAGACAAAACTTGGTGGGAAGAAGTATGTGGTACCAGGTGGCTACCCGCTTCCCAGCCTTGGCCTGAGCACTTTTGATAACTAGTTCATGGTTCTCTAATTCCCAAAGAGCATCCTAAGAGAGGATGGAAACAGGTAGGAGGGCGTGTTCACCAAGGCCACCCCTTCCCCAAGCCTCAATTACGAAATGAGTGAAATCTGCCCCGTCCCAAGGAGCTCACGATCGGCAGCCTAGAGGGCCACGGGGAACAAACGAGGACACGGGACAGACACTGCCCCCTCCTGCTGGCAGCCCTGCCCCAGGATGCCTGCAGGGTGCGGAGGACCGCAATGTCCAAAGGGCATACGGTCAAGGTCACAATGAGAAAAACTGCAAACGTCTCGTGGAGGTTTAAGATAAACTCAAAGACAGGGAGAGAACACACAGAAATGGGACTTAGGCTCCTCTTATAAGCAGCTGATGACACATTCTTCTGACGTCACCAACGGTTAATAAACACGGCTTTCTCGAAGACGCTGCCAGGGGCACACAGCCCATCTGACCCTCCAGACTTGTTCTCTTGGCTGGGGGCCCCTCCCCACTGCTCCCCCCACAGGTCCCAAATCAGCAGTGCAGGTCCCTGGGGCAGAGGGCTCCCCTGTCCGGCTCCATATTTTCTCCCCCCTGCCCCCACCCCCCAAGCTCGGACCCATCGCCTGGGAACACTGACCCTATTCTCTCTGCTCTGGGATCATGACCCAGAACACGAGCTGCCTTCTCTCCCACTCATCTCAGTACCAGGGGGCAGGGAGAGGATGGCTCTCAGAGCTGGGAAATGCTAAGAAAAATCTCCCTGGAGCAGAGCCAGGAGGGGCTGGAAGAGATGGACAGCTACCAAAGCAAGGCTACCTCGAGGGGAGAAAAAGGCTGTACCCGCCAGGGGTGCAGCCCAGACCACAGTGGGGATCGCGGGGGAGTTGGGAAAACCCCAGAACAGAGCCTCCGGCTAGTGAAAACCCCGATATTCTCCCCACCCTCATCCACTCAACAATGCTCCTTTTTTCTTGGGCAGTGACCTCACATGTCAGGGCTGTTCTTGCACAAGGCTGGCCCTGAGGGCTGTCCCCTGCTCCCTGGGTGGCTCCCTGCTCTGGGGCAGAGCCTGGCTGAGTCAGTCCCAATCCCTGGGGGCCGCAAAGCAACCCCCCAACCAGAGCACATCTCCCCGCCAAGCCCCTGGCCCCAGGACAAAGCCACCTCCATGTCCCTCGCATGGCCAGCAGGGCAAGAATGACAGGAAAAGAGATGGAGAGCACTTCTTCACCCAGGAGGTCAGACCCCACCTGCTCGTAAGGGCGGGGAGGGGGCATCTGCCTTTATTTCAGACAGGCCCGGGGGTCAAACTCACACTGACTCTTAACAAAAATTCAAAACTTAGCAAGGATTCTTTAAGGTATTTCAAGAAGCATGAAGGTTGGGTCTCACTGTTGGAATGAAATGGCAACCACAGATGAAGGCCCAGCTCAGGCTTCGATCTAACTCCAGGATAGAGCAGCCTGACCTTCGCAGCCACCTGCAGGCTCGGTCCCTTCACACAGGGGAGCCGGGCCCAGGACTCAAGAACAGCAGCTAGAAATGGCGGGGCTGGAACACAAACACAGCTTCCAGAAGGGTGCGGTCTGAAAGCCCAAGACAGTAATGCCACTTGGCGCCCCACGAAGCCCAGATGGGACTCGGGCTCCTCTGCTTGCCAGGAGCTCAGGTTCTAGAGTGTTCCACAGCGGAGACAAAGAAAATCAGGCTGACTGGAAAGATATCAGATGTGGCTATGAAGAAATGCGACTTCCTGATCAAATGAATAGCTGTTCCTTGTAAGAGATGTTTAAATTCCAAGTTACTTATTCACACCAGATAATTCTTCCTCGATTCCAGAGGTAGCCAATACTACCTTGGTATACATCCCTCCAAGTTTTAGATATATCTCCCCAAACTGGAGTCACACTACATAAACAGATTTGGACCCTCCTTTTCAGTAAGTGCTCTAATGGACATTCTCCTATGGCATTACACATTCTTCTAAATCACTGCCATTTAAAGGCCAATAAAGCATCATTGATTTCACCAGCTCCCTACCGTTTAACATTTGGTTGTTTCTAATTGTACAATAACGTAAGAAAAAGGATTAAATTGTACCCCATATACTCTTTTTTTAAAAGGGAAAGAGGAGTGGGATATATATGGTTAAACCTGTAAAACCACTTTTCAGAAGACAAAGAGGTAAGCTCCAAGCAACTGCCTAAAACAATGCATTTAGTGGGAAACCTCAGTTCTTGATCCTGCCAGAAAATAAGATGTTCGACAACTACTCCTGCTACCTGTGCCCTGTTTCTTGCTCAATTCTTCTCTGAACTGAGCCCCAAAAGATGTTTCCCAAGTTCTGCAGTAAGTTCCCTGTGCTACTGACTGCCCCCCTCGGCTGCTAGGGCATCCTCCTGCACCCAGTTCCCGAGGGGGCCCAGCCACGACAAAAGCCCACCCATGACTCCCCTTATGCTACCAAAGGAAGCCCAAGCCCAGAGCTCCTGAGTGCCTGCCTCCAGCTGGGGTCCGGCCCCAATCTGCCCTCCCCAGGCTCCTGTCGGCCAAGCAAGACTCCTTCCTGCTCACTGCTTCCCAGGAACACCCTGCATCCCCACCTCCTTGTTTGGAATAGGATTTCCTCAATTAATCGGCCCATGAACTTCTATAAGAATCCTCCTTCGCTCTGTGTCTACTTCTTTATAAACCTAAGACACACAGACCCTGCGTGGGTGGCCACTCAACCCCCCCGGGCTTCAGCTACCACTGAAGGAGGGAAAGGAGGCACCAGCCCCGGAAAGGGTCACTTGAAGCGGCTCCTGACACCTGGTGGCCTCTCGGGATCAACATGCCCTGCCTACTCGGCACCTCCAGCAGGCCGGTAGTGCCCGGGCCGGTGTGTGGCCTCAATACCACTGGATGGGCTGACCCCAGCCCCTGGCTGGTACCGTTGCCGTCCACAAAGCCGAGGTGGGAGGGAAAGGGGCGTTTTCACTTCTCCTCCAGGACCTTCTCTGCCCTCAGCAACTCCTCCAGAGGGGGCCCTGCTCTGCAGACCCACTGCCTCTGCATCCAGCTCCCCAGACCCCCAAATGACCATTCTCTTCTGGATGGGGTGAGAGCACACACTGGGGTCCCCCCACCTCCAACACAGGCTACCCAAGGAACGCCCAGCGCATCTCCCATGGTTTCAGGAAACGTTTTGTTCCTTTTGGGTAAAACTGCCTTAATTTTAAAACCTACCTATTCACACATCTGGCAGGCTCTTCATCCTTACCATTCCCCTGGGAGGAGAGAACGGTCAGGTGATTCCACACCCATTTTACAGACCAGAGAACTGAGCACTCTGAGGGTCTGCGTGAGGGCAGATGTTAAGCCCAAGGCCCATCCTTGGGACTTCACGAACCAAGGCGTGCTTCCTGCTACGAACAGGGCCTGGGCCCAGGGTCCCGGGCGTGGCCCTAAGGTACAAGGACAGAGCAGGGGGAGGGGAAGAGGCAGGTCTCTGCCCACCATGCCACCCCCACCTGCACCAGCTCCCACCAAAGACAGAGTGAGGTCCAAGCTCCCGGCCACAGCACAAGGGTCCCCTGTCACACTGCCCGTGCCCGCTCCCCTCTCCCCGCCACCGACCATGAACGCAGTACGTGTCAAAGGCCAGCGCTGGGTCAGGTCTCGGGGGCCCGTTCCTCCGCCTCCTCTAGCTGGTGAGCTCCCAGCCTTCCCCAGAGGGGATGGTCACACACTCCCTCCTCGGGGGGCCCGGGCAGGCCGTGGCTCTGTGGCCACTCTGGCGTGCTGCCCTTGTCCCCCACCAAGCCTGCCTCCCCCCACCCCCGGCGCGGAGGGCACATGGGGTTGTGGAAACAGTCAAGCTTGCGAGGCAGAGGGAGCCGGTGCCAGGTCCTGGCCCACCTGCTGGATGGCCCTGGGGCGGAGCGAGGCACTTAACCTCACCTGCTAGAAAGGAAGGAGGGTACCCACTTCACAAGGTGTCGAGTGGCTGGAAGGAGAAAGGACGCGAGCCGCACAGAGCGCGGGGCAGACGCTCCGCGTGTACTTCTCCTCCCCGTCAACACAGCGTCGGGGCAGCAGGCATTGTTTGATCCTGCACAGCTGCTATGGACTAACCCTGGGCAGGAGTCTGAGGGGCACAGTGTTCTGTGCCTGCCCTGGCCTTTCTTACCACTGCCGATGGCAGGCCTGAGGTCAGGGTTACCTGCTTACCAACCGTCCTGGCTTCCAGCACGACTCACTCACTCACGAGGCACTGTCCTCGACTCTTCACTCCTCAAAGACCCCAGCAGGTGAACACTACTGTCACTTACATCTCATTGATGAGGAAAGAGATTCTAAGAGGCTATGAGGCCAGGGCCAGGCTGTACTGGCAAGTGGCAGAGCTGGGCTTTGAATGAGGCAGGCTGACCAGAAGGAAGGGAGGAAGGGGAAGGGGAAGGGGAAGGGGAGCGGGAGGGAGGAAGGAAGGAAAGACGAGGGAGGGAGGAAGGAACCCCTTGCATAACTGAATTCTATGTTCTCTCCTCACGGTCACACTTGTCCAAACCTTGCCCACAACCTCCTCCCGGCAGGCCTTTTATCCCACAGAGTTCCCTCTGAATGCCCCCTCCTCCAAGAAGTCTTCCTTGACCCTTCCCCGCAGGTAGGCATGGCAATCATTCTCCCCCTCCCTGCTCTCAGCATGTGTTACTCCGAGTCCCAGAGACCAGTGGGTTCTGGGGTGTGAGTGCAGAACTGCCCCAGGGCTGCCATGAACAGGGCCCCACTAAAAAGGCCAGCGTGCAGCCCAGAGTCGGCAGGAAGCCAGGAGAGCCACGCCCGGAAACCGGACCCCGGCAAGGGAGGCTGCACCCTGAAGCACAAGCAAAGCGGGCCCTGCAGCAGTCAGAAGAGGACACACTGCGCGGCCCACACCCAGGCACGTGCCCTCCCCGTCCGGCTGGCACCTGCCTCCGCGGCCATGAATGCTCCCTGTCCCTGCTTCCTGGACAGCAGGGCCAGGAGGTGGTCTGGCATGTGCCCACACCCAGCACGTGTCCACGTCCAAGTGCAGGATGGCCTGGCCTCCGTGATCCACGGGAAGACATGTAAATTGAGAAGTTCAGATGCTGGAAACCCCCAAAATACAGCAAAGCTCTACTGTGGCTGACCCTCTCTGACCATGAGCTCCGGTAGCAAGGACCCCATCTCACCCGGCCTGTGCCCCCCACGGTGTCTAATACTGCACACCATCTACAAAATGACAACAGCGGTGGTGGCCTACCGCGCACCTGCCACGTGCGGGCACCTTCAGGCCCATCTCAACCCTCAGGACGCCCCCTGCAGTGGGGGCAGCTCAAGTCATTTAAGTTAAGGACATTAACCTTCTAGAGTACAAATACCATAAATGTCCCAGGTCTCAGAGGAACAGAGCCAGGACTGAAACACAGATCTAACACATGTGAAACATGTTTTTCCTACTGCTGCCCCGATATTCTAATAAACGTCCACTGAATGAATGACAGTCATAAATGAACAGAAAGTACAGCTAAGAACGAAGACAGTCCCTCTCTCCTCAGCCAGGTACCTTCAATGCCAGTCCCTGGGTGGGCCTGGATGCTGGAGGTTCTGGAAAACACCTGTTACTTTTTCAGGTCACCACCCCCCTGCAACGTGTAAAAGGATTTGGCAAAAGGATTTGTCTGAGGCTGCGATCTCACTGGTTTGAGGTTGTTGATCATACACCCTTTCCACGGACGTGGCTGGAACTGGGCCAGGTAGAGCTGGGCCCTAACAGGGCTTTGAAGAAAAGTCCCTTTTCTGTCTGCCTTGTCTTCATTTCAGGGGGAACTGGGGCTGGTGGGGTGACCCAGGTCCTGGCTTCAGGACGTTGTGGGGCTCAGGAACACAGGGAGATGCTAGTGGGCAGAGAAAGGGAAAGGAGCCTCAGACAAGGAGAAGAAAATTAAAGTTTCAGCCCTATCCCTAAAACCTTTCTCACGCAGCTACTCCCAGGATAAGAAAGCCAGGCTGCCCATCGAGGCCCACGCTTTGAGTAAAGTCTTAAAAACAGCTTGGTATTGGCACAAAATACTGACCCAGGTCAGCCACCTGGGCCACGGGTGGCTTCAGGGCACACACAGCTGTAAAGCTGGGGCTCAGAGAGGTAAAATGACTTGCCCAAGATCACACAGCTAAGAGAGGCCAGGATTCAAATCCACCCCAGTGTGTGCAGAGAGGCGAGAGGAAAGGCGAGAGGTAAGGAAGGGTTCCCTGGGGGAGGCAGGTAAAAGACAGGCCAGGTGGGCTTCTGAAGGCAGGAATACCAGCGGGAAAGCACAAGTGGGGATGGAGGTGACGAAAGCCCACATGCTCTCTTGGGTCACTGCAGGAAACATTTAACACACGTGTGGGTCAACCCACTGAGCATTCTTCCCTTTGGGGCTGTTACCAGCAGGAAACCTGCGACCCTGTCAAGCAGGGGCAATGCCATCTTGAGGCCACACCAACAGGCAGCTCCACCCGCCCAGCCCTACGCGCCTGGAAGAGCAAAGTACAAAATACGCCCGGTGGGGACTGTGCACCCCGGCCTGGGCCGGCCCCAGCCGGGCTGGGAGGAGGCTAGTTCTTATCTGTAGCCTGATTAAAGCCAGACTGGATTTCCAAGATCTTTAAGCCCTAAGGCCAGGAGCGCTATAATCAGGTGCCTCTTCCTGGAGTGTATCAGGGTTCTGGGGGCCACGCTCAAACCACAATCTCTCCATGACCTGTCAGGGGCAGGCCTGGCACCTGCCCAGCATCCTGCAGGGAGCTGCCCACGGCCATTCCCACACCACACCCCCGGCCCCTGACGGCCCACCCACACCTTCCTGCAGCTCTGGTCTCAACTCTGTCCCTGACACAGCTGCTGCCTGAGAGACCAGTATGCAGACCCCATCCCCACCCTGAGTTCTGAGCCCACGGGGAACCTTCTCCCCTCCCCCAGAGCTCTCTGCTCCCATCATTCTGGAATCTGGCTTGTAAAGGACCAGCCTCTCGCCGCTCTCCCCTTTGGCCCCATCACCCAGGAAGGCCAGAGCCACCAGCCGCAGGGGAATTCCACGGGGACAAGCCTATGAGCAAATGGAGGAGCACAAGAAGCATAAACAACGAAGCGGCCGGTGCGGGGTAACAGGGAGCAGTGGGGACTGCGGGCAAGTGGCAACGAATTCAAAGAGAAAAACGTAAATGTCCTGTGTGGGCCAAGTGTGTCACTTGCAGGCCAGGTACTGTCCAAGTCCCCAGGTCCACCCCCTCTACACAGCTGGGGAGGCTGAGGCCCAGCCGCAAGGGAGTGGGGGGAACGGAACGAAGGTCAGGCAGTAATTACTGAGAGTCCAGGATGACACTGAGCTTGAAGCCTAGGCGGGTGCTAATTAACCACCTTCCCCCACCTGCTGAGCTACGGCCCTGGCGAGTGATGCTGCACGAGGCTGGCAGCAGGTGGAAACTGGGACGTGGATAACCCACAGGGCCTCCAGATAAAGGACTGAAAGCTGCCCACATAGGGCCTGGGGTTCATGATATGCGGTAACAGACCAATGCTGACCATCCCCCGACTCCATGGGGATCTCAGATTCTGGAGGAGGAAAAGCGGGGGTGTGGGGTCGGTGCGGGGGGGTGGGGGTGGGACGAGGGGCGTTGTCTCACACCAGCGGGAAGGGCCGCCTCAGGTACCCAGGCTGGTTAGGAAGGAGGGAGGAGGAAAATCCACACTGTGCCAACTGGGTACAGCCCCAGGGACCCCAGCCAGGGGCAGGCTCTGGGGCTCCAGGGCCAGAACCAGTCCAGCTATGGAGCCAGAGAGGTGGGGGGAAGGCACATTTAAGGGCCCCATCCCTGTACGTTGTCCCCTAAAGAACCCTGACTTCACAGCCCAGGCCACGCGGCCTTTCAGCCTGAGATGAAAGTCTGCGTCTGAAGTTCCAGGTCTGATGACGATGATTCACCAGGCGCCGTGTCCTCACCACTGCACGCAGAGCATTTCAAGATCAGATCAAATCTTCAAGCCTCACCTCTCAGAAACAGGCAGATGGGCCAGGTATGTCTCCGGGCAAACCCTCAGGCTCCTCTGGCAGCCTTTGAATTCAACTCCTCTAACGTGTGTGTGCATGTGCTGGGGGGCGGATTTCAGTGCAGCCTTCCGGGTACGAGGGCCTCTCACTGTTGTGGCCTCTCCCATTGCGGAGCACAGGCTCCGGACGGACGCGCAGGCTCAGTGGCCACGGCTCACGGGCCCAGCCGCTCCGCGGCATGTGGGATCTTCCCAGACCGGGGCACGAACCCGTGTTCCCTGCATGGGTAGGCGGACTCTCAACCACTGCGCCACCAGGGAAGCCCTCAGTGCAGCCTTTGAATTCAACTCATCTAATGACCCCAAAGAGCCCTGCTGCAGAGCACAAGGCCTGAAGTATGCTGTGCTGCCTCATAACAAAGGCTCTTCAACAAATCACCAGGATGGAGGCAAAGGTTAGAGGCAGGGAGATGCTGTGTCTTCTTGAAAGGTACTACAGCACTCAAGAGCCAGTTAGAGGCCCTGGTTACAGGCAAATCAGGGGACTGATTAACAAGAACCAGTAATTAAAATTAAGTTATGTTTTCAGTACATTTCAATGAACTCTCTAATTCAGACTTTTCACTGTTTCGGAACTAATTTCTGAGTCCAGTCTCTAGCCTGGGAGAAACCCAGTCCGCCCTGGGCCAGAACTGCCAGAGCATCCTTCCTGAACTGCTCTCCTCACCCACTCAAAAACCTTCCATGGCTCCCCAGTGCCCCTACACAAACCCGCACTGCCCCCGCCTGCCTTCCCCACTCCCAGCTCACTGCCTCCCAAAGCGGCTCCCTGTTCTGGCCCCTCCCAGTCCTTGAACCTGGCCCCGTGCCCTGTGGCCTGCACATCCCCCCTTCCCTGCCACCCCCTCCCTGACCAGGCTCTTTTCTGCCTGTGTGTGGTCTGAACACAACTCAAATCTTAACTCTCAGGCCATCTTGATCTCGCCTCCCAGGCCGACCATAAACTCAAGACCGTTTTGTGGGCTGTGCTCAGGGTCCCAGACACGCACAAACTTGCTTACAGGAAGTCGCTTACAGGAAAGTCACAACCATTGAGCAAGCCTCGGGCTAGTTCCTTTCCTATTTTGTCGAGGAGGAATTGTGCTAACCCAGGGCCCCAGGGCAGGGGCACCAGGATCTGTGCTGCCTCCCACCGCCTGGCTCGAATTTCCTCCCCAGCGTGTCCCCCACCGGGTGCTCTTGATAAAAGGAAACCATGAACCATGTCCCTGTCATAAAAGAGATAAGACCTGCCTACAGGAAGTGGTGAAACGGCTGGACACGATTTAGTGCCCAGAGGCTCCCGGGTGCTCTGCAGCTTCGGGACCCACGGGGAAGGGCCAGGTAGGGAGCGACAGCCCAAAAGACTAGGGGAAAAGAGCACAAAACAAAATACCTCCAAGTGAGTGGTCACCAGGAAAGCCAGGGGCAGAATCAGGGAATCAGTACTTTTCCATTTCTCCGTGGACGGGACACTCCGACCACCTTCTCCTGCGCCATGACACTGCCTCTCACGGCAGCTGAGAAACTCTCGAGCAAACAAAAACGGCAAACGGATCGGTCGTTATCGTCAAAGCTCGGCTGCTGAGGTACCTACGCAGACGGGTCCCCACATCAGTAGCAGTCAACGGAACCACCCAGAGGGTGGACGGGCAAGCAGTGTACACGACCTGGCGTCCAGCCATCTGCCGCCATTGGATGCCCCCCATAAGCCTTTGTCCAGGGTGAACAGCGAGTAGGGAAGTCACTACGGCCTCTGCCTTCTCTCTCCATCCTCCTCCCAACTCAGCTAACCAAAGTCAGAAAATGGAAGGGCAGGGGCGGGTACTGAAGTGGGCGAGAAGACACAAACGAAAACGCCTGGGTCCTCGAGCGAGGCAGGTTGCTGGTGAACCACCGACTGTTCTTGCCAGCCTTGCATCCACGGCCCACCCTCCATAGAGTCCCAGGGGAGAACCTTTCTCGCCTACTTTAAATTCCCAGGGGTTTACCCCTTCCTCCCTGTCAGGATGGGCATGGGACTCGGGCCTGGCCAATCAGAACATCGCATCATCCAGACCTGTGTCTGATTCAAGAACAGGTGTTACAGGTTGAACTGTGTCCCTCAACAAAATAGGTTAAGTTCTAGCTCCCACAGCTGCGAATGTGGCCTTGTTTGGAAACAGGGTCTTTGTAGAGGTAATCAAGCTGGAATGAGGCCATTAGGGTGGGCCCCGATCCAGTACAATGGTGTTCGGATAAGAAGAGGAAAAGTGCCATGCGAAGACACAGTCACACAGGGAGAGGAAGGCCAGGTGGAGACGGAGGCAGAGGTTGCAGTGGTGCAGCCGTAGGTCAGGGGCCTCCAGAACCTGTAAGAGGCAAGGAGGAGCCAGAGGGAGGGTGGCCCTACCAACGCCTCGATCTCCAACTCCTTGCCTCCAGAACGGAGAATAAATTTCTGCTGTTTGAATTTGTTATGGCAGCCCCGGGTAACTAATATAATAGGTATGCAACCCAAGTCGGACCAATCAGAACCAGCAAGCGTCAGCCAGCCAGGGGACTTCTGCTGGAACTCAGGGCAAAAGGGAAGTCATACTCGCTTCCTATGAAGTTGTTAAACTTACGGGATGGAGCTGCTGGCAACCTTTTTCACACGACCTGGCAAAGCCTGCCCCAACGGAACCCACACAAGGAGCCTGAAAAGTGAAGAAATGCTTCCGATGACATAAATTCGAGTCCTTGATGGCCTAAAACCCATCAACCTAGACTTTTTCAGACATACGTGCTAATAAATTCTATTTATTCACATTTCCTTAAGTCTCCTTTCAAGTTGAAAATCTGTCACTTAACTACCTAAAGAGCTTTTAAGTTTTATCCTACACGAAGTACAATTTGTTTTTTTTTAACATAACGTATGTCCAAATAAACATGAGCCCCAACAGTCAACCCCTTGGGCATCTAAACTTTCAACACTAACAGCACTGGTGTCCTTCTCCTTGGCACGTGCCTTCCACCTTCAAAGTTTTGTTTCCATGATGGCCAAGACTCATCCCAAAGGTACACTTGATCTTTGTTAACAAAAACCAGCTCAGCCAAGTTCAGAATAAACAGTGAAGATGTGTTTGATTTTAAGAAATGTTGACTGAAAATGGCTTGAACCTGAGGACAGAAAGTTTAGAGGGAGGTGGGTCTCTAGAGGGTTTCAACAGCTTGATGTCAGCAAGAGCCCAGGCTCTTTTCTGGTTTTTATTCTGCCATGCTTCCTATGACAGATTTCTGTCCTCACGCCTTTCGCCTCCTGGTCATAAAACAGCTGCCATAGCTCTAGGTACCCTGTCCCCAGAGGGTATCTGGAAGGCAAGAAAAGGGGGACAAAGGTCAAACTGCTACCTTTATGTAACAGGAAATATTCTTCCCCCTTACATCTTACTGGTCCGAACAGCAAGACATGGGTGCCTCTAGCTGTAAGGGAGGCTTGAGATGCAAGTCTTGGACAAAGGGAACTATGTTGTCATGACAGGCCTAAGTCAATCACCAATGCCACCTGGGGCAAAAGAGAAATGGTGGAAGATGGAGAGTGAAGGTGTGCCAGGAAGGCAACTTCCCAGATGCTAAAGAAAAATGGAGTCCACGTGCCCCTTACAAATCCTAAAAAACACTTCTGTGGCTTCTACGTGACCTTAGGGTGAAGTCAACAAATAGGAAGAATCAATTATCAAGCCCCCCCACCCCCGCACGTGCCAGGTTCTCTGCTAAGTACTTAGACGAATGCCCTCAAGGACCTCACGGGTGAGGGGGAGTGGGGGGCAGGAGCTGGTCAACCTTAAACGGCAGAGCGTCTGGAGGGAGACCAGGGATCCTGGGCCAGGCCCGCAGCAGCCCCCAGGAGTGAGCCGTCTCCCGGGGGGTGGGGGGCGCATATGGGAAGTCAGGGAAGGCTGCCACTAGGAAGTGACACCTGACCTGCATCTTTAGGATGAAAACGGTGTGCCAAGGTGGGTCACGACAGCCATGTGCAGAGATGGGGCAGTTAGGGGTTCGCTGTGTCTGACTCGGGGAGTGGCAGAGCCCAACCTGGGAGGAGCATGGCAAGCGGTTCTCGGGGGCTAGACATTCATCTGAAGACAAGGAAAGCAGGGGAGTGACTCAGGTAGTCTCGATGAGAGACGATGCCACAAGGTGGAAGCTGGGCCAAGAGGCAGGGATGCCGGTCAGAGGTGTGGCCGTGCTAGGTGAGGGGTGACGGGGGACCTGCGACCGAAGGGCGGAGGTAGGGATTGGCAAGGAAACATCCAAAGGGAGAACCACCAGGGCCCCAAACTGACGAGCTGTGGATGTGGAGGGACAGAGGGACGTGGGCTGGCTGCCTGGGTGGGAGATGGGAGGCACTACTTCTTTATGACTCAAGAAAACAGGAGAGGAAGCAAGTCTGGAGGGGACGGAGGTGAGTCAAGATACAGAACACGGTGCCTCCAGGCAGAGATGCTTCCCAGACATTCGAGGCCTGACGAGGGTAGGGGCCGACAAGTACAGCTCCACTCAGCTTCACCCGGCTGCAAAAGACCATGCGAGGATCAGACTTCCTGGGGCAAAGCAAAAGCCAGGGGAACGGCAGGCTGCAGGAGAGCTTCTCACTGCCCTAAAGAGAAGCAGATCTGGCTGATCTGCAGGTTGACACAAGGAGGGCTGGGTTGCCCTGGGGACCCCCACAAAGCACATTTTAAAGAAAGCCCAGTGGTTACGCTACTTCTCTCGTCCGTGTTGCCAGTGTGTAGAATCAGAACTGAACTGCGTTTGTAAAAGGTTTGTCTTCCAAGAGTCTCGAATGGGCAGAATACAGCCCCTCTTATCTTGTCCGCGTCTGTGCAGTGGAGAGGTAGGTCCTTCCACTCCAGCCCGCCCTGTGATCCACCAGGTCCCTGTCCTGCACACGGAGCCCTGCACTCGTGAGCATCACTTGTTCCAAATGGTTCTCCAAGATTCCCGATTGGCTACTTCTGCCAAGTCCACCGCAAGAGAGAAGGGAGCAAAGGCTGACACCAGGAGTCAGGGGTCTCAAGGGGGCGTCTCTTGCAGCTGGTCTCTGAGAGCATCCCCTCCATCCACGCTGCGAGGTCCTTCTTAGCTCCCGCTCCTCTCCTCGCATGACTAACGCTTCCTCCTTTTATTCCCTCACCCACTCAGGTGGCAAATCCCAGTCCTGAAGAGGTCTGGCAAGCGTAATTCTTGAAAGATGGGGTCAGGTGGGGACAGGTTAGATAGACCTCACAGCCGACCCAGGGCAGAGCCCACCATGACCAACAGTGTCCAGTAGGTGGCGCCACCATGGTCTTGGGAGGAAGTGAGTGACGCCAAGGAGTCAGCAGACACCAGACGTGCACAGTACCTGCGCAGGAGATTAAAATGCTACGCTCTCCAGTGATGGTGACCAGAGGGTACTGAAAGAGATTCAGAGTCTCCCCAAAGCCAGGTTCTGTCTTCCCACTGATGGGAAGCTCCTCGGAGAGTGGGGCAGCTCTGCCCTCAACTCTATCCCCGTGCTCGGCACAGAGCCCAGCTGGCCTGGCACACAGATGAACGAATGCCTGATGAATGGATCAAGCCAATGATGGCCAGACTCCACTCCCAGGGCTTCACCGCCCTGGCCATCCCGCTCGCCTCACTGCTCAACAGCACTCTGCACACACAGTACCTTGAATGACTGAGGCCCGGGGAGAGTAGGCTGCCGGGGTCCAGGGCCCTGGCTCTCTTGGACCCGACCTCCGTCTTCCCGACTCTGCTCCCTGTACCAGTGACTTTCAAACCTTCTCTGACCTGTGATGTCTTGCTCGAAAGGAAATCCCCCACAAATCAAACGTAGATAAAAGAGTTGCAGCTACGGTGGAAGGGAGCCTGTTGTATGTGGGGGTCAGCAACGCCACCCTCAGAAAGCAGGTTCTGGAGGGTTCTGCTCAAACTGTGCTAGCCCCTCTTGCCAGCCCTAATCCAATGAGCTTGGGCAACCACCCTGTGCCTCGCAATTCCTTAGCGTGGGAAATGGAAAACAGCAGATGTAGCAGAAGTCTTTCAATCTGAAAGCTGAGTACCTTGCCAGTCCCTGCCACTGTAGCACACATGGGGCAGTGGTTTCTATACCTTCTGAGTGAGGACTGTCAAGAACAGCTCTGTCATGAGAGATTCCAGCACATTCCACTCCTGAGAGAACCAGTATCTTCAGTTCACCCTTTTGGTCACCAGAGCTTGCTTGGGAGGAGCCTTAATCTCTGCCTGAGGGTTCACATGGGGGTAGGGGAGAACTGAGAGAACAGAAAGCACCATGGGTTCAAATCCCAGCTCTGCCAATTAGTAGCTCTGGGACCCTAAAATTCACACATCTAAAAGACAGGGTGATTAATCATCTCTACAGCTCACAGGACTGTCTTGGGGTTTACACGGGGATTTTTTTCAAGTGCTTTATAAACCACTCCCAAATGTTAGCTATATTTACACTGATTTTATTGCTGGGCTTCTAAAGGCCAAGCAGAGCAGACTGGGTTTCTCCTGAAGGTCTTTTATTACAGATGCCAGGCAGATTTACGGCAGCCTGCTTCCCCCACCAGGATCCCATGATCCTGGACTCTGTATAAAGTCTACGTCTTGGTGTCAGACACTGGCTGACACCCCACACCCAGGGAGGCTTAGTCTGGGCTGTCCTTATCCTGGGGGTCCCATCTGTCCCGGCGGGAGCGCAAAAAGAAATGCCCAGAGCCTGCCTGGGAGCGATCCAGGGGCCTGGACGTCACCAGCCTCCCGGCTTGCGAGCAACCCACCCCTTGTCCTGGTCCACCCTGCACTCACGTAATACCTGCCTGCCTCACCACCCTCCTCCCAAACCCAGGATCCCCAGGGGCCAACGACCAGAGTACATGAGCTCAGGCACAGAAGAAAGGTGCCGCCTCTCCCCTCCCAGGTTCAGTCCCCCACTCTGCCAGCAGGCAGCGCAGTCTAGGGAAGGGCCCCTGGGCACAATCCCCTGGATGTGCCCCGCCACATTCTTCACCACCACTGCTTAAAACCAGTGGTCCTCAGACGGGGGTCCTCGACCAGCAGTGTCGACACACCCAGAAGCTTATCAGAGATGCAAATTCTCGGGCCCCTCAGACCTGCTGGTTCAGAGACTCTGGAGTGCGGCTGGCCACCCGGTGGAAGACGCTCTCCTGGGGATTCTAGTGACACTCAAGTTTGAGAACCACGGCTTTAATCCACTGAGCCTCACCCTGGCTGTCTATCAGAATCGCCTGGGGAACTTTAACATAAACCAAAGCTCAGGACCCAACCCCCGAGATTTTGATTTAATTAATGCTGCCCCCAACAGTACGTGTGCGCATTTTTTTCCTCAAATACTTTAAAAAGAATACAAGAACACAGAGGGCTGTTAGGGCAGTGAAACGACATGATACTATATGGTGTCTGATACTGTGATACGACACTATAATGGTGGACACATGTCATTATCCTGTGCCACAGCAAGAGCAGACCCCAGTGTGAACTATGGACTTTGGGAGATGATGACATGTCCGTGTAGGTTCATCAGCTGTAACAAATGCAGCACTCTGGTGGGAGATGGTAATGGGGGAGGCTGTGTGTGTGTGTGTGTGTGTGTGTGTGTGTGTGTGTGTATGTGTGTGTGTGTGTGTGTGTGTGTGTGTGTGTGGACAGAGAGTGCCTGGGAACTCTGTACCCTCGCCTTAATTTTGCTGTGAACCTAAAACCACTCTAAATAAAAAAATCTTGGGAATTCCCTGGCGGTCCAGTGGTTAGGACTCCGTGTTCTCACTGCTGAGGGTCCAGGTTCAATCCCAGGTTGGAGAATTAAGATCCCACAAGCTGCACGGCAGAAAAAGGAAAAAAAAAAAAGGGTCTTCCCTGGTGGCGCAGTGGTTGAGAGTCCGCCTGCCGATGCAGGGGACGCGGGTTCGTGTCCCGGTCCGGGAAGATCCCACACGCCGCGGAGCGGCTGGGCCCGTGAGCCATGGCCGCTGAGCCTGCGCGTCCGGAGCCTGTGCTCCGCAACGGGAGAGGCCTCAGCAGTGAGAGGCCCGCGTACCGCAAAAAAAAAAAAAGTAGTCCATAAAATAAATACAATACAAAAAAGAAGAAGAAGAAGGTGACTGTGATGCAGGTGGTCTGTGGAGCGGGGGTGACGCTTGGGCGGAGGGCAGCACAGCCAGGTTTCGGAGTCGGCAGGTCAGACCACACAGCTCTGGTACTCAGGGAAGACACCGAAAGGAGGGAATTAACAGTCACAACTGACAGAGGGGAAGTTGGGTGGGGACAGGCGGGCTTTCTTGAAGGCACTTTCTTGTAGCCCATCCAATGGCTCATTCATCCAACTGAGCTTTCACCGTCTTCCCTCCCCACATCCGCCTTGACCCCTCCCTCTGGTGTAGTCAGTACATCAAGCGCTGGCCTGAGTCACTCCACTTGGAGTCAACCACAGTCCCCACTTTCTAGGTGGGGAACTGGAGCAAGTCACCACGTGTACCTGCTTTGACCTCCGTTTCCTCATCTGCACATGGAGGGTACTGAGAGGCTGGAGTGGGATACGGCGCAGGGCACAGGGTAAGCACACACCACAGGGAATGCAGGTTGTAATACGCAGCTGCTACAGCCTGGAGCCCACGTCCGAACACCCTTCACGCCATAAGTGCTCACTAGTGCCTGCTCCGGGCCAGAGGCTGGGGGTACAGAATTTGCACCCCTTTGACTCCAGGGAGGCTCGAGTCCCTCCATGAAGGGCAAGGAGGACGTCCCTGAGGCTGCTGGCTTCCCACCGGGTGGTCTCTCCTTGGAGCCTGTCACCCGTGGCGAGGGGAGCCTCTTCCCCAGAGGGAGCCTCCGGAGGGACGCCTGTGTCCCGACAGGCACTGCTGCTTAAGAACCCATGTTCTAGAGAGAGCCCAAGGGTACGTGTTACAGAAAACAGCACACCCTCTGCTTCCCATTGGTTTTTTTTTTCCTTTGCCTTTTATGTTTTATGAGCCTTTTACTGAAGTATAACACACGGTAACAGAAAAAGCACGTATCACAAGGGAGCAGTGTGACGGAGATTCACAGAAGGATGCCCGAGATCAAGACTGAGAAGAGAACACTTGCAGGACCCCAGCAAGCCCCGTCAGGTCCCCCGGGTCCCTGTCCCCAGAGGTAACCACTAGCCTGCCTTCCAGCTCCCCCTACCCCCGCCCCAGAGTAGTTTCACCTGTTCAGGAACTTTACTATCAGTGCTCTTCCAGGTCTGAGCAGCATGTCAACGGGACATCCGTGTTTTGCACGTGGTGGTCTTTGGTTCGCTGTCATCGCTGCATATGTGACTATGACACCCTGATGTACCCATCCTCCAGCAGATGGGCATCTGGGCTGTTTCCACGCTGAGGCTATTATGACTACTCCTGCTTTGAACATTCTATGCCTGTCTTTTGGTAGACACAGCACTCCTTTCTCTTGGGTAGATACCTGGGGTGGAACTGTGGGGTCAAAGGGCAGGGATAGCTCAGCTTTAATCAAGCCATGTTCCCAAACCCCACACCAATCCCCAGTGCTTTACCCTGCTTTATTTCTCTCCCTATCGCTCTGCACCATCTCACTCACTTCAGACGTTTATCTCTTTTTAGTCTCTTGCCCTTCTAGATGTCGACGCTCCATGAGGGCAGGGATTTTTGTTCACTGCTAAGTCCCCAGAGCCTCTGGGGACACTGCCTGACCCAGAGAAGGTACTCAACAAACATCTGTAGGCCAGCCTCTGAGCTTTTCTGCATTCTCACCTGCACACAAGAGTCAGGACACCTCTCAGCTGTCCCTCTGTCCTTCCTCCCGCAGCTGCCTTTCTATTCATCCAGTCCCCAGTCCCAGATGCCGATCAGGACTCGACTGAAGGCCGAGAGCTCCCGACAATCCACGCCATGCCGCGTCCCTTCCCCAGGACGGAGCATCCAGCCTCCTGGGAAAAGCCCAGCCTCAAGTCTCCGTCGGGCGAAGGCCGGCTGCCTGCAGTGCATTCCTGAGTGCCGGCTGCCGGCCAAGCCCGCAGGAGTCAGGAGGGGCAGCCAGAGCACCCGGTAGTGAGGGGAGAGAGCCGGGAAAGTGGGTCAAGCAGCCCCATGGGGCTGAGGCAGGTGAGGCCTTTGGATCGCAGGAGCGCTCCGGAGAAGCTGGACCTGACCCAGTCCAGGGAAAGCAGAGAGGGCTTCAAGGAGGAGGTTTCTCAGGAGCTGCCTGTTCCGAGATGCCTATAATTCCCCAGAGAGAGAAAGCTGGGGCAGCCACGGCAAGTGGAGATGGGCATGTGCAGAGCTGGAGGGGTGGAGGGATAGATGCAGCAGGACCGAGGGGGATGGGGGAGATGGAGCTGGAAAGATCTCGGGTAAGATGGTGGTGGGTGGAGACAAAGGACTGCCAGGCCAAGGCCCCTGGGCTCTGTCCTAAGGACCGGGAGCCCCAGGGGTGTCCTGAAGAGGTCACCCGATGGCAGTGTGTCGGGCACAGGCAAGAGGGCACTTGCCATCTTGCTGAACCGCAAGCTGTGAGCCAGCAAGTCTGGGGAGTGTATGTCTTTCCCACAGGTGCCCCGCGGTGCAGGCGCTGCCCGTCCCCAGACCCACTCGGAGCAGCAAGGGCTTGGAGGGGCAGAGCTAGGAGGCTGGAGCAGTGCGCCCCCCATGGGAAGGCGGGAGCCAGAAGGAAGGAGGTAAAGTTGGCATGGAATCCACAGTCTTGAACACCTTGCCTGACCCAAGGCTGGCCCTCCGTGCAACAGCCGTGGCTCTCTCTACCTCACACTGCCAGCCCTTCCAGAACCTTCCACGCCACCTTGGGGCAGGGCCTCCCCTCCGGAGTCTCAGACCCTGGCGTCACCAGGGCAACAGCCCACAAACACGGGAGCCCAGGCCTCAGCACCATAAACAACCCTGACAGATTCAATAAATAGAGATGTACTACAGCAATTTGTGGGGAATTTATAAGAAATTAAAAATCCAACGCGGACAATAAACAGCCCATTGCAGAATCTGCCCCCACTTAAAGCTGAATAAGCCACGTGCGAGCATTTTTCGAGCGTGACGTTGCGAGGCTGAAAACTGGGCGTGGCCAGAAATGCTTCCTGAGCCTCTGAAGCTGGGTGCTGCTGGGGAGAGGGCATCGGCACGTCTGCTCACCTCGTAGGGCGCTTTACAGTTTATACAGCGCCTGCGCCTGCGGTCGCCCATCTGGTCCTCCCAAAGGGGTGAGTTTGATTGACACCATTACGATGATGAGCCTGAAGCGCAGTGACTTGCCCAAGGTCACACAGCTGGTCAAAGTCAGAGAGGATGCAAACCCCGGTCAGCTGACTCCAAACCACTGTGCGCACAGAGGCAGCCACGTGTGCATGTGCCACACCCACAGCAAGTGCACCCGAGTGGGGTCTGATGTGGGGAGCTGGCTGAATTCTCTAGAAATTTGCCCTATTTAAAGACCATCAAAGGGGCCTGCTTCAAACGGATCAACGCATTCTCACTCACACTCCTGCGCCACCCAGGAGGGCTCAGATCTCCAACTCTGCAGTGCAAGCGTGGCAACCTCACCAGGCTGTCTTCAAGATGAAAGGCTAAGAAATAAGGAGGCACAGATGGAGAGAATGACTGGGAGGTTTTCTACCCCGCTTTCTGAAGAGTCAGAGATTCACAGGAGGGGAGGGTGAGATGGAACCCCAGACATTGCATCATTGCCAGCAGCCTGTTCCATAGAGAAGGAACCAAAGCCGGCCCGGCTGCACGAGGGCAATGAGCCCGGGGAACACAACTTGGGAACACCCGCAGGTGCCGCCTGGTCAGACTCTCCAGGTCACCGAACATTACAGGATTAGAACAACGGGAACAAACTTGGGTGGGAGAGATGAGTGCAGAACCACCAAGCAGGGCGGGCAGGTGCGGGCCTTCTCCCAACAAGGGGTCACAGGCTAGAACAGGCGAGCATCAGTGGGGGTGGGGAGGGAAGGGACAGTGGACAGAGCTCAGGAATGGGGGTGACTCTGCTCTGCTGCAAAGGCCCATGCAAGACAACAGGGCTGGGTGTGTGGCATCCTCGGAAAAGTCTCGAAGGGCACAATAGGTTTTTATGGGAAACCAGGGAGGTCCAGTTAGCACTGGGGCAGGCGGGGAGAATGGTAAGAGTAGCAAAAGCCCAGGCCAATGGGAGTCAGGTCTCTCTGGTTCAAAGACCCCAGTGGTTGGTACTTGCTAGCTCTGTGGCCTTAGATATGTCCTTAAGCAAGTGACATATCTGAGCCTCAGATTCCTCATCTGCACAAGAGGGAGAATGATAAATAGATTCCCACCTCCCAGAACTACCAAGATAAAAGTCTAAATGTCCAAGAAAGATGGGGACCCAGGCTCAGCAATGACAAGGAACTGGTTCGAAGTCACGTGGTCAGGATCCCGTAGGACAGTGACCCACATCCACACTGGAAATTCTCCTCCGAAGTCTGGGCTGGGCCCTTCCCACCACAGAAGCACTGCAGGGTTTGACTCCGGGCTGTACCCAACTCTCCCACCCCAAAGGGAACCTGACAGGCAAGCTGGTGTTTGATACTCTTTTTCAAAAACTAACTGTCCAGTCCTCAGTTCCCCGAAAACTGACTGGCAGCCGAAGGACGGGGTGAATCCTGGCGCACCGCACCAGCCACAGATTTCCGAACACGGTTCTCGTGCCAGGCCTTGCAGTAGACGTCCTGACTCTAGCTCGGTGAATCTTCTCAACCTCAGAGGAAGGTGCCGTGAAAATCCCCTTCCACATGAGGAGGCTGGGACCAGAAGGCAAATGACTCGCCCACCGGCACTTGTGAGGAGAAGGCTGGTCCCTTGACGGAGATGCTCGCCGCCTCTGCCGGTGGGGGGGGGGGGTGCGTGGGTTGGTGTTAGGGAGACGGGAGCGCTCCACTCTCAGAAGTGGTCTGAACTTCAGCTTGGCTAGCAAACCGCGGGTATGTGCAAAGAAGAGCAAAGCACCTGGAAGCAGGAGGGGTCGCAGAGAGGGCGGGAAGACCACGGTGCAGATGGTGGATGGCCCAGGGAAGCAGCCTGTAGCCCGGCGGTGCTGGAGACCACCCACCCAGGGGCCAACACCTCAGCATGTGTCCACACTCTCCGTCCCTTTCCCAAGGTCGGGAACACACATGGGCAACAGCCTCCAACCATGAAGGACAGAGAGGGGGGCTCCGGGGCGTGGGTGAGAACTGAAGGAGGGGAGAGAGGACGCCTGAGAGAGAAACAGAACCTGGGTGCATCCGCAAGTCCAGCAGGACAAACTCCAAAACCAATGTCCCTTTCTACAATTCCCTATAATGTTTGGTTTTTTTTTCCCCCCAAGGAGTACATACTACTTTTCATAAACTGTGAAAACAACAAATATGATTTATTATTCATATAGCCCACAGAAGTCATCACCAACTTGCCCCAACAATATCAGAACCAGGTGTTCATCACAGCACTATTTACAAGTGACAAACCAGAACCACAGAATTCAGTAACTTTGCCGACAGAGAGAACATTATGCAGCCGTTCAGAAAACAAGTCTGTGGGACTTCCCTGGCGGCCCAGAGGCTAAGACTCCACGCTCCCAGCGCAGGGGGGCCCGGCTTCGATCCCTGCTCAGGGATCCCGCACGCATGCCGCGACCAAGAGCCTGCATGTTGCAATGAAGATCCCGTGTGCCGCAGCTAAGACCCGGTGCAGCCAAATAAATAGATAAAATAGAAAAAAGAAAACAAGCCTGAGTGGAGCCTTTAACAAAAGGGGAAACTTGATCAACAATATGTTAAGTGTGTCTGAGGGGAGTGGGTACAAACAGAAAACAATTTTGTTTAAAATATATAAACTGGGCTTCCCTGGTGGCACAATGGTTGACAGTCTGCCTGCCAATGCAGGGGACACGGGTTCGTGCCCCTGTCTGGGAGGATCCCACATGCCGCGGAGCGGCTGGGCCTGTGAGCCATGGCCGCTGAGCCTGCGCGTCCGGAGCCTGTGCTCCGCAACGGCAGAGGCCACAACAGCGAGAGGCCTGTGTACCGCAAAAAAATATATATATATAAATATATATACATATATATATATATATATATATATATATAAACATGTTCTATTTCTACAGAGAGAAAAAACTCAAAGGACATTCGTGACAGGTGGCCGCTGGTTATCTCTGGGCCACAGGTAAAGATGTTTTGCTCTCACCAGCCACAAAGGAGGCTCTCCTGGACCACTTTGAAAGACATTTTCAAACTGCTCCTGGAGGGTCAGAGGATCAAGCGGGACGGAGGTGCCGCCTTGGCAGGTGGCCCGGGTCCCACGGCAGCACCACACCATTTGAGGCAGCAAACGGGTCCAGAACGACCCGGCTAGAGAGTCCCTGGGTTCTGTGGACAGACGGGCCTGGCCTCAACACACCTCAGCGTGTTTCATCTTCTCCCCATCAGGCAAATGATGGCACTGAGGCCTCAGACAGCAAAGTGGGAAGGCTGAGGCCCAAAGCTGGCTTGGGGACACCCTTGTCCTTATTGAAGTGGGAGCCGGGAATGGTCAGCCTGGGATATTCACTCGGTCCATACCCTTATTAAGCACTGAGCTCAGGGGAGGGCTGGGCCTCATATTTATCAAGTTCAATAAATGGGTACCCCCAGCCCCGCACTGTGTATCTCCCCCTACTCTTGTGCCAGGCTCCCTTCCCCTCAGGCCACACTCCTAGGCCATTAGCTCAGTCCCAAAGGCATCCTTTCTCATCCAGGCTTTTGATGCTCCTGTCAAAACACTGTAAATAACGTATTTCCACGTGGCAGGGCCTGCAGCAAAAATATTGCCCAGGCAGGGAGAAGGGAGGGAGGCAAGGGCTGCTTCCACGCCAGGAAACCCACACCCTGCCTGCCCCACCCACCAGGGATCGGAGAGACTCCCAGTCGAGGCCAAATTTCTGCCCCATCAGACAAAGGGATGGGCTTCAGAAGACCCTTCAAGTGATCTCAGGAGCAAGAAAACCAGTGAGCTGCTGGAAGATCCTTACCAGCCCCCAACCTGACCTCAGGCTACTCACGGCTCTCCTTTAGGAAGGCCTTCCCACCTGCCCTGGTCTCATCACATTTCATCAGTCTTGTCACTGTCTGGTAGATGAGCCTCAGAGAGGTTTTGCCACTTGCCTAGGGTTGCACAGCTACGAAGGGGAGAAGCTGGACCAGGGGCCAGTCACTGAATTCTCGGTCCAGGGGAAGGTGGGAAGGAGCAGAGCAAGCACTGGCTTTGCCGCTGCACAGCCTGGAACCCAATCCCAGCTCTGCTGTTCACCTTCTGGGCAGCACAGAGCAAAGCCACTCCACCTGCCTGAACCTCAGCGCTCTCACCTGGAAAGCGGGAATGTGGGCAAGGCCCAGACTATCACTGCTGCCACCTTGGCTGGTTCACAGAAGCGCAGCCCAAAGACATCACAGCACTGTGGAATCATTACGTGGGCATTTCAGAGCGCTGAAGCAATATCACTAGGTGATCGTTGCCCAGGTGCCCAGGCTGGTCACTTTCTTTTGAGAACCGGGGAGCCCTAAATGTTCCCCCAGGACACCTGATGAAAGCCCCCCCCATTCCCATCGGACCTCTGAGCGCCTCCCAAGTGGCTTCTGTGGAAGTGATGAGTGAGCCCCGCTCCACGCCAAGTTCTTGGGACACAGCGTGAGCCGGGATCTCCTTATAGGGTATGCTCTGAGGGCACGGCAGGATGTTCAAAAAGAGAAAGACTCAGACTGCTGGTCCGTCTGGAAAACTGGCCTGCGGGGAAGGGGGACGAGGCAGCCAGGCCGACTGGGTCCCTGAAAGGTCTGCCCCTGCCTGTCACCCATACAGAACATCAGAGAACCTGGGAGAAAGGCGAGGGGGAGACTGCGGGGTTCCCGGGGGGTTCTCAAGGTGGGGATGGCTGAAGGGGAGCCAAGCTGCAGCTCTGGGTTCACAAACTTTTGGAAAAGCCATGAAATCGCAGCTGTGCACATGCCCCCTGGGGCTTCCCCCAGCCAAGGGGAAGCTAGCATGCCAGGTTGGGGAGGAGGGCTTATGTGGCCAGGGTCAGGGGTCAGCAACCCTCAGAGGTGATGCCTTGGCTGGGCGCAGGGAGATCTCGGAACAGGAGGTAAATCAGCCTGCCCCCAGCCAGGGCAAACTCGGCTCCAATCCCAGAGGGCACCACAAACCAGGCTGCCCACGTCCCAGTCTAGGAGAGGCCTCGGGCTGCCACGTCCAGGAGGGCACCCCCGAGTGGGGACCCCACGGGACCACAGCAGGAGCATCGTCCCTGTCAGCCCTGCTCTTAGCAAACCAGACAAGTGTAACTGACGCTGTAGACATTTCTGGCTTCTTTTCTTTTTCTTTACTTGTGATAATAAATGAAACAAGAGAGATCCTTTCGCTGTGGCTCAGCTACCAACCCAATCGTTCACCTGCACAACACTTTAGATTCATATGAATTTCCATGCGCCGCAAGGACGACGAGGATAATGGCTCCAGTAAATAATAACAAACAGCTGCTTCTGAGGACGGCTACGTACCAGGCTCTGCGCTGTTCCTTCCCTGCACTGGTTCAATCTCACGACAACTCTGCAAGGCCGGTTCCAGTATTATTGCCTTTTTGTCAACAGCTCTTTGGGGGTAACTTGTCCAGTTATAAGTCCAGAGCCCGAGTGTGCTGGCAGAGTTAGCTGCAGCCCAACACCCATGCCCACTCTCTTCTCCAAGTTCATGTGAGGTGACAGCATGCCCAGCAAAAAGACCGCACTTCTAGCCTGCTGGCCGCCAGGATCGAGTGCCTATTAGAACACTCGTGACCAAGGCAAGATAGGCAGCAGTGTAACGTGGGACTTCTGGGGAGGCCACCTAGGGAGAACAGACTCAGGTGCGAGGCAGGGTGCCCTACTCCCTGACCACTTTCCCACGGCCTGGAATGTCAACACGATGGCTGAAGCCCCAGCAGCCGTCTTCGGCAAGGAGGTGATCTGGAGCCTAGAAGCCAGAGCGGAGGATGGCGTGGCACAGAGAGAAAAGGGTTCTGTGCAGCTTTACGGAGCACACACACCAGCTCTAAGTTCCTGCGTCCAGCTTCTCTCACACGGAGAGAAATAAACATGGTATTTCTTTTAAGCCACCATTATTTCCAATCCGCTGCTGGCAGATGAATGCAAATCCCGATGGCTCCAGAGTGAGGCTGCAGGCGGACGAGAGCTGGCCAGGCAGAGGGGCTGGGGGTGGGGGTGGTCCAGGAGAGCTCCCCCTCCCCCCGCCAGAAGGACAATGTCCCTGCACCACAGACTCATGGAGGATGTACTCAGGCCACCATACTTCTGCTTCTCTTGGAATTCTCCCTTTTTGTCCAGGTCAAGAGAATAATTTCCTATTTGTGACACTGACGAGGTTCTTCAACATTTGAGGAAGGAAGGTTCAATCTTCTCCATGATTTTTACTCCCCCTCCTGGGAACTTAAGAGTTCTTCTCCTCCATGGCAGCTAATCTCATTTCCCTGCACGCTTTGGCTACCAAGAAGCTCAGAACTACCCTGCTGTACCCTCACAGCAGCGGGCCTGACAGGTAATATTAATCCTCCTCTGTTCCTCAGCCTCGACTTAATCCTATCTTACTAACCTTGCCTTCAGGGAAAGAGATAAGAGTGTAAACAGTAGAGTTTAGAGCAGAACACTAAAAGGCAGGAATATCCCTAGACTATGAAAGTAACACAGTCTTCTCTTTCTGGAAATAGCTAAAATGACAAACTAACAAGTTAGCACTTCATAAGTACAAGGGAAATTCTCCGGTCTACGTATACTTTCTGACCTTTCAAAGTGGTGCTACGTGACGTATCATCCTAGTGCTGGGGAAAAAAAAAAAAAGAAATTCCAAGACCCCTCACCCGGCCTCAGCCTTCACACACCATTAAGCACAGGTTAAGAACCCTCCACAATATACAAATATGTTATTCCTCTACTTCCTCCACTCAAAGGCTCATTAGATCTTCACATACCAGTTTTGAAAGTACTAAAAGATTTTTAAATAGGTGTTAGAAAACCAAAAGAGATGGGCTTCCCTGGAGGCGCAGTGGTTGAGAGTCCACCTGCCGATGCAGGCAGGGGACGCGGGTTCGTGCCCCGGTCCGGGAAGATCCCACATGCCGCGGAGCGGCTGGGCCCGTGAGCCATGGCCGCTGAGCCTGCGCGTCCGGAGCCTGTGCTCCGCAGCGGGAGAGGCCACGGCGGTGAGAGGCCCGCGAACCGCAAAAAAAAAAAAAAAAAAGAGGAAAACTTAGCAGTGGTTATTTCTGGAGAATAAAATGATAGGGAACTTTTCTAATGCATATATTTCTACAATATTTAATTATTTTCCACTGATTTCCAAAGATTCAGCGGTAAGATGCGCCTATAAACCAGAAGGCACGCCTGGCTGGCACAGACCCCAGAAGAAGACATGGTCCACAGCCTTAAGGAGCTTCCAGAGAAGAGGAGAAGCTGCCAGAATATGTGATTATGCCACGGAATGGGAGCTTCTGTGCCTAGGAGGCTGGGGGCACAGGGGGGAGGGGCCCAGACGAGGGAGAGGCTCTCTGGGCCTGGGGGACCCAGGAAGGCTTTGAGGAGCTAGTGGCAGTGAGCTTGGCCACACAGATGAATGAGTGTCCACCAGATGGAACAGGAGGAAGGCCGCGGCGGGCTGCCGGGACAGGATACACGGAGGAGCAGGCTGAGGCTCTGCAGAGGGTGCTCTGGGGTGCATGTAAGGGCGTGGCCCGGGCTGGGCTCCCCAGAGTGAGAACCAACGGCTAAAGGCTTTGTGGATCCCTCCAAGGAAGGCTCTTCACCCTGTAGGCTGGGCCCTGCAGCCACGCTGTGACAGGATGGAGCTTGTCTGGGAAAGAGCACTTGGGCAGCAGATGGGCCAGTCCAGGAGAGAGGTCAAGACACCCGGGCAAAGGAACTGCAAGGAAGCGCTGGCTTCAGAGATGAGGCACAAGCAGCAGTGGGCTGCAGAGGTTATGAGATGGACCAGAGCCTGCATGCTGGGCCCGGCTCTGCCTCACACCAGCTCAGAGGCTGGGGCAAGCTCTCTCTGACTCAGTTTCTTCATCCGTAAAGCAAGGATAATAAAAGTTTATCCACTGGGACCTCCCTGGCGGTCCAGTGGTTAGGACTCAGCGCTCTCACTGCCGAGGGCCCAGGTTCAATCCCTGGTCAGGGAACTAAGATCCCGCAAGCCACGCGGCACAGCCAAAAACAAAAACCAAACAAACAAAACGTTTATCCATCAAACAGAGCTAATAATTGCACTAAATAATAGTCCTTCTCTGGATTGTTGCGCGGATTAAATTAGTTAACGTACGTAAGCGCTTAGAGAAGTTCCCAGAACACGGTAAGGCTGTGTCCACATTGCTTTGATCATCTCCCCAACACCGTTATAACGACCACCCTAGGGAGGGACCAATATGAACCCAAGCAATTCACGCACATCCTGGGTTTCTAACAGCCACCAGTGGCCCTGAAGTCAGCAGGAAGACAGCAGGGCCCCAAGGACCTGCCCCAGCGCTGCCTCTCATTTGCCTCCCAGGGGCCGGGAACTGCTACAGCGCAGGGGCCGGACCCAGAAGCTGGGCCCATCACCTGGCAGCACCCCAACCCACCTCTGAATGGCCCACTGAGAGGGTAAGAACAAGGGCTAGTCCTTACCTTACAGAGACATGCAGTGACACATTCATGGATGAACTGACAGAATGGTAAGACTGGCCTCAAACTGTCCAGTGGGGAACGAGGTCTCCAGGAAGTGACACTGGCCAGGTGGTCACGGACAGCAAGCTGAGCGATGGGCACACAGGGTGCCCTATACTGCCCTCCCTAATCTGCTATGTCACGTGAGTCTTCCATAATAGAAAGTTCTCGGCTCAGTCCTTCATTCACTCACCCAGCAAACACAGAGCACACGCAGGGCCAGGGGCTGCCCTCCTCAGAGACAGGAGGGTTCACCGCAGCACTATTTACAATAGCCAGGACATGAAAGCAACCTAAATGTCCACCGGCAGATGAATGGATAAAGAAGATGTGGCACATATATACAACGGAATATTACTCAGCCATAAAAAGGAACGAAATTGAGTTATTTGTAGTGAGGTGGATGGACCTAGAGTCTGTCATACAGAATGAAGTAAGTCAGAAAGAGAAAAACAAATATCATATATTAATGCATATATGTGGAATCTAGAAAAATGGTACATATGAACCTATTTGCAGGACAGGAATAGAGACACAGACGTAGAGAACGGACGTGTGGACACAGGGGGGAAGGGGGGTGGGATGAATTGGGAGATTGGGATTGACATATATACACTACCATGTGTGAAACAGATAGCTAGTGGGAACCTGCTATATAGCGTAGGGAGCTCAGCTCGGTGCTCTGTGATGACCTAGATGGGTGGGATGGGCTGGGGGGGCGGTGCTAGGTTCAAGAGGGAGGAGATATATACATACATATAGCTGATTCACTTCGTTGTACAGCAGAAACTAACACAACATTGTAAAGAAACTATACCCAAATAAATAAATAAATACAATGAGATATACCATAAAAAAAAAGACAGAGGAGGGTTCTGGCCCAGGAGCACGAGTCCACAGGCAGCTCCAGTTTGGGGCGAGGGGGTCTGCGGGGGGAGCAGGGAAGCTGTCACTGGCAAGGTGACATCTGAACAGGTCTAACAGCACAAATAGAAACATGAGAGTGGGGAGGGGGCCGGAGAGGGAGATGCCAGCTTCTTAGCCACCGAAAGGTTTAAGGACGTTTCGTGATCCGCGAAACAGCAGATGGCAACGCCCGTCTCCACTCCTGCTTTCCCAGTGCTAGCTGTGCACCCGGGGCCCTCAGGTCAATTCACCATTTCACACAGAGTCTCAGCCCCAGGAGGCGCACCCTCCCCAACTCAAACGGGCACCAACTATTTGCAGTGGAGCTTCTGCAACTGGAAACGTGCTGCCGGCTCACCTGGGGACGTGGATGCGGCAGCTCTGGGCTGGCCCTCTAACCCGCTCCCAGGCAATGGCTGGCGCACCACACTTTGAGTAACACTCTAGACAACTTCACCCCACGACGACCTCAAAACAGGTGACTACTTTCAAAGCAGAACCTCTGCTGCTGGCTCTTCCTGTCCCTTTTAAGCCCTTCTGATTTCGCCACGCTCCTTCTTCCTTTTGCTTTCACGTGCTTACTTGTTGTATCCCCCGAGGTGGCCAGTGAAATCGGAAGGCCCACCAACGGCCGAGGGACAAGGAGATGGAACCCTGACTCGGTGTGGACCCGTGTTGCAGCCGGGGTGGGGGTGGGCTGGGAGTGGGTGCCTGGCTCCCGCAGAGCCCACCCAGGCACCCGGATTCCAGCTTCCCTGGCCGGAGAGCTTTCTGTTTAAGGACGTACTCAAGTTGACTCAGCGAGTCAAAGGCCAGGAAGGAACACCCCAGAACTGAGGTTCACAGCCCTCTGAAGCCACGCAGGACTGCGCTGACGCCGGAGAGCGTTGCTATTTGTAACAGCAAGTCTAAAAAGCTCCAGAATAAAAATAAAACTGGCAGAACTGAAACCATTCAGTCGACGTCGACCGCACTTACATCGTCACTTTCCCACGCTGCCCTCCAAAACACGATCCCTTATGAACAGCCACTATGAACAGCTGGTGCGCTCCCCAACATATAACACTTCCCCGGCCCCGTGTATCGTTATTATACAAATACTTTGAGGATCATGCTTACAGATAAATGTGACTAACTCCATTAAATATACGTTAAGTAAATAAGAATAAAAACAACTTTCAAAGTTTTGAAAATGATACAAATATCTGTGTTTCAATTTTTTTAAAAATGAAATCTATCTTTTAAAAAGGAATTAAGGTAAAATCCACAACAGTTAGAAACCGAAAAGTGTTACTTTGGCAGGGGGGACAGAAAGATCACATTCTTTGCTCGACATATTTTTCTAAGCCGCACAGTTTCACCTGCAGCTGTATCCCCCCGCCCTACACACATATAAACCACACCGTTCATAACAAAGGATCAGGGAGAATAAGCCCACAATCCTTGCACTTCTGTTAGGCGTCTTAGGTCCTGCGTGCTAAGTGTCATCCCAATTTAATGATGAGGAAAGTGAGATCACACACAGACAGAAAACAGACTAACGGAAACTCAAACCCAGACCTCTGGAATCCACGTGGAGGCTGAACCCAGCCAAGAACAATCTATATCCCAATTATGGTTCCAAATGGCCACATGGAAACATTCTGTGCAGAGCCAACTTCCCAGTCCCATGGCCACCCTCCCTGGAGGTGCTGGGGTCTGCTGCCAGAGGTCAGCATCAGGGTCATACTCAGGTGGCCTTCAGAAAGCCCCTGCCCATAAGGAAGTGGCGGCTGCCCTGGGCTGTTCCAGCTGCAAGGATGTCAGGGGCCCAAGAAACACCAAGGCAACCGATATTCCCCAAGCCCCTTACACTGGGCTCCAGAGCACCCAGCAGAGGGAGCAGATGGAAGGAAGAATGTTCAGAGGTGTCCAGCCCTACCTGGGCCCCAACTACCTGGAAATAAAATCCAGGAGGCACCAAGGTCAGCCAGCTGGGCCACGCTGGAGACAGACTGGGTGGCAGAGGGAACCCAGCTGGGGATTAATCATTTGACACCTTGAACAACGTACTTATTAAAACAATTTTGAATCGTGAAAATATTAACTAAATAACATACATTTTTTAAAGGTGAATGGAGAATCCAGCACCTATAATCCTTGGAGGAAGGCGTACCACTCACTCAGCCATGTGACTCTCCTTCCGGCTCTCAGTAAGGAAGCCGCTACTGAACTTAGCTGCCCGCCTTCAACACACCTGTCTGACCAGCGTTCGCTCCCCGCTGCTGCTCCTAAGCCCCCCAGTCTGAGGACTGACTCCGCACTTTCTGTCGCCCCCCGCAACCCAGGCACCACACCCCGCCCTCTGTGTCCCCTGCCATCCACTACTGCGTCCATGCCAGCCAGACCCAGGGTCCCCGTTAGGCTCCAGCCCCAGCCTCCAACCAGAAGACCCAGCTCTTCACCCTCCAGTCTGGCTTGTCTAATCCCCCACCATGTGCCCTCCCAGTGGGACCCTCCCCCATCACCTCTAACTGGCGCGCACACCTCTCCCACCGAGAAGCCCTTTGATGAGAAGCCCTTTGATGCCCCCAGCATCCCGTGGTCAGCTCACCCGGCCCTCCTGTGGGCTGGCCCCGCCTCCCTCTTGACCTGGCTGCTTCCCGACTCCCTCATGGCCGAGGCCTCGGCACTTCCAAACCATTCCACTGACAGTCAAAAGACCCCCTTTTCCCAGCCCCTGGGTCCTCGTACAGGCTGTGCTCCCTGCCCGAAATGACATTCACATACCTCACCTCCCCACCCACACGTACGCCTCGTTTATCCTGTATCGAGAGGCATCAACGTCCCCGTAAGGCCTTCTCCCCCACCTGCCCACTCCCCACTTTCATGCCTGCTGCCCCTGTGTCCTCGCGGGGCCCACAGAGGCACAGACAAGCCCCCCCACCCTCCAGGCTTGCCCGCGGGCTTGGGGCCCCTGTCACTGCACCCCTCCAACTCCAGGTGCCCAGCACCCAGTCCTCTATCAGCCCTGGGCACGTGGCCTGCTCTCGGCGTCTGTCTGTCTGTCTCTCTTTCTTAGTCTTTCCTCTTCTGCTTTATCCTCTGCCACCCAACCTCCTGCCCTGAGTGCTTTGTGCAGAAAGGGAGAGACAACACACAAAGAACTCCAACATCTCAAGCAGGCGACAACTCTGCAGGAACCCCCAGGAAAAGCCTGCAGCCCACCCTTCACTCTTTTGCAAGCTGGGGAAATGTATTTACTTCCTCACCGGCTTGAGAAACAGTGGCTGCTCCAGAGACTGGGGTTTCGTAATGTCTGAATTCTCAAGGAATTTGCAAGGAGGACAATGAATCTCGAACCAGCAGCTGTACTTCTCACACTTACAGCTTGCTTATTTGCATTTTAAACTAAGACTCCAGCCCCTCTCGGGCTAACAGTCATCTCCCTCTCCCCTGGCGCTTTGAAGAGAACTGGTGAAAGACCGCCCTGGGAACCTGGCGGGCAGGGGGTGGGATGCGATGTACACGTTCCTGAGGATGCCAAGGCTGGAGGTGGGCAGGGAAGTAGGCACGTTGTTCTCTCCGGATCTTCTTCCACTGAGTTCAGGGTTGTCCTAGAAAGGGGCGATGGGGTCCAGGGATGGAGAACCCACAGGCTTCCGTCCCAAGCCTTCCCCACAGATCAGGTCAGAGTGGAAAATGCTCCCAGGGGAAGGCGCCCTGCAAGGCTGATGCAAGCCTCCTGCCCAGCCCTCCGCAGAGCCCCAGGCCACAGATGACCCAAGTGGCCAAGGAATGTTTTCTACCAACAAAGGTTCACTGGGTGGAAGGGCCGTGATGGCTGTGCCGTGCTCAACGCTTGGTCACTAGTTGTTTTGGGAGCAGCAGGGCCTCGGGAGCAGGTCCAGCCCTGAGCGGGGCTGTGGGCTTGAATCTACCTCTCAGCCGGGCTCTGTCAGGTGGCCAAGGCTCATCGCCACTAGCCAGGCTCACCCTGCCCTCCTCCAGGAAGGAAACCTTCCTGACTTACCAGGCGGGGTAAGGACCCTCCTCCGTGCCTGTGCCCATGATCGCCACCACTTTGGCCCCTGGCTGCCAACTGCAGACTTCAGAGAGCTGCAGGGATGTGGCCTGGGCCCACGTGAGTTCCCAGCGCCTGCAGCCTGGTACACAGCAGGCACCCAGTGAAGGTTTGCTGAATCCTGCTGCGAGGGGGGGCCCAGTCTTCCCAAATGGTACCTGCCGGTGATGAGGGGCCCTCACCTCATTGGCTCAGCAAGGCCAATTGTTAACGCCTGAAATGGAGGAGTCAAGGGGCCCTGTGCGTCCAGCACCCTCATCACAACAGTACAGAAGAGACAACTGAGGCAAACAGGTACCTAGGACCGTCACTGTCATGACAGGTAGCCCCTGAGGACACAGGGGTGGAGGGCATCTTGTCCCACTCTCCCCCTGTGCTCTAGTCAAGTCCCAATGCTGATCACAGAGCAGGACTTCCATTCCTCCCAGCCCTGCTGGACTCGGGCTTACCTGGGCCTTCTCACGCTACCTGAGCAGGTAACGGCAGGTGTTTATTATTATCAAGCATCACTTGGCCCAACAGGCCCACGTTAGGAGAGGTCAGCTGGCCCGCAGACAAGCCCACCGCCAAAGCCTTTCTGAGTCTCAGACACACAGGCCCCAGAGGCCAAGTGGCCCAGTCCCAGCGGGGCCTCTGATGGCCTGAGAGCCGGCCTGCCGACCCCCGCTCCGAGGCGGTGTCTGCCTCAGAGTCTGGTTCTGGGAAGCAAACGGGGTAACGCTCTAAAGCAGTGGCCTTCAAACCAAACCTCCCAAAATAAATGTTTAAAACTATATATCAATTTGCACATTTTCAAGTTGACATCTAAAATTTCTCATCGTAAGTTTAAATACTTGTAGAGGATGTAATTTCCAACATATTGTAAATATTAACATTTCAGAATAAAACTGTTACTGTTTCTCTTTTAAATGGATATAGTGGAATCTAAATACCATAGTGATTTGAGATCCACCATCATCCATCTTAAAATTACAGAATCGGGCGCTTCTTAAACACGTGGAAAGATAGCAAGGCTCCTTCCGCCTCCTCAAACTCCAATTTCCAATCCACATCCCTCAGAGGTGTTTCCACTATCAGTGTATTTCATGTTTGAAGGCCTTTCATTGATTAGTCTATTGTAGTATGAGGCCAAAAAAAAAAAGAGTATAAATGTCTTAATTTTTTAATTTCATGTGACCATAAAGCTCTAAGTGTCAAAAGTTTTCTTCTGGATTGAATTATTATTACTATTAGTACATAACTGATCAATATCACAGAGATATATTATAAATTTGTACAAGTAAGAATCATAAAAATTAAACCTTATTAGAAATACATCTCAGAAGAGATGAATGGTAATTTTTTTTAAATTATTTCACATATCCAGAGATGACTATTACCGACTGCTAGAATAAAGCAGTGTTTATTATCAATTCTATCTCCATTTTTCAATTTTTATAGTGCTGAAACCACCTATTCAAATAAATTTAAAAAATGGAAAGGAAAGAGATTTACCATAGCAAATTCTCTGAATTCCTTTAGAATTATATGGCAAGAATTACAGTAATTTATTATCAAAACTCATTTTTAATGTCCTATCATCTGACAACTCAATCAGGCCCTCTTTCAATTCTGTTGCAAGCAAAGAAGTGGACCTACCTCACCTGCCCAGGATCCTAACAACCAGTCACATGCTGCCCAAGAAGGATGTATGCCCCGGGGTCACACATCACGTGCAGATCTGCCTGTGGGTAATGAGAGTGTGTGCTTCTCCTGTAGACAACCAGCTTCCAGTATGCCAGGCGCGGTGCCAACTGCTTTACCCAAATTAATGCGATTTGTCCTCACAGCAATCCCAGGGGACAGGCACCACTACTATCCCCATTTTACAGACAGGGAGCCTGAGGCACCTGGGGGTTAGGAAACTGGCCCGAGGTCAGACGGTCAGAAACATGAACCCAGGCCATCTGGCTCCCGCCCCCACTACGTGCACTGCCTCTGTAGAGACGGATGGAGGGCCGACGGGAGAGTTTACAAGCTCCTTCCCAAGCAGATCAGCTGTGGGAACTAACACATGAGTTGGCTGAAGATCTGCAAGAGTTACTTTCTTAAATGTGCTCCCACCCCCTCCTTGGAGAGGTTACACACAAATGCTTCCTTCCATTAAATGGCATCATTGCCTGGTATACAGTAGTGCCCAATAGATGTTAGCACCCATAGTGTCACTACTGCCATTCAATAGCTGGAAGAACAGCTCTCGTGACCAAGACAAACACTGCAGGTCTTACCATCATTTTACAGTCTTGGTTCCTGACCCTAGGTCCCAGCATGCTTTTTTTAAATAGTAGCCAAAGCCCAGGTAATAACAGGTATGGAAGCAAGTAGTAAACCGAGCCATCTATTAACAGGCAGGGGAGACCCAGTTATCAGAAAAACCATGGGCTTTACAGACAAACCAACTGAACCTAAATCCAACTCGACCGCTTACCAGCTGAGTTCCCTGAGGGAAGCCACAACATTCTGAACCTGTTTCCTAATGTCTAAAATGGACGTGAAACACCACTCACATTACCAGGTGGCTGCACAAAATGGGACAATGGCCTTCAGAGCACCTGACACAGGAAATGCCGGGTGGAGGCTGGTGGTGTGCTTACTCTCACCCTCTTCAGTCACTGCCACCCAGTGACTGGCAAACGCCCATCTCCAGCAGCCAGTGGCCCACCAGCCTGGGGTCTGGTGCACAGAGGCTCGGCTGATTTTGAAAAAAAAAAAGCCAAGTGGCTTGGTTTCCAATTTTTGCAAAGAACCTTTTCTCTACGTCTTGAAATTTCAAGTTCTCCAAACACTCGGGGATGCTAGGAGGAGGTGAAGAGAGAGGTGTCGTGGTGGGTTTTATTTTTAGATGTCGGCATGGAAAGCTTCCAGCCTGCCTTCACGCTGGTCCCCAGCCACCACTTCCTCCCTCCCTCAAGGCATCACCAAAATGAACAGTAGACCCATCAAAAAGGATTTCATAACTCTTCTTCTGCCTGGTAGATTCTAAAACAATGGCTTCGGTTTCTCATTCTACCCACAAAGTGGATTAAAGGTTTTCATCTTCCCAGGAAGCCATGTAAAGAGAACACACTGACCCCTCCGTTGTCCCTCACATCCTGAAGCTCCAAGGCACCCTCCCCGGTCCCCCCTCCTCTCCCCTCCCGTGGGAGGGGTGGCATCCCACTGTGCTATAGTCCAGGATCTGGTGTGAACAGAAATCAGGTATTGGGGGTAGAGCATATCTCTTCACCTTTTAAGCAGTGGTTGTTCGTGAGCACGCAAATTCATTTCCTCTAAAAACAGCTCCCAACAGAAATTTCCTCATGGACCCTGATGGGAGGCTGTAGCTAACCTCAGGGAAGCACTTGGCCCTTCACACGGTAACCTCCAACGATCGCTCCAACTATGGGTCTAGGCCTTGGTGGTGGGTATAGGAGCATCTACAGAGGATCTGGGGGCTTCCAAGGTAACCGTCAAAAAGGACTGAGAGACAAAACTAAGCCAAAGCATCCTGGAGCAGGAAACACCTAAGCTCCAGAATGACACAAATACAACCGCACCTCCTCTGCCCACGGTTGGACCCCTAGCAGGCATTACCAATCGATCCCTGTCCTCAGCCATTCACGGATTTTAGAATCCTCCAGGCACCCACTACTAATCAATCAGAAATGACGCTGAAAGCATACTTTTTAGTAGGCTTCAGACCTCCCCCTTTCGATGGATGGAGAAACTGAGGTCCACAGAAAAGCTCAGTGCAGATCATGAAACTGCAGAGCCAAGATGAGGCAGGATGAAAACTACACAGCTGCTCAGAGGCTTCTAGAAACTACCTCCTCTCCCAAAACAAACCTCAGCCTTGGGGTGACAAGTTCAACCCACAAGCTACGAAGAGCGAGGCCAGGAGGAAGAACTCAGCAGCCGGCCACTCTGGCAGCCAGACAGAGGCCCCCAGCCTCACCCCACCAACCAGGCCTACTGTGGTCCCAGGAGCAGAGCAGCTTGAGACCAACACCCACAGAACCTACTAGGTGTGGGGAGGGGGACTGGGGCCGGCGTTAACACGGAGGGCTCCGAGAGCTTCTCAGCAGGCCTTATGAAAACCTACTGCAGATACTGTATCAGAGGGCCAGGCTCCCCATCGGCCCTGAGGTAGCCCCGGCCTGGGTTACCCTCTCTGCAGCTACAGCTGGAAGAAGGGCTGCCAGCCGAGCTGCACAGACAGGCAGACTCACCCTGGACAGGGACAGAGAGGGCGACAGCAAGCACAACCAGGCCACCCTCGGGTCTCACCAAGACCCACCGCTACCTGCTGGGGAGCAGGCCAAACCTCTGGGGCAAATGTCACAGCCTGCCCCTGACCAAGAGCTGAGGGAATCGTCATGTCAACACAGAGAGCAGTGGCCCCCTTCCCATCCCCCATGAGTTGTCATTGCCAGGACAAATGCAGCTGGCCAGAGGGATCCCCTGGCATGACACACCCACCCACCCCCCGCTCCCTGCCTCCCCACTCTCAGGCAGATCCAACCTCCGGGCGTTACTGCTGCGGTCCAATGCGGTCCGAGCTTGTCATCTATTTGGGGCCCACAGGGCAAGCCCCACCCTGCCCCACCCCCCACCCCCCCAGGAGAGTCTCTCCAACCATCCTCCCTTCCCCAGTGAGCTCCTGACCCAAGTCCAACCCAGGGTGAGGCAACACAGGGGTCAGGAGCCCCCACTGACTCAGTCCACACTCCAGGGGCCAGGGGTACATCGGGAGGATCAGATATGGCCACTGAGAGCAGAAAAGGGGTGACAAGGGGGAGGGGGACGAACCCTGGGGCAGGGGGAGGAGCATCGGTGGAGAAGACGATACCACGTCAGCCATAATACAAGAATGGTCCAGGGTAGGAGAAGGCCTGTCCCCAGAGCTCTAACAGCCGAAGCAGAGCCCCTGGGGGCTGGAGCTCCCGCAGCGGAGCCTGAGGACAGGCGAGTGGCTGGGTGGCTACGCCCCTCACCCGGCCCATCCCCGCCCCCACCAAGGGCGCCACAACTCCCGCACCAGCAAAGCAGAGCAGTTCCTCAACCCCGACACACCGCCAGCTCCAGCTCGGTCCCGCCGGGGCGGCAATCACGTCCATTGCACGGGGAGAGAAGTTAAAAACGAGAGCACGTAAGGAGAGGCCAAGCGCCCAGACTCTTCAGGGAGGGGGGAACAGTGAGGGCTGAAGGCCCCCCCAGCTGAACAACGGCGAGGGTGTGGTCTGTACTCACCTGCACGACTTCTATCCCTCGCTTCCTGTGGAGAAAAACAAAGAAAACACAGGTTACTCCAGCAGGCAGGAAGCATCCTTCCAGAAACTTCACTAGGGCCAGCTGGAGGCAGAGCAGCGAGGAGACTGCAGCTGCACCGCTCAGGCCATGGTCCCCAGAATGGCCTTGTTTTCAAGGGGGAGGCTTATGAACTCCTAGCCAGCCCTCAAAGCCACCTTGCGGCTGAAAGAGGGGGCTGGGTGCCCAGAGGAAGCCGGCTAGAGGCCACTCACGGCCAGCCGTCCCGCACACCAATCCCGGGGCCAAGGCTTCGGGGGCACAGCTCCAACCTGGACCACCCCAAGACCCTCCCACCACCGATGGCCTTAACCCAACCCCCCAACCCCACTCCCTCCCGGGTCAGGTCGGACACCTTGGCCCAGTCCCTCAGGCCGGCCTCAGCCCATCCCACCGCAGCCCATCCACATTCCCACGTGCAAGAGGCCCCAGGCCCTTCAGTCCTGCCCGGCTGCTTGTCCACTGCTGGTCATCTCTGCCCCACTGACATCCTGCCCGCCCTCTGAGCCTGGTTCAACCACCACGGTCCTCGCCAATATCCTTCCAGGCCTGGACTTCGCCTTCCCCGTGTCTCCCCGCACAATCCCAGGGCCGCCGTGCTCCCACACGCGTGCCCTCACTCACCGCACCCCGTGGAGCCTGGGTTGGGGTCCGTGTCTCCAGAGGAGCACACAAAGGCTCCCCGCCAACTCCCCCGCCCACAGCCCTTACTGCGAGCGGTTCAGGACACACAGGGCTGCGTGGCATCTCCAAGCCTCGGCCTCCACCCTCCATCCCAGCCTTCAGGATTCGGCTCTGACAGACGCCCTCCCAGGAAGCCTTCCCAGACTCACGGCGTCCTCTCCCGGCCCGCACATGCCGGGTCAACTCGGGGCACCGCTTCCCAGCCCATGGTTCCGGAGCGCCGACCAGCTGTCCCCTGGGGGCGGAGCGCGTGTGGACCGCAGACAGCACGCCAACAGCCCGGGCCGTGTGCGCTTTCCTGAGAACAGAGGCTGAGCCCCCACAGACACTCAGAGGAGGCTGTGATCAGGCGAGGTCAAGGCCTGGGGCTCTCTCGCCCTCACTCCCTCCTTGGAGCAGGGTCTGAGGCAAGTTCGCTGTGCGCCCGCCTGGCATCCAGACGTCCCTGAACATAGACACAGGAGCCGCAGCTCGGTTCCTGTGCCTGGCCTGGCCCTTGGGGGACAATACAGATGCAACAGCCACGGTTTGGGCCCCCGAGAGCCTCACAGCCTAAGGGAGGAGACGACACAAAGCCCCAGAGGAACCTCCAGGCCACGGTGAACAGGCGTGGCACCTCACACGGCACAGCAGGGGTGACACCTGCCAACCCTCCCAACAGGCATTTCCCAGCACCTTCCGAGCACCGGGGCACAGAGTGGAAACTCACAAGGAGGCCACCACGTAAGACAGCAAGGCACAGCAGGTGACCAGGTCACACTGCAGGACGTGCCCGGCTGCCCGCCCCTCCACACCCAACACCTCCCAGGACCCTGGGCCCCGAGGAGCCCCATCTGAAAACCACAGTAGCTGATGCTTTCGGGGCCCTCGCCGTCACTCAGCTTTCTCTGCAGACACCTCCCAGGACCCCGGGCCCCGAGGAACCCCATCTGAAAACCACAGTAGCTGATGCTTTCGGGGCCCTCGCCGTCACTCAGCTTTCTCTGCAGTTCTGGAAGGAAAGGCAGCCGATATGCATCTGCTACCACGATTGCATGAGGGGACGGGCTGGACACGACAGCACCGCCCTGGGCCACCAGAGCCCACGGCAGGGGGACAGACGGCGTCACTTAGAACCCATGTCACACCCAGGCGTCGGCTCACAACCCACGCCATTCATTTCTGAGCCCTGTGGACACCCCAGAGCCCCTGCCTCATCCCCAGACCATCCTGGCGCCAAGGGAGCATCGGTGACGGTAACCCGCCATGGTCACGTGGCCTGTGGCCGTGACTGGCTAGGTTAGGCGCAGCGCGCCTCCTCACCCTGCCAGCCCCCACCCGCAGCCCTGGATGGGGATCTTCAACAGCTGAGGGGGGAGCCTCAGGGGACGAGTCTCGGGGACAGACAGACGGCCTGCAGGAGACAGGCCCGTGTGTACGTGACCACGCCAGGTGGAGAGGGCTTCAGCCAGGTGCCGGGCCCGGCCTGGCTTCTCCCTCCAAGTTAATTCTCTCGGCATCCAGGTTATCCCGGCGTGTGGCTCTCATGTCCTCAGGAAGGCAGCTGCAGTCACTTCCGATCCATCCACATCAGACATCAGCCCAGACAGTTCCCACCCTCCTTACCCCTGTCCTAAAATACAAACAGCACTCTAACTTTGAAAACAGATGGAACACGTAAAATAAAAGAAACAAAAAAAGTGGTCTCGAGGACAGACTGACAACCTGAAGTGGGGCTGAGCTCCCAGGAGCCAGTGCAGTTTCTCTGCAGCTCAGAGCACCAAGAACAGGATAAACTGCACCTCTGGCAGAAAAGACAGGGCTTCGGTCCCCTTTCCACACACGTCTGGCCACACGTACACCAGACACCCTCGTGGTGAGAGGAGCTAAGGCCCACTGAGCGCTCACGGCACCTTCCGCGGTGATTGCCCATTACTCTGACCGGCAAGCTGAGGCCCGGCTGCCTCAGGAGAGCGGGTGCTGGCTCTGCAGCTGGGCTCCCCACACCACGCAGTCATGGCACAGCTGGCTCAGGAGGTGCCAAGAGGGCAATCCTGGTCTCCATGCCCCAGGGCCTCGGTGTGATGGGGAGCCTAGGGACACAAGCAGAAAACCACGTTCCCTAGGGTGGTGGGATGCCACGCACCCCATCGCCGCCCACTCAGGAAAATAAGGTATAACCTGCCGGGGCTCCCTTCTGCACCTGAAACCTCTGCAGAACAAAGGTACCAAGAATGTTCATTTCCCGAGCAGCGGGCTCCTGAAACCCGGCCCTGACCAGAAAGTTCAGAAATTGAATCATGACACCAAAGGAGAAGTGGGAGGAGGGGGCGAAGGAGGGAGGGAGACGGGAGGGGGAGAAGGGAAGAGAAACCAAACCTGTCGTCAACTGAGTAAACTGCTCCTCCTGAAAACCCCAGCTCCCTGACCTCACCCCACAGACACACTTGAACGGGCAAAGCGTTTCAGGCTGCGGACGTTAACTGCCCCACTGCCCGAGACAGCAAAAGCCTGGCAGCGCCTAAACCCCCCAAAAGGGGCCACTAACAAACTACATGCAGTCAAAGGAATACTAGGCAGCAATTAAAAGAACAAGGAAGTGCTCCAGGCCCCATAATGCATTTGTCATCTCCAAGACACTGCTACGGGAAAGCAACGTGCAAACCCTGTGGGCCGTAGACAGTTATTTGGGTTAAGCACAACACCCAGGACAAAAAAGGCGTGCTTGCATATATGCAGAACGAATCTGGAAGTACTACCAGAAAATAGTTGTGGCCTGGCCTCTAGTCAAGGGCAAGGGCAAAGGTGGCTGGGAGGTGATGTGAGGACACTTCCTTTTCACTGTGCACCCTCGTGCACTTCTTGAATTTTGTGCCAGGTGCCTCTAACGCATGTCCCAAAACTAGGGAAATTTATATTTTTTTACAAAATAACAGTTGTCAGCATTCCCAGGGTCTGGCATAGAGTAGATGCCTGGTGAAGGCATGGGTCAATCGACCAGTTGATGCAGTGAAGAAGAGGAGCTCAGGATTTATCTAGAAAAGCTCCCCTGTGCTGCTCAAAGAGGAGCCGCCATGACACCCCTTCCGGGGCCACGGGACTGTCACGCATCAGAGCACCCAGTTTGGACGCTAAGCCCATTTAAATACTTGGGCACCGGGGAAACAGATCGGGAGCGAACACACTGCAGTGTTAACTGTGGCTGCAGCAGTGAACTGATGTGTGGTTCTTTTCATTTTCTGGTAGTTTCTAAGTTTTCGACAATGAGCACAGATACTACCTCTAAAATTATAGAAAAAGTAACAATAAAAGTAACAATAAAAGTTAAATAATTAAAAATTAAAACCTGCATCTCAAGAAAATGCAGGCTCTAAATTGTCATTTCCTTGATAAATGTTGGATTAATAAGTTTTGGACAGAGGTGTACCTCACAACTCATAATATAAACCTGCTTTTCCAAAAGCTGGATATCCCATAAGGGAGGATCCGTTTTGCAAAAGGGACCTCCCTCTCCAGACGACCAAGGAGAGCATACCCTTGGGGAGTTTAAAATACTTACAAAACGGAGTATCTTTTCAGGGTAGAAGACACAGCAATCAGAGAAGGCTTCAAGGAGGAGGCGGCATTTGCCATTCGAACAAAAACTGAAGGGCAACTACAGACAGACACTGGGGAGAAGAAGTTAAAGAGGAATAACACGAGGAGTGTTCCCCCTTCCCAAAAGTCATCTGGGAGTGTGGAAGCATAAGCCCCACTGAGAGGGCAGGCGGGGGCGATGAGAAGTGGATACAAGATGCAGGCTGGGCACAGGCCAGGGGCCCAGAATGTCACCCCACAGGCCAGTGGGTTCCAAATGCCAGGACAGATGACTAAGAATCACCCCTGGAACTTGTCAAAAATACTAAATTCAAGGTCCGGTCCCAAAGGCTCTGATTCAGGAGGTGAAGGGCAGGGTCTGAGAGGAACTCGGGGCTCGTCCAGCTCCCAGGTGTCCTCTGGAGCTGCCAGGTGTGGAACAGCTGCTCGTCCCCAAGGAGCAACTCCTGCCGCTTGAGGAGCAGTAGGACCAGATATGCCCGGGAAGGGGCGGGGTCCTGTTCGTTCAGGGGCAGCCCCTCCAGGTCTTGGGGACAGGAGTAGAGGTCACGAAAGAACCAGAGCTAGCTGTGATGCTCACAGTCTGGGTGCAGCAGGCTGAGAACGCACGCCGGCACCAGGGACGGAGCATAGCAGGAAGACGGTAACTTCTCCAGTTTTTGACCGCAGTGGTGCCAGGAGGTGGTCAGAAGCCCCCACTGAGCTGAGCAAACAGTTCAGGCCTGTCTGGGAGGCAGGCAGACGTGGAAGAGGTGGGGGGCGTCCCCACGAGGAGAACGCGGAACCAGACCCAACTGTACCTCGTGCCTCACTTTCCTCACCTGTCAAGCGAGGAGAATCCTGGACCCCACCGCACAGGACTGCTGGGCCCACGCTGGGGCTGGGGGCCTGTTACTTCTGTTCCGCCCTGCCTTCCTGCCCTTTCAGAACTGCCCCTCCTCTATCCATGTGATTCTGATGGGCAAACAGAAAACTGAGGCGCTGCAGCCCCTCCAGGGGTGGGCACGTGGCCTGGCACCTCACTTAGCTGCAGGATGAGCGCGGGACCCCAGCCAGACCAGACCGGGGCCTTTCCAGGACGGCTCCTGGGGCAGTGTCAGCAGCACGAAGGGCACGTCCCGGAAACGTCTGAGGACACCATGGGCAGACTCTCAAGAAGGAGGCTACACCAGGAAAAAAGCCCAGCTCTCCCTTGCCAGAGGCCAAGGCCCCAATCCAGCCGGCCTAGAGCCTGCCCTCTCTAGACTTTCAGTTGTGGATTTTGAGTTTCTGTCACTGGCCACTGTCTTGCTTAATACAGCAGAGCTTAGTAAGTAAGAGCAGCACCCACTTCCTGAAGACAAAAATCACCCCAAATGACACGGTGTGGGGGGGGGGACAATACAGGACAGGAGTCCAGTGAAGAGGACCAAAAGCAAGAGGACTAGAAAAGAGCAAGGTCCCAGAAGCCAGGGAGGCAGGACCATCCAGAGGCACCAGCCCAAACCACTCAGAGGCCACCATAAGGCCTGAGACTCAGCTGCCGGGTGTCGCACCAGGAAGGGTAACAAGGTACACCTTGGGACACCAGCAGGCCTGCCTCACAGCACAGCGGGGCCCGCGAAAACCAGCAGCAAGAACAGGACGTGTTGCTGAGCAGCCCCGGGTCTCAGCTTTCACATCTGTTAAATGGGTCTGACCCTTCCAGACCTTCCAGGGCAAGTATGAGAACCGAGGGCTGCGGGCAAGTGAAGCACATGCAATGGTGAGTCAGCAGGGAAGAGGGGATTAGGCCGAGACAGCGGTACCCTCTGACCAACACGGAAAGAAAAGTCCCGTGACAGCTGGGAGAATTCCAGGTGCTCTGAGAGAGCAGAGCAGCGACCAAAGAAGAGTGAAGTCTGCCAAAACGGGGGCCCTTGGGTTCATCAAGAATCGCTTTCTTGGGACTTCCCTAGCGGTCCAGTGGTTAAGAGTTCGCCTTCCAATGCAGGGGGTAGGGGTTCGATCCCTGGTTGGGGGAGCTAAAATCCCACATGCCTCGCAGTCAGAAAACCAAAACATAAAAAAACCCAGAAGCAATATTGTAACAAATTCAATAAAAGACTTTAAAAATGGTCCACATCAAAAAAAAAAAAACCAAAAAAAAAAACTTTAGGGACTTCCCTGGTAGTGCAGTGGTTAAGAATCCACCTGCCAATGCAGGGGACACGGGTTCGAGCCCTGGTCCGGGAAGATCCCACATGCCACGGAGCAACTAAGCCCGTGCATCACAACTACTGAGCCTGCGCTCTAGAGCCTGCGTGCCACAACTACTAAAGCCCGCGTGCCTAGAGCCCGTGCTCAGCAACAAGAGAAGCCACCACAATGAGAAGCCCACGCACTGCAATGAGGAGTAGCCTCCGCTCTCCGCAACTAGGGAAAGCCCCCGCGCACAGCAACGAAGACGAAACGCAGCCAAAAATAAATTAATTAAATAAATTTAAAAAAAGAATTGCTTTCTCACGATATGCAAAGCCACAGCCACCTGCCTCCCACCCAGGCACAGCAGAGGGCTGGCCACAGTGCACAGCAGAGGAAGGATAATCCCGCTGGGGAGGGAGGCTGGCCAGGCTGCCTCGGAGCAATTTCACAGCAGAGGGGATCAACCCGGAAACACAGGTTTCCCCCACGCCAACAGGCAGGGAGAAAGAAGCTGCACCTGCACCAGAGCTAAAAACCACTTAGAGACGGGAAGTGTGTAATTATATAAGTGGAAAGCCAGGCACATTCACATCCCAGCCATTTGCAGCACAGCTTGGTAATCACCAGATTTCAGGAGCCCCGAATAACAGGCCCTTTCGCACCTTGAGGCCTGCAGGCAAAGCCCCTGCCCCCGCCTCTCCCCAGCCTGCAGAAGGCAGGGCCTCGAAATGTCTCCCGAGGACTCAGGGTTCCCCGAATAGGCGGCTGGGCCTTCTCTTTCACCCGAGTGCGCAGAGGGACACGCTGTCCCCACCACCCCAAATGCCACACCGGCACCACCACCTAACCCACGCTCCAGGACAGCCCCTTAGGAGCCCTCCTTGGCTCCGTCCTCCTCAGGGACCCCACACCCCAGCACAGAGCATGGATGTGAAGGACGCCTGGCTCCGTGCCGCTGACCCCTGCTAGGCTAAGAGCTAGTAAAGTGAACATTAACGGTGACCACCAATATGACAGTTCTCCTCCTCCTGGGCGCTCCCCTGGACACACACACACACACACACACACACGCACGCACGCGCGCGCACACACACACACACACACACGCTCACTCACTCAGCAGGCTAGGCATAGCCATGTGGCTTGCTTTGGCCAAGGAAATGTGCACAGAAGTGCCCCATGTCATTCCTGAGGAGAAGCAGTCGATGGCCAGTGGTCGGCTCTCCAGCCAGTCCTCCTGGTCGTCAGCAGCTGTGGGGGCACGGGGGGGGCACAGACGGCCCCCAAAGCCATCCCACACCCACTCCTGGAAAGAAGCCTGGCTGGGTGGCTATGAAGCCAGGCTGGGAACCAGAAAAAACTCTATTTAAAGAGGACCTTCAGCTTAGCAGTGGCTCTCAACCAGGGCAATTTTGCCCCAAGGGGACATTTAGCAACATCCGAAGACATTTTTGATGGTCAGACCTCGGGGAAGTGCTCCTGACATCCAGAGGGTGGAGGCCCTACAACGCACAGAACAGCCCTTAAACAGAGAATGATCTGCAACACAGCACCGAGAATGAGAAACGCCGAGATGCAGAGGACCAGCCCTGGAGAGTAACGCAGGCCCAGAGGGGACTCTGAATGAGCTATAGAAAAACGTGTTGTTGCAAACCTCTCAGGGATGCCTGTTACTGTAGCCTAACCGGGCCTAACCTGACTGATGAACGCTCGTTGAGGAATCGGGGCTTGTGCCCTCTGTCTACACCCCAAATTCCTAGCACAAGGCATCTGGAGGCGCAGCACACAAGGCATCGGGGGTGGGGGGAGTGGCACAAGTCCCTCCCTTTATCAAACCCCCTCAAGAGAGACCCTATGCTACAAAAACACTCAGGCCTGACCCAAGTCTGTGCCTCTGCGCAAGCTGTCCCCTCTGCTGGAACGCCCCTCCTCCTCTGGCAAAGTCCTGCTCGTCCATCAGGGGAAGCTCAGACATCATACCTGCCGAGAGGCTGCTCCCAGCCCCTTCCCTGGGCAGAAGTAATGGCTCTTTAGCCACACAGCCATGGACACTCAAAAGACTGCTCTGTGCTCAGTTTTGGGCCGTGAGCCCCCGAGGTCTGAGAGTTTGTCCTTTATTCCAGTGCCCCGTGCCCACCACCGACACCCCCCACCTGGCAGGTACTCTGCAAGCACTTCCTGAATGAAAGAGGCTGACAGCCTCCAGTCCATCCCTGAGTGTCCCTGCCCGTCTGCGTCCTCGGCAGCCCGGTTCACTTGTCGATGGTTTCATAATTTGGATTTGTCTTCTCTTGGCAGTGCCAGAAATCGAAATGGCCCAATACAAAGGCAACATACAAAGAGAATTTTAAAGCCAGTGCAAACATTTGAATTGTTTGGACAGCTCCAAGAAAGAACCAGATAAACTGGAAGCTAGCATATGTCTTTTTTTCTTGGGGGGGGGGGTGGCGCGGGTGGGACGTCAGGGGGAATGTAAAACCCTTCCCCTGATTGCAGTCACCACCTCCGGTAACTGAAGACCTTCCCCCATACTAGGTGCCCCACCTGCAGGAGGTGGGCCAGAGGGTCCCGGCAGTGGCATGAGTCAGCGTGTCCCTTCCGACCTAGAACGAGCCCAGGGGATGCCTGGAAGTGGCTTTTCCTCATGAACCCAGGATGTGGGCAAGAGGCAGAGCTAGTGACTCACCTTCCCGGCATCTCCAGGAAGAAAACAGAACCACCAGGGCCAACAGGCCTTTGCTGTGGAGGCGCATGGCAGCACAGGGGCTGAGGCACTTTAAAACCCCACCCCCTCAACTTTCAGGGTGGGGAAACTGAGGCATGGGTGGAGATTACCCAAGAATGTGTTCTGCTGCATCCAAAGTGTCACGTTTCAGATTAGAAATCACCCTGACTTTTCATCTGAAAATAAATGTTGAAATTCCCTTAACGCCTCCACTTTTCAATATAAAAATTCTCTACTTGAAATTCTTTTTAGGTCTTTCACTACCCCCTTGCAGGTGCTAAAATTTTTCCTTCTCATTATTAAGGATGGGCCCTAGGAGCGGGAGACCCACAGGGGCATCAGGAGGGGTTGGTTCCAGCGCTTTCCCCCACCCCCAGCCCCAGCAGTCAGTCGACCTGCCTCAGGGCTAATGACTCAGTCGGTTCTCTTCAGAGCAGTTTCTTATTCCCAGGAATGCGAAGTCTCTTTAACATCAGCCCAGTGAACAAGGTAAGCTCCAGCAGGAAGGGAGACAGGAACCCCTGTGCTGATATTTCTGCCCTTTGGACCCACTGGGGGAGGGAGAAGCCTGCCCAAGAAGTTCTGAATTGTTTTTAGCACCTATCCTCAAGGTGCCACACGCTCTCAAAATAACTGCACAAGTGTGTGTCCCAGGACTGCTTCTGGGACACTGACACTCTTTCACAGGCTGCATTCCAGAGCAGATTAAATATCTCCATCCACCCAGATCCTGCTGCTAGCACTCCCTTACAATTGAAAGCTCCCTCCAGCCCCAGGGCTGGAATCCAAGACCAAGAGAAGGGTTCTTTGAGCCACCATGGTTGGGGCGGGGGTGGGAATCTCTGCCCTGCGCTGTGCTGGAACTCCAAACACAGGAGCACAGAGCTCCCCGTCTGACTCTCATCAGACATTTGCTGGCCACGGGGCCCTTGAACACAGCAAGCCCCTGGGCGATGGCGGTGAGCACGGGAAGGTTTCTGAAGACTGCTGCTTGAGCTGAGCCCCAGGGGTGGCCAGGAGGGGGGCTGCCAAGGCGTACCAGGAGAAGGCTGCCACTACAGCTGGGGCAATGCCAGGGCCTCTGGGCACTGGGGTTCCCTGGGCCCCTCTGCCATAAGCACCAAGGCTGCTGTCACATCAAAGCAAAGGTGAGGTTAGCCCCATCCCCAATCTCTGAAAACTTAAACCACAAGCACCTTATTCAAATACTTCCCCAACCCCCAACTACTTTCAGGATAGGGGGTTGGGAAGACAGGCCCAGGGAGTCAAGTAACAACCTTACCCATTGGTCTGTGACTAAGGGCAGGGAGTCAGGGCCTGGCTCTGACCTTGACCTAGTCCCTCCTGACAGGTTCTGAAAAAGGCGGTGCATCAGAACAGTATATTCATTTCCTATTGCTGTTTTAACAAATTACTACAAAGTAGGGCTGAAAATAACACAAATGTATTCTCTTGCAGCTCTGGGGGTCAGGAGTCTAAAATGCGTCAGCAGGGCCGTGCTCCTCCTGGAGGCTCTGGGGAGAAATCATGCCTTTGCCGTTTCCAGTTCTAGAAGCTGCCTGCATTCCTTGGCTTGTGGCCACATCATTCTGACCTCTGCTTCCACTGTCACATCTCCCTCCGACCTTCCTCTTATAAGGACCCCTGTGATGACACTAGGCCCTCCCAGATAATCCAGGATAGTCTCCCATCTCAAGATCCTTGACCTTAATCACATCTGCAAAGTCCCTTTGCTACTTAAGGGACCATATTCACAGGTTCTGAGGACAACTGGGCGGAGGGGGACATTATTCTGTCTAGCCCAACAACAAGGCTCTCGCAGCTCTGCCACTCCGGAATCTCAGACACTCTCTCAAAGTGCCCACATGTGGGCTGGTGGCAGATTAAGATTTGTCCAGAGGTTCGTTGGGGGTCTCGACAGTCACCAAGGAGGAGGCTGGGGCTCAGCCCGCGCAGTGCCCGCAGGACTCCAAAGGGGCAATGGATATAACCAAACACTGACATGGGTCCCTGATGGGAAGAGGCACCCAGGGCCTGGGTGGCGAAGACCTAAGGCCCCAGGCCTGGAAGGCTTGGTTGTAAATTGGGGGAAGCGGTGATATTCCTGACCCTTGGGTCCACCTCAAGGTCTATGAGAAATGCCCAGACCACTTAGGCCTCCCCACCCTCCGCTCCAAGGCCACCTGGCTCCAGCGAAGGCCACAGCTCCAAGCTGCCAAGTGGATGCAAGAGACACTCTCCAAACTCAGGCGTTTGGGGCCTGAGCCCAGCACCTAGGCACACCGGGGCCAGTGAGGGCCTGCAGAGCCCCCTTTTACAGGCCCGGGGTATCAGGCCCTGGCCCCTGCCCACTTCAGATGCACTGAGCGGCAAACTCTAGAAACAGGCAGTGGCTTCACCTGGTGCCTCTGAGACCCTCAAATTTCAGGGAAGGTTCCAAAGGCCTGGATACAACCCAAACAAATGATTGGCAACACCTGTAATTCCTGAGCCCCTCACTCCCCACTCAAGGAAAATGGGGATCGAGGAAGAGGCAAGGGTAGGAGGCAGGGGCCAGGAGGGGCTATGAGATGGGCAACAATGACCACTTAGCATTCATTTCAAAGGCTGCGTTAGGGGGTGTGACTGTCCTATTTCTTCAAGTGAGGACATTTAGAGAGGTTAAGAAACTCACCCAAACATTATGCTAAGTGAAAACAGCCAGAGAGAGAAGGACAAATACTGCATGGCATCACTCCTAAGTAGAATCTTAAAAAAAAAAAAAAATCAAACTCAAAGAAACAGAGAACAGAATGGTGGTTTCCAGGGGCTGGGGGTGCGGCTGGGGTCAGGAGGAAATGGGGAGAACTTGGTAAACAGACAAACTTTCAGTTATCAGAAGAATATGGTCTGAGGATCTAATGAATAATACAGTGACTATAGTTGACAATACTGCATTATATAACTGAAATTTGCTGAGAGTAGAACTTCACTGTTTTCACCAAGAAAAGGGAGTAAATATGTGAGGGGATAGATGTGTTAATTAACTCAATTAATCCTTCCACAATGTGGAATATCGAATCATCACACTGTATACTCTAAATATATTACAATTTTGTCAACTATACCTCAATAAAGATGGAAAAAATACATATGTATTGCAAAAACAAAAAGAAAGAAAGAAAAGAAAAGGAACTCACCCAAAGACTCACAGCAAACAAGCAGAACCACAGCCTAAGGTCTGGTCTGTCAGCAAAGACCATCCTTGACCAGCGATCTATGAGGGTGCGGGTCCAGCCAGGTCTGCTAGGGGTGAAGCTTCTGGGATTTCCGGAGGAGGAACTGTTCTGGACAGACCTGCCTCTGCTCCCCCACCTAGCCCAGCCACTGCCCCAAGTCTGGGCTGAAATCCTTCCTCAGACCCCTGACCTCCAGGAGCCTGGAGGAGGGGTGTCATGGCCCCTGGGAGGCCTGAGGAGCTGTGACTGGCCACAGGCATCCCGAGACCACTGTGCAGTGGGGACAGGACACGCCTGGGTCACCCAAGGCCCAGAAGCAAGGGGAGCCGGCATGCCTGTTTCCCCCCCTCCAAGGGGCGGACAGCTCCTTCTGGCCACGGTGTCACCTGAAATCCTCACTTTCCAAGCAGGAGGAACCCCTCCTACAAAGCAGAGGGACAAGGAGGCAGATTTTGGCTCAACTGTAGGAGAGGCTGCCGGCTCCCCAAGGAAGGCTGTCCAGGCAGGTGGCGACTGCCCCGTGGTGGGATGGACTCAAGCCAAGGCTGGCTGCCCGTGTCACAGAGGGGAGACAGGTACATGGGGAAGGGGATGGGGCTAACGTCTTAGGAGGCCTTCCCCATCTCTAAACGTTTCTGACCCCCAAGGAGAAGGAGCAATTGGCCCTCTGGGCCCCCCGAGGAGGACAGAATGAGTCCGGGGCCCCAGAGGACCCCACCACCAAAAGCTGAAGCCCAGAGCCTCCTCCCTGCAGGCAGGCACGTGCCCCACCTCCTTCCTGCCCGGCCTCCCACCCTGCCAGGCTCTGCAGCTGGGAGCCATGGCAACAGGCCCCAAACAGCCCGAGAAAGCCCTCCGAGAGCCCCACGCAGGGTGTCACAGCAGCCGCCAACCCGAAGCCAAGAGCCGGGGCCCTGGGCAGAAGTGAGAAGCACCGAAAAGAGGAAGCCCCGGGTCCAGCCAGAGGAGAACGCTTCAGTGCCAGCAAAGGGCAGCCTCCCCGCCCCAAGAGACACAGCCCTCCGTCCCGAGGGCCGCCGTCCTGCCGACCCCACACACCCCCCAGGGGTCCAGCCTGCGACCCTCTACATCTAAGACGTGACTCATCCTCTCCCTGCCCCCCCACTCCTTCAGCTGCCCACGCCACACCCCCAGCATTCAAGACCTCTGCAGCAGGTGCCCACCTCCTCATGCACCCCGTCTGCTCCCAGCACACCTGACTCCGTGCCCTCCCCCACCTGCCCACGCTGGAACATCCCCACCCCTGCCCACCATCCACAGCACTGGAAGCCTCTTCCTCACACAGAGGGCAGCCCAAGAAGAAGGTGGCCGAGGAGCCCAAGGAGATAAACCCCAGCTGGAAGGGCCAGTAAAGAGTGCCTTCTCCTGACCTGGGTGCCCCCTTACGTAAGGACAAAGCACACAGCCCACTCTGTTCCAGTCCTTGTTGGGGAGTGGGGGGCCCGCTTCCCCGAGGCAGGACGTTAACCTGCTGGACAATTCTCCAGGAATGACCTTAACTGCCAGGATAAGAACTCAAGATACAGAACTCAAGGGTCCAATTTGCAGGAGGTGGGGAGAGGAGGCTGTCTTTTTTCTTTTCTTTTTTTTTTTTTTGGCCAAGGTTTTCTTAAACCAGATTCTTCCTGATGGCTTGCTTTCCATCCAAGGCATTCTTTTACTCATTCATTTATTTCATGCCTATTTCTTCAGCACCTACCACATGCCCAGCATGGTGGACACACACAGTCCTCAAGGAGCTTACAGCATAGAGGGGAGGGTGAACAAGCAAACAACTGAAGTAAGTACAACAAGCTGTGACATGTTCTGAAAGGAACACTCGAGGGACTGACAGAGAAGAGGGGACTGTGCTGAGATCAAAAGGCTGAGGAGCAGCCAGATGTGTGGTGGGGGGAAGAGCCTGCAAAGCAGCAGGAACAGCATGTGCAAACGTCCTGAGGTAGAGGGAGCTGAAGAACTCAGAAAAGATCATGGAGGCTGATCCATGGTGAGGATCGAGAGGGGCAGGAGGTGTGCCTGGGGCCCTGAGGGGCTGTTTTTGTACCATTTGCTTCCCTGAGCCAAAAAATTTTCTTTCTGCTTAAGCTCATCTGAATTGGGTTTTCTGTCACTTGCATCCACAGAATCCTACAACATCCAAACCAACACATCACATTCTATCACCTTCTCCACCAACCTGAGCCTCAATCTTGAAAGCAAACACTCCCACCCATCCAGTCGCCCAAGCCAGAGCCTGCACCACCCTCCACTTCTCTCCCGCTGTCCCATCAGTCACCAAAGAAAGGTTTCATTTGGGCCTCTAGACAGCCGAGGGCTGGTGGTCCCTCTCCCAGGGAGGTGGCCTACTGCATGCTGGGAGGAGGGGCAGGAAGAGAAAAGCAGATGGTCCCTTGGCTGAGGGAAAAAGAGAACCCCCAATAACACTGGCTGGCTGATTGCATGTAATTATGAAAGAAGAACGTTATTTAAAATTAGCTTCCCAAATGCGAATATAATTTCAAGCGTCCCTTGCAGTGGGGTTACAGTGTCAGCCCAAGGAATGTTTTACCACCAGCACAGATCATTCAGGCCCCTGAAGGCAAAAAATAACGAAGCCAACAGGGGCACCAGTGCTCCCCGAGAACCACTCCCAGCTGCCCAGGGGAAGCACCAGCCCAGGAAACCCAGCCCAGAACCAGCCCAGCTCCCCTCCACATCTGGCTCAGGGCCCTCCCCGAGAAGGCAAGAGGCATGTCTTTCTTCTTTTTTTCTCTATCTTTAGGGTCTTTGATGTTCAGACTCAAATCCCAAGAGCAGCCAGTTAATAATAACAAGGACAGCTTCAGTCTCTATACGCCTCCTATACCCAGGTGCTCTACTCTGTGCCTCAGTTTTCCCATCTGTAAACTGGGCGTGACAATGGAGTGTAATTCACAGCGTGCTGAGGACTGAATGACGCCCGGGCAGCCAGTCAACAAGCCTCCCTCTCCCACTGAAGCCTCAGAACAGCACTGCCGGCTCTACAGACGTGGAACCTGACCCTCAGAAAGGCTACACGAGCTCTTTGGCTAGTGGCTGAGGAGCAGGGATGCAAACCCAGTTCGGCCTGAGTCCAAACTCCTCAGTGTGCCCCTCCTGGCCGAGCTGCCAGGCCAGCGTGCACTCTGACCTCAGCCCGCAGCCCGGCTCTCCCCAACCTTGGCACACAACCCTCTTCGGGACTCTGGGCTTTAAAACGCCACGGGCTCTGGCTGGGCGGCTGACTTCCACTATTCCGCTCTCTCCCCAGGGGATGCCTTTTAGCTCTGGGCCCTCTGCCTCCTAGGGTCCCCCCATTTAATACACAAGAACCAAGGCCCAGAACTGAGAGGGACTTGAGGTCACACCCAGGATAAGCCTGGAGCTCAGGAGGTGGCGGGCACCATACTGGCATCCCCAGTCCGCACCAGCACCCAAGGAAGGGAAAGGCTATAAGAGCCCCATTTCAAAGATGAGAAAATCGAGGTTTGGAGAAGTATAAAGGGATAGGTTCAGGGTCTCCAACAAGGGCACAGGAGAGCCATGACCCCCAGGCCAGAGAACCAGCCACACGGAGTGCCCACAAGCACACTGCCATGCGGGCCTCGACGGATGTGTGAGGACAGTGCGCCACCAGAGCGGCCACCAGAGCAGGCCAGACCCACACCTGGTGGCTGGGTGGCAACAAAGCCAGCCTAGCAGTGGTTCTCACTGGAAGCAATTTTGTCTCAGGGGACATATGGCAATGCCTGGAGACATTTTTGGTTGTCACAATGGGGCGAAGGGGTGGCACCCAGTGGCTGGAGGCCAGGGATGCTGCTGCGTCCCACAATCCACAGGACAGCCCCTGACAAGCAGAAGGATCCGGCCCGACACGTCAATCGTACGAAGGCTGAGGAACCCTGAGCGACAGAAATCTGTGAACAAGGATTTGGACCTTCCTGGACATGGGGTTGGTTCAAAACAACAAGACTTTCAAATAAATAAATATGCATATGTGTGTGTATTTATGCAAATATGGATATAGGTATGCACACGTGTTTTGCTTGCATTTGCCAGAATATCCTGGAAGCATAAAAAACTAGAAACAATTCCAAGGGGGAAGCTAGGGGTGAAGGGGCACAGCTAGGACGAGACCCTTTGCACTCTAAGTCCTTTCTTGCCTTTTGATTTGAATCGTGTGACTATACTGTCTATTTCAATACATTTATAGCCTCTGAAAATAAAAAAATAACACTTCCCTGCATGTAGAGTCTCTTTCAACTATCCAGCCTCTGGTTTGAAAGCCTCTGGAGCAAGACGATCTGAGGTCAGCCTTCCCAAATGTCTTCCTGACAACGCCGTGACTAGATCCTGGATTCAGATGCCCACAGAGGCACAAGGACAAACCCCAGAGAGTTCCACACACCCCCTGATCTGCCCCTCCGAGCCTGTCCCCACAGGGCAGGGCTCCCCACCCCCAGCTCTCTCCTCTTCACACTTGCCACCACCTGTTGCCCCCAAAATGACGCTCATAAAAGCAGGACTCTCTTTACTTCTTTTTTTTTAAATTCATTCATTCATTCATTCATTCATTTATGGCTGCATTGAGTCTTCGTTGCTGTGCGTGGGCTTTCTCTAGTTGCGGTGAGCGGGGGCTACTCTGCGTTGCGGTGCGCAGGCTTCTCACTGCGGTAGCTTCTCTTGTTGCGGAGCACAGGCTCTAGGCACGAGGGCTTCAGTAGTTGTGGTATGCAGGCTCCAGTAGTGGTGGCACGCAGGCTCAGTAGTTGTGGCTCGTGAGCTCTGGAGCGCAGGCTCAGTAGTTGTGGCGCACGGGCTTAGTTGCTCCGTGGCATGTGGGATCTTCCCGGACCGGGGCTCGAACCCGTGTCCCCTGCACTGGCAGGTGGAGTCTTAACCACTGCGCCACCAGGGAAGTCCCAGGATTCTCTTTACTTTCACGACCCACAGCCGTGCATCTATGGACTCAATACCCACTTCCTGACCCGGTAAGCAGATGAACAAGCACCCAAGTCTGGGGGGCAGGCCCGACCTCATTCACAGAGGACAGGCCCCCCGGTTCTGGAGCCCCAAGAGCAGAGCTGCCCACTGCTCTCAGTCCTTCGCAGGAAGTCCTCTAGACCTTCAACTACCCCAGTGAGGAACCTGAGTGCAATGAACACCCCAAATCCTACACAACTTCCTCCCCCTGCTGCCCCTACATGGTCGGGCCTTGGCCTAACTCTCCCTCCCCTCCCCCAGCCCCACAGCCAGGGGTCAGCAGGTTTCCACACAGTGCTTCTCAGACGTGAGTGTGTAACGTGCACAGGCACCTCCCGAGGACCCCGCCACAAAGCAGATTCTGCTCAGCGGGCCGGGGGCAAGCGGGCTCCTGCCACAACCTGAGCATGAGGTCCTCAAGCGTCCCCAGCCACCAGCCCAGTTCACCGCCATCTGCCACCGCACCCTCTGGACCCCCGTCACCTCTCGCCTGGACAACCATGGGTGCCTCCCCCTCCCCACACCCAGAGCCCACCTCCGATCTGTCCTCCATGGGAGCTGGCCAGTGGCCCAGCTCACATGCCTGCTGGGGCTCCCACAGCCTTCGGGACAGGCCCAGACTCCTGCAGGGATGGCTCACGGGGTCCTGTGCCACCTGACCTTGACTCAAGCCTGCCCCAAATGCCAAGGTCCAGATGGACTGGATGGCACTGGGCTCCTGGGATGCTCCCTCCAGCGTCCATGGCCTCGCTCCACCCCTCCCAGCAGGGAGGCTCTGGGGGTCACCCAGCTCTAACTCTGAGGGGTCCAGTAGAGGTCACTTAGCCTCAGCAAGAGCCTCCAGTCTCCGTTTCCTCCTTGGTTCAGGCCTGAGGACCTGTGGGGTCTCCTCCTCCCCGCCTCCCGGAGGCCGGGGGTGGGGCAGGGGGAGAGGGGGAGGGGGGCAGGGGGCGGGGTTGCCAGGCAGGGGACGGAGGCAGACAGAGGAAGGTAGCTGCTCTGCGCTGCTTCCCAATGAGAAAGAAAGGAAACAAGCAGCAGGGCTGTATCTGTCGGTCTGCTCTGGAAACTCATCTGTGCCCACAGCTCAGAGGAGGCTAAGAGGGACGTCCCCCCACCCCTGCACACCACCCCTCGCCTAAATCAACAAGAGGCTGTCAGACGGGCTCGCCCTCCAGGACCCCGTTTAAAAGCCACCATTTCATCATCAAGTGCTTGCCATGTGCTAAGTGCCATCCGTGGACCTCTTGTCCACTCACTGGCCCTGCAAGTGGGGGGACTGTCACCATCCCCAAGAGAAGCTCAGGGACTTGCACGGACCTCCCAGCAGGGCAGCCAGAATCTGCGCCAGGGGCGAGGGGGAACCTCCAGGCTCCAGGCTCCTCACCACACCTGTTCACCTGCACAGCCATACCTGCCGCTCACAGAGTGGGGATGCGCATCAGAGGTGCTCCTTCCCCTGTACCCCACCTCACTGCTCTCTAGATGCTCATCAGCCCAGGCTTCCAGTGGCTCTCTGCAGCCCCCATCTGCCCCTGACCCGACATGTCCAGAGTCCCTGTCTGAGGACCCCTGACCTCACAGATCACACCTTCCCACATGCCGGCTCGCTACGTGGACTTCCTTAAATCCACACTCCTCTGTCCAGTGAGCTCCTCCAGACCCTCAAAGACCCAGCGGAAGCCTTCCTGGCTCCTCCTAGACGGAGAAAACTGCCCCCGCCCCCCACCACTACTGCTGTTCCGAACATGAGCACAACTAGCGTAACCCTTCAAGGCTTCTATCTCCCGCACACAGCTGAGCCCCCGGGTGCTCCCAGCTTAGTACCGGCTCTAACCCAGACCCACAGCACCACCGATAACACCACCTCCACAACTTTAATACCATACGCCTCCCGTTTACCAAGGAACCTGGGATGGGGTACTTCCAACATTTATAAATAAATAAATGCGGCAGGCGGTGAACGACAGGGCTTTACATTCGTTATTTCAACTGACACATCAACCGTGAATGTTAAAAAGTGCTTTGCTTATCCTACAGATGTAGGAACTGAGGCTCAAGAGAAGTTCAACAACAGAGCTAGAAAGTGGCAGAAGCAAGGTTGAAACCCAGGTCCCTCCTTCCAAAGCCGGCTCTGGGCACTTTGTTATTCAGGTGGAGGGAGGGGAGCCCAGGCTGCCCCAAGCATACAGGAGAAGTGTCCCTGTGACCGCCCAGCCAGGAGGACGGCCTGCTCCAGGACACAGTCACACACACAGGTCCTCGCCCACCTGAGGGCTGAGCACGGCCCCGGGGCGCAAGGAGCCAATGATTTTCAGCTGACATTTAACATTCTCAAGAATAACACGCACAGACAGCCTCAACACCTTGCCCTGGAGCTCTGAACACCGCCCAAAGCTTTCAAAGCGTCATCCATGTTCAAGGGCCATCTTGTGGGGTGATTGGATGGGAGTCTTTGCTGTCCCCTCTCACATAAATAGAACTCAAGCGGCACGCCACGGCGTGGGCAGCCCTGAAGAATCTGGCTCCCTCCCTCTACTGCTCCCTCCCTCACACCTCACAAGCCTGGCTCCAGCCAAGCCTTCCTCCCTGCTGCTCCACAAACACACCAAGCTCCTTGGCCCTAAGGCACCCCAGGGCCTTTGCACTTGCTCCTCCCCCTGCCTGAGATGCTCCAGACTCTCCACAGCTTGCTTCTCTCTGACCAGTCAGGTCACAGAAGGAGTCTCTCCTTTAGAAAGGCCTTCGCTCACCACCCTGGGGACAGTCCCCAGATGGCTTCACATCACTGCTATCACTTCATTTCCTGTTCCCTCCTGAAATCACCCCTTTACCTCACTGGCTGACATGTCTGTTGCCCACACACACCTCCCCCCATGGACCGGAGCTCCAAAGGACGAGGCCTTTTCCATCCTGGCCATCCGCACCCTTTGCAATGACTTTGCCGCTGCGACCAAGCCAGCAGAGTGGCACTAGTATCACTGTCCCAATTTCACAGACTAGAAGACCGAGGTTCACACAGTTAAGCTCTTTGCCGAAGGTCACAAAGCTAATAAGTCGCGGAGTGGATACTGGACCGAGCCGTGTCTCCCAAAATGTCTTCTCTAAGATGCTAACATGTCAAACGCAAAACGCTACGTCAAAGACAATAAGGTTTCTTTCTGGCAAGATGTCTTAGGATCTCTAATATGCTATTGTATGTTTTAAACCTCCAGGTATGCACTGCTCCCCAAACTTATGTGACCATGGAACTGCTCGTTGGTGGGTTATCTTGTAGAAATCTTACAAGATAATTGTTCTAAAGAATACTTACACGTCATCCTTCCTGAAAATCTAGGCCAACTGTGTCAAACACGCAGCTTTCACCTGGGATCCATAGAACCTTTGCTTCAGAGAGCCTGTGGCATTCTCTGTGTTTTGGTATATGTGTATTATTACATGTCATTTCTTCAGAATAGGATCTATAGCTCTCATCAGAATCTCAAAGATCTCCACAACCTCTAAGAAAGGTTAAGAAGCAACTGTTCTACAGAAACAGGTGATTTATGTGACAGCCTCAATATTTCCCTGAGGAAATTCCATTTTTGCACTAAAAAAAAGAAAAGAAAAGAAAGAGGTGAAGTTCATTTTTCTCACCCCCTGAATCCGGGTGGGCCTTGAACCTTGTTTGGCCAACAGACTGTGGTGGGGAGACCAGGCCTCCAGAGGCCTTGGAAACGCCCATTGTCTTGGACCCCTGCCCCCTGGATAAGAGCACACACCCAGGCAGCCTGCTGGGCGATGAGACACTTCATGGCCGGGTCACCCCCATCACCCTGGCTGAGCAGAGGCCAAGCCGCAGAAGCAGAGATCCTGACTGACCAGCCGCTGACCGCAGATACACAAGGGAGCCCAGCCCGCACCGCCGCACCGAAGAGCAGTGAGCTCACAAGTGGTTACTGTTTAAAGGCGCTACGCTGGTGCTGGTTTGTTATTCCACAATAACTGATAAAACTCTTACTTACACGTAATGGAATCAGAAAGGGAAGCAAGGCAATTATATTCACAATGATATCCAATGCAGCATTATCCACACCCGCAAGAAAACTGGAAATAATCTAACTATTCAATCATAAGATTATATCTCAATATATCACAGCGTAGACACCCAACAGAGCTATCACATAGCAATGAAAAAGGACCATCGTCTATTGTACTTTATTTTCAGGTGGGGTAACATCATTGGGATTATGTTTTAAGTCCTTAGCATTTTTGCCAGCAGGCGGGGGACAGGGTAGGGAATGATGACACTTTTATTATCTTTTAAGATATTTGGTTTATGAAAAGGAAAATTAAACTATAAATACATGATCATATTGATTATGTAAGTCCTTAGCGTTTAAGGATCATACTAAATTACATATGAACTATGGCTGAGATGTTCTTCAAAATAATACGAGGGAAATAAATAAAACAAGATGAGCCATAAGTTAATAATGGTTAATACTTGGTATGGGGGGAGGGAGTTCATTTTATTATTCTTTCTTTTATACATGTTGGAAATGTTCATAATAAAATTTCATAAAAATTTTTAAAAGATCACTCTAAAGACTGTAGCGGGACTTCCCTGGTGGCGCAGTGGTTAAGAATCCACCTGCCAATGCAGGGGACACGGGTTTGAGCCCTGGTCTGGGAAGATCCCACATGCCGCAGAGCAACTAAGCCCGTGCGCCATAACTACTGAGCCTGCGCTCTAGAGCCCACGAGCCACAACTACTGAGCCTGTGCTCTAGAGTCAGCAGAGAACAACTACTGAGCCCGTGTGCCACAACTGCTGAAGCCCATGCACCTAGAGCCCGTGCTCCACAACAAGAGAAGCCACTGGAATGAGAAGCCCGCGCACCGCAACGAAGAGTAGCCCCCACTCGCTGCAACTAGAGAAAGCCCGTGAGCAGCCAAAGATAAATAAATAAATAAATGAGTTTATTTCTTTATTTTTTAAAAAAGACTGTAGCAACATGGAATTAGTTTACACTACAAGGCTGTGTGCAGAAAGCAAAAATCAAAAAGCTACCCATACAATGTTTTCAACTCTGCAACTTTACATACAAAAAAGGAACTAGACGTGGTGGGGTGAGGAGTAGAGGAATGATTTGTCTCTTCAAATTTTGCTTTCATGGTGTTACACTGTCTTTACAGAGGACCAAAAATGCCAAGAGAAAAGATGACGTTCTTTCATTTCCTTCAGCTGGGACTCAGCATGAGTGAGGGGCTGGCTGGTGGGGGACCCTACCCAGAAGCACGTGGGGCTGGGAAGGAAGAAGACTCTGATGGAAGCAGCTGAGGAAATCCAGACTTGGCGGAGCTAGAGAGGACCCCCTCCCCCCACCAACCGGCCCCAGCAAGAGTGCTGGGTTAGGAGGTTATCAACCAAGATTGGTCCTTCCCAGTTTAAGGGGCCACACCAGCTACCCCTTCCTTTGACCAGTTTTGAGATCACAGATGATATTCAGCTCTCTAAATATTCATCTCTAGGCAGAAAAAAAAATTATTTGGGGAAGAGCGTAAATTATAATCACGTGTCACGTGTCAGAGACCATCACGTGTCAGAGACCACGTCCACCAATTCAGCCATCACCTCCTCTGATCCCCCGAACTTCCCAGCTGGGTGCTAATGTGCCCACTTTACAGACGAGGAAAAGGAGGCCCATCACCTGCCCCAGGTCAGTCATGCCCTGGGCACTGGGGCTGGGTTCAGGAGCCAGCGGCAGGCCTGGACCAGCACACCTGTTGGCTTCCTTCCAGGCAGCACCTCCACTAAGGGCCACATGTATGTGGGGCAGGAGGTAGAGACCCACACACACTGAGGACCCCCAGCCTTAGATGGATGGCAACCCCTGTACAACCTCTGTCAGGTGAGATGCTACTGACTGAATGTTTGTGTCCCCCCAAAATTCATGTTAAAGCCCTAACCCCCAACGTGATGGTATTGGGATGGGGGGGGCTTTGGGGAGGTACTTAATGTTAGATGAGGTCATGAAGGCAGAGACCCCACAATGGGATTACTGCCCTTACAAGATGAAAAGACCAGAGCTCTCTCCCCGCCACGTGTGGACACAGAGAGAAGGTGGCCATCTATGAACCAGGAAGTGGACCCTCATTGGGAACCAAACTGGCAGGCACCTTGATCTCGGACTTCCCAGCCTCCAGAACTGTGACAAATAAACGTCTGCTGTTTACGGTGCCCAGCCTATGACATTTGTTACGGCCGCCCAAGCAGACTAAGGGAGAAGGCAAACCATGAGCCCCGGGGCAAGCCTAGAACCCCCAAGAGAAACTGACAAGGGGTCTTTTTCAAGCTTGAGGTTGTACTAAAACAGAAGAGTAAAGCCATGTTCATATAGTATTTCCTAGGCAATGACAGTTCAACATCTGTACAAGTATAGAATCACCCATAAGCTGTATGAAACGAAAAACAAAAGGTAATTGTATGAGAGCATGGATAATGGCCATCACTGTTTCAGAAACAAAAAAGGGGGCTGTGCATGTGTGTGTGTGTGCGTACACAAGTGTCTGAGAGGACAGGCGAGAATGTGGTAACACGGCGGCCTCCAGGGCCTGGGGTGAAGTGTAAGGGAGACCGAGTTTTCACTGCACGCTCTTAGGTGTGGTTTAAATTTTGATCACGTACATTATTCTTTTTTAACAAAAGCTTTTTAGTGCTATTCACAAGTCAGATGTAAACCTGCCCACAAGAAACTATGGAATTTTCATGCAGACAAGTCACTGACCTGCTCCGGCTTGGTTTCTGTTTTCAAGTGCTGTTTTTAATCAGCTGATAAACTGAAATGACCCCTCCTCGCACCCTCACATAACAGACCTGAGGAGCTGACAACTCGGGCCCAAACGGCAGTCCGACCAGCTAAACCAGAAGTATTCGCTCCCTGGGACCTCCGAGTTGGGGGCCCTCAAACAGGGACTCTGATGAAGGCCACACAGCTCGACAGTGAGAATGAATGAGACAGACGTGAGCTTCCTGACCCGGCTGCTTCATCACACAGCCCCAGGAAGCTACCGGGGGGCTGACAGATGTCAGTCCAGGCCTGCAGTCCACGGTGGCCACAGCAAAGGGGAGGGCCCGGGACAGCCTTCCCTTACACTGTTTTCCCACCACCACTACCTCTATCTACCTGCCACCAAAGGCCACGCCACTAACAAGAACCGCTGGCCTATGAGAATTGGGGAAGACCCAAGTAGAGGCACCCGGCAGGCAGGGCAAGGGCACTGAGCAGGGCACCCACCGGCTTCTCCAGGGGTCCTTGCTCCCCCACTGGTTCCAGAAAGGAACCATCAGGGACCAAAACCCCTCACCAGGCCCTACCACCCTGAGCCTTCTCCCGGCCTCCAGCCCTGCCCCTTCGCCAGGGGCCCTCAGGACTGGGGCCCTGAGGTGTGCAGGGCCTGGGTGTGTGGCCACCAGTCACTTCCTCCCCTTCCAGGAGGAACCACTCCCAGCAGGCCTGCTCGGGTGCGGGAGAGCAGGCAGGAGGGCTCGCGTCCCGCGCTAATGCTCCCCTCGGCGGGAGGACTGAGCCCCCGGGCCAAAGTTCACAGCAGCGAAATCCCGCAGGCTCCCGGGAAAAAGGCACCCAAACATTCCCCGGCATGCATGGGGCAGGGCCAGACGGCAACAGGGCGACGGCGTGTTTACGTAACGCAAGACTGTCTCACCCCAAACACTCGGTGTGAAAACAGCCTCTGCACAAGGCCCCAGACCCCATCCCTCAAGGCAGGGTTACATAAGCCCTTCCTCCAGGATGCCCCTGTGTGACCACTGGGCTCAGGGCCCTCAGAATCTGCCTGCGTCCGACTGGCCGTGGGAATGAACCAGCTCGGGTTTGTTTGAGGGGAAAGAGGAAGCCAGGGGCCCAGCCTCAGGCTCTCACTCGTGGAGGTGGCCGTCACTCCCCCCCGGGAACAGTGCCCTGGCCCCGGAGCCCAGAACCAGGGAGTATCCCCACTTCCCCTGGCTGCCCAGCGGCCAATCCCACTGTCTTCAGGGCAGTCCCCAGCTTCCCGCGTGGGGTCCACCCAGCCCACACGCAGATCACGTGGTAGGGAACGGGGCACTCCCCCGGCCCCAGCACCTGGCTGACATCTATGTGGCCCAGGCTGACCTACGTCCCAGGTGGAGGGAGGGCCTGAAGCCACCAGCCCGGGTCTGCATCCCGGTCCTGCCACCGACCAGCTGTGACCCTGGGCTAGTTATTTAACCTCTCTGTGCCTTCACTCCTTCTGTTAGGAAACAGGGGTACTAAAAGCCCACACCCTCATGGGGTGTAACGCAGCTCAAAGGAGATAACACACAAGGAACTCGGCACTCAGAATAAAGGTCAGTTGTGAGGACTCACCTTGTATCACGTGGGCCTGAGAATGGAGCCACACGAGGGAGGCCAGGGACCCAGAGAGACTGGGTCCCGAGGACACTACGAGAGCCCCTGAATCCACCTATACCTGAAGCCAGACCTCTGCATGGAGTTACCACTTACAGGAGCCCCTTTATTACTGAACCCAGTTGGCACTGAGGCTTCTACCGAAACCAAGACACTGCTGCCACTTGCAGAAATCAGTCAGACAATCGCTCTTCTGCTCAGATCATTAACTTCATCCCAGCAACTCTCCACGTCTGTTGGTTGATTGAGAGAGAGAAGCCTGGAGGACACGGCTGCCCCGGCTGCCCCACTGGGTCCTCCGGCAGTCCCACTGGGTCCTCCGGCAGTGAAGACAGATTTGCAGGCACCTGGCCAGTCCTCAGGTCTCACTCCCAGGGGAGTCCCCATTCCCCCCACCCCAGAACTGTCCATGTCCCATATGCCTACCCGCCCAGCCCCCCGCCCTTCCCAGGGGAGCAACCCAAATCCAAAGAGCTTACCCTTTTGGCATTCCTGGCAAGGTTGGAGGAAGGACAGGAAAGACCACCAGGCTGGGGGTCCTACCCCCAACTGCCTGGGCCCAGGAACCAAAAGAACTCATCCTGGACGAGGCGGGGTCTGCCAACAATGGTTCAGAATGGAACAGAAAAGAATAGACCCTGGCCTCACATCCGACCCGCGGTTCCCCAGAAGTCAGAGGAGAAGCACCTGTGGGCTCCAGGGCTCAGAACCAGCACATCGGGCCGATCCCCTGTGTGCACGAACCATCAAGGCTGGACTCTCTGAGCTGCAAATCCTCACCTGCAAGGACCCCTTCTGGCTCCGAGGTTTTGGGAAATTCCTCCTCTCAGGTGGCGGACCTCCGCATCTCACCAGCAGGGGAAGTTTACTCTCCATCACCCATCGACACAGAGGGCGTGACTACAGGTTGGGGGCGTGAAGGGCAGCCCTCCCCTGCTTCTGTCAGAGATGGCCTCTGGCCTGAACAAGAAAGGAGCAAGTTTGTGTGCTGAGCCCCTCCTGTGCGCACGCACGAGGCTGATTCTTATCAAGGAGGAAATTAAGACCCGGAGAGGGGCCAAAACACACCCCGGTCACCCATCCAGTAAGAGGCTGGGTCAGCCTTCACATCCCACCACTGACCAAGATACACACTGTCCCTGGGACATCACAAGGAATCCAGCACAGCCCTACCTAAGCGGCTTCCTAAGCGGAAACTCAGCTTGCCCATCTTCTTCCCAGATGTGAGGGCTGCTTGGACATAAGCTCCTCGTCAACAGCTCCATCACCCCTTAATGGCTGACTCTGAATAACAGAGTTACCAGTTGCCCACCAAGAGCCAGGCTCTGCGCTACAAAACACTCAAGCTGCCTCAGCTCACCCAATCTGCAGAACTATTCTGCTGCAGGTTGGTAGAAAACTCCCATTTCAGGTATAGAAACAAAAGCCTCAGAGAGGTTAGGTGACTTGGCCCAAAGTCACACAGCCAGAACCCAGCACCCCAGCCTGCAAGTTCCTGCTCCGGATCTCAAAGCTCTTTCACAAGCATCCCCCCACTTCTGAAGCCAAGGAATGGCTCCAATGAGAATGTTCCCAAGAGCCTTCCAGGCTTTTGGGGTCTTTCCAAGGTGCTTCCAAAACCCTCTACCTTCAGTAGAAAAAGCACCAAGGTGACCCCAAAAAGGGACATGCATGGCAATTTAAACAGAAGAGTAGGCCATGGGGCCTCATCCACATAGGCTCAGAGGATTTCAAGGGAGGCGCGTGTGAGGCGGGAATGGCAGGCTCCTGGGAATCTGAATGACGCTGTCTGGATAGAGCACGTCGCAAACTGGGCGGCCCAAACCCAGCATCCACAGGACGGACGGCAACGCTGCTGAAAGGTGACTCAGCTGATACCCAGCCTGAGTGGACACCAACGGAGCCAGCACCTAAATTTCCTGACTCCAGGCAAGCCATGCATCCAATTGAAATTGAAAACGAAAAGGAGAAAAGTTAAAAACTAAAGGGCACCGAGGACGGGTCATTAGAAAAGAGCTCAGACAAAAGGAAAGCCATCCTTTCATCCTCTGCCTTCGTTTACAAAGAAAGAAACTCTTAATGGTCAAGGGTCGGAGCTTTAGATTCACAGAAAGTGCTGTTCAAATCGCACCCCCAGGAGTGACCAGCTATGAAACCCGGGGAAGGTCCCTGACCCTCTCTGAGCCTGTTTCCGCGTGTGCACTGGGAGCCTTAAAGCACAGGGTCAGGCCTGTGGCTGGAGCTCCAGAATCGGGAGCTACTGTCATGCGCAGGGCTCAGCTGTTCTCGTAACCCTGGAAATGACGCCACGACATCCACGGCCTCAAGCCACGGACCCCACTGCCCGCTCCATGCCAGGGCAGCCACAGCAGCTCCCCCAAGGGAATAAGCACATTCCTCACCAGCAGGGGCACTGAGGCCCAGAGGCTCAGGCAGCGAGGCTCTGAGCAACCAAACCTCCTTAGGCACAGGCCACGCCTTGCTGCGCCCGGTTCAAAGTGCAGGCTGGGGGGGGCTTGGGGGCTGATTCCGCAAGAAGCCGAACTCCTTCCCGACAGGACCCTGGAGCCCCTGCCCAGACCTGCCCACAGGGAGGCGGGAACAGATCTCTGACAGAATGGCCTGAATTCCTTTGCTTTTCAAGGATCCCACAGTGAATGTTAGGACGTTTAGAATAAAATCTTAAAGAATATAAGCTTTAGCGTCAACAAGGCCGGGTTCAAATCCAAGCTGCCCCACCTACTAGCTCTGCATCTTCCTTCTGGGCCTCTGTAACACGGGCTGGGGAGCAAAGAGGAAACCCCATCCACAGAGAAACCAGGAGACATTCCTCAGAAAGACGCCCAGGGTCCCGGGAGGACGGGAAACAGCACAGCAGCCCCTGGGGACTCACAAATACCCCCACACACACATGCCCCCTTCTCTCCTCTCCAAGCCCCCCAGAGAACAGAAAGAGAGCCACACACAACCTGCAGCGCCCTGCTACTACCCTCCCCTCCATGGGACCCAGCCCAATGCACTGCGAGGAAGAGCCTTCCGTGGCCCCAGGCCACCCCTGGGGTGCTCACTGCTGCACAGTCCACAGCACCCGAACTCATCCACCGGGAAGCGGGGTGCCTAGCAACCTGCACTGGGACGAGGGCCCCAGGGAGGGCTCCAGAGGTTTCCACACCCCAGCCCTCGACTGTTGGATGGATAAAGGGCGTGAGGCAGAAATGAAAGCAAAACTGCCACAGGGGCCTGCACTCTGCAGCCATCTACCACCCACAGCCCCTCCCAGGAAGCAGTGAGCTGAGAGGCTGGGGGCATGTCCTGGGCACAGGCGCTGGAGGTCCCCCACACCAGAAAAGGATAGGGGAGCCGGGCAGGGAGGCTCTCTGCCTGCCCTGGGCTGGGGGCTCCACCAGAGATGGGTCAAAGGCCCCAGACCCTGGCCTGGCCGGGTAGGAGGGCGTGGGAGGTGGCCCACGGGGAGGGGGAGTCCTGTCACATCCGAAGCACCTGCCATGCTCAGCAGCCCTAGAGGTGGGTGTACTATGCCCGCTTTACAGATGGAGGAGCAGAGGCCTGGGGAGGCGGAATGGCTTGTCAGTCATCTACAGTCAATCAGGCAAGTCTCGTGCTCCGAGTTTACAGACATCTCACCACCCACCACCCCTCTGGGCCCCAAAACTGCACACAGACGATGCTCAGAAAAGAATGCCTTGGTTTTCTTCTGAAACTGGGTATCAGTCCAATGGTACCAAGATGTCACGTTCAAGACGGAGATAAAAGCCACCTGGCAGGGTAGAAACAGCAGGGTTCCAAGAGTCAGGGAGCCCCGAGGGTGAATCCAAGCTCTGCTACTCACAGCTGAGTGAGTAGGCAAGTCATCACACCTCTCCCCAGGCCTCGGTGTTCTCATCTAGCAAATGGAGATATGCTGTCTTGGAGAGTAGATTCCCGACCTACAACAGCGCCCGGCCCGTGGTAAGTTCTCCCTGTGCTCTGAAATCTGGTATGAGCCACTGATCCAGGAGGGAACAGGAGGGAACTTCAACACAGCCCTTCGGAAGCGTGGAGGGCCTCCTGGACAAGCCCCCGGTTCTGGTTTCATGGCTCAGAGGCTCTAAGACCCGAGCAGGCCGGAGCCTGATGAGGAGCCCATGGGTTTGCAGACTAAGCTGCAGAACAAGGCACCGCAGGCTGTGCTCCAGCCTCTGCTGCGGGCCCTGGCCCGATGCTCAGCGTGCACCTGGCTGAGCCGGTCCCCAGGAATGTCTCCGGTGCAAAAACTAGCTCCTCCCCAGCCTCAGGATCCATCTCTAAGGAACTTCGGTGCAAACCAGCAGCCAGAGGCCAGACATTTTTAAAAGGGGAAACAGGACTGCCCACAAGGTAGCAACCAGCAGGCAGGGAAGCTGGCTGGGCAGCCTGGTGCCCCTGCCTTGCCCCCCTCCCGTGTGGTGAGGCTCAAACGAGGCAGCAGATGGCGAGTGCCTCACCAGAGTTGCCCAGGGTGGGCTCCGGGGAACACGAGTCCCGCACAGGGACTCCGCGAACAGACCAGCCTGGGAACCTTTACATCCCAGGTGCCCTCCTGGGAAGCCCCTGTCCCAGCGAAGCCCCACAGTAAGGAAGCTGCTTTCGCCTGTTTAACTCAGCGTCAAACGTGCCTGATGGCTCGGGGATGAGGCCTAGTAACACTGTTCGGGAAATGACAGTGTCCATTTCCCAGAAGAATCAGCAGGGCACTTGTTAAGCGGAGGCTCCCAGACCCTTTCCCTGGAGAATTTTAAGGGGGAGGGGGTGGACTCAAGGATACGTTTTTCCCTGGTGCCCCCAGTGCTTCTTTTGTTGGGCGAGTTCAGTAAACACTGGCCTGGAGGAAGGTAAATGAGTGTAAAAGAGAGCAAGCATCCTTCCCCCCACTCCCTGGGCACCTGAGGCCTAACCTGAGCTTTAGGAAAGGTCAGCTGGCCTAGGGCCTACCAGGGCCATAGGGTCCCCCACCCATCCTCGCCCCAGCCCCCCGAAGCCCAGAACTGCTCATTCCTGAACACAAAGTCTGGACTGAATGAGGCCAGAGGGGAGCATCTGTCCTCCTGTCTGGCCCCCAGAGCACAGTTGCAGCCTCAGGTGGAGGAAGGTTCCAGGGCCACCCCCCTGGTCCCCTGTCACACTGTCAGGGAACAATGCTACTGCAGGACACCCTGCTGCCTCCTTTGACCACTGCCTGTCTAATGTGGAAACTGGCCTGCTCTTCCCTAGACGGCTGCCCTCGGTCCTCAGGGAACCCAGGGCCATGGCAGAGGCAGGCCAGGGCGTGTGACCTCCGGGCAGCAGACCCCACCCGCCCTGTAGCTCTTTAGCTCCTAGAGGAACAGGCACTGGCCCCTCATTGAACGTCGCTCCTCAGAGAGGCCTCCTCTGACGGCACGGCGCCGAAGTGGCTGCAGCTGCTCCCGTCATGGCTTTTTCCCACCTGCAGGCTTCCCGGCTCTAGTTCTACCTCGCAGCGTTTTACACGTATCTGTGGGCTGGTTTCCCTTCATCTCCTTACCAGGGGCAGGGGGGCAGGGAGCGGCACCAGCACAAGGCAAGCCAGGGTGGACGCTCGGGACTTGCTGAGTGAATGAAGGAATGAAGGAATGCAGCCAACGGTCTCCTCCCTGACCTGGGACCTACCACCTTCACCCTGGGTCTTCCTTCCTGGCCCAGAGCACTCCAGAGTCACAGGTAGCTTTGGCTGAGTCACAGGGACACAGAAAAGGCTTCCAAAACCCGCCAGTCAGTTCCTTCCTCCACTAACAGATGCTCTCTTGAGCCCCTACTGTGTGCCCTGGTACAAGCACTGGGGCTTCAGCAGGGAACACAACTGTCAAAGTCTCGACCTTTATGGAACCAACTTTCCAAAGGAGAGACAGACAATAAGCAGAGGGAAAGAACACGGGCAGCCAGGGGGCACTAAGGGTTTAGGATCCTGAGCAAAAGGAAAGAAAAACAAGGCATCTCCCAGAAGCCATCTTTGGGAGGGACTTTGGCCTGTGTGTCCTGCTTCTCCCTCCGGGGCAGCTGGCGGCTTAGCAGAGTCTACCCAGCGGGCTCTGACGGCAGGGCTGCTGGGAACACCAAGGGCAGTTAACAGGGTGGGCACCCCGCACCCACGGGCCTGGGAGGGAAGGGGACAGGAGTCCGGGGATCCTTCACAGAATGATTCTCAAATCGGCACAGCCAGTGACAGATCCACCCCCCTGAGCCCTAAAAATGGGGCACCCCCGGGAGCTGTCAGCCCGTCAGGCCGACGCAATCCTGCCCATGAGGCCCAGCTGGGGAGGCACAGGCCACAAGGGCAGCTGCTTTCTGAGGGCAGCTGGGAGCAGGCAAGACAAAGCAGCAGGCGGAATTCAAACAGCCCAATGGGAACGGCCTCATTCACGGCTCCAGAGGAAGCGCTGTTTGAAAAGAGGCTTCAGCAGGCAGCGGGCAGGGCGCGCTGGTCTTGGAGTGGGGCGAGGGCCCCCTCCCGCGACCCCTACCACATCCCGCTGTGTCGCCTTGGACAAGGCACCGCACCCTGCCTGGGCTTCCCTGGGGAGCACGGCACTCTCCCCTAAGCAGGCCACACACCCAGGCCGGGTCCCTGAGGGCCAGCGGAGGGGGAAAGGTCGGGATGGGCCCCATTCACGCACCAAGAGGGAAGGGGTTTAAGACCTCGGCCTTGCCAGGGAGGGAGTAGGTGCTCAGGTCCTGAATGATGATTTGCTTTCTAAATGAATCTTACTTTCTATAAAGGAGGTACCAGAACATTCCCTCAAAAAGCTAGCTTACCAGCTGAATTCAAAATACAAGTAGGAACAGAAACCCTATTGACATCCCACTGTTCAGGAACTGCACTCATGCAGCACTTCACTAAGCACTTACTGAATGCCCCAAACCTGCTAAATCACGAGGGGGACATAACCCGTGGAGGCAGGAGGGCCCAGGGGTTAGGATGGGAGGCCCCAGCCTGATGCACCAGCGGGCCCAGCTCTGCCCCACGCCTGCCCAAGCACAGCCAGCGCCGCCTACATGAACTCAATCTCACCGTCATAAGAGAAATGCAAACCAAAAGTGCCATTTCTCACCCATGTGTGTGGCCAAGATCAGAAATATCTGTCCACGAGCTGCGCCGGGGAGGGTGTGCGTGACAGGCCCTCCCATGCGCTGCCATCTGTGAGCAGTGCCCTGTCCTGGTGAGTGGTTTCAGAACTGCCACGAAAAAGTAAAACGCCTCTGCCCTTTGACCCAGGGCTCACTCATCTAGCAATGAGCACTCGGGCGATGGGGCAGAGCACTCCCTGCCCCACTGTCCACACCGGCAGAAGCCAACCACAGGGCAAGAAATACGGTCCACTGTTCTAAGATCTGGACCCCAGAGCCGTTAAAGAAACGAGGCAAGTGATACAGAACTGTCTTCAAAGAAGCAGTGATGTTCAATTTCTCTAAGACACGGTGTTCCGAGAAAGGAGCCGAGGGCAGAACGATATGGGCGGAAGAGACCCCCACACACACGCACCCTGTGTTTTGCACAAAACACCTCGAGAGAGGGGGCAGGGGCAATATAGGAGTAGGGGATTTCTTTTACAAAAGGTTATTATGGGATTATATCAAATCATATGTGTGAAACTTGTGAAAGTTGTAAAGCACTACAGAATTTCAAGAATCTTTCATTCAATTAAAAAAAAAAGTTAAAAAGGAAAAAAAAAAATACACCTCCAGAGAAAGAGACTGCCAAGAACACATGTCCCTGAGTGACCGGAACTCAAGAACAAGAAGGAAACGGACTGACTTTTCATTGTGTATTTTGAGTCCTTTTCATTGTGTATTTTGAATCCTCTGGGTTTTATTTTAACATATGCATGTATTTAATATTCAAAAAGATAAAACAATAAATGTTAATGAATAACAGCACCATGATTGCTCATGGAGACTCTTGGCATTTTCAGGAAACCCGGCACAACCTCCTCTTGAATCTCAGAACTTAAAAAAAAGGGAAGTATCATCTGGCATTAATGTAATTTTCTCAGGCTCCCCCATCCATAAAATAGGTGAGGACAGCAGCCCCGCCCCCCAAGGGGCTGTAAGAGTCCCACAGGCCGGGTGTGAAGGGAGATGCTGGGAGGCACCAGGCAGGGCAGCCCCTCCTTAGCCGTGCCCGCTGGACCCACACGCACCCACACCCAGGCAGGATGAGCAGTCAGCATCCCTCCCGGACTTCAGGGTCACCCAAAAACTGCCCAGGCCGGGGACACTGCAGATGCCAAAGATCTGGGAATAAAAAGGCATTCGTGGGCGGAAGCCCACTCCCCCCTCACCAAGGACGGCAACCAGCGTTCACAGAGCTCCAGGCACAGTATGCATCTGCATACGGACGTTTTTAAGGCTCATAACCCTGAGCTAATACTGTCATTATCCTCACTTTAAAGATGAGGGCACTGAGGATGCCCAGGGTCACATGCCCAGGGTCACATGGGTGGCCTGTTGTAGACCCAGGCCTGGGACCCAGGCAGGCTCATCCACAGACAGCAGCACCCAGATGGCCGTCTTCTCCTGTGGGAAGCCCAGTTCGCTCCCTCGGAAGCTGTTGGAAAGTGTTTACTTGCAAGGCTGGGTATGGACAGTCCCGATGCACAGCTGCAAAGAAAACCTAAGTCAGCACCTCTGCCCACCTCCACGCCCCCAAAACGGTGCCAGACCCAGACACGAAGACAAACAGAAAAATACCCACTCCCAGACCAGCAGCACTTAACCTAGGAAAAGGCTCTCCATCCTCCCCACTATGAATCTCCCAAAAGAATCCCGGCACGGAATAATGCTAAACCAGCCCAGCAAAAACGAACCTTCTGGATTCCTTCATTTAAAGAAAGGAATGGGGACTTCCCTGGCAGTCCAATGGTTAAGACTCCGCACTTCCACTGCAGGGGGTGCGGGTTCGATCCCTGGTCGGGGAACTAAGATCTCACTTGCCGCGCAGCAAAAAATAAAAGAAAATAAAAATAAAGACAGGAATGTAGGCCCTGAGGGGCCCTGAGGGGAAGGGATGGCCTGGGGGTACCCTGGAGGCCAGGGTACTGTTAACACCAAACTCCCAGCTCCCTCCTTCTGGAGCCTCCAAGAGCCCAGGCCTAAGCTGGGCAAAGAACTTCTTAATAAACAAGGCAGCCACATCCCCAGGTGTAGAGACCTGGGGTCTGGGCTCAGGGAAGCCCTCCACTCTGAATGCAATTCCCTCATATGCCCCAAGCCTCAGTTTCCCCATTCTGCCACCCTGAGCTACAGGGAGGATGATGTGAGATGAGGTTCCAGCATTAAAAAGTCAGGTAGGGCTTCCCTGGTGGCGCAGTGGTTGAGAGTCCGCCTGCCGATGCAGGGGACACGGGTTCGTGCCCCGGTCCGGGAAGATCCCACATGCCGCGGAGCGGCTGGGCCCGTGAGCCATGGCCGCTGAGCCTGCGCGTCCGGAGCCTGTGCTCCACAACGGGAGAGGCCACAACAGTGAGAGGCCCGCGTACCGCAAAAAAAAAAAAAAAAAAAGTCAGGTAACACGACAGTAAAGACAGACAGAGGTTCACCCACGTTCTACACCAAAATGCTTTGTGATGTCCTGCGCCTTTCTACTACCTCCTGCAACATAAGTTCAGCCGCAGGAAAGAGGAGTGGGGGGGTGAGGCGTTGGAGGGCTGACACAGAAAACGCGGACAAAGGGAACCAGGTCAGCCAGCCTTTCCACACGGGGCACCGTGGAGAACTAAGAAAACTAAAAATTAAAAAATCACCCAACATGCACCTCCCTGGTGGCACAGTGGTTAAGAATCTGCCTGCCAGTGCAGGGGACACGGGTTCGAGCCCTGGTCCGGGAAGATCCCATATGCCGCGGAGCAACTAAGCCTGTGCGCCACAACTGCTGAGCCCGCGGGCCTAGAGCCCGTGCTCCACAACAAGAGAAGCCACTGCAATGAGAAGCCCGCTCACTGCAACTAGAGAAAGCCCGCGCACAGCAATGAAGACCCAACGCAGCAAAAAAAAAAAAAAAAAATTACCAGACATTTCCAACTAACAGCTTTACTTCTCTGCTCCCCACCTGAAGTTCCTTCTGGACTTCTCAAAAAGGCACAAAGGGAGATGTGAGGGAGCTGCAAGTGTGCTCCAGTGTGAGGGGAAGGGGAAGGGAGGTAGGAGGGTAAGAGAACACCAGAGCCGTCCCCGTGGAGAAGGGAAGACACGCAGGAGAGGGGCGGGAACAAACAGTGCCACGAAAAACAAGCTGAGTCAAGGCCCATCTGTCGAGGAGCCAGAAAGCCCGTCCCATCGAGGTGCACCAGGGTCCAAAGGGTTGGCCCTCACGCCTGCTAAGGTGTCCCAGCGGGACCTGCTCCAACAGCCCACGGATGCCTGCAGCGGGTGATGACCCTCAGAGAGCAGACATTACACCTGCTGAGGTCACATCTCAGCCTTGCAAGGAAGTGTCTCCAAGACAAAACGGCAGCAGCTGGACCCCATGAAGATAATGAGGGGGTCCGCCCAACTGTCGGAGATGCCCAAGGAGAAAGGACTTGCTTTCCGTGTGGGTCTCAAGGTGCCCAGGTTGGATCCATTCTAGAAATTGAACAAAAGGAACAAAAGTATGGCGCCTGCTCCATCTCATGCCATATCCCCGTCTGTAAAACAGAGGGGCTGCGGGGACTTCCCTGGCGGTCCAGTGGTTAAGACTCGGCGCTTCCATTGCAGGGGGCACAGGTTTGATCCCTGATTGGGGAACTAAGATCCCGCAAGCCGGGTGGTGTGGCCAAGAAAAACAGGGGCATGGGAGCGGTGGGGGTCAGGGTGGGGGGGCTGGTGAGATGATCTCCCACACCCCTGCCTGCTCTAAGATTTTTACAAGGCCTGACTGACATTCGACTAAACAAACAACTCATCCCGATCCACTCAGGTCATCCTCTCTGCCACTGCCACTGCCCCAAACATTCGGAGCGGAGACTCAAGCCATTTTCAAACATCTCTGGACTTCTTAACTATGGAACTCACAGACAATTCATCACCCATCCAAATGGGAGCGCTGCACCCCCGGATTGTGAAAGTCAAACACATGACAATGTCCATCTACATCCCCTTCTCGGCCACTGAAACTGCACCAGCATTCATATCAAACACGAGAGCAGCAAAGGACTCCGGCCACTCTCTCGAGGGTGGGAGTGTTTTGCACCCAGTACAAAAACGCGGCCACCAGGGGGCGCTGCCCTGAAAGTAATAAAGGAGAGAAGAAACAGAAAAATTTTTTGGTGTTTTCTTTTCCTTCCCAAGCTTAAGTGACAAAATATCTAAAGCACCCCTGATGAAAACACAAAGTGGGTTTCCTGAGGTTCTAGAATGACCCAGATGTTTCCCTTCCTCTCTTTGAAGCCCATTTGGCCAGAAGAACACAACTAGACTTTGAACACAATAACCCCTTCAGAGAAATCAACACTCCGTGCTGGATTTCCCCCAGAACGGTTGACATCACGGCTTGCCCTGAAGCCCCCTCTTTAAAGACAGGAGGGTCCACGGGGAGGGAAAGCCAATCCGCAAGTCCAGCCTGAGGACCCAGCCACACGTATCGGCTGGAACTGTTTTGCGAGAGCCTCCTAATTACCAAGCAAAACATACCAACCAGATGACAAGCCTCATGCTTTAAGCTGCAGACACAGGATGACACAAATACAGAGACCTCAGGAAAAAGGGTGCAAGGTATCAGTGGGGATTTCCCAAGTCTTAGATGACTGCAGGGGGAGCTCGGGCACCTAACACCAGCACCAGACTTCGAGAACATGTCAAAGGGGCTTCTCCACATTTCTTCAGTGTCTAGGGCACATTTTCCACAAGTGTGCGTATCTGCGGTGCAATGTTCAAGTGCCCCTTTTTGACGCTGCAAAAGTCTTCAGACCCACTTTCAAAGCTCTGGCTGCAAGTTCCTCCTGGTTTCCTTGTGAATTCCCCGGCCACTCGGCATGCCCTACTGACCATGAAAAGCTTACTTTCTCCTGGGGAAGCCAGCATGAGAGAAGGCAGCCAACTCCATCCCCAGACCAAGGGATGCAGAGCCAGGAGCTGTTTTATACAAGGTGCGCCCCTCTGGCGGTGGGGAGAAGAGCTCCTGGGGGGCTGGAACAAGGAAAAGGAGCAACAGGCCCGGGGGACAGGCATGAGGGGCACAGAGGTACTGCCAGGCCAGCCTGCGCAGGCCAGCTCAGACTGGCCACTTGCTCCACACACCAGAAGATAAGGAAACCCAATTGTTCAATTCATCTTTATGTTTGGTGACCCAACAGGGACAAAAATGCAAGTGGGACCCATTTTCGAGAATCAAAGCTACCAAGTGGAGACACTGCATAACAAAAGGGTTTTCCCCCTAGAGTTTGCAAAGGCTTGAGGAGCTTGATTCTCTCAGGCTTTCACTGAGAGCAGGATTTAACTAACAGCTTCTCAGAGGCAAAGCCACCGTGGTGAAACAAGGTGAGGCATACCTGACCCAAGACTGGATGCATCTGTAATGGACTAAGAATGCGATCTTATTAAAACACCCGGAGTCTCCCCCACTGAGGACCAGCATGGGGAGGTGGGGCGGGGGGGTGGAGCCCAGAGGGAGGAAAGCCATTCTACACCGCAAGCATCTACCCAGCACCTCCTCTGCACCAGCCACTCCCTAGCTGTGGGACCCGGGGCCAGGTACCCCATCTCTCTGCGGATAGATTCCCATTCTTAGACACGTGGCCCTGAATCACCAACCCAGCCAATTCCCAAGGCTGGTGCGAGGCTCTAATGAGACAGCAAATCACATACATGGCAAGTATTGCTACTCGCTTCAAAGAGGCTTAATCCAGTGACATGCAATGACAGCTTCTTGCAAAGAGAGCTGCACCAGCGGGGCACATAGTAGGTGGTCCGCAAACATACAAACACTGGTGCCCTTCTCCATGAAGGGAAGCGGACGAAGGAAGAAAAACACTCCAGTCCAAAAGTAACCTCCAGCCACGGGCAGACAGCGTGGACCCCCCGATTTCCCAGGTCCCTCTGCCACCTTTAGCAGCGCTCCCACCGTGCCCTGGGGAGCCAGGGGTCTCCCCACCCGGGGTCCCAGTGCACCTGAGAGCCCTGGTCCGTGCCACACCGCCCATACTGGCCACTGCTTCTCTCGAACACAGCCGGCGGCCACCACCGCCACCTGGCTACTCGGACTCAGTGTCCCCGCGAACCGCTCCTTTCCGTTTCGCTCTAACCTCCCAAAACAGCCGCTGAGGCTGAACTGGGCTCAGGCCGGGGGTCCCCGGACGCCGGAGCCCCGTCCCTCCATACCTGCACAGCTCGGCGAAGGCCTGGAAATTCAGCTTCTTGATTTTCTTCTCGCTCAGCCAGTAGCCAACTCTCTTCCCTTTCAGAAAGGTCTGCATCTTCCTTTTCGGGCGGGGAGCTGGGGTCCGGAGGAAATCGCCCACAGGCCGAGTCTGGCGGCCCGGCGCGCGCCGCGAGCTTGCGGGCACCTCCTCCCGGCGGCGGGGACGCGGAACGGGGCTACGGGCGCGCAGTCCTGCCGGGAGGGGCGGGCCGGGGCGGGGCGGGCGCCCAGGCGGAGGGAGCGGCGCTCAGCGCGGCATTCCACTGGCTGCCGCCGCGTCGGGGCCTCCCGCGCCGCCACCGCCCACGCCCCCGCCGCCAGCCGGGCTCCCGGCGCGCAAGTTCGCGAGCGCCAGGCCGGGCCGGGGAGGAGAGGAGGGAGGCCCTCCCTCGCCGGCGCCGCCCAGCCCACCGCCCTCCCGGCGCTCGAGACCGAGAAACACGCCCTCCAGCGGCGGCCACGGCGGATCGCCCCCGCGCTCTGGCTGCGCGCCGCCCCCGAGTTCCTCCTCCTCTCCCTCCCTCTCGCTCTCGCCCGCGGTCCCCACTCCGAGTCCCCGGCGGCGCGTTCGGCCGATCCGACCCGGGCGCGTGCCCTTCCCGGCGCGCTCGGACCCCGGCGTGGCGCACGCGGCCGCCCGCTCCCCCCGCCCAGTCGTCCTCACCCGCCGCTGCCGCCACTTCCTCCTCGTCCCCGTCCTCGGCCTAGCCCGCAGCCCGCCGGCGCCGCCGTGCTGACCCGGCCGGGCGGCCCGCTGGACCCCGCCGGGGCGGAGGAAGCGCGGCCGCGGCGGCCGCTAGGGGGCAGCACCGCCCGCCGCCTCTTAAAGGCGCCGCGCCTTCCCCCGTCTAGTCCTTTGGTGCGTGTTTGTGTCGAGGCTCTGGCTGTTGAACTTGGGGACTGAGGGCGCGGGACTGAATTTAGGGCAGCCCTTGCCAAGTGCTTTTACTTTTTAAAGAAGCGAGAGGAGTCGTGGTGTGGGCATTTTCTGCTTGTCCTTTGGGAGTGATCGAGCCACTGAGTTTCATTCATCAAAAGCATCTCTGTACCCCCAGCACTATTCAGTCCCAACTGCTGCAGAGGGCGCGGGAGGAGGGGGGCGCGGCGGATGCAGGCAATAAATGAGATCATCTGTCTTCCCCGGAGGAGACAGACCCAGGCCCAGGATGGGGGCCCCTAGGTTGGGGACATGAACACCCAGGGGCCTTCTCAGGCTTAGGAAGTTAACCACCAATCACACTCTGGGCCCCCTCCAACGGAGGGGGGGAGGGGAGAGACTAGAAGTATCAGGGATCAGGGTGGGACACTCCCAGAAGACACTTTTCTTTCAGGGTGCAGGGCGGCCGCAGCCTCAGCGCTCTTGATACATTAACCCCACCCTGCCTGCCCAAGCCTTGTGAGGCGGTAGGGAAGCATCCTGCCTTCAAAGAGTCTGAGAGAAGTGGGCATCTCTCCCCAGGCCCCGGCAGAAAAAATGAATGGGGGGTAGGAGGGGTCTCAGATTTTCAGGGAAGACATTTAAGCTGACCTTGAAAAATAACGAGGATGTTGACGGGCCTGAGAAGGGGGAATAGCTTGAATAGAGGCAGGGAGAAATGGAAAACAAAGTTGTTAGGGGTGACAGACTCTCCTTGACCAAACTGGAGCTCATTCTTTAAGGCCCAGCCCTAGGCGCCTGCCTTCTTCCCCTAATTACAGCTTCCCCCATCCTTCTTCCTGCAGGGCTTCCCAGTTACAACCAGGTGAAGCTTGTCCACACCTGACTAGGAGTGAGCACACAGGTCCTCTGTGTCCACCTCTCAGCTAGCTCCACCCTTCCCCCATCTCCCCTCCCCTTGCACCCCTGCTGGGTGACCTTACAGTCCACTCACCCTCTCTGGGCCTCAGGTCCTCCCTCTTACCTTAGGAGGTAAGCCCTGCCTCATGAGAGCACTTCAGGCTGCAAAAGACCAGTGGCTATGAGGTCTAAAATGTATGGTGTTATGAGGGGGTGTGGTGCAGAGTAGGGACAGAAGGAGAGGAGAGATGTCTCTCATTGAAATGGGAAGAACAGCCTTTGGCTTTAGAAAGACCTGGCTTGAGGTGGGGGGGGGGGGTCCTAGTTCAGTTCCTCCCAGCTTGGACAAGTCACTTAAGTTCTGCCTCTGAGCTCTGGGTGGAGAAAGTAATGCTTGCCTTAAAGAACTGTGGTGAACCTGAGAAATATTTGGGGAGGATTAAGACAGGGTATTCGACTGGTCCTCAGCAGGTCATCAGACATGGGGCTTGTTACTGTCTCACCCAAGGACTCTTCTTTTTAAACTGAAGTATAATTGACTTGCAATATTATATTAGCTTCAGGTGTACAACAATGATTCAATACATTACAAATTGATCACCATGATAAGTCTAGTTACCATCTGTCACCATACAAAGTGATTACAATATGATTGACTATATTATTGACTACATTCCCTGTGCTGTTATTTATTTTAGAGCTGGAAGTTTGTCCCTCTTAATCTCCATCACCTATTTTGCCCATTCCCCGCCCCCTCTCTGCAACCACAACTTTGTTCTCTGTATCTATTAGTCTATTTCCGTTTTATTATGTTTGTTCATTTGTTTTGTTCTCTTAGATTCACCATATAAGTAAAATCATATGGTGTTTGCCTTTCTCTGTCTGATTTATTTCACTTACATAATAACCTCTAGGTTCATCCATGTTGTCACAAACAGTAAGATTCTTCCTTATGGCTGAGTAATATTCGTGTGTGTGTGTGTGTGTGTGTGTGTGTACCACATCTTTATCCATTCATCTATGAATGGACACTTAAGTTGCTTCTATACAAGGATTATTTTTTTTAATTTTTATTTTATATTAGAGTATAATCGATTTATAATATTGTGTTAGTTTCAGGGGTACAGCAAAGTGATTCAGTTATACTATACATATATCCATTCTTTTTCAGATTCTTTTCCCATATAGGTTATTATAGAATATTGAGTAGAGTTCCCTGTGTTATACAGTAGGTCCTTGCTGATTATCTATTTTTATATATAGTAGTGTGTATATGTAAGGATTCTTAACTTGAGGCCCAATTAAGTCCCCTCCAGAACCCCTGCAGCTGCCAGAAATTATATGTATAATGACCGTAGCTTTCAACAAACTCTCAGAGTCTGAGTCACTGATTACTCCAACTTCCTGTCTTAGCAATGAAGCAATGGACCCAGAGAGGGAAAAGGATTTGCCCAAGATCACAGAGCAGGTAAGAGGGAAAGCTAGAACCAGCATCCCAAGGTCAAGAGGCCCCTCACCCCCATGGCTCACCATCATTCTGGAGATGGGAGGGATGTGAGAGGAGAGGGACAGGTTCTGAGGGCCAGGACCCCAGCCCAGGGTAAATCAGGATCCTCCCATGCATTGGTAAGACCAGGGACCTACCCACACTTCTCTGGAACCCTGGGCAGTTCATGGCCTCAAACCTCCTCTCCATTGAGCATGGGAAACTATATATTTTTACTTCTGTTTTAAGTTGTTGGTCATCCCTCAGGGAGCTCCAGGGCTAGAACCACCCTTCAGAGCTGTCCCACCTTGACCGAGGGAGTGGGCCTTTCTGCCTGCCCCATCCCTGCTCAATCAACCAGACTTTGAATATGGGCTGACCTAAGGAAGAGGCACAATCTCAGGCCAAATATTTCTCAGATTCACCACTTTCTCCTTTCTTTCAGTGCCACAGAGCCCATCAACCCTTCCCCAAAACCCTTGCCCACTTCTCTGTGCCCACTAGTTCAGCTAGTCTGTTCTCCACCCTTCAGCCAGAGCAGTCTTCAGAATGTAAGTCAGATTTGATCAGTCCAATCAGACTGCACCATTGCCCTCCCCGCACCCCACGCTGCTGAAGTGGCTTTCTACTGTACTTGGGGTAAAACCCAAACTCCCTGATAAGGTCAAGGCCTCCCACCCTCATCTCCCACCACCTTCCTCTCACCCTGCTGCCTCCTCTTGTGGTCCTTGCTGTCCCCAGAGCCTTTAGCTATGCAGCCCTTTTTTTTCTGGAATGTTCTTCCCTCTCTTTGCTTATTAACTCATCCACCAGCTCTTAGCCCAGGTGTCCCTTCCTGGCATCTCAACCATCTAGCTCTCTGCACCTCCAATGAGGATTGTCATCCCACTTGCCCCTTTGAGTGGTATACTTGACTAATGTTTGTCTCACCACTAGACTGTAAGCCCCTTGAGGGCAGGGACTGTGCTTTTCTCTGCTCACCATTATTCCCATAACACAACAGTAGATAACACTTGGGACCTCCCTGGTGGCGCAGTGGTTAAGAATCCACCTGCCAATGCAGGGGACGTGAGTTCGATCCTTGCTCCGGGAAGATCCCACAGGCCGCAGAGCAACTAAGCCCGTGGGCCACAACTACTGAGCCCGCGTGCCACAACTGCTGAAGCCCATGAGCCTAGAGCCCGTGCTCTGCAACAAGAGAAGCCACCACAGTGAGAAGTGTGCACACCGCAACGAAGAGTAGCCCCCGCTCACCGCAACTAGAGAAAGCCCGCGCCCAGCAAGGAAGACCCAACGCAGCCAAAAATTTTTTAATTAATTAATTAATAATTTTTAAAAAACAGTAGATAATACTGGCTGGGCGCTATCTGGATTCTAGAGGAAGCCAAACTGCCTCTAACAGTTCCCTACCTGCAGAAGTGCTCGTTAAAAGTGACTGATTAAATGAACCTCAGGTAAGTCCCTCCAGGTGGTCCCTGACCTCTCTGAGGTGGGAAACTCCAGAAGGGAAGTCTGGAGACATCTACATTCCCTTTGGGAGGCAGATGAACCATTAAGGGATTAAATGGGGTAGTGTGTGTCCATGGCCTAGGGCCTTCTGGGAGAGGATTCTGGAGCGGGGAGAGGAACAGTAGAGAGAGGGCCTTGGGGAGGAAGGGCACCTCCTACTTGGGAAGTAGGGAAGGCCTCCTAACCCCAATCCTTCCTCTGGGGGAGGAGGCTTTGGGAGGTGAGACAATGTAGTGATGGAGAATTTAGACATAGGGTTCAGCCGATAGACCAGCATTCTAGCTGTGTGACCTTGTGCAAGCTTCTTAACCTCTCTGAGCCTTGCTTGCCTCACCTGAGAACCATAAGATGGTGTCCATTTGTAGGAGACTGGTTAAGTAAACCCATTCTTCAACAGTCTGACACAAAGTTAAATGTGCTAGCTCAAGATAGCTAACGTGGGGCTTCCCTGGTGGCGCAGCGGTTGAGCGTCCGCCTGCTGATGCAAGGGGACATGGGTTCGTGCCCCAGTCCGGGAGGATCCCACATGCCGTGGAGCGGCTGGGCCCGTGAGCCATGGCCGCTGAGCCTGCGCTCCGCAACGGGAGAGGCCACAACAGCATGAGTATTTATTATCTGTGTGACTGGGAGCAAGTTAATACATCTGTCTAAACCTCCGTTTGATCTTTTTTTTTTTTTTTTTTGCGGTACGCGGGCCTCTCACTGTTGTGGCCTCTCCCGTTGCGGAGCACAGGTTCCAGTCGCGCAGGCTCAGCGGTCATGGCTCACGGGCCCAGCCGCTCTGCGGCATGTGGGATCTTCCCGGACCGGGGCACGAACCCGCGTCCCCTGCATCGGCAAGCGGACTCTCAACCGCTGTGCCACCAGGGAAGCCCTGATCATCTATTATGTGGGAGTGATTATCAAAAGTAGCTCACAAGGTTAGCGAGAAGTTTGAATGAGTCTAAATTCATAAAGGACTGTATCAGACACGCCTTACTGAGTGTTAGCCGCCATCATCCATAAGTGGACCCCTATGGCCATTTAAACAATCCAATAGGATAATATCTGTTCATTCACTCAATCAGTAAATATTTATTAAGTATCTTCTATGTGCCAGGAACTATTCTAGGCACTAGGGCTACTGCAGTGATGAAAACAGTGCAAAAATAGGAGGCAGATGGATCCCCCCCCAACCCCCTGTCCTTGTGGAGCTTATATTCCCATAAATGACCTAGTACATTAGTAAGTGATACATGTTACAAAAAAATAATAAAGTGTACAAGGAAGATGGGAAATGGCGGATCGCCATCTTAATCCAGGAGTCAGGGTAAATCCCACTGGAAGGTGACATTTAGCCAAACTGTGACAAAGGTGAGCAAGCAAGTCATGCAGATATCTGGGGTTAGAGCTCTCAGGCAGAGGAAGAGCAAATGCTCTCAGATAGCCTTGGTGTTGACAAGGGACAGGCAGGAGGCTAGACGGGCTGCAGCAGAATGAGCAACGGAGGAGGAACAGGAAGTGAGTCTACAAAGAGACCACACGCGGCTCCTGGGCCACTGCAAGGATGCTGCCTTTTACTCGGAGCAAGATAGGATTCCTTGGAGGAATACAGGACCAAGATCACTCTGCTACTGTGTGGAGGAGAGACTGGGTGGGGGGGCAAGGATGGAGGAGAGAGGGACCAGTTAGGGTTCTCTTGCAATAATCTAGGTAATGAATGATGGTGGCTCAGACCCAGGCAGCAGCAAAGATGGTGAGAATTGGTCAGATATTGACTCAATGGGATTTGTTTGTGGGTGGGATATAGGGTTTGAGAGCAGGGGAAAACTCACGGATGTCTGAGGTTTAGAGTCCGAGCAATTGGAAAAATGGAGGTGAAATGGGGAAGACGGCAGGAGGTGATGCGTTAGGAGCTTAAGTCAGGAGTTCTGTTTTAACAGTTTCGGTTTGAGACATCGGTCAAACATCTGATGGAGATGTCAAGCAAGCAATTTGATAAGAAATCTGGAGTTCAAGGCATGACTCAGGCTAGAGATATAAAATCGGGCGTTGTCAATATAGGGGTGGTATAAAGCCCGGATGAGATCACTGAGGGTGTGAGTGTAGACAGAGAAAAGTTCAAGGACAAGGCCAGGGACATGACAATATTCAGAGGTCAGGGAGGAGAGGAGGAGACAGCAAAAGAGCTGAAGAGATAGGAGGAAAAACCCAGGAGAGTACTAGCCCCGGAAGCCTCGTGCAGGATGCCTGGCTGGGGGACAGAGCCATCAGCTGGTGGCGTAAGGGGACTACTGACAGGTGGCCTTGGATCTGAACACAGGGAGATCATCGGTGGCCTTCATAAGAGCAAATATGGAAGCCTGTCTCGTATACGTTAAATCAAAACACCCAGGTGTAATACAGTGTGGATGGTAGGCTGCCACTGAGTAAAAAAACGTAGGGGACCCCATATCCATGTATATATTTGCGTGGACAGAGAATGTCTGTTTTCTGAAAAGATACACAAAAAACAGTGGCTGCTTTTAGGGAGAGGAACTGGGAAAAGGAGGTTCCTACAGTGAGAGGAATCATATTTCATCGCATATTTGTTAAGTGATTAAAATATTTTTTCATCAAATTTATATTGCTTTTCCAACTAAACATAGTTATAAAAAGGAAAAACACATGGATATTATGAAATGAGAAATATATATAAAGTGCTGACCTGTAACAGAAGTCCAGTAAATGTCCATTTCCTGTTGAAAGGTTTGTTTACAGAAAGGGAAACTTCCAAGGCAGTCCCGTGGGTTGGCTTGTCTTCACCAAGATGATAATGAATCCGGATTTTTGCCAGTATGCATCTTTTGAAAATAACATTTTCCAATAATTAGTGTTATCATACTTTAAAACATGAAAAACAAAGAAATAAAACTAAACAAAAACAGGGTAAACAATTTCTTAATGACATCTAAAACTTGATCCATATTTACATATCCCTATTTGCCTCTATGAGTTTTCTTTATGACTGGTTTGTCCAAACCAGGATCCAGACCAAGACCTTGCGTTGCCTTTGGTTGTGATGTCTCTTGAGCTCTTCTGACCTCAACCAACTCCCCTCGTGAAAGACACTGAGTTGATTGTCCTACAGAAGGACCAACTTTCTGGGATTGTTCAGCGTCTTCCTCGTGGTACCATTTAGCCTGTCCGTCTATGTCTCCATTTCTTGGAAACTAGAAGTTAGATCTAAAATCTTGATTAGATTCAAGTTAAAAGCTTTGGGCTGAAATACATTATAGATGGTGTTATGTTTACCAGAAAATGCATAAGGTCCTCTTGTGCTGAGATGCTTACATATGTTTCCACCCACATAACCACAGCCCAAATCCAGACTGAGAACATTCCTAGCTCCCCAACGGGCTCCCTCGCATGCCCCCTCCCAGATAACAGCCCACACACAAAGGAAACCTCTATTCTGACTTTCTTCACACAGATGAGTTGGGCCTGCTTCAGTACTCCATATAAGCAGCGTCTTATAATATGAACTCTTTCACTCAACATTATCTGTGATATGCACACATATTTTTGTGGGTATCAAGGTTTCTCCCCCATGATTGTCTTATTTCATTAGATGAATATGCCACAATTTTGTTGTCCGTTCCCTTGCTGATAGACTTCCTAATGGTTTTAACACCAATAGATGATTTTGCCAGAATTGTTGATTTCCTTGAAGATTGCAGAACTAACTGATCAGACTCTAAATCAGCTCTCATTGCCAGAAAAAAGTGGCATAGGAGAGATTTAAACTGACATTGCAGGTCTAGTGGGAGAGAGACGATTCAATTCAAGAGATGTTCATTTAGAGTATACACAGCTACTGAGACCATGAAACTGGTTTTCAAAGAACTCCCCAGTACATTGCTTTACAGACTTCTACAGACACATGCAAAGAAGGGTGTGTTCTCCCCGTCTTGACACTGAATGAGGACCCTGATGGGCAAAGTGCCCAGCTGCAGGCCACACAGGGATGGCAGAGTGGGACCTGCTGCCTCCTGCTGGGCTTTCCCCACCATTCCCTGTTGCTGTGGGAAGAAGCAGAGAGGTCTACGACAGGAACCCTCTTCTCAAGACCTCCGGTGGAAAGAAGGAAGGAAACACTCAGAGAACCGAGGCAGTGCAATCGAGTTTTGCAATGCGGCTGCCTGCAGCAACATGCCCTTTGTATAGGCCAATAAACCGAGGCAGAGGGAGAAAGCCAGCAGCATCCAGCTCTGCCTGTGACCTGAGCAAAGCCAAGTTCCAAGGATTGCGAGGCCAAAGTCTCCTTGGGCGATGCCAGCTCTCTGCTCACACCATTATATTCATGCCCAAAGCCAAAGTGGTGAAAAAGCAGGGACCAGGCCTGTGCACGGGGATTTGTCTCCGTGATGCCCCCCTTCTATGACATCTGTTCTCCTTCCAAGGCCTGGGAAACGTCCCTCTCAAAGCCATCAGTAACCTCCATGCCAAACATTAGCGACATTCCTTTAGTCCTCTGTGGCACTTAGAAAACACAGCTATTGACCAACTATATTAAGCAATGCCACCCACAGCCCACCCCTGGCAGCCCCATGAGCCCCAGTGACATCCACCCTCTGGGGTCATGGGGAAAGAGGCCCCTGGTGGCCTCTCGGGTCCTAAATTGCTTTTCCTGGCACAGTCCTGCCCTCTGAGCTCTGTCAGAGGCCTGCAAAGGGACCTCGCTTTACAAGAACCCAAGATTTAAAAGGAAAAGTATAAACAAGCTCACAACCCACGTGTCTCAGCAGTTGACGCTTTCCCAGGCCAACCTTGGGTCTAGAACATGAGTCCATCTACAGCAGCGAGTCTCAAACACCACTTCCAAGCACACGTCGATTGCAGAAAGGGAAGCATACACACACGACCCAAGAGCCGTGTGCTTCTTCAGCTCCAACGAGCACACGATCACCTGGATCTTGCTCAAGTGCATGTTCTGATTCACTGGGCCTGGGGCAGGGCCTGAGACCCTGCACTTCCAGCCAGCGATGCTGTTGCTGCTGGTCAACGTGCCACTCTGACAAGACACTAGAAACTGTAATGAAACACAGACGGCTGTACTTAGAATCGCTGAAGAGATTTTAACAATCAATACCTCTGTCTGCGCCCTACCCCAGACCAATGGATCAGAATTCTTGATGAGGGGAAGGGAACTTGGAGAGAGAGTGAGACTCAAAAATAAATGAGTGGCACCTAGCATAGACCATGATGATAATGGACAGTGAAACGAAGAGTCTAATTCTAAAACCCTGTTCCTCTAAGACCAACGTAAAGAAATCCAAGAAATTAGAGTCTGAGAGAGAGAGAGAGAGAGAGAGAGAGAGAGAGAGAGAGGGAGGGAGGGAGGGAGGGAGGGAGGGAGGGAGGGAGGGAGAGAGAGAGAGAGAGAGAGGAGAGAGAGAGAGAAGAGTCTTCCCCAAGATATTTGGATGCACGCGGGGACTGAACACTATACCAAGATACAGAAAGAAATGAATCACAAAATTATCATCATCATTTATAATCAGGTACCCAATGTTCTTTACAGTTTAAAAGAATAATAGCTACTATGCATACATTTATAAGTCTCCTTATATATGTACATATACAGTGCTCATGCAGGATCACTGTCAGTCCTCGTAACAGCCCTACGCTGGGTTCACACTTATTTCCTCCCATTTTACACCCGAGGAAGCTGAGGGGCAGGGAGATTAAGGAATTGCCCCAAGGTCGGTGTGACTGGTGAGGCTGGAGCTGAACTTGGCCTCATGCTGGTTTTTGTACAGCCCATGAGCTGAGAATGGTTCTTCCATTTTTAAATGGTTGGGGAAAAAAGTCCACAGAAGAAGAATTCATGTCATGTGAAAATTACACGAAATTCAGATGTCAGTGTGCACCGATCAAGGTTTGCTGGCATGCAGCCACGCCCATTCTTCTCTGTCTTGTCCATGGCTGCTTTCCTGTAGCAACAGAGCTGAATGATTGTGACAGAGACCGTATGGCCAGCAAAGCTGAAAATGTTTACATCTGGCCTTTTCCAGAAAAGCTTTGCTGACCTCTGCTCTGAATGGTTACCCCGTTTATAAATTCTCCGCTTTTCTTTTTTTATACTTAAATGAGCGCTGTTTTTATCCTAAAACTACTAAATTCGAGCATGTATAAAGTAGCTTTTATAGGATCATACAACAATAAACTAATTGTCTGAGATTTCTGGAGGATGAATTCAAGCCCATGAATACAAACGTGTTCAGTGTTCAGATGTGTGAGGCCATAAAAACATTTACAACAAAAGGAAATCTTAACCTTTCTCATATATGGGTATGTAGCAACTGGAGGCTAGACCAGGCCTGGAAGAGGCTAGACCAGGCCTGGAAGAGGTAAGCAGCTGACTAAGAAAATCAAAATGACAAACTAAAGAGGGTGAAGTACCCACCAAGTTATTTCCATGTGTTTGTAGGATATATGAAACATTCATTTAGCAAATATCTCTTGAGGCCAATTACATACTCTGGGGAGTCAGAAGAAAGAAACACAGACTTTGGCTTCAAGAAGCTCATGATCTAGTGGGAAAATCAGGCGAGTATGTACAGAGCTGTATGAGACCATGAGAAGTGGATATCCTGGCGGGCATCCTGGAGGAGGTGAGTCTAGAATGGTGAATTAGCAGGTACTACATAGAAGTGTGGCTGTAAGACTCTCAAGGGCAGGCTTTGTGTGTTTCTCAGCTCCGTATTCCAACTGCTCTGTTGCAGGGCTGTGCCTGGCACCTGAGAGGCATTTCTTAAATATTTTTAATTCATCAGAAGGTAGGGAAGGAAGATGAGAGAATCACAGTGTAGGCCTCTGGGAGATAACCTTGGGTAGATTCTGGATTCTGCCTGGCTACCTGGGAAGATGGGGAGGATCGTGGAAGACTTTTCAGCTTTGTTTTGTTTTGTTTTAATGATAAAATGAATATACATTTATTAAAGGACATTTGGAAAAAGGAAACTATGGAAGAAAAAATTACCTAACAATCAGGATTAGCATTTATTTCCTTCCAGTGTCTTTTCTCTCAACAGGTAACAAGTTTTTATTTTAATTTCGTGTCCTGCTTTTGCCTCTCTCGTCGTCAGACTTTAAGCATCCTCTATGTTGTAACAGCCTTAAGAATCATTGGTTTTAACGACTGCCTAGTTGTCTGGTGACTAGACCATCAACTCACGTAACTAATCCCCTGATATTGGACCTGAGCTATTCTCTGGTTTTCAATCTTATTGTGAGGATTCAGCAGTTCTCTTACGTACAGCACTGCCATGAACGTGTTAGCAATTATTATAGATAGTTCTGGATGAATGTCTTTATCCCTAAAGCTTACTTATGATTTTTGTCCTTGGAAATGAGGGGAATAATGGGTCCAAACTCCCTCAGTATCAAAAAGTCAAAAGTATTTCCCAAAGGCTGCAACTGACTTCAAACTTCCTGGGCAGCTTTTAAAATGGTAATACCTACTCAGAAGCAGCCTTGCTCAGTTTTTCAGCTGTTTTTTAGTGCAAAGGGGCTGAGTTTTCATATGTAAATGACATCAGGTACTAAGTCTCTGAGTTACCTGCACGAAGTCCTTCTTTGACAGGTGCTGACTCCCTTTTAAGACACCAGTCAGACCCCAGTTGTTTACCGTATTTACGTGCAGCTCCCAAATGTTGCCGGATCAAGCAAATAAAAATATTGGAGGTCAGTTACACTGGAATCTCGGAGAAACAATGAATAATTTTTTGGTATAAGTATGTCCCAAATGGGCTGTGAGGTACACTTATACTTTAAAAAAGGATTTGTTGTTGAGATTCAAATGTAACTAGGCCTCCTGTATTTTACCCAGATGTATCTAACCCTACCCAGGAAGAGCCCATCCAACATTTGAAGCCCTCTCATTGTGAATGTGACCTTCATCTGCCCCCTGGGGTTAGTTCCTTCCGTTCTCCTGGGAGTGGGACTATCCCTGTTGATTGGATGCCAAGGGTCCTCTCCCCGATGCCGGATTAAGAAAGCTGGGCATGGCCTAGAGGAGCTGGCTTTGTTTGTTTTGTTGGGTAAAGATTTTGCCTGCTTATATTAGTGGGTAAATGTTTGTTTTCTTTGGGGAGAGCTAGAAATATCCAGGCAGGCCTGGCCCCAGAAGGCTTGATGGAATAGGTCAGAGCAGCTTCTTCCTTGGTGTCCTTGAGGAAAGTCCCTTATGGATTTTCAAGGCCAGTGGAAAGAGAAAAGAGCATCTTAGCCTTAAGAAGCAGACAGTTGGGGGCTGAGGGATGGGGTGTGTTCAAGCTTAAAGAGACATCAGGGACCATCTCCCCAACGTTTTGGTGTGAAAGGACTCTAAAAGCCTGCTGGAAGCTGAGGTCACCCTGAGGAGTCCTTCTCTTCCAACTTCTGCAGTGTGAGCACTGACCTCCCTCCTGGACTCTGACCCCTGGTCAGGAGTACCAGGCATCGTTGGGACACCCAACAAGACTCTCTGTCCTCTGATTGCCCTTCAGGGAGGAGCAGATAGTCATCCCACCCTTACCCACTGGCTGGTCTTCTATCTCCAGGCCAGAATGGCCCCATTTCCTCCAGCTGGCTGTTCTCTTCTGAGCCTGCTCCAGGCTCACCTGAGCCCACCTAGGTCTGCCTGGCTGCCTTAAGGCAGAGTCAAAATCTCTTCCCTTGAGATAGATATGTCTGTTTACGTGGCCTCGTATCAAATTAGCTTTTTGGACTGGTTCTACCACTGCCCTTCATAGATAAGGAGGCTGAGGCCAAGTACCCAGCCCAAAGTCACACAGCAGATGGGTGGCGGAACAACACCTTGAACCGGGTCTCTGGCTCCTAAGCCGGCCTTCTTTCTGCTGTCACACACAGTCCTGCCCAGAGTCTATCAGGAGGGGTATATAGCCTGGTGGCTCTGCATGTGGCTGGTGAGTGCCTGGTACTCAAAACCCAGGCCTTACGCCTGGTGGAGGCATGACATTGAGAACCTTTCCCAGCCTCTCTACTGAGATGATTCTGCACACACTTTAATGCTGAGTTCTAGGGATGGAAATTAGGGTGATCTTGGACACCACTCATGTATCCACTCCCTCACTGAGCGCCCTCCATGTGCCAGGTGTTGTTCTGGGCACTGGAGATGTGGCATCGAAAGAAACAAAGCCCTGCCCTCCTGCAGCTCACATTCTGGTCTCAGAAACAAGCAACAGAAACAAAAAATGTAGACCACTGTACAAGGTCAAGGAGTGGTGTGTGCAGAGAGGAAAAATCAGAACTGGGGCCCACCTCTGGTTCTCACCCTGGACTCTTGTGCCAACTAGCGGACATTCTGACAATTTCCAGGGCTTTTTCTGCTTGTCACAATAAGGGCGGGCAGGTGCATACCCGGTGTTTAGCTGGCTGGTGCGGGCACACCAGACATCCTGCAGTGCACAAGACACGTGAAGCAATGAGGGGCTGAAAACTGACCTCCTTCATGAAACTCTGGAATATCCCAGCAGACATCTATGTAGGCGAAAAATCTGCTTATAATTATATGAACCTAGAACCTAACTTGGTTTTATAAATAAGCAGCAAGTATTTTATACACAGATTTATCACTCACTGCATCTTCAGGAATTCAAGAACTATGTATACAGAGGGAAGGTTACACTATGTTTTGTTTGGGATTCCACCAAGAGTTGTTCACTGTTTTAAGAAATCACATCTCTGTGGAATCTGAGTCAACACGTTGTATCTTTGTGGCTGTCACATTTATAAGAACTCTAGGTATAAGTGCAGAGAGCTGCCAGAACATCTATTTGTTAAAATACATATTAAATATTCATTTCCTTTTATTTTTCCCTTAAATTATTGTACATTCTATTGATTTTTTTTTAAAAGTATGTGCTTAGGACTTCCCTGGTGGTGCAGTGGTTGAGAGGCCGCCTGCCAATGCAGGGGACACGGGTTCGTGCCCCGGTCCGGGAAGATCCCACATGCCGCAGAGCGGCTGGGCCCGTGAGCCATGGCCACTGAGCCTGCGTGTCCGGAGCCTGTGCTCCGCAACAGGAGAGGCCACAACAGTGAGAGGCCCGCATACCACAAAAAAAAAAAAAAAAAGTATGTGCTTAGGTAGGTTTTATTTTATGCTTACGTGAATTTCTTTTATGCTTATAAAATGTGATAAAAGGGGGCAAATGTGCTAATGAGCAGGGGCCCTACAGGGGGAAGGAAGGAGCCATGAGCATATCTGGGGAAGAGTGTTCCAGGCAGAAGCAATACGGTCTGTGAATGGGGGCAGGGGGTTGGTGGAGAGAAGACCCATGGAAGGGAGCCTTGTCAGCCATGGCAAAGACCATGGACTCTGTCCCAGGCCCTAGGTCAGCGCTGAGGATTCAAGGTTGAGCTGGCAGGACAAACATGTCCCAGGGGCCAGGACCAAGCAGGAAAGGGACATAATTTAACTCCTTCTTTTTTTTTGAAGCTCACTGTGGTTGCGTGATGGACAGTGGCTAGGAGGCTACTGCAGGGGTCCAGCCTTGACGGTGGCTTGGATTAGGGGAGGAGGCCAGGGTGGTCAGATTTGTGATATATTTTGAAGGTAAAACCCACAGAATTTGTTGATGGAAATGTGATTGAAAAAACACACACACACAGTAGTCAAGGACTCACTCCTCAGAGAAAGGGTGACAAAAGGAGGGAGCTGGCTAATCTATAGGGGATATTCAGCTTTCCAGTTAGGAGATTAATTTGAGAGAAGTTTTGCACTTTGAAAATACAAAGGATCTCTAAAAATGTAAAAAATTAAGCCTAATTAAAAAGCACTTGTTAGCAGATGTTTAAGCTGGGCGGTAGGTCTGCGGGCGGGGGATTATTTTATTACTATGTCTTATCACTTACATATGTATGTTACATATTTTGGGGGGGGCACCTGTTAAATATCACACAGTGGTACTTTTTAAAAAGCTTGGCACTGACATCTGTTGTGCGCCCAGGACTCTATTTCCTGGACAAAGACAGAACTAGCCAGAGCATGGGTAGCGTCAGACCAACCGGTGGAGGTCAAGAGAACACTGAAGTGAGAGGTCAAGGGCTCAGAGCAGGATAATGGAGCCGGTGGAGCTGGACTTCAACGGCCCAAGCTCTGGCCTTGATGTTTGTCACGTGACCTTGGGCAGGTTCACTCACTTCTCTAAGATTATATGGTTTTTTTTGGTTTTTTGTTTATTTATTTATTTATTTTTGGCTGGGTTGGGTCTTCGTTGCTGTGCGCGGGCTTTCTCTAGTTGCAGCGAGCAGGGGCTACTCTTCGTTGCAGTGCGTGGGCTTCTCATTGCAGTAGCTTCTCTTGTCGAGGAGCACGGGCTCTAGGCACGCGGGCTTCAGTAGTTGCGGCACACGGGCTCAGCAGTTGTGGTTCACAGGCGTAGCTGCTCTGCGGCACGTGTGATCTTCCCAGACCAGGGCTCGAACCCATGTCCCCTGCATTGGCAGGTGGATTATTAACCACTGTGCCACCAGGGAAGTCCTCATTCACGTCTCCTTAACTCAGTATCCTCATCTGTAAAATAAGGACCATCACAGCGCCTCCCCCTAATATTACCGTGAGGACTAAAAAGAGATAAGACATGCAAAGCCACCAGCACAATGCCTGGCAGGGATGCCGCTTTTGTGGTTGCTGCTGTACTTGAGGATGGGATCAGAAGACGAGAAGGGTGTTAGCTGGATGCTCTTGAAGAATAGCTACCTGGGCGCCGGCCTCCCCAGTAAGTATAGGAGTCCCCACCCAAGGCTCTTGCTGGAGAACCATCCAGTTTTCGTGCTTCCAGCATCCTCCTTCAAAGGTGTTCTGCAGTCCAGGCCCTTTGACTAGCACCTTCTTTCTTCAAGCAGAAGGCAAATCCAATCTCAGCTTCCCTGTGGCCCAGAGTTACGGGGGAAATGTTTTCTCCAGAAGGTCACTTCGTTCTGTACCTATAAGCAAGCTAAACAGGAGGCCAAGTTATAATGAGGAGGCTATTTGATGAGCAGGGGGAAGTAAAGGGATTGATAATATCTTAAGATGTGCATCTAGTCTCTTCCCCCTGCCCTTGGTCAGGCTGGGGCCATGGTAGGGCCAGGCTCGAGGAGGGACCTGAGTGGTCAAGGGATTGGTACAAACAGGCAGACCAAGCAAACATGGAAATAGTGTGGAGACAATGGGATCCAGTTTCTCACCATCAGAGGAGAGAGTAACGTCTGATGGAAAAGAGGGAGTGCCCGCTCGGGCAGCACGTACACTAAAATTGGAACAATACAGAGATTAGCGTGGCCTCTGTGCAAGGATGGCATGCAAGTTCGTGAAGCGGTCCATGGTAAAAAAAAAAAAGGCGGGGGGGACTCCCCTGACGGTCCAGTGGTTAAAACTCCACGCTTCCAATGCTGGAGGTAGGGGTTCAATCCCTGGTCGGGGAACTAAGATCCCATAAGCTGCATGGCGAAATAATTGAAGTATACAAAACGTAACATTTAACTGTGCAATACAATTATAAAAAAAAAAAGAGGAAAGGACTAGAGTAAACCCTGAGTGTTGAATTGGAATTAGAAATGTTGGTGTAAACTCATGGTTTTTAAATGGATATATAGGTGCAGGAGTTTGTATTAGATGCATGTATTAACCTAGACACACACACATACGTATATACACATGTATTTCCTACTCCTATCTGCCGGAAAGCCTGGAAGCAGTGTCAGCTCTGTATCAATAAGCACACATAGCACACAGGTCGTGGTGTTTTTCTTTTTGGTTTTTTTTGGCCTCACCACATGGTATGCGGGATCTTAGTTCCCTGACCAGGGATCGAACCCTCACCCCCTGCATTGGAAGCACGGAGTCGTAACCACTGGACAGCCAGGGAAGTCCCCAGGTCATGGTTTCTAATCACCATTCTCCACCAAAACCACTAAAACTCATTATTCAAATGGTTGAGTCCAAGGCTGAGGCATGGAAATTACAAGATGAGCCTGGAACATCTTGTGCCAAATGTAAGGGAATATTCAAAAAAGCAAAATGATGTGTGTATATCAAAGTAACACAAGAGTCAACCGAATGGTCAAATAGATAATTGTCAAACTGACAATAGTCAAAGTCAAAACAATGTAAGCATTTGTCTGGCTCTTTTTTGGATACCATGAGCACCTTAATAGTTTATTAAGTATCTTAGTCTATTTGGCTGCTATAACAAAAATACCATAAACTGGGTGTCCTATAAACAACAGAAATTTCTCTCTCACAGGTTTGGAGGTCAGGAAGTCCAAGATCAAGATACTGGCAGACTCTGTTTCTGGCAAGAGCCTGCTTGCCGTCTTCTCCCTCTGTTCTCACATGACGGAAGGGACAAGGGAGCTCTCTGGGGTCTGTTTTATAAGGGCACTAATCCCATTCATGAAAGCTCTGTCCTCTTGACCTCCCAGAGCCCCCACCTCCAAATGCCATCATATGGGAGATAGGATTTAACATACAAATTTTAGCGGTATACAGTCTATAGCACTGAGTACTTGATAGAGTATAGGTTTGGCTGCTATAATAAAACCCTAAGATTGACAATGGCTGAACAAATAGAAGTTTAATTCTTTTGCCCTTAAAAGTCTGAGCTGGGGGCTTCCCTGGTGGCGCAGTGGTTGAAAGTCCGCCTGCCAATGCAGAGGACACGGGTTCGTGTCCCGGTCCGGGAAGATCCCACATGCTGCGGAGCAGCTAGGCCCGTGAGCCGTGGCCGCTGGGCCTGCGCGTCCGGAGCCTGCGCTCTGCAATGGGAGAGGCCATAACAGTGAGAGGCCCGCGTACCGCAAAAAAAAAAAAAAAAAAAAAAAAAAAGTCTGAGCTGGTATGGTGCCTCTCCTCCACTAAGTCATTAGGAACCTAGGTTCCTTCTGTCTTCTTTCTCCGCATCCTCAACACTCAGCTTCTACCTCATGGGTCAAAGTGACTGCTCCATCTCCTGCCAGCACATCCCTGTTCCAGGCAGAAGGACAGAAGAAAAGAGAAGAGGTGAGTATGTGCCCTTTCTCTCTCTCTCTTTTTTTTTTTTTGGAAGAAACGTAACGGGACCTGTCGCCTTTTGCCCTCTTTAAGGACATGACCTAGAAGTTGTACATATCACTTCTGGTTACATCACACTCTCCAGAACATTGTTACCAAGTTGTGCCAATCTGCAAGGGAAGCAGGCGGAAAAAAATGTAGTAGTTAGCTAAGCAACTATGTACCTAGCTAAAAATTACTTTACCATATTAGAAAGGGATAACAGGAACTGGGGGACAGTTAGCAGTCTCTGCCACTCTTACAAATAAATTCTTTGTTTTGCTTTAGTTAAACAGAGTTGATTTCTGTTGCATGTGACCAACATGAGAGGAGTACAGGAAAAGGGGACATTAACTTTTATTGACCAACTCCTGTGTCCCAGGCACATCAAACAGATCATCTCTTTGAATCTTAGCAGTGACTCAATAAAGTAGGGTTTGACAGGTGAGGAAACTGAGGCTCAGAGAGACAAAGTAATGTGCTCGCAGTCACAAGCCATGAGTGACAGAGCTAGAATCGGAACCTAGATCTCTGAGACCCAGAGTTCTGGCTTTTCCCATGGTACCACACTTGGGGTGCTCTTCCTTTGTCCAAGACACCCCCCAGGTCCCTAACCACGCCTCGCCCCACTGGTGCTGGGAATACACCAGCCATAGCAGTGCCTGCCTCTCACTTTCCGCGTGTGTCTCAATCTGTCTATGGTTGGCATCTTCTCCCTTTAGCAATGTTGACGCCAGCCTCAATGACGCACATTTGTGCTTAGACAGTAGGCTGTGTCTGTAGCTACACCCTGATCTCATGATTAGAACTTGGGTGTTAGGACACACCTCAGCCATCCCTCGGTCACTCATGTACTCTAAATAAGGCAATGATAGATACTTCCCCAAGGAGCAGCCAGTGTAGCAAAAGACTCAAAACTAAACATAAGTTTAAGAGCACTGAAGGTGCTAAGAGAGAGGTATGTTTGGGGTAAAGCAGGGCACACAGGACGTAGGAGTCAGAAAGGGCTTCAGAGAAAAGAAGTTATTTGGTCCATGAATCCCCTGAAACTATATGCAAATCTTTGTGTGTCTGTATGTGTGTCTCCTCCAGGGTGAAGGTCCATGACCTTTATCATATTCTCTAAATGATTGACAACTCATGGGGTAGAGACTCTGGGCTAGAGATCGAGAAGGCTGAGGAGGTCAGGGTGTGGCGATGGGGTGGGGATGGTGTGGGCAGGAACGAGATGCGAGGAGGGCACGGGCCCCTGCTCAGAGGAAGAGCCTCTGCCGTGATAAGGAGCCTGGACTTCACTCCAAGGCCAATAGGCAATTACTGCCTAGGAGGGGTGTCTGTCTTACGCCTGGCCTATGTCACGTAGCCCTCAGAATTCTGCATTGTCTAATGGTATCTCCTAGGTTATGTGAGTACGCAGAGAATCAGCTTCCCGCAAACACCAGATGAGGCTTCTCACAGGAGATGCACTGGTCACGAAGCATGAGTAGGAGTTTGCCCCGATGATATAGTCAGAAAGACTATTTGGACTGTATGTTACGGAAACCCCCTGGAATTGTCTTAAAACCATCGATGTGCTTGTTAATGTTTAATAACCAGTTTTTAGTGGGGACACTGATTTGTAGCATTTGCCAGTTTCTGTGGTGTAAATACTGCAGCTGTGGCCTATGTCGAGCTCCCAACGTGACGTCATGGAGAAAGATGGACAATTAGCTTTCAGGAGGTAGTGCGAACCAGCTCCAGGATACTATTGCTTAAACCCATTTATTATAAGAATATAAGTGAGGGGAAGGGGCAGTATAGGGGTGGGGAATTGGGAGGTACGAACTATTGGGTGTAAGACAGGCTCAAGGATATATTTACAACACGGGGACTAGAGCCAATATTTTGTAATAACTGTAAATGGAAAGTAACCTTTAAAAATTGTATAAAAATTTAAAAATACGTATACATATATGTGTATCTCATGGGGACCAAGCTGGAGCTGCAGCCAGGTTTCCGATAGGACTGGAAGCAGGAACTGAGAGCTTCTGCAACCTCGGCTACCCTTCCCCTCTCTCCTCCTTCTCACTCTTCTATTTGCACTCTTGTCTCCTGTTGAGGCAGATTGGCTTTCTCTGCTCCCCAGTCCATGGATCAAAGAACTGCTACTGCCAACAGTTTCCAGATTTTCCCTCTTGACAAAAAACCAGCCAGACTGAAGCTTGGCCTCTCTTAGTCCAATTTCAAATTCCTTGGAGTCCATTGGCCCAGCTTGGGTCAGGTGCTTGGCCCTGGTCCAATCAGCTGTGATGAGAGGGCAGGCCATCATTATACCAAGATGGCAAGCAAGCCCTCTGATGCTGCAAGTCTGGGGTGTTGGGGAAGGAGAAGTAACCAGAGGAAAAGGAAGCGAGCTCTGAGCCACCAACTCCTTAGGTATCTTGAGGCAGGAAACAGGGGAAATTAATCATATAATAGTTCATGCTGTCTCCTCTAGTCTTGAACTATCCACCTAGAGAATCACTAATTCATTCATTTATTTACTCATTTATTCATGCATTCAGCATTAATTTGAGGTTTATTGAATATATACTCTATATTAGAGGATATGTGGGGCTAAAAAGGAAGGGGAAGTTGAATAAGATTTAGTAACCATCCTCCAGGAGTTTGCCATCTGGGAGAGAGACAAAACGTCCATGACACAGGCTTCACAGAAGTACATTCGAATTGCCGATCCCCTGACGACCGCACGGGGGAGTGGTGGCCGGCAGCCTCTGAGAGAGCCCCAGTGAGCCCTGCCTCCCGGTATTCACATCGCTGTGTAGTTCCCTTCCACACTGCCCTAGGGTTGGTCTGTGTGGCCAATAGAATAAAGTTGAAGTCATGATAGGAAACTTCTGAGCACAGGTTATGAAAGACTGTGGCTTCCGTGTTGGGTCCCCTCTGTCTTGCTCTCTTGGATCACTCACTCTGGAGGAAGCCAGCTGCCAGGTCATGAGCAGCCCTATGGCAAAAGCTCAGGGGGCCAGGAACTGAAGCCTTCTGCCAACAGCCAGGCGAGCGAGGTGGGTAGTCAAGCCTTCAGAGGAGACCGCAGCCCTGTTAACAGCTTGACTACAGTCTCATAAGACACCCTGAGCGAGAACCACTCAGCTAAGCCACTCTCAGATCCTTGACCCTCACAAATGATGGGAGATAATAAATATTTTTTGATTTAAGCTGCAAAGTTTTGGGGTGATTTGTTACACAGCGATAGATGACTAACGCAGGAGGCGAAATTTGAAGTGGATCTTAAAGGATGAACTCACCAAGCAGAAACAAAGAAAGGCAAACAAAGAAAGTCGTTCTAGCAATGCCATGTGCAAATCTGTAGACAAGAAAGTGCAGGACATGAATGGGGAACAGTAGCTTGGTGTGGCCAGAACTTGAGAATCATGAAATTCTTAGATGGTTCCTGGTATGGTTAAGTGCTCTGTGAGTGTTGACACTTCTCATTAGGAATTGGGGGTTGAGAACTAACTCCATGGGGCCCCAGGACCCATGAAACTGCAGACACTCCATATCACAGTGGGAATAAGAGCGTCAAGAGAAGCAGCACTGAGGCCCAGAAGGCCTGCAAAGTGTGGGGTGGTGACCCCGTAACTGAGCAGGTGGCCCAGAGGGAGCCTCTGGCCTGGCCTCAGGGTAAGTTCTGGCTGTCCTCTAGAAGGTGACTTACCTAAGGTAGTGTCTCCCCGGGGAAGGGGGAGCATCTAGCTGGCTGAAAGCTTGTGGTGAATGAGGAACCTCCAGGCTGGGGTCCCCAGCTCTGTCTGAACCCAGTGCTTGGTAGTGGTGTTCCTGGGCCCCTGGGAAGGCTCTGGTCTGAGAGCTCTAGGGTAGACAGGACCTGATGGTGCCGTGGAGTGGAGACGGCCAGTGCCACCTTGGGCATCAGGGTTGGAGGGGCCTGAGCTTTGCTCCTAGGCCTTGACCGCAGAGCCTGTTCTGGGGACAGCCCGCTGTGGAAGTGAGCCTGGCCAGCCCCAGCTCTGGCCTCCCCAGCTGACTGCATGGAGAGCTGGCCGCCCAGATCTCTCCTCCTCCTGTCTGTACTGGACGGGGGGAGAGGGTTCATAGATTCCCTGCCATCTGCATCTGTGTTGCTCCCGTACCCAACACCAAACCCAATTTGGCATTTCCTGGGCCTCATCTTGCCTCTTTGCCCACATCTTCACTGCTCCTGAAATCTGAAAGACGAGAATACCTGGAGATGGAGCTTGGACCTCACCCGCCCCCAGAGACTGGGTCAGAGGAAGACGTGTGACCCTACCTGGGCCGGTCAGAGACCATGAGGGTCAGCTTCCGGACTCAAGGTGAAGCCAGGAGGTAAGAAGCATTCTTTGCATGAGAGCAAGCTGGAGTTGGGGGTAGCAACCTTGCCTGCATTCAGAGAAAGCTTGAATAAGAAGAAAACTGAGGAGTTCCCTGGCAATCCAGTGGTTAGGACACTGAGCTTCCACTGTGGGAGGCACGGGTTGGATCCCTGGTTGGGGAACTAAGATCCCACAAGTAGCGCAGCATGGCAAAAAAAAAAAAAAAAAAAAGACAACTAAAGTGGAGAAAAGCAGAGCCTAGCGAGAGTGGGATTTCTGGTCCATTGTTGAAGCACTGTGCTAAGCAGAAGCCAATACACTTAATTTTTCATGTCTGCCAGCTAGAGTCAGCCACTTGGCCTGGTTCCCCAGAAAGCAGAGCGTGAGGCAAAGGCTTCTGCTACTCGTTAAGGGAGTGCAATTCCAGAGAGCAGAAATCCTTGTCCCTCCACAAGACAGGTGGGCGAGAAGGGGGCGCTGGCAATATCAGGGTGCTTCGTCTTCCAGGACTGTCCTCTCAAAAGCTCATAAGCTTCATCTCAGGACAGTCCACTGAGGGAAAAAGGGTAAGAATTTATCCCCTTCTCCCACCTCCCGTTGGTCAAAGGTTTGCCTAGCGGGGCATTGATGCCCCTGCTGCCCCACATCCAAGTCGTAGGGCTGCCCTTGGGGCCGGGAGCTACTGGGGCCCCTGGGAACACTGGAACTTAGAGTCTTTGTGGGGAGAGAGGCAGGGAGGCAGGAATTAAACAAGTAACTGCAAGGTGATGAGTGTTTTGAAGAAAGAGAGCAGGATATTCTGGGCGGGGTCAGGAAAGGCCATCTGATGAAGAGGTGGTGAATCCGAATGTAGCTCCAGAGGAGGAGCTGCAGTTAGCCAGGCCACGGGCATGATGGCGAGGAAGAGCCATCCTGAAGCCTGAAGTCCAGAAAGAGCTCGGTGGGTTTGGGGAACTAAAAGAAGGCCAGTATTCTGCAGCACGTAGAGCCAGGCAGGTCGGTAAGCGTTTACAGAGCACTAAGTATATACGAAGACGAGGCCCCCTATAGTTTGAGCTGCCCCGCCCCTTCACACTGTTTTCAGAGAACTGTGCTTTGTTCCTTCCTGCCCCACCGGGTGCCCTACCTTAGGAACAACCTGGGTCCCAGATTGAACCACACCCCTCTGGTCGCAGTTGATTGGGCTAGAGGTGAACACCTCACCGAGGCTGGACCAATCAGGGTCTTGACTCCTGGAGACTGGCGAGGTTGGGACAGAGAGAGTGATAAGGCTCTTGGCTCAGGGCTGGACAAGTTACATCTCCACTCAGGAGATGCTGGCAGCCGAGTTCTCAGCCGAGGCGACCAGAAAGGAGTGAAAGATACTTCTACGGAGAGGAGGTGTTAATGAGGCAGATGCAAGAGATGAGGAATCGCCAGAGAGCCTGGTTCCTGTTCTGCCGAGCAGCGGCTGCACCCCTACCCTGGGGATCCTTGAAACAAAGCCCGTTTTTTGCTTAAATTGCATCCAGTGCGTTTCTATCTTTTGCAACGAAACAAACCCTAACTTTAGTGCTCGAGCTTTATAGATGCATAAATTCGGCAGGATTTCTGCCCTGAAGAAGGTCATAAACCAGCGGGAGAGATGGACATATACACTGAACATTAACTACAGGGCGATAAGTGCTATAATAAAAGTTTGTTCAAGGCAGGGAGGCTGTGCAGAGATAAAGTAAGATAACGGATGTAAAAGCATTTCGAAAAGAAAAACGTGTTATGTATGTCCCCTATCATCATACTTAGGCAGTTCAATTGCATTTCTGCTTCGATTTAATCAGGAACACAGCCACCCGACTTCCAGAATAATTCTGATCTTATAAGGCAGATGCTGTTATCTGGCAAATAAGAGTAAATTATCCAGGGTCTCATGCTTTCTTCTTCCTCATCGGTGTTTGGTGAGTGGATGGAAAAACTAACATTACGATTTCCCAAAGAATTGGGAAGCACTTGCCGTTTCTGCCTTGCTGCTATGTCACAATTTTCTACCCTTTCTGCCCCGCCTACATCAACCTCTCCTTGACTCCAGGAAACTAAAAGGCTGCTGACTCAACTAAAATAAAATCTCGCAAGTGAATCACGGATATAGAGGTTTGCTGATAGACATGCCATTGCTATGTGAACTACAGATAGCGGCATTATGTCTGGAGAAAAGGAATGACTGCTTCCATCTAAACAATCTTCAAAATCATCCTGTGCAAGAACGCTTTGAACATTGAAATATGTTACGAAAGAGCAATTATATCTTATTGAGAAATACCTTCCCTCCGCCTCCATCAAAGACAGACACCTGTTTATTCCTGCTGAATTTTTAAAAAATATTTATTTATTTGGCTGCACCGGGTCTTCGTTGCGGCATGCGGGATCTAGATCGAACCCAGGTCCCTGCATTGGGAGCGTGGAGTCTTAGCCACCGGACCACCACGGAAGTCCGCTCCTGCTGAATTTTTGATGGTGCAGCACAAGCATAGCTTAGAGTCACCCTGTTGCACAGGAACAAAGCAGGCTTTGGTATCACCTGACCTAGGTTCAAATTCCAGCTCCACTGATTGTCAGCTGTGGGGTCCTGGGCAAATTCCTTAACCTCTCTGAGCCTTGGTTTCCTCATTATTGAAGGAAGGAAAAGACACTGACAGAAGATCAGCCATCGGGGTGGTTGGGTGGGTACTAGAACCAGGTAGAGTTATAAGGATTAAACAAGAGAAGGAGAATAAGCACAACCTAACATGAAATGGAGCAAAAAGTGTTTGTTTCTTCACTTGTGTCCTGGAGGCAATTGGGTTTTCTGGGCCAGGTTGGGAGAGCAGAACTTCCTTTCTAGCTGAGCTGATCTACTCCTAGGGATCCGAATCTGATCAATCATATGTCATGAGAATGATGGGCTTCTAGAGATTTGCATTATTTAAGACTCAGTAAAAAAAAAAAAAAAAACAAAACTCAGTAGTCTAAGGATAATTTTCCCACACGAATAATTCTAAAGTTGGGGGCACAATCCTCAGAGCACAGATTTTACAACCACTGTAGTCTTGTGCTTTCATTGGACCTTTGCTCTCTGCACCATCTCTAATATTTTGCAGAACTCTCACACATAAATTAATAGCAAGGGCTATCACAGTGACTGGCCTTCTTCATAGCGCTTTATCTCAGCTAACCTTTCTGCAAAAGTGATCACAACGTTAATGCACTGTTCAGCTTCAGCCCTTCCAAGACCACTTGAACTCAAAGTCCCAATACACCTTCACACCACTGTGGTTCCCACACTTGACGCAGCCTACGTATTTGTTTACCTGTTGAAGTGGCGCCACCCTGTGGCAATGTCATGAACGGTGTACAATACCCAGGCTCGGCACTTTTGAAATGAAGGGGTTCTTGACTAATATTTTAATTGGGTGGGGTTCTGTATTTCAATTATGAGGCATAGTATCAGGCTTTCTTCATATTCTTCCATTATTTCGGATTTCCACAATTCAAATGAGCATCACATGGAACTACACTATAATCGATTTACTTAAATCTTTTAACTCCAGATTCAGAAGTTTCTATTAAAGTTTTCCCATCCAGAACATTTTTAGGAGGGCTACTAAATTGGGGATTAAAATAACAGTGTGTGTGCGTGTGTGTGTGTGTGTGTGTGATACACTTGTCCTTCTGTGGGCATTGTGTCTATCTTACAGCAGCTCTAGGAGGAGGGCGCTGCGGGGGTCACTCCTATTTTATGATCAGGACGCTGAAGCCAATAGAGAAGTAAAAGATTTCCCCAACGTCTTACTGGAACAACGCCTGGATCTCCTGGATACTAATCCTCAGACACTGTTTAAGCTTTCGATGTTTCAGCTGTGCCTTTAAAAACTTTTTGTCTCCCGATGCTCCTTCCACCCCTCAGAATAAGTGAGAAATATGCAGGCTTCAAATCAGACAGACCTAGGTTTATATGCCAGCTTCAGCAGTAGTGCAGCTCGGGCAGAGGCTAAAGCAATCTGAGCCTTAGGTTTCTCTACCTTTACAAATAAAATTGAGGTTAAAAGCATGCGCACAGGGACTTCCCTGGTGGTGCAGTGGATAAGAATCTGCCTGCCAATGCAGGGGACACAGGTTCGAGCCCTGGTCCAGGAAGATCCCACCTGCCGCGGAGCAGCTAAGCCCGTGTGCCACAACTACTGAGCCTGTGCTGTAGAGCCCGCGAGCCACAACTACTGAAGCCCGAGTGCCACAACTAACTACTGAAGCCCGCGCGCCTAGAGCCCGTGCTCTGCAACAAGAGAAGCCACCACAATGAGAAGCCCGCGCACCACAACAAAGAGTAGCCCCCGCTCACCACAGCTAGAGAAAGCCCGCGCACAGCAACAAAGACCCAACACGGCCAAAAAAATTAAAATTAAATCTTTACAAAATAAAAAAATAAAGAAAATAAAAACATGCGCACACACACGAGCGTGTGAAAAGGCTGGTGAAATCTGAATAAGTTCTGTACATTGTACCAACGTCAATTTCCCGGTTTTGGTATTGTACTGTAGTTGTGTAAGATGTCACCATTAGGGGAAGCTAGTTAAGAGTACATGGAACTCTCTGTCCTATTTTTTCAACTTCCTGTGAGACTATAATTATCTTTCAATGCAAACATTTTTTTTAAATTTAGGCAATGAATTGATAAAGACAGAATCTGCAGAATATATTTTCAAATGTTAGTGATCTCCTGGTCTTTACTGAACCATGGGAGAAACGCTTATGTCATAATATTGCTTGGGGGAAAAAAAGTCTACTGAATTGCCCTCACTGCAAGTCGTGATTACAACTATATTCAAGGAAAGGACATTTTTACCACAAAGAAGTGGAGGAAAGTACTTTGAAAAGTTAGTGGTATCCACACACCTATGGTCAATTAATCTTTGACAAAGGGGGCAAGAATATACAATGGAGAAAAGACAGACTCTTCAGCAAGTGGCACTGGGAAAGCTGGATAGCTACATGTAAATCAATGAAGTTAGAACACTCCCTCACATCATACACAAAAATAAACTCAAAATGGCTTAAAGACTTAAACATGACACCATAAAACTCCTAGAAGAGAACATAGGCAAAACGTTCTCTGACATAAACCATAGTAGTGTTTTCTTAGGTCAGTCTCCCGAGGCAATAGAAATAAAAGCAAAAATAAACAAATGGGAGCTAATCAAACATATAAACTTTTGCACAGCAAAGGAAACCGTAAACAAAATGAAAAGACGACCTACAGACTGGGAGAGAATATTCGCAAATGATGTGACCGACAAGGGCTTAATTACCAAAATATACAAACAGCTCATAGAACTCAATAACAAAAAAACAAACAACCCAATCGAAAAATGGACAGAAGACCTAAGTAGAAATTTCTCTGAAGAAAACATACAGATGGCCAACAGGCACATGAAAACATGCTCAACATCACTAATTATTAGAGAAATGCCAATCAAAACTACAATGAGGTATCCCATCAGAATGGTCAGAACGGCCATCATCAAAAAGTCTACAAATAATAAATGCTGAAGAGGATGAGGAGAAAAGGGAACCCTCCTACACTGTTGGTGGGAATGTAAATTGGTGCAGCCACTATGGAAAACAGTCTGGAGGTTCCTTAAAAAAACTAAAAATAGAGCTACCAAATGACCCAGCTATCCCACTCCTGGGCATATATCCGGAGAAAACTCTAACTTGAAAAGATACATATGCCCCAATGTTCATTGGAGCACTATTTACAATAGCCAAGACATGGAAGCAACCTAAATGTCCATCAATAGAGGAATGGATAAAGATGTGGTTAAAAAAAAAAAAGATGTGGTACATATATACAATGGAATATTACTCAGCCGTAAAAAGAGAATGAAATAATGCCATTTGCAGCAACACAGATGGACCTAGAGATTATCATACTAAGTGAAGTAAGTCAGACAGAGAAAGACAAATATATGGTATCAGATATGTGGAATCTAAAAAATGATACAAATGAACTTATTTAAAAAACAGAAACAGACTCAGATTTCAAAAACAAACTTACGGCTACCAAATGGGAAAGAGGGACAGGGAGGGATAAATTTGGAGTTTGGGATTAGCAGATACAAACTATTATACATAAAATAGATAAACAACAAGGGTCCTACTGTATAACATAGGGAACTATATTAAATATCTTATAATAACCTGTAATGGAAAAGAATCTGAAAAAGAATATATATATATATATATATATATACACATACACATACATACATCTATCTGTATGTATGTATGTATAACTGAATCACTTGACTGTGCACCAGAAACTAACACAACATTGTAAATCAACTGTATTTCAATTAACAAAAAAATTTTTAAGTTAGTAATGATTATCTCTGACTAGTAGGAATTTGTTTGGTTCTTACCCACTTTACTGTATTTTCCCAATTTTCTACTATGAATCTAACTCGTATAATCAAGGAAAGTTACTTCATCGAAAGAAGAACAGACTGGAGCTGAGTCAGAAAATCCAAGATATCTGGTTGCCTGTCACTCTGGACAGTATTGGTCTTGGAGAGTTGAGGCACTCTTTATTATTTAATAAAATGAATTATAAAATAAATTATACATGCTTATGTGAAAAATGCATATAGTAGGGTGGAAAGGAAGTTCCTTAACTACTTCCTTCCTACTTTCCAGAGGTAAGCATTGTTAACTGTTTATTTTCCTTTTTTTTTTTTCAGACCATACTCATGTCAGACTTCTTGGGGAAATTTGCAGCTCAAGTTTCAAAGAAGCACAGAGGAAAGGCAATCATATCTTATGTTGTTTACTTCCAGAAGGAACCTCACTCTGACCAGGACTGCATCAAGCCTCCTCCTTGAATGTATACGAGCTGTCTGCATTTGTCATTGGAAACTCACCCCCAGGCCCTTCCATCTATTGAAGGCTTCCCAAGCTGTTTCTGCAGGTCAGCAGAGGACGTCTCCAGGGCCCATGCATGTGGCCACTGAGAAATCTCTCTTTTCTTCTCCCCATGAAACCCTGGGTGGTGCTTTTCTTTTCTTTTTTCCAGCTCCATTTATATTTTTATTTGTGAGATTTTGCAGAAGTGAATGAACGCCAGAAATATGTAAGGAAGTTTTGTTACTGTTTGACGGTTTTTTACAAGATGGCAAAATTTTCATTTTTATGTAAAGTATTTCTAATTTGCTCCCTCAAGCAAAGTTTGTTTTGTTTTACTGTACTTTTTTTTTAACATCTTTATTCGAGTATAATTGCTTTACCATGGTATGTTAGTTTCTGCTTTATAACAAAGTGAATCAGCTACACATATACATATATCCCCATATCTCCTCCTTCTTGCGTTTCCCTCCCACCCTCCCTATCCCACCCCTCTAGGTGGTCACAAAGCACCGAGCTGATCTCCCTGTGCTATGCGGCAGCTTCCCACTAACTATCTATTTTCGGGTGGTGCTTTTCATCTTGGGGTCTGTAGGCATATTACTGGGGGTCTATGGGTTCTACCAAAAGTTTTGAAAGTTGTGGTTTCATTTTTGGATCATCTAGATGACCACCCCAGAACCAAGCACCACTTCACCATTTTAAACTTGCTTTTCCATTTGGATTAAGGTCACGTTCATGGCAGATGAATCAGTGTGCTGTATCATTGAAGGCAAATATTTCACCAGAGTTCAAAAAGAGGAAGATGGCAAGAGAACTGGGTGGTCCTGCGAGATGATGGATTTTGCAGCTCTCATCTCCTTTCCATCCAACTAGTGACGATACGCATTAGCAGTTAAGTGTGGTAGAAATAAACAATAAAAGAATTTCACTAAATGCTTTCAAAACATTTCCTGTATTATGTTTGGCAGGGTGCACAATTAAACTGATTGGCTCATTAAAATAATGGACAGGCGGTTAAAAAGGAGTTTATTATTCAACCCCCCCCAAAAAATCAACATTGATACTGTCAGTAACTCAAATAATAGTCCATTACCTGCCCCCCCCCGAAAAAAAAAGGTCAAGTTGAAAATACATCTTTCTGCCATTAAACCGCACACCAGTGATTCACAGTGACCCAATGTCGGTAAAGCACCATCCATCACGCTGATTTAATGTTAATTTGAAGTTCATGAGTTTCTGTTTGTATTTTTTTTAATTTATTTTATTTTATGTATTTTATTTTTGGCTGCGTTGGGTCTTCGTTGCTATGCACCGGCCTTCTCTAGTTGCGGCGAGCGGGGGCTACTCTTCGTTGCGGTGCATGGGCTTCTCACTGCGGTGGCTTCTCTTATTGCGGAGCACAGGCTCTAGGCACGCAGGCTTCAGTAGTTGTGGCACGCAGGCTCAGTAGCTGTGGCTCACGGGCTCTAGAGCGCAGGCTCAGTAGTTGTGGCGCAGGGGCTTAGTTGCTCTGCAGCATGTGGGATCTTCCCGGACCAGGGCTTGAACCTGTGTTCCCTGCATTGGCAGGCGGATTCTTAACCACTGTGCCACGAGGGAAGCCCTGTTTGTATTGCTAAGTTTACTTTCATTTAAAAGCTGGGGAAGCACGTGAACTTTCTAAATATGAAAATTTAACAGTTTTGTTTTTCTTCCCTGCCTTGGAAGGATTCAACACAGTCTAGGAAGGGAGTCTCTCCCCACCCCCAGCCCCAAGCACATGCCCCGGGGGGCAAATACTTCTGAACATTTCCCTTCCCTTTCCCAGTAGTAGATGAAAAAATGAGTCCTTCCAGCCCTCGGGGCAAGGGTAACCAGTTTTTCAATGGGTAATGATTTATTGTCCAGTTTTTTTGGCCCATCAGGCTCTACCAGGAAAGAGAGAGAGAGACTAGGGCTTTTGTGTGAAGGGATTAAGCGGGAAGGGCTGAGTGTGAGGCGCTGTTGAGTCCCCGCCCGCCCGGGGCTGGAACCTCACCAGCTTCTCCCAGGAGGCTCTGGATACAGACGCCTCTGTCGTCTGCACGCAGAATGGATCAGCTTCTGGCAGGGACAACACCCAGTGATGCCACAAGACTGTGTTCTGTCCCCAAGTGACTATGCACTGAGGATGCCTCCTTGAAATGCTCCAGGACCCCAGGGGCCCCAAGGGCACGCCTGGCCACCCAGAGAGAGGGATGGGAGGAGGCCCCATGGCTGTACTTAGTTGGGGAATGACAAACTCGAGCTGGAGGCCCCCAACCTGGGACAGTGATTGGAGACAATCCAGGCACCAATCAACCGTGTCAAAAGACATCCCCGAGGAGGGGGCACTGCCCCACTGCTGCTGGTACATGGGAGAGGGCACAAGGAAGCGGACTTGGAGGTGCTGAAGGAATCTGGAGGCTGGGACCAACCGCAGTTCCAAGACGACGCAGACAAGAGCTTCAAGCAGCAGGAAAGATGTCCCTTCTCCATTCCTCCCTCCCAGCCTTTCTCTAGATGGGCTGGACCCATCAGAAAGCCATCTGGCAAGGTCTGGAATGTGGTTTTCAGAGTCCCATCCCCAGAGCAGGCAGATGGGTGGGCTTGGACAGAAAGACACTAGGCCAGTGACCACCAAACCACATTTAAGTCCAGGGAGGAGTTAATGTCCTGTCTTTCATTCAGGACCCTGAGCTACAAGCCCCAGAAGCCACTCCGGCTGATTGAAGCTGAAAAGGAACTGACCAAAGATTAGAAATTGGGCCAGAAACACCGGCAGGATCACAGCCCAGAACCAGATCAGAAAGGACACTGCTGCCATCTAGCATCTGACGATGCTGCCCTGGTGTGATAGATTCTGCTATTTTCCAGGACGGAGTCCTTCTCTCTTCCGCCCCATGCCTCCCTGCCCTGCTGACTCTGGGCTTGTCTGTGTGACCTGCACTGATCCATGGAATGTGGGCAACTTGACTGTGTGCCCTTTCTGAGCAGCGTTTCTGCCCTGCTCTTGACTACTCCAGGGACCTGCTGTTTCTCCAGCATGAGCTCGGGAAAGATGTGAAGCACTTCTGACCCCAGCTGACAGCCTGGAGCCCAGCCCACAGGCACCGAGGAGAAACCAGCCAAGATGCAGTACACCAACAACCCATCCACAGAACCGTGAATGACAAACACACATTTGCTGTTGGAAGCCACTGAGATTTTGGGGGTATTTGTTAACACAGTAGAAGCTGACAAATACACATGACCAGCTGGCAGAATCTCTCCTGCCCTGCTTCTTTACAAAAGAGCTCCAGCTCCAGATACAAAATCCTCTGTGGAGGTGTCCACCGGCAAAGTCCAGGTCACACACCTGTGTGCACCTCACAGGAAGACTGGGAAAGTGCATATCAGGTGTTGCTTTTTCTATAGAAGTAGGTGGGCTCCATATCTTTTGTATTCCAATCGGACTCAGTGTGGGGCCTCTGGGTTGAATAGTGTCCTCCAAGAATTCACGTCCACCTGGAACCTCAGAATGTGATCTTATTTGAAACAGGGATTTTGCAGGTTAGGATAAGGTCATACTGGGTTAGGGTGGGCCCTAATCCAATGACTGGTATCTTTATAAGAAGAGAAAACTGACACAGAGATACACAGGGAGAAGGCCATGTGATGAAAGAGGCAGAGATTTGGTGATGTGTCTACAAGCAAGGAACACGGAGGATCGCTGGCCACCACCAGAAGCAAAAAGAGAGCATGGAACTGATCCTTCCCTAAGGCCTTCAGAGAGAGCAGAGCACTGCTGACACCTTGCTCTCCACTTTTAGCCTCCAGGATTGCGAGAGAATACATTTCTGTTGTTTTAAGCCACCTAGTTTGTGGTCCATTGTGACAGCAGCTCCAGGAAACCAATGCAGTGGGCAAATCCCCACGTATAAGAAGGAGGTATAAAGGCTCCCCGCCCTCCCGCAACAAATTCCCTTTCCTCATACTTATTTCAGTAATATTCTGAAACAAGAATTCAAGCGGAGGATTCTTCAATGTTCTTTCTTTCGTTCTTTGGCTGTACCAGGTCTTAGTTGTGGCAGGCAGAATCTAGTTCCCTGACCAGGGATCGAACCCGGGCCCCCTGCATTGGGAGCACTGAGTCTTAACTGCTGGACCACCAGGGAAGTCCCTGTTTTTTCTTTAAAAGCAGTTTGCACATCAGCTCAAGGGAGTGTTGCAAGGGCGTCCTCTGGGCACCATGGCCCCTGAAGAAGGAATTTGGTGTTTTGGGTTTCTTCCTTCTCCTGGATCCCATTTGGTCCAAAGATAACTTTGCCTGGATAGGGTTACTCCAGACCCTTGGAGGAAAATATATGTCTCTTCAAAAAGTCTGTATTTCAGGGTACAGGGGCTGCTGTGGGGACAAAATGTGTAGGGCTGGAGTCTGATATGAGGACGACCTCAGCTGATTCTGCTAGACTCCAAGTCACATCTACAGCCTTTCTAGCAAAGACTAGTGCCACCTGTTAGACTCTCTCCAAGCCACTTTGAAATAGTGTGGGGCGTATAAAGGTATTTCTTATGTGTCTTTTTAACATTGGAGATTCAACAAGGCCATGGCATGGAGAAAGGGAGAGGGGCCGCTTTAATTAACAGAGTTCAGAGGCATAACAATCAAGGGTCATGTGTGGTCTTGTTTGGGTTCTGATTCCCATAAATCAACTGTAAGAAGATCTTTTTTGAGCTAATCAGGGAAATTTGAATATGAACTGGGTATTAGAGGATATCAGGTCATTAGGGACACTTTTGTCAGATGTGATATTGGCATGATAAGAAAAGGTCTATTTTTTCAGAGGTACATATTGAAGTACATAGGGACCAAATGCCATCATGTTTGGGATATGCTTTGAAAACATTATAATGGTGGACTCAAATTTTGACCATTGATTTTAGGTAAGAGATGTGATTTCTAGCAGTCTATCTACTTGCCCTTAGTATGAGACCATTTTGAAAACAAACATATCATATTGTAACAAATGGAAGAAGCAATAAAGCTATTTGTAAAAATATTTAAAATCATCAGAGAAAGGGAACCCTCCTACACTGTTGGTGGGAATGTAAATTGGTACAACCACTATGGAGAACAGTATGGAGTTTCCTTAAAAAACTAAAAATGGAACTACCGTATGATTCAACAATCCCACTGCTAGACATATATCTGGAGAAAACCATGATTCCAAAAGATACATGCATCCCAATGTTCACTGCAGCACTATTTACAATAGCCAAGACATGGAAGCAACCTAAATGTCCATCAACAGAGGAATGGATAAAGAAGATGTGGTATATATATATAATGGAATATTACTCAGCCATAAAAAGGAATGAAACTGGGTCATTCACAGAGACGTGGATGGACGTAGACAGTGTCATGCAGAGTGAAGCAAGTCAGAAAGAGAAAAGCAAATATCGTATAATAACACATATATGTGGAATCTAGGAAAATGGTATAGATGATCTTATTTGCAAAGCAGAAATAGAGACACAGACGTCGAGAACAAATGTATGGATACCTAGGGGGGAAGGGGTGGGGTGAGAGGACTTGGGAGACTGTAATTGACATACACACATTATTGATGCTATGTATAAAATAGACAACTTATGGGAACATACTGTATAGCACAGGGAACTCTACCTAATGCACTGTGGTAACTTAAATGGGAGGGAAGTCCAAAAGGGAGGGGATACCTGTATGTGTGTGGCTGATTCATTTTGTTGTGCAGTGGAGGCTAACACAACATCGTAAAGCAATCATACTCCAGTAAAAATTAATTAAAAAAAGAAGATGTGATATATATATACACACTGGAATATTACTCAGCCATTAAAAAAGAATGAAATAATGCCATTGGCAGCAACATGAATGGACTTAGAGATTATGATACTAAGCGAAGTAAGTTAGAGAAAGGCAAATATCATATGATTATCACTCATATGTGAAATCTAATTTTAAAAAATGATATAAGTGAACTTATTTACAAAACAGAAACAGACACACAGATTTTGAAAACAAACTTCTGGTTACCAAACTTCTGGGCGGGGGAGGGATAAATTAGGTGCTTGGGATTAACATACACACACTACTATATAGAAAATAGGTAATCAACAAGGACCTACTGTATAGCACAGGGAACTCTACTCAATATTCTGTGATAACCTATATGGGAAAAGAATCTGAAAAAGAATAAATATATGTATATGTATAACTGAATCACTATGTTGTACACCTGAAACTAACACAACATTGTAAATCAACTATACTCCAGTGAAACTTAAAAATAAATAAATAATAATTTAAAAAAAAACATTGGAGAGATATTAGGTTAAACCCTGTATATTAAACACACGTGTTTATTTACACCTGAAACTCACCTAAGGACTAAAACAAAGATGGACCTAGAGAACAAGGAGAAGGGGGTGTGTCTGCTGCCGGGGAGAGCTGTGTCTCAGTCCACTCGGGCAGGATAACAAAATAGCACAGACTGGGTGGCTTACAAACAGCAGACAGTTACTTCTCAGAGTCTGGAGGCTGGAAGTCAGCAGTCAGGGGGCCAGCATTGTCAAGTGTGGGTTTTCTTCCGGGTTGAAGGCTTCTCATTGTATCCTCACATGGTGAAGGGACGAGGGAGCTCTCTGGAGCCTCTTTTTACAAAGGGCATTAATCCCACTCATGAGGGCTCCATCTGCACTACCTAATCATATCTCAATGTCCTATCTCCTAATAATATCATCTTTGGGGGTTAGGATATCAACAAATACATTTTGGAGAGACACAAACATTCAGACCACAGCAAGACATCAACACATTTTTTGGAATAAGGATAAATATTGAAGGAATGGTACTGACCTACAAGAGCAGAGGAAGGTACAGAGGAAGAGGAAGTCCCTGCAGCGGGCGGGGGGGGGGGCAATGCAAAGCAAATCTTCACCCCTTCCAGAAAGTCCAAAGACATTAAAGGCACCAGGGACAGAAGCAGGCACTGTTAAGGACATGGGACTGAAGACAGGGTGTAACAGGTTGAATAATGGCCCCCAAAGATATCAGGTCCTAATCGCTGGAACCTGTGAATGTTGCCTTACTTGGAAAAAAGGGTCTTTGCAGATGTGACTGAATTAAGGATCTTGAGATGGAGAGATTATCCTGGATTATCCAGGTGGCCTTAAAGGTAATCACAGATGTAATTATAAGAGGAAGCAGAGAGGGATTTGACGCAGACACAGAGGAGAAGGCCATATGAAGACGAAGAGGTTTAAAGATGGTGTCCTTAAAGATTGGAAGGATGTGACCACAAGCCAAGGAACGCCAGCAACCAGCACACCTCAGGGGACAAGGAATGGATTCTATCCTAGAGCCTCTGGAGGGAGGGTAGCCGGCTGACCCTTTGATTTTAGACCAGTGAAACCGATTTTGTACTTCTGGCCTCTAGGCTTGTAAGAGAATAAATTTCTGTTGTTTTAAGCCACCAAGTTTGGGGTAATTTGCTAGAACAGCCACAGGAAACATTCAGGCAATTTGGCTGAAAGTCAGATAAAGGAACAGTAGGACACCCAGAGCCCAACCCTAACCTGTGCTGCCCCACCTTGGCAGGAGATGGAGGCTTATTCTCTGGACAAGTTGAACTTGAACCAGAGATGCTCCTGACTCAGGGATGCCAGACACAAGGTAGGGTGAAGTGAGGCTCTTGATGGAAAACCTGGAGAGTAATGAGGGTCCGCATTCCCAGCAGGGGATGCAGGGCCTCCGTATCCCATCTGACTCCTGCAGTGTAACTAGTCAGGCTCATCCCCCTTGGGCAGGAAATTTAAGGATCGTTCCCTGGAGAAACTGAACAGTCAGAGAGAAAAGACCTTTAGCTACTGACATTTGGGGGTTCCCCCAACCAAGAAGCTGGCCTGCTATCCCAGCACCCTGTGGTGAAGCCTCAAGTTCCACCCATGAAAACAGAGCTTAAAATCAGGTTTTCAGTGCCCCACTTTGAGATGAGACTTGACAGCTAAGGAGCATCGCACAATTGAGAACCCACCACACATTTTCTCAGACTCATTTGAGAAAAGCTTCCAACACAAAAGAGAATAAAACAAACAGAGGAAAGAAACTAGGATGCAGGGCTGCCCATAAACATCATAAGATGCAGCCCCTGGTGGCTTCCACTCATGTGAGGGGCTCAGGACAGTATTTCCCAGGTCCTTACACAAGGATGGATCTGACTGGGGGAAACAGGAATAAGGTAGGGAACAGTAGAAAACTAAAAATATAAACTCAAACTCAAACAAACCAAAAAAAACTGGAATAAAAATCCTGAATGATAATGAAGGATAATGAGCCATTGAGACAGACTGCACTTTCCAATTATATATTTATCCCATTCCACATGCTCTTTTCACAATGGGAATGGAGTGGGATCTATGCCTTTTCCTTAAATCCTTAAATCTGGGTGGCGGAGGGGTCTTGACTGCCCAGCCAGTAACCGGTGAGTCCAGCAGAAGGGATGCTGTTGGACCTCTGGGGCTGGGTCATAAAAAGCCTCTGCCTGACAGCTGGGGATATTTCCCCTGGGAACCCAACCACTATGTTGTGAGGAAGCCCAGGCCACATGGAAAGGCCTGGCAGACAAAATCCTGTCTTCTGGCAGACAACACCCACCCCTCCCCAGCTGGCCCTGAGCTGGCCCCAGCATCAATGGGCAGACAAGGGAGTGATAAGACTTCAGATGATTCTAGGTCCCCTGCCTCAGAGTCTTCTAGCTGAGGCCCCAGACATCATGTAACAGAGACAAGCCATCCCTGCTCAGCCCTGTCTGAATTCCTGACCCAAGAAAACTGTGAGAGATAATAAGTGATTTTTGTTGTCTAAGTTTTGAGGTAATTAGTTAGGCAGTAATAGATCATTGGTAGTAAAAGTAATACAGCCATGAAATTAGGACAGAAAGTCAGTAAAAATGGAATAATCACACAATATGGATGAGTGAGAAGTAACGCTGTATCTGAATTTAAAATTCGACAGACACCACATGGTAAACCAACTATAGGTCAATTTAAAAAATTAATTTTTAAAAGAAAAGAAAAGAAAAAGAAAAAAATTTCAACAGAAAGGCTGGCAGAGGGCGCTGAGGAGATGGAGTTCATCTTTCTGCGGCTTCGCTCGGGTCCCGTGCTCACCTTGCACGAATGTGATTCGCTGATTAGTTCAGGTCTGGGTCACGTATCCACCCCTAAACTATGGCTAAGCTACGGCGGAGAAAATCCCCAAACAAAACCGGGGCTACTGCTGGAAAAAGAGAGAGCAAACTCGGAATCGAGCACAGAGGTCCTGGGGGACCTGCACATTTCTTCAGTCGCTCTGCTCTCAACTAAACCCAAACCCAAGTCACTGAGAGAAAAAGCCTATCTTTTGAGCATCCCTTGCTTGGCCAGTCTCCCAACACTAGAGGAATCTCCCGCCGCTGGCTGGGACTCATACACCTGCTCGCTGCGGAGAAGTTGCTTAGCCTCTGCTGGGCTTCACGCTTTATCAGTTACTATGAAAAATGAGAGAATAGGGTTGGCCTTTTGGAGTTTATTTCTTACGCTTTTTTGGGTTTTCTTTTACTTATTTAAGAATGTGTAAACATTACACCAATAGGAAGTATTCATTGGAAAAAAGCAGAAACTTTATTTTTTAAGAAAAGGATAAAACTGCACATAATTCTGCCACCCAAAGATAACTGCTGTTAACATTCTGATGTATGCTTTGCCAGATTTTGTCTTTACAAATATATTTATCTGTTTGTCAACACAGAAACAGATTGTTCCATAAATACTGTTGCACTCGACTTTTTTCACTCAATAGTAGGTTGTAAATCTATCTGTATACCAAACAATATCCTTTTATTAGGCTGAACCTATGAAATTACCAAAATTCAGTTTTGAACTACAGAAACAGTGATTGCATATGGTTTCACCCAGCATAATTTTGTTTTAACCACTGCAGATTTTATAGCCATTTGGGCATGGCATAATTTATTCAGCCTATCACTTATTATTGGGCACTTAGTTTCCAATTTTTTTCTCACAATGATTAAAAAATACTGCAAAGGAAAACTCTTTTAGCCCATTCTTTGTGGCCTTATTTTTTTCTTTTGGCTGCGTCGGGTCTTAGTTGCGACACGCGGGATCTTCGTTGCAGCACGTGGGCTTCTCTCTAGTTGTGGCGCAACAGCTCCAGAGTGTGTGGGGTCAGTAGCTGCAGTTCCCGGGCTTAGTTGCCCTGTGGCATGTGGGATCTTAGTTCCCCGACCAGGGATTGAACCCCCGTCCCCTGCATTGGAAGTTGAATTCTTTACCACTGGGCCACCAGGGAAGTCCCTTTGTGGCCATTCTTACTTAGTATCTTGGGATACATTTCTATAAATGGAATACATTAGATTAAAGGAATGTACATTTTATTTATTATTTTTAAATTAATTTTTATTGGAGTATAATTAATTTACAATGTTATGTTAGTTTCAGGTGTACAGCAAAGCGAATCAGTTATACATATACATGTATCCATTCTTTTTTAGATTATTTTTCCATATGGGTCATTACAGAGTACTGAGTAGAGTTCCCTGTGCTATACAGCAGGTTTTTATTAGTTATCTATTTTATATATAGTAGTGTGTATATGTCAGTCCCAATCTCCCAATTTATCCCCCCGCCCCACAAAGGAATGCACAGTTTAAAAGCTTTTGTTGCATACTGAAGGAATAGTTTCTGAGAAGCCAGAGCTTGTTGGGACAAGGTAAGTCTTCTCCCCACTCCCCGGATGATGGGAGTGTCAGGGGCCCTGGGGGTTATTGCTTCTCCCTAAAGGGCAGTCAAAGGGAAGGAGTTGAAATCAGAAGGGAATCAGAAACTAGGAAGCAGCTGGACATTTACTCCTTGGAGTAGAGAGAGACTGAGGAGGTCATTATGCCTGTAACTCTAAAAAGCTGAACATATGCTGGTTGTAAAACCTGAGAAGGCCCATGGCAGCCTTTAGAAGGAACAAAGGGCAAATCTGTGTTTCTTACTCTGATCCATGAAAGAGTTAAATTAGAGAAAAGGAATGTAATGGAGGATTATTTTTCTTTTAACCTGGATCTAATAGAGGAATTTAATCATTTAAAGGGTAAATACAAAGTAGAAGTAACAAAAATATAGACTTTGTAAAACAGACAAACAAACCACCAGTAGCTGCCATGGCCTCTGCAATGGCCCCCAGTATTCTCACCTCCTGGAATTCACACTTTTATGCAATCTCCTCTCCTTGAGAACGGGCTAGACTTATTGCCTGGCTGCTAATGAGTAGAATACGGCAGAAGTCATGGGATGCCACTTTTGATAAGATTATAAAAAGACTGTGGCTTCCATCTTGGGTGTTCTCTCAGTCTCTCTCGGATTGCTTGCTTCTGGTGGAAATGGTGGAAGTCAGCTGCCGTGTCACAATGCAGCCATGTGGCGAGGCCTCCATGGGTGAGCTTGGAAGATTTCCTAAGCGACGGCCACAGCCCTGGCTGACACCTCTGTCAGAGAGCCAGAACCTCCCAGTTAAGTCGCTCCCAGGTTTTTGATCCAGGGATCAACTGTTGGTTTTCAGCCTCTAAATTTGGGGGCAATTGGTTGTGCAGGAACAGAGAACAAATACAACAGCTGTTTGTTGAGAACTTACTGTGCAGCAGGTACAGTTCCCTGCACTTTACATTATGAATTCATTTGGTCTTCACAATGACGCTGTAAGTGCTGTCATTACTCCCATTTTCAGTTGAAGAAACTGAAGTCCAGAAAGGGTTAATAAACTTTCCCAAAGCCATAGAGTTAGAAAATGGTGACGCTGGAATCTTATTTGAGGTATTCTGGCACCAGAGTCATGCTCACATAAATAAAGATGAAAAGAGAGCTGCTCGTATTTCACCGGATAGAATTGAATTATTTGCCCACGCCTGAAACAAGCAGTTTGGCAAAGGGTACTGAATCATCTTAAACTGATCAAGATTTACCACCCCTACTCCCTGCAGGGGCCAGGGAAAGGCTAGGTTCCACCTGAAATACACAGTTCTGTGAAGTGGGTGAACAAATATGGCTTTGGATACAAAGGAGGAAGGGTATGGTAGGAAGTGTAGCAATGAAGACCCAACGCAGCCAAAAATAAATAAATATATATATATATTTTTTAAAAAGCAGGTTTGAAAAAGAAGCAAATAGTACTTTAAAAGAATTAGTACTGTCGATCTAAATGTTCTTCTCTTTTTTAAAAAATAAATTTATTTATTTATTTATTTTTGGCTGCATTGGATCTTTTGCTGTGCGCGGGCTTTCTCTAGTTGCAGTGAGCAGGGGGCTACTCTGCAGCAGGGGGCGGATTCTTAACCACTGTGCCACCAGGGAAGTTCTCTCAAGCCTTTATGTGGAAAAATATTTAAATACTCAATGTGAAACAGTGACTTCCTCTCTAGGTCCATGACACTTCTAGAATCTTTTATTTTTAAATTGAAGTATAGTTGATTTACAATGTTGTGTTAATTTCTGCTGTACAGCAAAGTGATTCAGATATATATATATAGATATAGATATATCTATATATACACACACACACACACACACACACACACACACTCTTTTTTAATATTCTTTTCCATATGGTTTATCACAGGATTTTTTTTTTTTTTTTTTTTTTTGGCTATGCCGTGCGGCTTGCAGGATCTTAGTTCCCTGACCAGGGATTGAACGTGGGCCACCGCAGTGAAATTGCCAAGTCTAACCACTGGACTGCCAGGGAATCCCCTATCACAGAATATTGAATATAGTTCCCTGTGCTATACAGTAAGACCTTATTGTTTATAGAATCTTCTAACTACCTTGGCAGAGAGGCCTGGCCATGACAAAGGGACTGATGCATCTGTACAAATGAAGAACATCCTTAGCGGTTCCACCACACTCCCAGTGCATTTCACAAAATTGGAAACTAGATGATTTTAGAGATGAGCTTCTGGAAGTCTCTTATTTTATTTTATTTAAAAAAATATTTATTTATTTATTTGGTTGTGCTGGGTCTTAGTTGTGGCAGATGGGATCCTTAGTTGTGGCAGGTGGGCTCTTAGTTGCAGCATGCATGTGGGATCTAGTTCCTTGAGAAGGGATCAAACCCAGTCCCCCTGCATTGGAAGCGCGGAGTGTTACCCACTGGACCACCAGAGAAGTCACTGGAAGTCTCTTATTTGAAAGACAATGACATTCAGGGACTTCTCTGGTGGTGCAGTGGTCAAGAATCCGCCTGCCAGTGCAGGAGACGTGGTGTTCGAGCCCTGGTCTGGGAAGATCCCACACGCCATGGAGCAACTAAGCCCGTGCGCCACAACTACTGAGTCTGTGCTCTAGAGCCCGCGAGCCACAACTACTGAAACTCATGCGCCTAGAGCCCATGCTCCACAACAAGAGAAGCCACCGCTTGCCGTGACTAGAGAAAGCCCGCGCACAGCAATGAAGACCCAATGCAGCCAAAAATAAATAAATAAACTTTTATAAATAAATAAATAAATTTTTAAAAAGACGAGAAATTTTCCAGTCCTTGAGGGGGGTTAGGTATGACGACACTTACATAAGAAATAATCCCTTTCCCTGCTTTGTTCTGGCTAAGGCCTAACCTGAGTGCTTACCGCCACCTGGTGGTGATTAGATGAATAACCATTTTGGGGAAGGGCCGGCACTCCAGTTACTCACTCCCTAGTGACTTAATTCCCAGGCCATTTGTTACCTGCTTGCGTACGTATGTATGTTTAAGTATCTATGTATATATTTCAACGAACATCTTATTTTAGAATAGTTTTATATTTACAGAAAAGTTACAAAGATAGTGCAGAGAGTTTTTGTTTGTTCGTTTTTAGAATTTTATCATTTTTATTTGCATTTCTTTGATTACTAGAGCAGCCAAATAGCTGTTGATGTCTTTTGGCTATTGGTATTTTTTTCCTTGTACTGTACAGTAGGTCCTTGTTGGTTATCCATTTTACATACAGCAGTGTGTACATATCAATCCCAAACTCCCTAACTATCCCTCCCCGCCACCCTTCCCCTCTGGTAACCATAAATTCATTCTCTAAGTCTGTGAGCCTGTTTCAGTTTTGTAAATAAGTTCATTTGTATCTTTTTTTTTTAGATTCCACATATAAGCAATATCATATGGTACTTGTCTTTCTCAGTACAGAGTTTGCGTATACTCACGTCGTTTCCCCTATTAACATCTTTAAAGATATTTTTAAAAGTTTATTTATTAATTTATTTATTTTTGGCTGTGTTGGGTCTTCGTTGCTGCATTCAGGCTTTCTCTAGTTGTGGCGAGCGGAGGCTACTCTTTGTTGCGGTGCACAGGCTTCTCATTGCAGTGGCTTGTCTTGTTGCAGAGCATGGGCTCTAGGTGCGTGGGCTTCAGTAGTTGTGGCACACGGGTTCAGTAGTTGTGGCTCGTGGGCTCTAGAGTGCAGGCTCAGTAGTTGTGGCACACAGACTTAGTTGCTCCGCGGCATGTGGGATCTTCCCGGACCAGGGCTCGAACCCGTCTCCCGCACTGACAGGCAGATTCTTAACAACTACGCCACCAGGGAAGCCCCTAAACATCTTTCATTACCTTAGTAATTTGTCACCTCCAATAAACTAACATTGACATGTTACTATTAACTAAACTCTAGACCATATTCAGATTTCATTTCTCTATTAAGGTCTTTTGTTCCAAAATCCCTGCCAGAATACCACATTACATTTAGTTACCAGGTCTCCTTACTCTCCTCTGGTCTGTGACAGTTTCTCAGTCTTGTTTTTCATGATCTTGGCAGTTTTAAGGAGTGTTGGTTACGTATTTTGTAGAATGTCCCTCAATGTGGGTTTGTCTGGTGTTTTTCTCATAACTAGACTGGGTTATGGGTTCTGAGGAAATAAAGTGCCCTTGTCATTGCATCGTTATCATGAATACGTGCCGTCAATGGGACTGATCACTGATATTAACCTTATCCTAGCATGGTAGTCCTTGCCACGCTTGTTCACTGAAAAGTTACTATTTTTCCTTTCCATATTCTATGTCTCAATTCAGCCCACACTTAAAGGGGGACAGGAATAAACTCCAACTCCTAAAAGGGGAAATAGCCACACTAATGATTTGAAATTCTTCTGTAAGGAAAACTGGACTCTTCTCCCACATTTACTTATATCATAATGAACTCATGGATATTTATTTTATACTTTGGGTTATAACCCAATACTACGCTATCCACTTTGTTCCTCAAATTGTAGCTTTCGCCAGTGGGAGCTCTTTCAGGCTTGCTCCTGTGTTCCTTTGATGCGTCAACTGATTTTTGCTTTATGAGCACTTCTTTTGCATATTTATTTTTAATATAAAAAAACAACACATTTAGGAAACAAAAGAAAACTAAATTACTCTTATAGTCCCATCATCCCAACACAACTGGTGTTTTAGTGATCTGTTTGTCATTTACATTTTTGAAACATAGCTTATAAAGAACATGTTCTATTACTTCACCTGATTTCATAAACGTAACTGCCATTTTTTACAATTATGTTGTGTTTACCAGATGCATATGCCAGGACACCTTAAGAAAAGCTCTCTGGAGTCCGACTATGTGCCCCCCGCGCCCCCGCACCACTGAATCTTTGCTCTTCAATCCTCTCGTTCAGAAAAGGGAGGAAATGATGGTATGTTTTTCACAGAATTTAATACAGCAGCATAGAGTAGATTAACAGCAAGAACTCTGGAAATAGATGGCCTGAGTATAAATCCTGACCCTGGAAGGATTTAGTTAGGAAACCCTGGGCAAGTTACTTAACATCTCTGTGCCACAGTTTCATCTGTAAAATGGGAAAACAAAAGGCCTTGCTTCTCACTATTGTTGGAGGACCAAATGCATTCAGTGGTGCTCAGCGCTTATTCCATAGCAAATGCTCAGTGTCAGCTATTATTGTTGACTCTGGGTAGACCTCCATGGCAGGGCTTACAACCTAAATTTAATTATACAATCTACTCCCCCGCCCCCCCCCCCATCTCAGTGCCTCACATACAGGAGAGGTGCAACATTTTTTTTCTAATTAATTAATTTTTTTTGGCTGTGTTGGGTTTTCGTTGCTGCGCGCAGGCTTTCTCTAGTTGCAGCGAGCGGGGGCTACTCTTCGCGCTGCGGTGCGCGGGCTTCTCATTGCAGTGGCTTCTTTTGTTGTGGAGCACGGGCTCTAGGCATGCGGGCTTCAGTAGTTGTGGGTCGCGCGCTCTAGAGCGCAAGCTCAGTAGTTGTGGTGCACGGGCTTAATTGCTCCGAGGCATGTGGGATCTTCCCAGACCAGGGCTCAAACCCGTGTCCCCTGCATTGGCAGGCGGATTCTTAACCACTGTGCCACCAGGGAAGCCTCGAGGTGCAACATTTATTAACACCCATGTGTGCACACATTCACAGTGTCTGTTTATCAGCAAAATGCAGCTAATAACACTTCTTACTACTAAGGTGGCAAATAAATGACTATACGCATATAAACAAGATCGGAATTATATCTTTGAATTTATCCATATGTCATCTAGTATTTAGTTTCTCTTTCCTAACCTTTATCGAAGTGTAACTGACAAGTTAAAATTATATACATTTAAGGGGTACAACATGATGGTTTGATGTGTATTTAACCTTCCATAGTGTGAGAACTTACGGGAACTTATAAAGAATGAAACCATGACATTTAATCATAACAGAAACATTATACTATGCCTTCGAATCTAAACCAAAAACGTATATCCCAGGATTGGTTCTTTGCGGGTATTTTTTATTAAAGATAAAGACTTTCAGTCTGAGCTTTCAGCAATTTTCATTTTTTCTTCATGCTTTCATTCTTTTTTTTTTTTTAGAGACCAAATCACTAACCCATGTCCACCCTCCCTGCTGCCTGTGGGTCTTACAGGTTCTCATACTCCCCACTTCTTAGTGTCCAGTTTGCAGTAGTGATTAAGATGTAGTCCACACTAACACATACTAATAGTTCATTTATTAAATGTTGTTAACAATCTGCCCTGCTTCCCTTGTGAGGCTGGGTCCAGACACCTTAGGACTGCTTCTCTTTCTTAGCAATGGAAAGAACATTGACCTTGCAGTAAGGCAGATGACAGAATTCTGAAACTAGCTGTTTTCTTATATTGCAGGATTTTTAAGAGGATTAAGTGAGGAAGCACATGGAACATTTAGTCCAGTCTGCCGTGCAGAGGTATGCAATGTTCCTGTCTTTCTTTTCACCCTCCAGATTCAACGCCCTGATGCCTTTGAACCTGCTACTTGCACTAATTTACACAGTCTCATTTCATTCTATTGTACTTCAGGAGAAGGTCCTGCCAGCACTCTCACTTAGAAAACTACTCCCTACCCACCTGGGCTCCAGGAGGAAAGTGTCCAAGGGACTAAGACTGTGCAATTCAGTGGTTTTCAGATTCATGCTTTTGGAACCCTTTGTTCAAGTGAAATCTCCCTTGGAAACTTGATACAAACAAACTGGGTAAAAAGGTCATTTTATTCACACTTCTTTATTTTATAAGTTCACATCTATAATTTTGTAACCTATTAAAATGATATTCAGAACTAGATGCTTTGAGACACACATCAGAAATCTGGGGTTAGAGGTAGAAGCTGCAAACTGACCAACTGCAGCATTTAATTCTGCCTCTTGTTTTGATGGCATAGAATCAATAAAATTCCGATTCACACAGAAAATGACCTCTTAACCACTGCTCACGATCTTCATGATTAATGTAGGGCCGTACACAGCCCAAAACTATCTATGACACATTATCACATCTGACAGCTACACTTGCACCTATTATCATACAAGCTGACATCTGAACGAGATCGGATCACCATGTGCACCTGAGCCTTGGGTGTCCTCTCAGAGTATCACATGTGCGTAGTGATGAGACTTTTTGTACAACTGTGTGTGATAAAAAAAATTCACAGGGTGAATTTAAATATATAAATACCAGTGCAGAACTACATCCTTCTAGTCAATGACACATTTAGGAGACATTAAATGGGCACAGAAATGACAAAGGATTATACTGAGAACTGCACAAAAATGAGTTACTTGGCAACACAAGACAGGGATTGGTTAATGTCTGTCACTGAGCATACAGACTGTTCTACCTTATGCTCTGCTCACTGCCATAGAGCCCTTCCTGATTTCCCAAGATCCAGGTGAAATGCCCCTCTAATCCTGCCTGGAGGAGGGCCGCCTCCTCCTCAGCTGCCTCTTCATCCTTTATTAGTGTCAGTAACTGCAATAAACCAGGGGCTGAGCCATCCTCTGACAGAGCAAACTTTCTGCGCGGTGTGCTCCAGCAATGGCTTGCTCCAGGCGGGCCTGATTCACAACTTCTTGCTCAACTGCTCCTCTCTCTACCAGTTTCTGTAGTGAAGACTCCAGCCTTAGTACATACGCAGACAATTTTTTTTCATCCTTCTGGTAAGTGGTCAGATATTTGACCTGCAACACCCTAGGATTATCGGTAACCCCAAATACCTGCTCCAGAGCATGCAGGCATTCAGGGACTGTAATTAAAGGACTGTTTATCTTGAGGACGCGGATGATATCAGATGCCGGGCCTCTAAGGCTCTCTAGCAATCGCCTTCTTTTTTTCGGCATCTGACACCTGCCATGTCTTCATCATTTGAGTGGCATGAAACAGCCAGGATTCAAACTCTTCTTCTTCTGGCTCTGGAGGATCACTGCCTGAGAATACTCTCAGCTTTTTGTATTCCAGGTGTTGCAGGTCAGGCTGAAGAGCCTCATCTAATGCCTGTGACAACACAGGGGCCCGCACTTCTGGGATCATGTCCTGGTCTAGGTCAAAAAGGTCGTTTCCATACCCAAGAACTCTGGTAAACTCACCCAATGTCACGCCCTCTCCCTCTAGGAATTCATGTAACCTGCTTAAAAATTCATTGTCTGGGTCAGGGGTCTTAAAGATCACTCTCCAGGCACCCCCGCTTCCGGGTATCTCTTTAGGGACCAGAGCATGACTCGTCTCCTCAGTTAAGTCCTATTAAGGTTGCATTCCTGTTCTCTTCCCTCCGGAACATCCTCCCGAGCAGTCGGTACTCGCTCAAGGGAGCAAAACCAGATCGCAGAGCCTCCTCAATTTCTGCCCTTTACAGGTCTGGGGGATGTCGGCAATCAACAGCGTTTTCCGCGGGTTTACATCCATCCCCCTACACCAGTCTTCTAAGAGGCTTAGCGTCATGATGCCCAAAATAACACATTTAAATTCCAATTTGTCCCGGCCACTGATGCTACTGCAATTCACAGTATTCCTCCACGGTAACCGAGTTAACTCTCGTCTACGTCTGCAGTTCCGACGGGCAGTGAAGATGAAGTAGTCACGTTAGTTCAAGTTGTAAATGAATAACCCGAGCCCGGAGAAGCCCCGCGCACCCGCGCCGGCGGCCGGCCGCACTGCGGCAAGCAGCCACCTTATCCTCTCCCGGCCTCGGGCGCCCCGCAGCAGACAGCGGGGTCCCACTTCACCTCGCAGTTATCTAGTAGTCATGTCTGGGTCCGTCGCCGGTGGCCGAGGCACCAGGGCCTGCTTCCGACGCTTCCCGGGCGGCCAGGTCCGAGGAGCGGGAGAGCGGCTTCTCCTGCACTCGGATGGACAATCGAGAGGGGTATCCGAACTGCGCAGAGGCGCGCCGGGGAATGGCTGACCGTCAGTTGCTGCGGTGCTCTCCGCGGCGAGGAACGACGGGGGCGATCAGAGCCACGAGCGAAGCACCAGGGAGAGGCTTTGAGGAGCGCTGAAGCGGCCAGGCCCAGACTGCCGCCCACCTGAAGGGTAGAGCTACAACCGGCGCCTCCGTAGCTCCCCCGCGTCCCAGCAGAGCTGTTCCGGGATCGCTCGGGGAGGCGGTGCCACGGCGGAGGCTCCCTAACGTCACGAGGGGGCGGGCCTTTCGGGGGGCGGGGCAAGCGCGCTTCCGGCCCGAGCCGGAAGCCCCGGCTGTGGCAGCATCCGGGACGGCGGGCGGGCGGGCCAACCGGGACAGGAGGTGAGATCCGGGACCTGCCCAGCTCTGCAGGCTCGGCCTGTGGCCGCTGCCGGGCACTGGGCTCCCGGCGCTGCAAGGCGGAGAGGCCCGGGTCTGGCGCCGCCCGCGCAGCCCTGTCGCGGCGGCGGGCGCTGCAGCACGACAGGGGGCGGGGCCGGCTGCAGGGGAGGCCAGGGTGGCTGGGGAGTCTCCCGGCTGGGCCGAGTGACACAGGCTGGGGCTCCGGCAGCGGCGACAGGGGCCGGGCCGCCGCGTGACCGGCTGCAGTCACGCTGTGCTTAATCACAATTAGCTTTTGCTCCAGGCTGGCCGTGCGCACCATTCTCCCAGCCGGTGACCCCGGGGATTTCTTTTATGGTGGCTTTCTCTGAAATGCCAAAGCCACCCGATTATTCAGAGCTGAGTGACTCTTTAACGCTTGCCGTGGGAACAGGAAGATTTTCGGGACCACTGTAAGTGTTTAAGAGTTGCTGTCTTAACTTGGGGGCTCCGATATTGGTTTGACTTGTAGAACCAAGTTTTCATGTCTGAAGCAATACTGTTAATTCAGAAAGTATTTGAAGTATAGAAGTGAAATGTTCCCTAGGGAACTAGTTTAATTACAATTTAAGGGAACGTGTGCTGGACCTATTTAAGCCAGATTTAGTGATTTATTTATCTGTGGGATTCAGTAAAAAGCACACTTTATATATGCTGAAACTTTACTTCCGCATAACTATTACATAAAACAACCTGTAAGATGTTTATACTTCTTAATAGATGTAAATTTAATTTAGTTATTTTAAACCTCAAATGTGTTAGGGAGTATTTTAGAGCTCATTGGACAAAAAGTAAGTACATTTGGAATAGCTGACATGACAGCATTACTAGACCCTCACTGTGTTGTTATTGTTGTTTTAACTCAAAGGCACAGAGCATGGAGAATGATGAACTTCCGTCAGCGTATGGGATGGATTGGAGTGGGATTGTATCTGTTAGCAAGTGCAGCAGCATTTTACTATGTTTTTGAAATCAACGAGACTTACAATAGGCTGGCCTTGGAACACATTCAGCAGCACCCAGAGGAGCCCCTTGAAGGAACCACATGGACACACTCCTTGAAAGCTCGGTTACTCTCCCTACCTTTCTGGTTTTGGACAGTTATTTTTCTGATACCTTACTTGCAGATGTTTTTGTTCCTTTATTCTTGTACAAGAGCTGACCCCAAAACGATGGGCTACTGTATTATTCCCATATGCTTGGCAGTTATATGCAATCGCCACCAGGCATTTGTCAAGGCTTCTAATCAGATCAGCAGACTACAACTGATTGATACATAAAATCAGTCACTATTTTTTCCTTACAAGTACAAAACTGCCAGTACTGTATGAAGCCTGATCACAAGACTGCAGTTTCTTCACAGATCTCAGGAAGCTGTGGTGGGGCAGAGGCTTTTTAAAGAATGTGACTAGGGGACTATCTTTATCTGAATATTGAATTTTTAGGTAAAGCCTGTGATACAGTACTACAAAATCATGTTGATGACTTCAGATTTTGGAAGTAAAATTTTATCTGTTATTTGAATTCTTTAGAAACTTGAATAAGTACCTGGATTCATATTTTTATTCTACTGTGCAACATAGTGATGATTCAGAAATTTTTCCTTTGGGGAAAAAAATGAACATTTCCATTGTGTTTAATGTAAAAAGGTCCAAACATAGTCATAAAATTTAAATTTTATACAATTACTTGGCTTGCTTTAAAATTCTTCAGACTAAAACACCAGTTCATCCTGTTGTAGCCAAGCCAGCTATTTATACTTGCTTGCTATCAGCTTGTGAGAAATTGGTATAAAATTATTGAGGTGATGGCTGTCTTGAGAAGCAAAATGTGTTCTTCGTTTTGGTAATGCTACTGGCATTATTAATTAGCTAGAATTATTCATGCAACTTTTTTCTTTAAACTACTTGGGAAGAGACTAAGTGTTTGAAAGTTGAGAAATCTAACACATAGAAGATAAAAACAAGGTGTTCAGTGAAAATACTTAAGACAGTCCCTGTTAGATGTGTGACATCTAAAAGATGCTCTCAAGTCATCATCCTGATTTTCTTTTCTGCCTAGGGTCCAGTCTTCAGACGTTAGGTTAATTGCATGAAGATGTGATCCCTGTACTGCCTCCTTTGCATCTGTACTTACTACCTCATGTCTGGTAACAATACAAGTAACTAAAACATGGAAAATTAGAAATTAGGATTATTTTTCTTCTTTTCTGGGTGAGATCAAGATATATTTTTATACAGTTAATGTCATCAATACCAGGGAAATGTTTACACTGACCGATTTGAATAAGAATCATAACATTTTTTGGTGCTTACTCCGTTGGGCCCTGTCCTAAGAGCTTTAAATGAATTAACTCATTTAGTCCTTCCAACAATCCCATGAGATAACAGCTATTATTATCCAGATTTTACAGATAAGGACCGTGAGGTGGAGAAGTTAAGTAACTTGCCAAAGGTTACACAGCCAAGAAGCAGAGGCAGAGTTCTAACCTGGCATCTGATGCCTTTATTCCTAATCACTGAACTGTAGTGCTTCTCACAAATGACAAATGTTTCAGCACTGGGTACTGTCTGCCTAACCATGCTAAAGATTGGAAAAGAACTGAGAAAGGTTTTTCTCAATTTGTGTGAGCTACTGAAAATCTGAAAGTTTTCAAGCAAGCTCAACCTTTACCTTATATCAGGTTTGACCAGAATGGAAGGCTGAGCATTCCATAGCAAGCTTTTACTTGAAAGATAAAGCAGGTACTCTTGTAACTCAAAAGCAGCACGATCAGATTCTTCTGTTCTTCTCCAATTAATCTCATTTCTCTCCTTTACTACTTCCAAAGGTCTAGTTACTGAAATGATATATTTTTTGCTACAATACATTGAATCTTCAAATTAAGCAGCAGTTTGAAATATATGTTTCTGCAAGGGTCAGATAACCAAATCACTTGTATCTTTTGAATACTTACTAAAAATATGCATGCTGCAGGCAGTTTCCTGAATGATACACATTCATGCTGCACAAGAGTCCTATGAGGCAGGTATGTATTGGTACTAGTACCATTTTACAGAGTAGAGGAAAATGAGGAAACCTGAAGCACATACCAATTAACAACTTGCTCATGGTCACACAGCAAGTGGAAGAGCTAGGATTTGAACCCAGGATATCTGGTTTCAGATCTCCAGCTCTATCATTCCACTATACTGCTTATCAAAGAAAAGATTAAGGAAAGTCATTGAGCAGTTTCTTGTTTTGTCTTGAGGCAGTGATAGTTTGGAAATGATTTAAGGAAATTATTTCCATTACTTTTTGTTTTATAAATGCTTGATGTAATGCAGGGTTTGTGAGTTTGCTATTTGTCTTGTAAGGCAGTAATTCCTTTTTATTGAAGTAGACTTTCTTACACTTAAGATTCTAGTATTTTGGGATTTGGTGAGCAAATGCTCAGTCCATCTCTTTCTTTCAAGATATTGCCTTGATAGTAGAAATATTAAAATAATTAGAGTAGGAGTAATGTATTTCCAAATGCAATCACAAAGGTTTAGACTGCAGGGTTAATCTGTTTTTTGATTATTTAGGAATTAATTATCCAAGTTTTAGATTATTCCTATTTTCTCAATGGCTATTTAATAGTTCAAAGCACTCTTTTGGTAAAGAGAGAAAGGTGAAATTAGTCCTTAGCCGTATTAGATTGAGGTGGAGGTTGAAACCAATGGATAGGAGACCTGTGTATTGTAACAGATCACTTATTTCATAGTCACATCACAATACAAAAAGCTGTGAATACAGGATTAGATAATGAGATAAATGGCAAATGTAAAAAGTGCTTCAGGGATTTTAGGGAAGGGACACATCCTAGTATCTATAGCTACTCAGTGATATTTGCTTCCAGATTGAGAAAAACAGTTACAGCTCCTAGTGGGTTTTTGTTTTTTTTTTAATATTTATTTTATTTGGCTGCGTCGGGTCTTAGTTGCGGCATGCGGGCTCTTTGATGTGGCACTGGGCTTCTAATTGTGGTACATGGGCTCTAGAGCGAGCGGGCTTAGTTGCCCTGCGGCATATGGGATCTTAGTTCCCCAACCAGGGATCAAACATGTGCCCCCTGCAGTGGCGGTGCGCGGAGTCCTAACCACTGGACCGCCAGGGAATTCCCAAATTTTCTGGTTTTAAAGACGTTACCAGTTTCAAAGTAAAAAATGTGATTCCCCAAGATTAGAATTTGATTCTACTTCAAACAAAGCTTTCATAATTAACAAGCTTTTCTTTGCAGAAGTGGAATCATCAGGTAAAGTGCTACAGCACCCATAAAATAATCAAACCTGTATGTTTGTTCACCACGGGTGGTGTTAAAGTCTATGTTAAGATTATCTGGTGTTGATTTCCTTCTTGATGGATTTAATGTTCTCAATCTCCAAATCACTGGCAGAAAAGCTTACCACAGTACTACATGACTCATTTTTGCATCAAGTATGTGCCATCACTTTATAAATTCTCCAATATATTGATAAAGTTCCATATAACTCTGGACCATGGTTGGGAATCATTATGCATTGGTATTTTTGTTTTGGTCTAAGGCAGTGAGTGGGTCTTGAACTGTGGCTGAATGTTAGAATCACTCAAGGAAATAAAAAACAAAGCAAAACTCCTCATAAACAATGCCAGGGTCCCTCCCAACTATCAATCCCTGGGGGGAGGGGCCAAGGCAATCCTGTTTTAGGAGGTCTTCAAGCAAGTCTATTAAGGTTGAGAGTTACTGGGCCAGGGGTTTTCACGCAACATAAAGCTTCAGCTGTTACTCGTGAGAACTGTGTTTGTCTTTGGAACAGTGTCAACAATTATTTCATGGTAGGCTTACCCCAGCTGTCTGAATTGTGCAAATCTTTAAAAAGGTGTCTATATATTCTTTCTTTTTTTTCCAAGGTTTAAATAGACTTCATTGTTAAGCAGACTTATAAACTAATGTATGTGGTCCCAGGATGTCAAGCATGGAGAAAGAGAGGTCATGAAGATCAGCTGCAGAAGGTCACTAACTGAAGGCCATGATCTAGGGGAGGCCAGCCAGGAATGCAGTAGACATGATCAGGACAGGCTAGGGGTGGTCATGTCACAGAGAAGGGAAAGGACACCCCTCTTTACTCTTGCTTCTTGTAGCTCTCCAGGTATGACAAGACCCTGCCCCAGGCAGGAGGAAACAGGAAGCAGGAGGTGAGCCCAACGGCAACATCCATGGTCCTGAGCTGCTCCCATGGTGGCTTGGAATGCATCTGGGCATGCAGCACCAGGAGCTGCAGGCCGGCCTGTCAGGCCCCTCAGCAGCAGTGGTGGCAGAGTAGATATGACCATACCAGGTAGACTGCAGACAGCTGCCAGCCAGAGCCCAAGGTCGGGAATGAGATGTCTATATTTTGTGATTCTGATTCCTATCGTCCAATTTATCCTGAATACACTTCTGTCAGGCTTTTGCCTCCCACTCTACCAAAGCTGCTCTCTTGTCAAGAGGTTGCCAGTCATTTACATGTAACAACCCAATGGTCAAGTCTCAGTCCTCAAATTACTTTTTTTTTTTTTGGCTGTGTCGTGCCTTGTGGGATCTTGGTTCCCTGACCAGGGATTGAACCTGGGCTCTTGGCAGTGAAAGCATGGAGTCCTAACTACTGGACTGCCAGGGAATTCCCCCTCATTATTTTTTTTAATGGATTTTAAAAAAAACACAATTTATTTATTTTGGTTGTGCCGGGTCTTAGTTGTGGCAGGTGGACTCTTAGTTGCAGCATGCATGTGGGATCTAGTTCCCCCACCAGGGATCAAACCCGGGCCCCCTTCATTGGGAGCACAGAGTCTTACCACTGGACCACCAGAGAAGTCCCTCAAATTACTTTTTGACACACTCCCTTGTCCTTGAGCTATTTTCTTCGGCTGGCTTCTGGATCAGTACTGCCCAATAGAATTTTAGTGATGTTGGAAATGTTCTGTATCTGTGCTGTCCCTATGAATAGCCAGGAGCCACATGAAATGAGCCCTTGAGATGTGGCCAGTGCGGCTGAGGAACTGAATTTTAAATTTTAATGAAAGTCACATGTGGCTAGTAGCTACCATGTATTAGTCCAATTCTAGATACTTTTCTGATTTGCTTCCTTCCTCACCAGCTCCTCCTATCCCCTTTGCTGTTTCCTCTTTGAGGATCTGCCCAATTTCCAAGTGCTGGCATGCCTCAGTTCTCTTTTCTACACTTAATCCCTTGTCATTGCATCCAGGCTCATGGCTTTAAAACCCAAATTTCTATCACTTCCTTGATCTCGCTCCTGAGCTCCAGACTTGAATATCTAACTGCCTACTTGATATTTACTAAGATATCTTACCAGGCACCTGAAACTTAACCTGTCTATAAAGATAAGCTGCTGATCTCTCCACCCACCAAAATCTGCTCAAGTCCCCTAAAAGTCTACTATCAAACAAGAGGCGAGGGATCATTTTAAAAGTTATTCCTCTCAAAAATCCTTCTATAGCTCCCCTTCTCAGAATAAAAGCCAAAGTCCTTAACATGGCACACAAAGTTCTAAGTAAGTGGCCCTCGACTTTGACTTCATTTTCTACAACCCCCTCCACCCCTTGCTCCACTCCAGCCACACTGGTCTTCTTGCTGATTCTAGAACATGCCAGAAAAACATGTTTCAGGGCTTCTGGGCTCAGTGTACCTTCTGCCTGGATGCTCAGCCCTGACCGGCTCCATCACCTTCTTCAGACCTTTGCTCAACTGTCATCTTAGTGAGGCTGCCTCTGACCACCCTATTGAAAATTAAGCATCCGCCTCCCCTGCTTTTCTCCAGAGCACTTACTGTCATATAACATGTTATACATTTTGTCAGAATCTAAACTTCATGAGGGCAGGGACTTTGTCTGTTTATGCCATGTGCCCCATGCCCAGAACAGTGCCTGCCACATAGTAGGTGCTCAGTAATTATTTACTGCATGAGTGATTTTTATTGCCACTCAACAGCTCTCTCACGAGGCTGCAAAACAATCTAGAGAGAACAAAGTTACCAAGTGCATAGCATAATTTGTCATGTGTTCTAGGTAAGTTTGGTTACTTAGCTCTTTCCAGTTTCAGCATGTAGGGATATATTCTTTTCAAGGCCAAGATTTAAAATGAGTCTCTCAATTTATTTTTTCTAACAGTTCTTGTGATGTTGGCTGTCTTGGGATTTTCCTTATTCATGCGAGAAAAACATAGACCACAGTCACAAACAAGGTTTTAAGTGGTGGTTAGTCTTGAGAAATTCTTAAGTTACAATCATGAAAACAATGGTTTCCTAAACCACCAAACATACGCAGCAAATATCATGAGGACATCTTAGAGCTACAGCACACACTTTCAGTACTCTGGTATCAAGGGGCAATACCTTGGCCCTATAAAGCACTCATTTAAACTAGTAATGTGCTTCCAGAAGTTACTTCTATACCCAGCAGAATTTCTGGCATAAGAGTAAATTTCTATTTAAAACTGTACCCCAATTGCCTTGTTGCTGCCCCAACGTGAGCTGCTATTTTTTAAAAGATTTAAATAGAGGCTTACTGTCTAGCATTCACTGTTTCCTGGACCATGTCTTTATTTTATTTTATTTTTTAATTATTTTTTTGGCTGCGTTTTGGTCTTCGCTGCTGCGTGCGGTCTCTCTCTAGTTGTGGCGAGCGGGGGCCACTCTTCGCTGAGGTGCGCGGGCTTCTCATTGCAGTGGCTTCTACTGTTGCAGGCAAGGGCTCTAGGCGGGTGGGCTTCAGTAGTTGTGGCTCGCAGTCTCTAGAGCGCAGGCTCAGTAGCTGTGGCACACGGGCTTAGTTGCTCCACGACATTTGGGATCTTCCTGGACCAGGGCTCAAACCCGCGTCCCCTGCATTGGCAGGTGGATTCTTAACTACTACGCCACCTGGGAAGTCTGGGCCATGTCTTTAAATAGAGCAACTCTGATCCCAAAGGTCACCTGAGAACTGGAATAGTTACAGTAACATTGGGAAATTCTTTTTATACTCTGAGAATACTGCACTGGCTAGAGGGTTAAGGCTGGGCCCATCAGTTTTAGAAATACCTCCTCCCTTTCATTAATGGTACCCTATTCTCATATTTAGCCCAGCTCTCGTAAACCTCTTTAGAAGTTGCATACTCCCTTTTCTGACAAAGTAGTAGTCAGATGGGAAATGTGGACATTTTGTTTTGTTTAAGTCTGGATTCGTTAATTTTTGCCCTGAATTACGTACATGACAATGTTTTAAACTACTAAGCCTGTGTGTCTGGAGCCTGTGCTCCGCAGTAGAAGAGGCCGTGATACTGAGAGGCCCGCGCACCACGATGAAGAGTGGCCCCCACTTGCAACAACTAGAGAAAGCCCTCGCACAGAAACGAAGACCCAACACAGCCAAAAATTAATTAATTAACTAATTTTTTAAAAGTAACTGTTTAAAAAATAAATAAATAAAATAAAACAAACTGTTAATATGGCTGATCTGCCCTTATTAAAAAAGCATGACTTTTTTGTTTTTCTGTTTGTGTAGAAAAATACGTAACATATGCTTTTTTAAAAAAGCAAAGAGAGGGCTTCCCTACTGGCGCAGTGGTTGAGAGTCTGCCTGCCAATGCAGGGGACACGGGTTCGAGCCCTGGTCTGGGAAGATCCCACATGCCGCCGAGCAACTAAGCCCGTGCGCCACAACTACTGAGCCTGTGCTCCAGAGCCCGCGAGCCACAACTACTGAGCCCACGTGCCTAGAGCCCGTGCTCTGCAACAAGAGGAGCCACCACAGTGAGAACCTGATGGACCGCAACCAAGAGTAGCTGCTCACAGCAACTAGAGAAAGCCCAATGAAGACCCAATGCAGCCAAAAATAAAATAAATTTAAAAAAAGCAAAGAGAACAAGAGCATACAATGAAAAGTCTCACTCTCAACCCCAACTCCTTCTTCCAGGTGCAGTTTGACTATCCTTTCAGAGATACTATATGCATATCTAGCCAATATTCTCCATTAGAAGCATTCTGCACTCTGTTCTACATCTTGCTAGTTTTCATTTAACACATATACTGCATATTGATCTTAATAACACATAGAGCTATACCTTGGTCTTTTTTTAATGGCTGCACAGAATTATTGTACTAATGTGCTTCTTTTTTTTAATTTAATTAACTAGGGTCTTCTGCTGATGAACATTTAGATTGTTTACAATCATTTGTTACCAAGAATAATGCTACAATGAATAGTTTTATATATTTATCTGTGCATATGTGTGCTATTAACCATAGGATAAATTTCTATTAGTGAAACTGCTGGGTCAAAGAGCACGCACATTTAACTTTTTTTTTTTTTTTTTTTTTTTTTTTTGCGGCACACGGGCCGCTCACCACTGTGGCCTCTCCTGTTGCGGACCACAGGCTCCGGATGCTCAGGCTCAGTGGCCATGGCTCACGGGCCCAGCCGCTCTGCGGCATGTGGGATCTTCCCGGACCGGGGCACGAACCCATGTCCCCTGCATCGGCAGGCGGACTCTCAACCACTGCGCCACCAGGGAAGCCCCTCACATTTAACATTTTGACAGAATCATCAACTTGACTTTTGAAGAGCTTATACCAATTTACACTCTCACCACCAATATATTATGGACTTCACACCCTTTCCAGCTCAATATTGCATCAAAATTTTTGCCCTTTCAGTCTGAGAAGTAAGAAAACAGTATTGCATTGTGGTTTTACTTTTCTTTGAAGTGAAATTTTCTATTGTCTTTCTGAAGGAATTTTAGTTCTTAGTCATTTCTGTTGAAAATACTAAATACTTTTTCCCGCTTTGTCTTTTAATCTCATTTACAGAATATTCAGAAATTTTCATTATTATGTAATTGCATTTACTAATCTTTTCTATCACGGTGTCTGGATTTCTAAAAAGCTTCCTTAGGTAACCTTCCTCACTCTGAGACTATAAAAACTCTTAGTCCATTTTCTTTTAGTACTTTTACAGGTTTTTTTTTTTAATACTAAACATCTTGAATCTACCTGAAATTTATTATGCCCTAGGTAGTGAGAAAAGAACCCAACTTCATCACAAAAACTAACCAACTTGTTTCTCATTTGTTAAAACCGAAAGTGTTATTTTACAAATATTCTCCAATTTCTATAATAATTTTACACTCTAATCTTACTATATACTTAAATGTGCAAGATGACATCACAGGACGATTATAGTATGATTAATTTCCCCAAACATGTTAAAGCCTAGGTTTTTAAGATATCTTATGTATGCATCTTACTGCAGAATGTTAGATAAGAAATGATATTCTATGTTTGTAGATTGAACAGTTCTACCGAGAAATAGGTGTATCTTTAATAGGCTAAATAGGATGTAGGGAAAAGTACTACATAATAAACTGAGGGCCACAGATGTCTCTCATTTTTCCATTTGGAAGAAAACAAACTTTATTTCCTTAAAAATACAAGCCTTCTCAATAAAAGTTTTAAAAAAATATTGCAGGACTTCCCTGGTGGTGCAGTGGTTAAGAATCCGCCTGCTAATGCAGGGGACATGGATTTGAGCCCTGGTCCGGGAAGATCCCACATGCCACAGAGCAACTAAGCCCGTGCGCCACAACTACTGAAGCCCGCGTGCCACAACTACTGAAGCCTGCGTGCCTAGAGCCTGTGCTCCACAACAAAGAGAAGCCACCACAATGAGAAGCCTGTGCACCGCAACAAAGAGTAGCCCCCGCTCACCACAACTAGAGAAAGCCCATGCACAGCAACGAAGACCCAACTGTGCCAAAAAATAAATGAATTTATATATATAAAAAAAAATGTGAGCAGCTTGAAGAAATACTTCTAATAAAGTACATTTTATGAGGGGGTAAGTACAGGGGGCCAGGTTCCACAGAAACATATAGTATGGGGACCTAACATTGTCTCAGAAGCTGAGAAAGTTCTGCTGAAGGAAATGTTTAAATGTTCAAACTTCCTAACTAATATTACAGCCAAGCAACAGTAACCTATTATAAAAGAGTAAAAGTTCTTGTCCTTGGCCACAGAACTCTTAAAATAAGTATTTAATGTGACACAAAAGCACTTACATATATACATATTTGCATATGTCCATATATTTCATATTTAGAACTTCATATTTTAAAAGATTATCTAAGGGCTTCCCTGGTGGCGCAGTGGTTGAGTCCGGCTGCCGATGCAGGGTACATGGGTTCGTGCCCCGGTCCGGGAGGATCCCACATGCCGTGGAGCGGCTGGGCCCGTAAGCCATGGCCGCTGAGGCTGCGCGTCCGGAGCCTGTGCTCCGCAACGGGAGAGGCCACAACAGTGAGAGGCCCGCGTACCACACACACAAAAATAAATAAATAAATAAATAAAAATTACCTAAGTCTAGCATCAAGGTAGGATTAGGTAGGATTGTGGGGTTGACTTTCTTGTATAACAGTAAAGTTGGAGCTGTTTCAGAGAATAACTGTATCCTGTATGCCTGTGGCCAACAGTTTTACCTCTGGTTTTCAGATTAGAAAACCAGTCAAGGCATTTCTTTTCTACTGGTCCTTCAAGCCGGTCCCTCAAACCTTCAAAATCTTTTTTGTCATGCATGTGGCTCACTTAGGAAGACAGTATTAGAATCAGAAAAAGATCGATCAGACCTATAACCCAGACCTCCAAACACTAGACCACAAGCAAAAATATGTTGACATTTCTTCTTCATAAACATACTTACTAAACACAGAAGGAGACAAAATGTTCAGGAGCAAAGTTCAGCTACTACTTTAAAAGTATGAACTATTTTAATTATACAGCTTGTTTTTTTAAGGATTGTATAAAGATAAAAGATTATTACAAATCAGTAACTGAGCTGAAATCCCAATATTAGAGACATTATCACAAACTAAACAAGGTAATTTCTGACCATTTATAAAACTTTTTCTAGTTGGTATTGTTTTAATTACATAAGAGTACTTAGTGGAAGGCTGATGTTCCAAGTAAAACAATACTTTAAAGATATGAAAAGGTGTGTAAATTCAGTTTCCTTAATAGCATGTACTTTGTAAGCTAGAGGTTTCAGAATGTGTAACTGGGAAAGTGCTACGGGAATCTTTCAAAGGCTATGTGTATAACCCAAGCTCTGCCAATAAGCTCTGTAACTCAGGGCAAATACCTCACATTTGATTCACCTCTGAAATAAATCATATAATCTGTAAGGTTACTTCCAACTCTAAAATTCTATGACAATTTGTGTTTCAGTAGGTACATGCTACTTGATTTCTCTGCAGTTTAGCTATCTAAATGAATCAGGAAACACGCAGAATAAATGAAAAATGCCTTAGTCCCTCCGACAAGCAGAAAAGGAATACATACACACACACATATATTTTAGGAATATATACATATGTATATTTAAAGGATTTGATAGTCCTTTGCTAAGCAAAATCAAAGTTTGACTACAGGATGACACGAAATATCTTTTTATATTCAACACAGGTTGCTTACCTAAAGACTTATATTTGTGTTAACATAAATAGCACATCACAGCCTAAAAGCACACCCCATTTATAACTCTCTTAAGGTACAGGTTAAACATATATCCATTGAGTGGTATCGTCTCCAGAAGTCTGCGTACTGGGTGTGAGTGTGGATTCAAGGTTTCCTTGGATCTCTCTCAAGGGTTCTCCTTTCTCTTCAGTATTTCTCTCTATTCCCATTTTACTTCTACTTATACAGAACTGCCATTCTTAAATTTAATACCCAATTTTCACCACTTGTTCATGTCAGTTCCTTGAAATATAATTGTCCATGAACCTTGACATGTACTTTTTATAACAGAAGCTAAAAGATGTAGACATCACACAATTTAATCCAGAGGGTATTTAAAAAGTATAAAGAAAGAATTCAGTTGCCAACATAGTGGATTTTATACATTATTAAATGTCTATTTTATCTCCATGGTCTGAAACTTACTTCTCACTCAAGAAAAAAGATTCCTTTCTAAACATTTATTCTATCTTTCTTTGATGGAAACAGCAGAAAAGCTTCTTCTTTGACAAAATTGTCCCAGGGGAACAAAGCAAATGCTTTCCAAATTAGAGCACAAGTCTTCCTTAAATGTCAGTGTGTGATAAATAAGATATCATAGCAGTCTTTTAAATTTCATAAAAGCTACAGTTAAGTTGGTGTTTTTGGCCGTTTTGCAGAGGGTCCATCTGAGTTAGTTCTGTTATCAACGTTATTTTCATCTTCTGCATCATCTTCATCATCACCTTTTAAAATAAATATTTGTTGTATGACAATATGTTCATTGGTTGAAAGAAATATACATAGCTAAAGCAGCTGATAATAAGACCATTTCACTTTAGGGATTAATAGAACAATGGATATATCAAATTAGAAATATGTACAGTTAAAAAGACTTTGGGAATTTTGGTGTTTAAAACCTTTCTTTTCTATCAGTTTTTTTTTGAGATATGATTCATATACCATAAAATTCACTTTCAAAGCGTACAGTTTATTTAGATATTCACTAGGTTGGGCCACCATCACCACTAATTCCAGGACACTTTTCATCTTCCCAGAAAGAAATTTCATACAAATTAGCAGTCACTTCCCATTCCCCTCAGTCCTTGGCAGCCACTAATCTACTTTCCTATCTCTTAGATTTGTCTATTGTGGACACTTCATACAAATGAATCGTAAAACATGTGGCCTTTTGTGTCTGCCTTCTTTCACTTATCATGTTTTCAGAGTTCATTCATATTGTATAGCATTTATCAGTACTTCATTCCTTTCTGTTGCTGAGTAATATCCATTGTATGGATATATATTTTGTTTATCTACTCATGAGCTGATGGACATCTGTGTTGTTTCCACTTTTTAGCTATTATGAATAATGCAGCTATGAACATTTGTGCGTTTGTTTTTAATGGGAACATGTTTCCAGTTCTCTCGGGAGAACGAGGAGTGGAACTAGGAATCCGTAGGAGTAGAATTGCTAGGTCGTACGACAAATTTATGTTTAACTTTTTGAGGAACTGACAAAGTGTTCTCCAAAGAAGGTACACCATTTTGCATTTCCACCCGCAGTGTATGAGGGCTCCAATTTCTTCACATCCTAGCCAAGACTTGTTATTGTTCTTTCTGATTACAGCCTTCCTAGTGGGCATGGCATGGTATGTCACTGCGGCTTTGATTTGCCTTTCCCTGAAAGTCAATGATGTTGAGCATCTTTTCAGGTGCTTTCTGGCCATTTGTATATCTTATCTGGAGATAAGATATTCAAGTCTTCTGCACATTTGGTAACTGGATTCTTTTTTTTTTTTTTTGGTCATTATGATGACTTTTTTTCAATTGAAGTATAATTGACCCACAACACTGTTAGCTCCAGGTGCACAACACAGTGACTCAATACTTCTGTACATTACAAAATGATCACCACTCTTTGTCTTTCTAGTGTTGCGTTCTACCACTTTTCTTTCATAATTGTTACATTTTTAAAATTCTGTATTTGTTAAGATATGATTCATATAAGATAAAATCTGTCATTTTAATCTCTACAGCTTTTAACAAAGGAAATTCAAACAGAAGCTTTATAGGGACCTCATTAAATATACAAAAGCATGTCTTCCTGTATGAAGATATTACTGACCCACTATTAGTAGAACAGACAGCAGTTACTTTTCCAGTAAGTAATTTTATATATATATATTTATATATATATTTATATATATTTATATATATATTTATATATATTTATATATATTTATATATATATTTATATATATATTCATATATATTTATATATATATTTATATATATATTTATATATATATTTATATATTTATATATATTTATATATATATTTATATATATATAAAAATGGCTCTACCTATACCTGTCCTTATTCCAATGATAATATTTTCAACGGATCAGAGAGGAACTTTTGGAGGCAAGAACCAGGACTTCTCTCTCATGGAAACAATCTATTATCTGAAGTTCGTGTAATATTCTGAATTGGTTCCTTCACATTATCTGGCAATCAAGATGTAAACAAGATGGAAAGGAAAGTACAGTACAGTTTAAGCTCCTCTACAGAGAAATTAAGTCCTGATTCTAATATTTAGTTCTTAGGTTCTTCAGCTCAGGGTAGTCAAGACAAGACTTAAAAAAAACGAATACACTTAAATTTCCCTTTTCTACTTTCAAACTGCACCTACAAAACTGGGAAAGGAAAGGAGTCCCTGAGAGTTAAGACTTGTTCATCTAAAATCTGCTGCAATCTTCGGAACCTGCTCCTATTCTGTGACAGATGGCAGTCTTCCAAACTTGTTCGTAATTTTACACCGGGGAAGATTCCTTTCCATCCTTCAACACCCAGCTTAGAATTCACGCCCTCTCTGAAGTCTTCTTGGGTTCTCTAGGTTTGCAATAGCTGCAGAGGAGCCTAGGGTCATCCTTCTACTCTTTAATAAGAGTGTTTGTCTGTCTAACCCCTCAGCGGTCAGAGTTCCACAAGGACAGGAACTGAGTTTCATTCTTTCTCCAGAGCTCAGCCCAATGACTGGCATAGAGCAGTAGACGTTCAGCACGTTTTTGTGTGTGTGTGATTTAAATGCAAAGAGAATCGTGAAAAGCAGCCCTGGTAAATGAGCCCAGGTACAGCCCAGATCTGGCGGAAGGTGCTAAGAAGTTTTAGTTGGAGTTCTTCCCCCCAGGCTCACTTTCTCCAAGTTTGCCACTCCACGTAGGCTCCCTGAGCAGACTTTCCCTGGGCGCCCCTGCCCACCCATCTGTCGCTCCAGCACCGTCTCAGAACTCACCGTCCAACGCCTTCTCTGGATCCGCCGTCACCCGGTCCTGTGCTTCCCGCTGTACTGGGGAGCCAAGGAGGTTGGTCACCAGCTCCCTCATCTTAGCCACGCCCGACAACAAGCCCTGGAAAGGGTCGGCGACGCCCGGCGCCTCACAGGGCACCCGTAGCTGCTGTCGCTGCCCGTCCTGCCCGACGTACTCGGCCAACAACTCCATGGACACCGCCGAACTTCCAGAGCGCGCAGCGATGACGCGCCACCCGGAAGCGGAAGCCAGCTCGCCGCTGGCGCAGGCGGGAGAAGGGAGAGGAGTAACTTCCGTTTGTCGGGAGTCGCTCCTCCCCCTTCCTTCGCTCCCCGTCTCTGGGATTGGTGCCTGGCACTGAGGCCCCGCCTCCTCCGGCCCCGCCCCTCGCGGCCGCTTTTCCCGCCTCCGCCGGGGCCGAGAGGCGGTCCGGGTGACAGTTGAGAATGGCCGGAGCCGGGGAGCCCGCTGGGCGGCAGTCGGAGCTGGAGCCCGTGGTATCGTTGGTCGACGTACTTGAGGAGGACGAGGAGCTGGAGAATGAGGCGTGCGCCGTCCTGGGCGGAAGCGACTCGGAGAAGTGCTCCTACTCGCAGGTGGGCGCGCGGCCCGGGCCTCGCCTCCCCCGGGCTCCCCTGAACCTTCTCTTCCCCGCTGGACTTACCGTCTTCCCGCCTGCCGCGGCCGGCACCCCCGTGGTGGTCCGGGGCCGCTGTTCGTAGTACGTTTCCCCATCGCAGGCCCAGTTGTTCTATTACCCTTAGTCTCCCGAGCCCCCTTCCTCAGCCTGTGTCCAGCAGGGCTCCCCTCCTTTCTCGGTCTTCCTCCGTCCGCTCCCCCCCGCCCCCACGATTCTCCAGGCTTTGGCCCTGGAGCGGCTGCTCTTTCCTTCCTTTCCCGTCTCTTCTCGGTGCCTCAGCTGCTTTTCACGACATCGTCCCCGTGACCTCTCACATCCAGACATCTTTGTCTCTACTTTTCGCATCTTTAGAGCATTTATTAGGAATCGAATGGGAGAGTCAAAACAGAGTTAAAGGAGAGAGCTCTGGATTTGAAAATCTCCCCGTGTGGGCTGGGCTCTTGGACAGCTGGTTCCTCTGCAATTTAGTTTGACAAGTGCTAGCTGGGTTTTTGGAGAGAAGAAGCAAGTACTGCATCTGTCTGCAGTCTGCCCCCCAGGGGGATAGACCGGGACCCGAACAGCTGGTGGCAGTGGCAGAGGAGGGGAGGGGAGGAGAGAAAGCATTTGGAAGATGTCGTGAACAAGGATTTGAGGGGGTGTGATGTCTTTGTTTGGTGACTCATCCCATATTTGTAGGTACAAAAATGGAGAAAGGTGGGTAGAAGAAAACTAATAAGAGGTGAGAATTGGTAGGAGGAAGAAGGTTACCTTCCAAGGGGGTGGAGTGGAACGCTGAAGGATGTGGAGAGAGATTTGGGGTCATTATGTGGTGCGGACTGAGATCGTAATACCAGTTGTCATCGTTGTCCAGTTGAGTTTACACTGCAAAGTGGTTACATTTTTTTTTAATACACCTTGTGTCAGATGTATTTAATGTTGTCTGGTATTTAAAAACCTTTGGTCACCACTGAAACAACTTTTTCCCTGCTTTCCTTTTTTTAAAAAGTCTGTTTGTAAGTTACCTTTGAAATGTAGTTAGGTTTTTGAAACGGACTTCCTTAACATTTTTTTTATTGTAGTGAAATATGTGGAAAAGTGCACAAACCATGTATAAGTCTTGGGAAAGCATAAACAAAAACACATGCAGGGCTTCCCTGGTGGCACAGTGGTTGAGAGTCCGCCTGGCGATGCAGGGGGCACGGGTTCGTGCCCCGGTCCGGGAGGATCCCACATGCCGCTGAGCAGCTGGGCCCGTGAGCCATGGCCGCTGAGCCTGCGCGTCCGGAGCCTGTGCTCCGCAACGGGAGAGGCCACAACAGTGAGAGGCCCGCTTACCACAAAAAATAAAAAATAAAAAAAATAAACAAACACATGCAGGTAACGTACTACCCAGATCAAGAAATAGAACATTACCGGCATACCAGAAGCTTCCTTGTATCTTCCTTGTGTCTCCCCGCTTCCCAGAAGAGGGTACTATCCATTATCAGGATTTGCTTGTTTTTCTTTCAGCTTTTTATTTTGAAACATTTTAAGTCTACAGATAAGTTGAAAGAATAATATTATGAACACCTGTGTACTTTCACATATATTCACTTTTTAACATTTTACAACATTTGTTTTTTCTTTTACCCCTTCATTGTAATAGACTTTCTTTTTTCTTTTTTCCTCAGCCACTTGAAAATAAGTTGCAGACCATGACACTACACCTCTGAATACTTCAGCATACATCTAAAAATCAAAGGGATTCATTTAATGCATTGGTTTTCTCTTTGGTGGAACCACAAGCATTTTCCAAAATTAAGTATGATTATTACTTACATAAACTTAGACACATTCTCCTACATTTTTTTTTTTTTTTTTTTTTTTTTTTTTTTTTGCGGTACGTGGGCCTCTCACTGTTGTGGTCTCTCCTGTTGCGGAGCACAGGCTCCGGATGCACAGGCTCAGCGGCCATGGCTCACGGGCCCAGCCGCTCCGCGGCATGTGGGATCTTCCCAGACCGGGGCACGAACCCGTGTCCCCTGCATTGGCAGGCGGACTCTCAACCACTGCGCCACCAGGGAAGCCCTCTCCTACATTTTTCTGTGTTGAAATGATTAAGCAGACCAGCTTATTCACAGCTGACTGAAAATATTAAACTTCTTTCTATCACTTTAAGAAAAGATTATATGAAAACAAGCACTAGTGTATGAAACATGCAACAGTGTTTTGGTATTCTGTTGAATAAGCTTTTTTATTAGCCTCAGTGTTTTTTACAGGAAAATCTTGACCACAGGTAATCTGATTTCAGTTATTTCTTAGATCACAGTATGGGCATTAGGTGACTCTGCCATGTTTCTTCAATTTTTTCTCTCTTTTTCCATTGTGGGGCTGTCTTTTAGGGCTCAGTAAAGAGACAAGCACTATATGCCTGTAGTACCTGCACCCCAGAGGGAGAAGAACCAGCAGGAATTTGCCTAGCTTGCAGTTATGAATGTCATGGAAGTCATAAACTTTTTGAGCTATACACAAAAAGGTAAAATGGTCAGAGACTGATGCTGAATGCTTTTCAAATATTTAGATTCTTTTCCAGCTGCACTTTTTTTCTTAATCTTTTTTTTTTTGCATTCAAAGTAGTTGTGCACTGGTAAAATGTAATGTGTTTTTATATAATATAATTGGAGAGAGCAGTTTTTCCAGAGGGTCTTTTTTTTGAAATTAATTAATTAATTTTATTTATTTATTTTTGGCTGTGTTGGGTCTTTGTTGCTGCATGCAGGCTTTCTCTAGTTGTGGAGAGCAGGGGCTACTCTTTGTTGCGGTGCATGGGCTTCTTATTGCGGTGGCTTTTGCTGCAGAGCATAGGCTCTAGGAGCGTAGGCTTCAGTAGTTGTGGCACATGGGCTCAGTAGTTGTGGCGCACGGGCTTAGTTGCTCCGCGGCATGTGGGATCTTCCCGGACCAGGGCTCGAACCTGTGTCCCCTGCATGGGCAGGCAGATTCTCAACCACTGCGCCACCTGGGAAGCCTGGCAGGCAGATTCTTAACCACCGCGCCACCAGGGAAGTCCCCAGAGGGCCCTTTAAAATAAAATTATGGTGCAAACTCAACTACTCCTGCTGCTCTGCCATGATTTTATTAGTGTTTGTGTAATATAGATAGTTGTCTTTATGCATGTTAATCTCTAGAATTATTAAATCTTTTATTGTTATGTGCTTGGAGAAATTCTGGATTGGATACATGAACAACAACCAAGGTCACTTTTTAGATCCTAGAAGCCAGTTGAAAGGGAAGAGGCTATGACATGAATTTAAAGAGTAAGTCATTAGATTTAGAAGAAAAATTAAAATCGGCTCTTCCTTCTTTGTTTCAGAAATTTTCGTTGTGATTGTGGAAACAGCAAGTTTAAAAATTTGGAATGCAAATTATTTCCTGTAAGTAAGCACCGTAACTATAAATGCATGAAAAGTAGCTGAGATTGATATTTGTCCAAGTGGATAAAAATCAAGTATTTTCCAAAAAGGAAGTTCTTATGCTTATTCTTTGTAAATGGAAAAATCAGTATTAGACTGTATCCCATTTATTACTTTTTGGAAAACTAAGTAACCTTTTCAGAGCCTACAATATAGATTGTAATTAATATGAAGGGTTTGTGGGGGAATGTTCTAAAGTGATTCAGGTTTAGTTATGTTGATTATGCTTATGCTTTAAGGTTTTTAAAGCAAAGGGGATGACTTTAAAAACTGAATAAATAAAACTTGGTAATAATGAGTGGGTTATGTGCACTCAGAAGTTTTTCAGTGCTTTTTGGATTAAAAAAACTATGCTTATTCGCTAACTTTCAATGAAATAACAGAAATGAAAGAGAAAATAAGGGACTTTACATTGTTCAATCGTATTGCTAAAACTGTCATGCTTTTTCCCTCCTCAAAGATTATTTTTAGATAATTTCCTTGCCTGCCTCCTAGTAACCTGGGGGCTTTGGCTATCACAGCTGGGCATTAAGAAGTCTTTTGAAATTCTAGGCCAATGTCAGCTTACATAGGTTGATAATTAATATTTATGATTCATTTTCTCCAATTGCTACAAAGAAGACATAGAAAATAAATTTTAACTTTTCCCTGTATCCTGGAAAAAGTATCCCTTTAATAGGAATGAATTTTTTTCCTTTGTACTTTGAAAGTTAAAGACCAGCTTCTGGTGGATGGAGATATTTAATGCACAAATTTATTGAATGCATAAATTTCATGATGCATGAAATTATAGTTAAAGTTAGACCATATTATATATTGAAGTTAATATCTTTCAGGACAAAGCAAAGATAAATTGTGGCAATAAGTACAATGACAACTTTTTTGGATTGTACTGCATTTGCAAGAGACCTTATCCTGATCCTGAAGATGAGGTAAGAGATTTAGAGGTTAGCACCGGGACTGTGTCATCTCTAGCCTTCACTCCTCAGCCTTTTGTCATATTTGACCCTTTAGCTGTTCAGCAGGGATTTGGGGATTGTGAAAGGATTCTAGATGTATCCCTTCTTATGAATCTGGGCTGGAGCTACAACCAGAACAGATCCCAACTATTATTCTCATTCTTACATCATGAGAATGAAATATTGGACAGGACTTTCTCAAGGCCAGAACTTTTTTCCTTTCCCCCCCTCTTTGCCTGCCTGTTTGCTCCATTCCCCTGAACACTTTCCAGAAAATGACCTTCAGTTTCTTGCATCCCTGCAAGGAAAGAAATAGGGTGTACAAACTGGATCCTCTTAAAAATTTCAGTTAGACGTACACACAAAATTTAAAAAGAATTTTTCTTCTTCCTCACTCCTGTACCTTCTTACCTTCCAGAAACAACCACTGTTAACACTTTTTGGTATATGTATTTTTAAACCTTTTTTTGTGCACATATAAGTGGGTGAATGTGAGTTTTAATTTCTAGTTTTCTTTTATTTTGACAAAAGTGAAAATTCTGTGCATTCACATCTGCAACTTGCTGCAATTCGCATTACCTCCCTGGCCCTGGGTTTATGTCTGAAGTGAGAATACATTACTTATTTATAAAGTTTTATGGGAATCATATATTAAGTAACTGATATGAAAGCTTTGATAATTGCTCACAAAGTGCTTATCTTAATGTAATCCTTCTGTAACACCAGTTCATGGAGAATGAACTTCTTTGGCCCCTTGAACTGCTGTTTCTCCCTGTTCCCCTGACTTCTGGCATGTGGATAGCAGTTTTACAGAATTGGTAGAGGATTATTTAATATCTAATTCTAATGTGTGCCAGATCTACTTTGGTATCCCAGAATTCGCTGTAATCATTAGCAAACAAATGGCTTTCCCGTGTTAGATTCCAGATGAGATGATCCAGTGTGTAGTCTGTGAAGACTGGTTCCATGGAAGGGTAAGGAAAGCTTTTACCTTTTAAAGACATTGTCTTTACAGAAAGAGAAAAGATCTTGTCTTTTGGCATTTACTATATTTTACATTATAATTACTCTTCTAAAAATATAGTAAAGATATGATCAGCATACTAGTGCAATATGTTTCTTTCCCCCAGCTGCATTGGGTCTTCGTTGCTGCGCACGGGCTTTCTCTAGTTGCGGCGAGTGGGGGCTACTCTTTGTTGTGGTGCGCGGGCTTCTCATTGCGGTGGCTTCTCTTTGTTGCGGAGCATGGGCTTTAGGCGCTTGGGCTTCAGCAGTTGCGACGCGTGGGCTCTAGGGTGCAGGCTCAGTGGTTATGGCGCACCGGTTTAGTTGCTCCACGGCATGTGGGATCTTCCCGGATCAGGGATCGAACCCGTGTCCCCTGTATTGTCAGGCGGATTCTTAACCACTGTGCCACCAGGGAAGTCCCGCAATATTTTATAAAATAATGGGCTTTTTGGACAACTTGGTGATCACAAGGAAAATGTTCGATTTTCTGTGTTCACAGCATCTTGGTGCCGTTCCCCCTGAGAGTGGAGATTTCCAAGAGATGGTGTGCCAGGCTTGCATGAAACGCTGTTCTTTTTTGTGGGCTTATGCTGCACACTTGGCAGGTAAATGTCTCTGTGGAGTTGGTATTCCACCAACTTGTGCTGTATGTTCAGAACAATTTGTATGTTCAGTACATAATTTTTATCAACTAGTTTTAATTGGACTCTGTGGAAAAAAGTATAAGATCTGTTCCTTCTCCACAAGGTGCTTATAGATAGATTGGGAGACTACCAAGAACAAATTTGTACTTAAATGGCGTGATACAGAGTATGGATGAGACCAGAATTAGAGAAAATGGAGGAAGCAGTTTTGAACGGGATTTTGAAAGATAAAGAGATAAACATTGTTCTTAAATGTAAGACATGCTATTGGTTGGGGAGAGGGTGGTGGTATAGTTTGTCATATAGTGCTTTTATTATACTCTAAGAAATTGACCCCAAACCACTAATCAGCAATGAACGTTCTTGAGGCATTAAATATTTTATTTTATTTGTAATGCTATATGTGTTAATTTATTTTTAAAGTGTCAGTTGTCTCCTGCTCTGGCCTCATAATTTCTTGCCCTTCTCACCTTTAGGGAACACTTCACCATACAAACCACAAGTAGCATCAGACATTTTGATTTGTCTCGAAGCTCTTAACCTTGGTGTGCTTCCTTTCTGTTCATACCCTTTACAATTAAATCTCACTTTCTGCTGGACGTGAATTTATTTCACATTCATCAGGTTTTCTTAACAGTTCCCCTCTGCCCCTCCTTCATTCCTTCCCTGTCAGCAGATGGCCTCATTTCCTACTAAACTGAAATGCCATCATGCAAACTGAGTTCCCTTATCATTTCTCTTCTCTCCACAGTATTTCTGTCTCTACACGCACCCTTTCTGATTTCCTTCTCTCATAAAGAAAAGCTGTTGTTTTTTCTAAAACTGCCCTTCTACCTCTATTTGCAGTTAAATCTCTTCCTATTGCCTCTTGCTTCTTGAGGTGTCCCTGTCTTTAACATCTATAGCATTTTTTTTTCTCCTTTACATAGAAATTGCTTAAGTAGTGATTGGTATTTTTAAATGATCTTTTCAGTTATTTGACTCTTTGGATTACGCAGGCATAAACTAAAAAAGTGTTATTTCCTTTCTTATTATTCCAGAGATTAAGGTTGACTTTCTCCTTTTCCAGATTCTGAAGTATGTTTTAATCAGACCAAGTGATTTCATTGGCTAACTGGTCTGTGGATATGTGTGTGTTTTTTCATTGAACCCACAGTAACCAAAGTAACTGCTGAAGATGATGGGTTGCTGCTGAATGTTGATGCGGTAGGTGACCAGGAAGTTATCCAACCTGAAAATGGAGCTCATCATGATGGTGCCCTCAAAGAGGATGTTCCAGATCATGGAAAGGCTGCTGAGAAGGAAGTTAAAGCAGAGCAGATGAACGAACCATGTACCAGCTCTAGTTCTGAAGCTGATCTCCAGGTAACATGAAATCTGAGCTATAAAAGAAATAAAACTTAAGCAAAATTAATTCTGTAACCTATATAGCTTTGGGTTTCAGTTGTACCCTTTGCCTAAAGAAATCCTTTGACAAAATCTAAACTATGAAAACTATGATAGTTTAAAAAACACACTTCAAAACTTAATTTAATTTCAGACAGCATTTAAGAATCAACATCTCAACACAGAATCACAGTCTGGCTGCAAACTTGAGGAGCTTAAAGCTAAGCAGTTTATAAAGAAAGACACTGCCACCTATTGGCCCCTGAACTGGCGTAGCAAGTTATGTACCTGCAAAGACTGTATGGTAAGTACCTGATCAAGTTTCAATATTAGTATGTTTTGTGGACTGATGTCTAAAATAAGAGCACCTGAAAAGTATATTTATGAAACTGATATTAGAGTATAGAGAACTGAAAATTTTTTTATATTAAGCAAATTTATGAAATAGTATTTGCAGTCTGAATGCTTATGGAAGAAATTAAGAATTATGCAATACTTTTTATTAGCTTCATTTCAGTGGAAAATAGCTTATCTTTTTTATATCATAGAATTGCTTGGAAACACGTATTACTTGAAATTTACAGTAAGTCAGTGGTTTTTAAATAAACATCTCTTAGATCGTATAATATCTACTGGGAAGTTGGGAGGTTTCTAAAAGATTTGGGCAAAAAGAATAAAACATTCAAGCAACTCTGCTAAAAGGGTCAGGTTTTTCTGGGTATTATTTAAATAAATTTTTAGTGATTCTCATGAGGTTGACTTTCTGAGAATGACATACAGTTCTAATGGGGAAACTGGTTTTATTTTTTAAAGAAAATGTATGGCGATCTAGATGTCCTGTTCCTGACAGATGAATGTGACACAGTTCTGGCTTATGAAAACAAAGGCAAGGTTGACCAGGCAGCTGACAGTAGAGACCCTCTAATGGACACCCTTAACAGCATGAACAGAGTCCAGCAAGTGGAACTTATTTGTGGTAAATATTGTTTGTGAAAGTTCATGAAGTTCATGAAGTTTCCTTCACCATTAAAATACTTATGTATAAGGAAGACAACTAATAACCTATTTTAATTTAACACAAAGATGGTTTAAATTTGGAATTGTATAGTAGGCCTCACCTACACTTGCTTGATTGTAATGTTGCTGGGTATTTAGCTGCTATTTCCATTGAATTAGGGTTACATGCTAGAATAATTACATGCTTGAGAAACCATAACATGCTATTTTGATTAAGGATAGATGTATGAGTAAAGAATAAAAGGAAATCAATTTCTTTTTCCATCCACTGAAATAATTTTCATTGAACATTACATGTCATCTTTTTGAGCAAAGCATGCCATCTTTTTGACAGTTCTTGAGGATACTTCAGTGGTTCACAGGAAACCACTAGAGGGGAAACATTCCCAAATCCTTAATTACAGGCTTTTACATTTTTTCCCCCAGTATGCGCAGCCTATTTTAGTGATTTCCATCCTAGCCATTTCTACTCGGATGCCACCACTTTTGTGCCCCTTTTTGGACATTGATTATTCCTGTCTTGTATTTGTAACTGTTTGATTAATTTCCTTTTACCTTTATTGGAGTAAAAGCTTTCCGAGGATAGAGGCTGCATCTAAAACATTTTTGTAGCCCTCAAGGTGCCTTGTACATAATATAAATTGTTGAGTGAGTGCACGAGTTTTAAAACTTAATGTTTGACAAGTCCAAGATATTTCAAGCACTAGAATTCCAGAGAGATGGAAAACTTTAAAAAAAATTCTTAGCTAATCATTTTGGGAATGAGGATATCTCTGTTTTTTGAGGGTTTTTAAATGAAAAAGTGTCCCAGATGTCAAAATGGAGGAATTTGAGAGAAATTGAGAACAAGTTTCTATGCAGATTTCACTTAAAGAAAAATGTGGTTTAGACTAACATACTCAAATGTCAATGGTCAAGAAATATTTTGTTTCTAAATGCAAATGGCTTATCTAAAGTTTATGTCCTTTTTTTGGTGTTTTGATTTAGAATACAATGACTTGAAGACTGAACTTAAAGACTATCTCAAGAGATTTGCTGATGAAGGCACAGTAAGTTTAGTTAGACTTTTAATCAGAGCCTTGTATGTTTGGAATAAAGTATCTTTTTTATTGAAGTATAGTTGATTTACAGTATTATTTTAGTTTCAGGTGTATAACATAGTGATTCAACATGTTTATAGATTATACTCCATTTAAAGTTATTATAAAATATTGGCTACATTCCTTGTGCTGTACAATATATCCCTGTAGCTTGTTTATTTTATACATAGTAGTTTATGCCACTTAATCCCCTACCCTTCACTTGCCCCTCCTCCTCCCTCTCTCCACTGGTAACCACTAGTTTGATCTTTATATCTGTGAGTCTGTTTTGTTATATTCATTTGTTTTATTTTTTAGACTCTACATATAAATGATAACATGTAATATTTATCTTTCTCTGACTTATTTCACTAAACATAATAACACCCTCTAGGTCCATCCATGTTGTTGCAAATGGCAGAATTTCATTCTTTTTTATGGCTAATATTCCATTGTGTGTGTGTGTGCCACATCTTCTTTAACCATTCTTCTGTTGATGGACACTTAGGTTGCTTCCATATCTTGGCTATTGTAAATGATGCTGCTGTGAACATTAGGGTGCATGTATCTTTTCAAATTAGTGTTTTCAGTTTCTTGGATACATACCCAGAAGTGGGATTGCTGGATCATATGGTAGTTCTCGTTTTAGGTTTTTGAGGAACCTCCATACTGTTTTCCATAGTTCATTTTCTTTGATGAAGAAGATGACTGAGAGCTTAATGCAGGCAGAGGAAAGGGAAATCAATAGTAGTGAAACACCAGTGGACTAGCCACATCAGGAGTCCTTCCCAACCCTCTAGATGAGAGACGGAGCAGTCATGCCTGATCTGGAGAGAATCGTAGCTTAGGAGAGGGCCATTGGATCAGCCATACTGATTCTCTCAGTCCTGACCTTCAAGCAGGGATTTTTGGAGAAGGAAGGAAAAATGAAAGCCAGACCGCTTTTCTGTGATTTTTGAGTTCTAGTTTAAAATAAAACAACTTTATATTGGGGGGCTAAAACATTTCTCTTGCTGGTTAGGACGGTCTATATGCTTTTAAGGGTGACACTAACTCTATAACGTATAAATTTTTTTTTTTTTTTTTTTTTGGCCACGTGGCACGTGAGATCTTAGTTCCCTGACCAGGTATGAGCCTATGCCCCCTGCAGTGGAAGCAAGGAGTCCTAACCACTGGAACGCCAGGGAATTCCCATGTAATCTTTTAAAATAGTTTTCCAGGGACTTCCCTGCTGGTCCAGTGGTTAAGACAACACACTTCCACTGCAGGGGGCGTGGGTTCGATCCCTGGTCGGGGAACTAAGATCCCACATGTCACGGGGTGCAGCCAAAAAATAAATAAATAGATAAAATAGTTTTCCAGATGAATTTACAAATACCTCCTAGCCCTTTACTACTCATACATTTATGATGGACTTTTTCTTCTAAAATACTTCTTTATCTTCCAAAGGCAGATATAAAGCAAAACTTTTCTTTTCGTGGCCTACAGTTGTCCTTCTGGACAGAAAATGTTTTGCTCTGCTATAGCTAGACAGACAAATGAAGTCAGACATGGGTCTGACGGACACTCGGGACGTGCCCGGAAACTTGTTTTCTTGGAAGAAGTCTCTGCCAACCAAGTGCTTTCTCATAAATGTGGGAAGAACTTGTAGCTGCCTGGATATCTGGCAATGCTGCCTTTCTGCAAAATGAATTGTGAAGTCCAAAGTTAAAGAGACTTCCTAAATGGTTTTCTCATTTTTAGAGAATGTTCCTCACTGTCACTAGGGACGGACGTCTTCCTGCTTCCCAGCAGCTCTTAACAGACAGTTATTCTCGTTTCTGTTGCAAAGGCTGTCCTCTGCTTAATGCAGCCTCAGGCTTCTCTCTTACTGGAACTAAGAGGGTCTGTGGGTGTAACTGTTTTGGGGTTTTTTTGTTCTTTTTTTTAAATAAATTTATTTATATATTTTTGGCTGCATTGGGTCCTCGTTGCTGCATGCGGGCCTCACACTGTAGTGGCTTCTCCTGGTGCAGAGCATGGGCTCTAGGCACGCGGGCTTCAGTAGCTGTGGCACATGGGCTCAGTAGTTGTGGCTCGCGAGCTCCAGAGTGCAGGTTCAGTAGTTGTGGTGCACGGGCTTAGTTGCTCCACGGCATGTGGGATCCTCCTGGACCAGGGATCGAACCCGTGTCCCCTGCATTGGCAGGCGGACTCTCAACCACTGCGCCACCAGGGAAGCCCCGGGTGTAACTGTTTTAACCTTGGCACTGTTAGTGGACGTTCAGGGTCTTTCAGTTGTGTCAAAGCACATGCTCTTGCCTCTGCTTTTGTGTAGTTTGTGGTTGCTGTGCTCTTTATTGATTTTATTACACACACACTTAAATTCATGTAAAAGAAAAAAAGTAGGTATGTTGTCTTTTTCCATTCATATTTGAAACAATTTTATCCAGTCTTCACATGTGTCTCCAGTGTATGGATCTTTGTGACAGCTAGAGCCATTCTTTATGAGTTTGAGATTATCTGATGTGATGACTTAAAAGGACAGAAAAATATTTTTTATTGTTTGTTTTCGACATTACAAACACCTTAAGTTGTCATAAAGCTCATCTGCTTTGGTTGTATTTGGCTATAGAAGAGAATGCTAATAAGGTCTGGGTGTTGTCAAATGAGGGACTGCCCTTTATTTAATGTTTGTGTCTGACTAAAAACTAATAATAACACTTAGACACTACAAATTTTCTAGGACAAACCAATAAAATGATTCATTATTGGACCCAGGTATTTATTCTTTAACATTTCTACTCTGCATATTGGCTGTGACCATTTGAGGATGCCTAGAAACTCTAAAGATTACACACTCTAATTTGTGGGCTTTAGGTCTCCTCCTACTGTTTCCTTGCCAGAGAAATGTCCTTGTGTTGCCTTTCAGCGTTTAATGTTTGATCTGAGCTGGGGCAGATCCCTCACACTGGAACTCCCCAGTATCCTATTTACTAGCATTTATAAGTGTGCATTCCCAAGCCCAGGGCCCTAGAGCTCTGAGCTGTGGTTGCCTCAGAGTGCGTTAGCATCTCTATCTTGAGTCTGTGAGGGGTTCTAATTCCTCACAGGTTGACCCCCGGCTGACTCTTGGTGCCTGTGAGACTGGTGTGTCAGCTGCCAGTCTGGTGTGGAGTTCTTTCATTTCGAGGAGTTGTCAGATCATGTCTCCCCCCAGTGAGTTATTCAGGTTGCCTGTGCCATTTGGGGATGTCGCGCTCTTACCCCTGGGGAGTGGAGAGGGCAGTTTTCGCTTTACACACAAGTATTTGTCCTCTTTCTTACTTCTCTCTCTCTCTCTCTCTCTCTCTCTCTCTCTCTCTCTCTCTCTGTCTCTCCCTCTTGCTCACTGTATTACAGTGCTTTCTTTTTCTTTTTCTCTTTCCCTCCCTCTCCCCGCCCCACCTTTATTCCTTTATAATAATAAGAATGTGTTACCTTTGTAATTAAAAACCATGTTAACAAACCTGTCAGTTGCAGCACAGACTCACTCTTGGGGTGAGCAGGGACTCCTTCCGGGTAGGCCTGGTTTACTTTTTTATCCATATTTCCCCTTATTTTCTTATTTTTGATATTTTATTTTGCTAATAGAAACACTTCTATGTGATGTTCTAGTCCTTTTTCCGATAAAATACAAGATAAATTTCTCATTTTTATTGCATAACATGATTATTCCATTTACTGGGGGTACTGCTTCCATAGTTTTTGCCAATTATTTTTCTATTTATATAGCAAACATCTTTAATTTTGGACTCTTGAAGAGGGAAGAGTTTGGGGGTTCCTTTTTTTTCAGTAAAGGAGAGAGCACAGATCTCAAAAAAAGCAGATTGTTTGCTGTGGGTGCTTCTGCGGGACTGAAGGACGTTCCCGAGACGGCTGTGTCGTGGGGAGAGCAGTGGCCTCGGGAGACCGTTGGTCACCTAGTTTTCATCCTGGCTCTGCCCCTTGTCTTCTCAGCTGATATTCACTGAGAACTTGCTCTGTGCTGGGCAGTGTTTCACAGGTGTTACATCTCATCTGCTCTTCAAACGGCCCTGTTAGGTGGGTGCTGCTTTCATCTCATTTTAATGAGGAAACCAAGGGCGGTGGTGGAACCCACGCTCCGTACCAGTGTGCTGTCTGCCTACCGCGTGACTCTGACTGGCCAGTCTCTGAGCCAGGATGAGCTTGTCTATGCAATGGAGATAGGATAATTAATTACACATTAACACAGTCCTTATCAGCAGTACTGTTGGACTTGATTGTGAATGTTACAACCAGTTAGTGCTGTTCTGTGATGTTCCCTTTCCTAATTTTCGCTCTCCCTCAACAGGTGGTTAAGAGAGAGGACATCCAGCAGTTCTTTGAAGAATTTCAGTCAAAAAAGAGAAGAAGAGTGGATGGGATGCAGTATTATTGCAGCTAGACTGGAATATGGCGCCTTCTCGTCCAGCCAGTGAAGATGCCACTCACTGTTCCAGGGATAAAAGAGGCATATTTCACCTTCGGTCCTCCTTCTGTCCTCCCTGGAGCGTCCTCCTCCTGCTGATTTCACAACCAGCGTTCTTTCTGACTCAGCTAAATGCAGCTCATTCCACAGACTTGAGCCCCACCACGCCAGTCCAGCCAGGGTTATTTGCTCATGAGTATCAAGAAGTTTGATTTGGTTTTGAGAAAGTAAACTAGTTTTTGTTTTCCCTTATGATTTGCTCTTTAACACCCGAGTGTGTCTGCCCTGTCACAGAGCCGCTGTCTTCCAGGACCTGCTCTGTCAAGTTCTCTTCCTGTCAGCTCCAACCTCTGTAGATTCCCCCCACCCCTACGATCATGGTGCCTTGGGTCAAAGCTTCCTCAAGCCTGTTCTGCCCCTTCTCCCACATCTCTCTTTTCTGAGCTTTGGTCACAGCTTAGAAGGGATCTCAGAGCTTGCTTCCTCCAGGCCGAACCTCCGGAGTAGCCAGGACTGATGGTTTTCTGGCCTAGATGTTTATCACAGGCAAGGAGATTGGCTGATGGCAGGATTGAGGAAGACTACCTTTGTTACAAATTTTACTAAAAAATTTAAAGTTAAAATTTCATTCACAAGTCTACTGGCACTAGAATATTAGAATTTCAGTACTGTAGTGCTCACAGGGCTTCCTGGAGAAAATCTGCCATTATACTAGTCCCTCTCTACTGCCTAGAAAATAGACCGGGTACTACCCTGTGAAATCATGGTGGTTTACAAAGTCCTCTGGGTTTCTTTATATTATCAGGGATATTCATAAGCCTAGATTATAAACAGACCTATTTTGATATTGTTCTGTTAAGAAAATGGTATTAGAACCCCCAATAAATTATTATTTTTCCCCTTAAATCTGTGTTGAAGAAAAAAGCTACTGGCTTAGCTTACTTGTAGCGAGCAGGGCAGTGAGTGCTCTGTTTTGGGAGACGATGTGGAAGAGATCCCATGTGCAAATGATGAGCTTTATGTATATAAATGTTACTGTCCACAGCTGAGTCCCTAATGACTGTGAGATCTTTTGAAGAACCTCATGGGATGTTGTAGAAAACCCCATATTTGAGGGGATGTCCTTTCAGTTGGTTTGAAATCCCTTTAAAGCCCCTCAGTCTATGTGGAAAACACCTTTTGATAAACAAAGAGCCCTCAGTTGCTCTCTCCCTCTGGAGGAGCGTGGTCTTTCCTGACAGTAGACGACACACTTTGAGGTGTGAGACTATACACATTTGAGGCTTTGGGGCCACAAGTGTATATTAATATTTTTTGTGTGTCCAGCAGTCACAAGTGCCCACCGATCCCTGGATAAGGTGAACTAGGCCTACAGAAAGTCAAGGACTTAAAGAAATAGTACAACTCGTTTTTCTGCATCAAACCTCCTAATTACAGATCCTGATGAAGAGTGACGTGTGGAGCTGGAAGGTCTTGTGGCCACAGGAGATGCCTGTGTGCTCTGAGCTGGCCTTGTAGAAAGGGTGGAAAGGCTAGGGTGAGCGCTCATGGCATCTTCAAGATGGTTTACATCCCCAGCTTGGGAACTCTGTCCCAAGTCTGAGGATTTTTGAACCCCCTCTGCAAGGTGGTACTAGTTGTGTACCGTTGTGGCCTGAAAGTTTATATCTTCTCAGACATTTGATTTAACTATCAGAAAGTTCCTCCCTTCCTTATGACAGCTCAGGACCCAGTCTTGGAGGTGATGCATTACTGTGCAGCACAACACAAATCACCCAGTGGTGAAGGGCTTGTTTTAGGAAAGGTACTGTTCCTTTTACACTAACCAGAAAACCTCTTTTTTTAACCTATTGTTAACAACTAGTTTTCTTATTGACTGTATTGGACTGTCTCTTCTTGTAGAGACTGATTTTGGCCAACATGTGGCAGTTGATATTAATGCATGTTTTATGCAAAACAGGAATATGATATTAGTTACTTTTAAGGAATTCTGGCATTGTATGTGCATTTTTGTAGAATTGTTACTGGACTTATAATTACATACTTAACTCTAATAAGGTTTCTGTAAAATTTAAATAAACCAATTCAGAATAGTGGTTTTTCAGATTGTTTTTAGTCACTTTTTTTTTTTTTAAAGAAGACGTTGCGGGTAGGAGTTTATTAATTTATTTTATTTATTTTGCTGTGTTGGGTCTTCGTTTCTGTGCGAGGGCTTTCTCTAGTTGTGGCAAGCGGGGGCCACTCTTCATCACATTGCGCGGGACTCTCACTGTCACGGCCTCTCTTGTTGCGGAGCACAGGCTCCAGACGCACAGGCTCAGTAGTTGTGGCTCACGGGCCTAGTTGCTCCGCGGCATGTGGGATCCTCCCAGACCAGGGCTCGAGCCCGTGTCCCCTACATTAGCAGGCAGATTCTCAACCACTGCGCCACCAGGGAAGCCCTGTTTTTAGTCACTTTTAAATGTACACAGCCTCCCTTTGCAGGCTCTAAGAAAATGGGTCCACTCTGGCAGCTCTGCCTGCCCTGGGGCCCTGCTGCAGCAGAGGGGATGGTTCCTGTCTCTGCAGCTGTTTTATCAGATTCAACCTGATCCCAGGTCCCGCCAGCAGAGCTCCTTCACTCCCCTCCCCACCCCCACTTTAGGACACCTCTGAGGAGGGAGGTCCCATGATTCCCTCTGGGGCCTAGATGAACAGAGAACAAAGAAATGGGTGGTCATGACCTACCGCAATGTGTTCAGGTCCTGCTGTGTGCAAGGGAGAGGGCTGGGAGCCCACAGGCCAAGGAAGAGATGAGGTCCACCTCCATGGTAGCCATTATTTCCAAAGTAAATGTGAGAACAAACCAAGACGCCTGTGCAGAGGCCCATCTTTGGCCTCCCCGCAGCTCTCGCTTCCTTGGAAATGATTCACACTTGAGGTCATCACCCGTGGTGAGTTAAGCTCAAGTGAATGAAGTGCTCTCTGTAGGCCTGGAGCTGCCCGCATCTCTGAACACGCAGGATTACAGGGAAACAGCAGTTCTCCCAGCTCCCCCAGAGGACCCTAGTGGACTGGAAGAAAATTGAAAGAGCAGCCCCAGTGACAGTCGGACCTTGGCAGTGACCTAGTGAAGCTCCCACGGAGGGTGAGTGTATTCTGGGGAATGTGGGGAGCACGGGAAGCCAACCCAGCGGAGCTCCCAGGAACCAGTGAGGCTGCCTCCCAGTCAGCTCACCTGGAAGCGGCTGCCAGGCACGAGCGTTGGCCCGAGGGGCATCTGGCATTTGGCACGGGGCCAGAGCCGTACTCTACTCACTTGTGCCCCGAACCACTGGGCCTTAGATGACTTGTGTTCCATACTTAGTCACAGGATCCCTAGGTTGGAAGGGATCTGAGAAGTCACCCAGCCTCACCTCTCGGGAAGGGGTCCCTCCCTCGTGGGTGATGCTCAGAGGGGACCAGCGCTGGTCTTGGCCACCGGGCTTCCATGCCTCCATGCTCTTGGGGGCAATGCCTCCCCTTCCCTGCCGGGTGACTTGAGTCGCCTTGGCCTTCTCTCTCAGCTGCGGGCAGAAATCCTGTGAGCCCTGTGGAGCCCGGCTTAGGAGAAGCCAACGGCCTGGAAGGTGGAGGGGAAAGAAAACCAGGCCCTCGGTGATGCGCGCACTGAGCCCCTGGATTAGTCTTGTCTGAAGCTCATACAGCTCGTAGACTTTTCCGTAGCAGGGAACACTTCTGCGGTTCTCTAGCTCCTGCTTCTGAGCACTTCTGGTGACAGAGCGCCCCCTACTGCACACGGCACTCGTCCCCTGCTCTCCCAGTCTTGGTGCCTTTTCCTGTGGAAAAAGTCTGGATACTTCTGGACTTTTCCACTGGCCTCCCATCCAAATCTTTGTTCTGGTCTTCTCCCAGGGACTCCTTGGCTGCCCCCGCTTAACTTTGCCTCAACTGCCCCACCTGGAGCCTCCCATCCCCCTGAGATGGCTGGGTTTCTCCTCAGCCATCTGTCCTCCTGTTGGAGCCTGTGGCTTGTGCTACTCTGTTTCTCCCACTCACGTCCCCGACTCCTGGCTTCCCTCTCTTGCCTCTGCCTCAGACCTTAAGGCTCCTGGATGCAGCTGACCTGTAGTTAAATGAGCCAAATTGAAAAGTTCTACAGCTGTATTGGGTTCTCCAGAGAAACAGAACCAATAGCGGATATATACACCCATCTCTCTCTCTCCCTCTCTCTCTCTCTCTGTGTGTCTCTCTCTATATATCTATAAAACGAGGAATTGATTCACATGACTGTGGAGGCTGAGAAGTCCCATGATCTACTGTCTGCAAGCTGGAGACCCAGGAAAGACAGTGGGGTAGTTCCAGTCCCAGCCCGAAGGTCCAAGAACCAGGGGAGCTGATGATGTAAGTAAGTGTCAGTCCTAGTGCCAGAGGAGACCAGTGTCCGAGCTCAGGCGGGCAGAGAGTAAATTCTCCCTCCGCTTTTTTGTTCTATTCAGGCCCTCAATGGACTGAACGATGCCCACCACACTGGGAGGCTCATCTGCTTTACTCAGACTGCAGGTACAAATGCTAATCTAACTCAGAAACACTCTCCTAGACACACCAGGATAACGTTTAGCCAAATGTCTGGGCACCCCACGGCCCAGTGAAGTTGACACAGAAAATCAGCCATCACAACAAGCGACCCGTTTGTCTCATTCCACCCTGAGCAGCACCTGTGGAGTGAGAGAGGCCGCCTGGGGTCTGGAGTCATGGCCTGTGCCCCGGCTGTTACGTTCTCTGGGGCGCAGGTGCCGCTCAGGCCATTCCCTGAGACCACGCTGGGGTCACAGCACCCCAGCCGCGAGGGAAGGGGCTCTCTGCTCCCTCAGGCCTGGAGCTGTGAATAAAATGGGGCAGCAGCTGAGGAGAGAGAAGCTGCTGAGAATGACAGACACACCTCCCCCCCACCAGTTTCTTCACAAAGCTGTGGAGCCAGCCACTGATTCCATTCTCAGGTTCTGTTCTCGGTGCATCGGCAGGTCAGCTGCTGTGACGGAGGCCTCCGGCTGTCTCCTGCCCAGCCTCCCTTCCCCTCCCCTCCACGACCTCTTCATTATGGATGGAGAGACACTGCCGTGTGGCTAATCTTCAGATCATCACTTCGTAACAACACTTAGCCCTGTTAGTGATGACATATTCGTGAGTTTATTTGCTTAGTATCTGTCCTCCCCACTAAATGGTTAATTACGCGAGGTCAGGGACTGTCCTTCCAGCTCATGGTTAAAGGGCTGGAACCTGGGGGCCGCCTGCCCTGCTGTCAGGTGACTGCACAGCTGCGGGCTGCACGCGTTTGTGCGCCTGATCTCATTCACCCACCCACAGCAGCCTGAAGAGTATGATTGTCCGTCCCCATTTTACAGATGTGAAAACTGAGGCTCTGAGAAATGGGGGTTCCATAGCTTGCCAGGGGTGACTCCCAGCTCATTTCATTCCACAGTCTGGCCTCATTCAAGTGGGGCACCAGGAACAGTTAAGAATCTTGGAGCAGGGACTATCCTGGCAGTCCAGTGGTTAAGACTCTGCACTTTCACTGCAGGGCGCACAGGTTCGATCCCTGGTCAGGGAACAAAGATCCTGCATGCTGTGTGGCGCGGCCAAAAACATTCTTGGAGCAGAAACGATGGAAGATGCCAATAGTTTTTGCATAAATCACAGGATGTCGTATTTTGCCCTGGGATAGGAGGGACATTGACTCTTTTCTGGGTTTTGTTTTGGTAAGTTCACTTATACTTACATGACAGAATTGGACTGTCTTGCAGCATCTAAACCACTACAGGGAGGGTTTCCTTCCAAGAAACACGACCCCAGCGCGGCGTCCCCAGGCGAGAGGCTGTGAACGGATGGCGACCCCAGCGGAGAGCGTGGTGCCTTCGCCCACAAGGAGTATCACAGAAGAGAGGACGAGGGAAACGGTGGCAGCCTATTTTGCCCACGAGGTCCAGGCGTGAGGAGCAAGCTGGAGCGTGAGAGGAGGCTAGGGTGGAAAGTGGCCGGGAGCTGGGTGAGGGCCGACTCAGCTGGCCTGGGCACTGAGGCCGGGAGCCTGGGCATCGTGGGGACCATGGGGACTGTGGCTGTACAACTGTCTTCAGTTGTCCCCCAAAGCTGGGTCCAGACCCAGGAGATGGACATGTCCATTGTTTATGGGTTGAGTTTGGCCAGAAAATTGGTGGGAAGGTGAGCAAATTGAGGAGGCCGACGCCTAGGGACATTGGGCTGTCCTTGAGAGGGGAGCAAGGAGGCCAGAGGTCAGAGGTTCCAGAGGAAGACAGGAGGGGCATCTGGGACATGGTGGCCTGAGAGCAGGAAGTGAGCTAAGGTTTCAAAGGTGGAGCCCTTCTGGGGACAAGGGGAAAGGTCACAGAATAGCGGGGAGGGGAATAGAAGAGCAGGTAGCTGGAGATGGTCCCCGGCGCTACCCAGGTTGATGGCCGGGCCTGGAACAAGAGGACAACAGCGAGGCTGCGACAAGGCCTCGGGGTATGAAACGAGTGACAGCGTAACGGTCACGAGCTGAGAGTGGGACAGCCAGACGGCAGGGGCTGCAGAGGTGCTAGGGGTGTTACAGGGGGGCCGCCACACACTGCCTATCCTGACCCTCAAGTGTGGAAAGTGCAAGACGCCAGTTCTCGGGAGAGGCCTGCAGGGCGGGAGGAGGGCTGGACCTCAGCTAAGGCAAGAGGCAGGAGAGGAGAGAGTGGGAAGGTGGGGGAAGCATGCAGGAAAGGTGGGCAACGCGGATGGGGTTGGGGGACGGCCTGGGAATCCAGGGGGCTGTGCAAGCGACCTGGGAGAGCGGGAACAGCAGGTCCAGGGGGACAACGGACCCCATCGCTGCAAAGGGCACAGTCCTGGAAGCCGCGGGGGGATGCTGGGAAGTCGGCGCACTCGGGCCTCTCAGGGTCATCCACACCTGGACTAACCAGAGTTTGGGTGGATCTGTTCAGAATGTGGAGAAACGGGAAGGACAAATGTTTTTAGTTTGGTCACAGAGGGTGGCGAGGTAGCTGGTTCCTCTGATGGAAGGTTCCAGAAATGGAGGATGTTTACGTGGGTTTAAGGTGAAGGATTTCAGGAGGAGAGTGCGAAAGGCAACAGCTGCCCACAGACCCTCACAGCAAGCCCGCCAGGGGTGTTGAGGGGTTTCTTCACCTGAGAATGGGGAGAAGACTCAGAGTGACTCGAGGATTATGTGGCAAAATACTTAAAAGTCCACAGTCAAAGCTCACTCCGTGAACTCTGTGAACTACTGTCACCCCATTTAAGGATGAGGACCCGTAGGCTCCTCGTGGCGCCTGGTGACGGTCCCTGCTAGGCAAGTCTCCCTCCGGAACACGAGCCCTTCCTCCCTCGGGGTTTCTGGTCTCGGCTTCCTCACTCTCTCCCAAGCTCGGCCACCATCCAGCATGGTCACAAACATGCTTGGACACCAGACTTCGTGGATGCAGATGCCTCGAAATTTACAGACAAGTGACGCTGGCCCCAAATCCAAGGCTCTGCAAGATGTGAGGCTCACCCACTGGGAAGACATCAGAGGAGGACGTCTTAACTCTGATGCTGACGCAAAGGCTCATGGCCGGCATCTGAGGCTATTCGGAACGGTGAGCTCTGGGGGTTTGGAGACCAAATAAAAAGGAGCCCATGGGCAAAAGGTGTGCAGACAAGGGACATGTCAGTGGGTCCTTGAGGTGAAGTCAAGACCGAGGTGAGGCCCATGGGCCCAGTGTCGTTATCCCTGTCAAGTGTAAAGCTGCGTTTGGAGCCGGGACATTTAATGTAGGCTTAGCGGATGATGGTGAGCAGACCCACGATTCACTTCCATACTTTCTGTGAAGGGAGCGTCCCTCAAACTCGGACAAATAAGCAAACGTGGAGGCAAAGGTCTGGGGGGTCTGGGGAGTGTGAGGGTCCCTTCCGGGGAGCTGTCACGTTACTGTCAATCGGACAGATGACCAATACTAGAAATGACCAGTGTCTCAGTTCATCTGCTTTGGTCCTGTTACAAGGGGGATGGGATGGCAGGTTCTGGCAACTAAGGACAGGGACCTTCACTGGGGTTCTCTAGAGGTTTTTTTAAAAAAACATGTATTTATTTATTTTGGCTGTACCAGGTATTAGCTGCAGTGTGTGGGATCTTCGTTGCTGCATCTGAGATCTTTACTTGCCGCATGCAGGATCTAGTTCCCTGACCAGGGATCAAACCCGGGCCCCCTGCATTGGGAGCTCGGAGTCTTAGCCATTGGACCACCAGGGAAGCCCCTCCCTAGAGGATTCTAAAATGAACTCCTGCTACTGCTGAATGATTTCTTTTTTTTTTTAAGACATAGATAATGATTTTTTTTTTTTTTTTTTTTTTGTGGTACGCGGGCCTCTCACTGTTGTGGCCTCTCCCGTTGCGGAGCACAGGCTCCGGACGCGCAGGCTCAGCGGCCATGGCTCACGGGTCCAGCTGCTCCGCGGCATGTGGGATCTTCCCGGACCGGGGCACGAACCCATGTCCCCTGCGTCGGCAGGCGGACTCTCAACCACTGCGCCACCAGGGAAGCCCAGATAATGATTTTTTTATTTTTTAATTTTTTATTTATTTATTTTTTTAATGATTTTTTAAAATAAATTTATCTTTTGCTGCATTGGCTCTTTGTTGCTGCGCGCGGGCCTTCTCTAGTTGCGGCGAGCGGGGGCTACTCTTCTTTGCGATGCACGGGCTTCTCATTGTGGTGGCTTCTCTTGTTTCACAGCACAAGCTCTAGGCACGTGGGCTCAGTAGTTGTGGCATGCAGGCTCAGTAGTTGTGGCGCACAGGCTTAGCTGCTCTGCGGCATGTGGGATCTTCCCAGACCAGGGCTCGAACCCGTGTCCCCTGCATTGGCAGGCGGATTCTTAACCACTGGGCCACCAGGTAAGTCCCTGAATGATTTCTGATACTTGGAGAAAGTAGTTGTGATTAGGAACTAACAGTCTTTTTTATTTTTGGTTGTGCCGCAAATCTTGTGGGATCTTAGTTCCCCAACCAGGGATTGAAACTGGGCCCTCGGCAGCGAGAGCATGGAGTCCTAACCACTGGACCGCCAGGGAATTCCCGGAACTAAGAGTCTTTTAAGAACAAATTATGCTGAGCTGGCCTCCTCCTCTTCCATGGGGGATAGACCCCAGCTGGACTGCACATGGGCGTGTGACAGTCTCTCATGAGGGACGCGTGGAGATGAAGAAGGGGGGTTGGCCATGACTCCCAACACCTCACCACTGCCCCAGCCTCCGTGCTCTCCGCGCGCCTCTCCACCCTGAGCTCCTCACCCAGGCCATCGCCTCATCTCCCACGCAGACTCCCGCACCAACCCGACCCCACCTGGCTTCTCTCCCTATCCCGCCACCAAACCGCTCTTGCCAACCTCACTCACCTTCTCCATGGTGCCGACCCAAAGCATCTTTTGAGCCTGATTTTCCAAAATCTCCGAGCAGCAGCCACTGAGTTAACTTTTGGGGAGGGGTGGAATTGATCCTTCATCTCTTAACATTTAACTTGAAAAAGTAATACATGCAGGTAATTTAAAAATTCAACCAGTACAAAAAGTATACCGCTAAGTTCCCCCCACCCGATTACAATGCCCTTCTCTCTCCAGAGGCAGTCCTGCCTCATAGGTCTTTGCAGACGTTTTTATGAATATACAAGTTTATTATGTAGCTCCTTTTTCTTGTCTGCTCCACAAGTGGGAGCGTCCATATGCCCTGTTTTGTATTTTACTCCTTTCACTTTATAAATTCTGAAGATCACATTCCGTCCTTTTTGAACAGCCTCTGCCTGGCCTTCTGAGTACCACACTAGTTCTCTTTCTACCTGGTAGCCCGCCCTTGGTCAGCAACTCCCTCAAGCTGACCTAGAAAGGTCGGAGTTCCTCCAAAGTTCATTCCTAGGCTCTCTTTTCATCTTTAAACCTTCCCCACTAAGTCACCTTATCTACTCCCGAGGCTTTCAATGCCACCCACGTATGTGGACAATTCCTACCTGGCACCTCCAGCTTGGCCCCTTGCTTCTGAGTTCCCAGCTTACATGGAATCACCAAGTGAACACAAGCAACGTTAAACTCATGGTCTTTCCCCTAGATCTGACGCCTCCCGCTCTCTCCTCACGTCCAAGCAATGCCCAAGTCCTGTAGATATCACTTCCTGACCATAGTCCTCTGTTCTCTGCAGCCTCCTGCCTGGTTTCCTGACGCATTCCTGCTCTGCCTCAATCCAGTGATGTGCGGCATGCAAATCTGATTACATTTATGCCCCTGCTTAAAACCCTACAGCAGTTTCCTGTTGATCCTGTTGGGATCAACTTCAAAATCCTTGGCCTGCCCTGGAAGGGCTGGCAAGATGGGCTCAACCCTCTGTCCCAGCCCACACCGGTTTCCCCAGTGCTCAGGACCGCCTGCCTCAGGTTCTGCCTCGTCCCCGAAACCTCCCAGGAAACCCGCCCCTCCTAGCCCCATGACTCCACCTTCCCCTGCACTTTGAAGGTCACTTCCACATGGAAGCCTTCCCAATCCCAGGACCAGTAAGACCCCCAGCCTTACCTCTGTAATGGTACGATGTCTTTTCTTCCTTGAGACCCTAACGTTCTTATGGGTGGGGCTGTGACCGTCTTGTTCATTCCTGTCACCTCAGGGCCTAGCAGGGTCTGGCAGGTAGAAGTTGCTTACTTATTGGATAAATGTTTGAACAAGTAAATGCCATGCTTGTAACTACCTCCACTCTCTGCACACTATGGTCCCCCTGCCTGGGCCACCATGCTTTCTGGTGTTCAGTACAACACCGTGGCTGAGAACCTGGGCTCTGTAGCCACAATGCCTGGGTTTGAACTCAGGCTCTGCCAACTTACTAGCTGTGTGACCTTGGACAAGTCACTTGATATCTCTGTGCTTTGGTTTTCTCATTTGTAAAATGCACTAATAATAGTAGGTGATTCACAGAGAATTAAAGAAAACAATACTTAACTCATTGATTACAGGAAAAAAAAATAAAGTGCTTTGCAGTGAATCCAGTGTGTTTCTCCTCCCATTCATTCCTGGGCCATGTCAAGCCAGACTTCCCCTCAGCCACAGTAACCTCCTATTGCTATGTACTGTTCCAATTGTCTCTCTAGCTAGTTTTTGTTTTTTGTTTTTTTGGTTTTTTTTGGCTGCGTTGGGTCTTAGTTGCCCTGGGAGGGCTTAGTTGCTCCGCGGCATGTGGTATCTTAGTTCCCCGACCGCGGATCAAACCCGCGTCCCCTGCATTAGGAAGGCAGATTCTTAACCACTGGACCACCAGGGAAGTCTCTTCCTACTTTAAAGCTTCTGAGAATAGGTATCCTGTCTGCTTTATCTGCTGCTCCACATTCCCAAACTCTGGGAAGAGTGGACTCAAGAACTATTCCTTAATGCACTGAGGAGAGGTAAGGCCTCAAGTAGCTAGGGAAGCTGGCCTGAACTCACTCTTCCAGGGGAATCCACAAGAACAGAAGTGAACGTTGACTTACCCAATTTCCTGTTTTAGATTTTGAGGAAGCTCACCTTCAGAAACCTTAGGTTTTATTTTATCTTGATATTCCACAGTTAAACCTAAGATGGTTATGAAAGAGAACTGCCCCAGTGAGGCACAAAGGGTGAAATGCCACAGTGAGGCACAAAGGGTGAAATGCTGGGATGGGACTTATTAGTGAAATGATTAAAGTTAAAATTTTAAATAGTGATTTTAAAAAACGGAAATTGGAAAACTTTCTATTTTGCATGTTTTTTTTGGAAAACTAGACTCTAGATCATGACTCCATTTCCCTTTCAAATGGAAAAATATTAACGCTCCTGAGTTTGAATCTAAGCCCGGTGTCTGACACTTGGAGGCCTGTGAATCTTGGGGTGCATTTGGGTCTCTCACCGACGGACCACAGCCCTTCCAGTGACTGATTCATTCCAGTTGCTGGGTCCCTGTGTTTGGAATGCTGAACTTCCTCTGGAGACCCCTGTGCAAGTTACTTTTTTGCTCAAATTGTAAAATGAAATCTCTCAGAAATGCCCCAGTGAAATCACAGAAAATTCTGAACTTGAATCAAATGAAACATAGTATTTCCAAGAAATCCATAATACTTGAAAAAAGCCTCTGAATAACTGAAAGCATAGAGACAGAGGAGAAGTCCACCTAGAAAACCTCCCACTTCTACCTAGAGGTGGGGACAACATTGCTTCTATAACTGAGGGCTGTGTGCTACCTGCTAAAACAGACTGTATCCAACTCAGCGGGTTCTATCCAAGCCATTTATTTGAAACGCCAACTATATGTAGGATAAAGTCAGTGTTACATGCTTGTCAGTAACAGTAGAAAAATAGAACCAGTGAAAACCTTTGTACAACTGTAATGATACTCAAAAGAGAAATGTATCATTTTACAATGCTTCACACAGACGAATTCAAGTTTGGAGGTACCTAAATAAAAATACTATATATTTCTTTAAAAAACACTATGTACATTTGAAGCGTAAACAAGTTTTACAAAGTACTGGTTATGCAGGTTGTAGAAAACACTTGCATAGGACATGAAATCAGTTTAAGAAAAATTTCTGAGCCTTTAGCATTGAAGGCACTTGACTTTATACCAGTAACAGCACAACCACAAGAAATGCAGTGTTGTAGAAGATACCACCTCTCTGATGCACAGACGTGGTACACAAACAGCAAGTGGAGTTCAGGAATCTTTATCGTTCAGCCACCCCACCTAAGAGCAGGATTCCGTCCCACGTGCCCATGGAACCCAGATACACAGTCACGTGCAGGTACACGATGAAGCTTCCAGAGCTCATTTCAGCTCTTAGACAGAACCCACGTAAACACAGAGACACAAGAAGTTATTTTCAAGACACACACTTGCAAGTAATCTTTCTATAGAAACGGCCACAGCATTATAATATTCAGAATATGGAAGATTGACTCATGGTCTGAGGCGTCTCTAGAGGAAAAGAAAAATCAAAAAACTTGCCAATACAACAATTACATAACACCTATTGCAATCGACAGGACAAAAAGACAACTTAACATTTCATAAAACACTGTTCGTACAACAGTGTTAATGGAAAATAATACAATACACTTTAGTGTGTGACGGTAATTCTTTTAGTAAGGTTATCTGTAATGAGGTTTTAAAGTAAACTCCTTAGTAGACAAAGTAAACCACTGCAGAACGGGGAATAGCACCCATCACTGCTGCTTTAATAGTAACTTTCAACAGTAAGTTGAAGGTCAACCAAATAATTAAAAAAAAAAAGGCAAACATTTCCCTTTGAGTTCAGTCCTAAGATAAAAACATAAATGCCTTAGAATTGCAAAACCAGTATCTTACAAGTGTTTCAGGAAACACATTTTCCCCTAAAAGGCGGATTTCAACATGAAAATTCGTATTTTGATGAGTAGTTACTGAGAAGTGTTCATCTTTCACCTCTAGAGACCAGCACGCGGGGATCATCTTTGCGTCCCGCTGCTGCCAACACGTGGGGGTCATCTTTGCACCCTGCTGCTGCTGCTGCATATGCTGTTTCCCCTCCACCATCACCTAAACCCAAAGGGACACGTATGGTCCACTGCTGCTAGAGCTTGGACAACAAATCCAAAGAAAACTCAATAAAGAACAGTTTGTTAAGGAAGCAGAAACAAGAATTAAGCAAAGTTTCATAGAGTTCAACCAAAAAAAACCCCAAAAGACTCAAATAAAAAGAACTCATTTAAAATCTACCTGGTTACCAAAATGTCAGGAGAGATTAGGTCTAGGGACATGCCTAGAAAAAGCTACAGGGGCGTGTGAAAAAGAGTATGTATAGTACATGGTAAATTCAAACAACGATTTTTTCAGGAATAATTTTTGCCTTTCATGCTGCTATCTTTTTCCCTTAGGAGTCACAGGTGACTCTGAACTGAAATTACTAATCAAAATCACAAAACTAAAACAGAAATATAAGAAACAGACCAACAGCATCTTGAAGAAACGTAGATCTTCTCCTTCCGCTCCAGGCTCTAACTGGTATTCGCTAACCTCGACACGGCGGACACCAAAGGTGGCGATTGTCTAATGGCCTGATTGTCCATGGCCTTGAGAGGAGATCTGGTATGTTGAGATTTGGTTCTCATGAAATTTCTACACCGAGTAAAATGCTAGGTCCCGTGGCCTAAATTTTATATTATACATGTTTATTTCTGAGAGCAATCTTACTCAGACTTCACATTTATCTTCGTACAGCACTGAAAGAATTTAATGCTTAGTAAGCATCAAAGAAAACTGAATAGATGGGTTCAAAAGCCAGAGGCACATAGCTATTCAATCTACCCTACTGACCATACTTCAAAGATACATTAAAAGTCCACTAACACCTACCCTAACACTAAACCCACATCTGTTTCCCTTCTGGAAGTCACAGCAGTCCACGATCCACAGCGCGTTTCTCTCTATACATAGAGTTTAGCCAGGTATGCTACTAAATTATTAAAAGCAAACTTCATAAATTAAATAAAACTATGAACAGTGGCCACTTCTTTTATAATTATATTTTAGGGACGTGAAAGAATATTTAATAAATTTTCAGAAAAATGCATGTGTGGCACCAATAGCTCTTGTCTAACATTTTTAAAAAAAACAGGTTGGAGATGAGAAAGATTTCCCCCACCAACTATGTCTGCTCACTCTTCTTTGCAGTACCAGCACAGCACAGTCTGAATTCAGAATAGAAATTTAAAACTGTATCAAAATAATTCATGTCAACACATGTATATAAATACACATTAAGGAATATGATGGAATTAACACTTTGTGTTTCTGAGGAGAGACAGACTGAGATTGGCTTCAAAAGACACCGTCATCTATCATAAAGTCAAAAACCTACTAAAAATGAGAACAGAGTCCTAACGTTTTTCATCTTTAAAAAAAAGGAGCCTCAAAGGCGACGATGTGTAGCCGACCTCACAGTAGCCTGGTGTTGACTCTGGGAGATCTGGGGCTCGGTGTGCAGCTTGGCCGACATCGAGGGACGTACGGGCAGCAGCTAACTAGCCAGGCAGCAGAGCGAGTGGCAGCGGTTTGCCGGTGTAGACAGACAAACTGATGTGTTCCCATCTTTAAGACTACCTACTGTTAGGATTTTTTAAAATGTCAGATTATTCCTGAGTGTATATCCACAGGGTAAAAGTAGGAAAAGACTGTAAGAGAAACTACAGTTTCGGGAGAAATCAGAGTTCTTGACACCCAATAGAAACCTATTTACTTAAAAGTGCATGTCATTCATTTATATGGTAGCTTGTAAAGGCTCCCTAGCCCTGCATAGTTTTAGAGTGAGTGTGAGTGATTCAGAGTTTTTTATATATATACATACACAGAGAAGAGGCTCCCAACATCCTTCACGGGAGGGAGTGTTCAGAAAGTCTCTTTTCTTCTAAGTGCTACGGCTGTGTGTGTATGTGTAAAAATAGAAAGTGAATGCTCAAATAATGCTGAAGTGATTTAAAAACTCAAATACTAATGTATTTACATTGGAGAGTAAGAAAAAAACAGTCCTTAGCTCACACATTGCCCTTCTAAGGGAGAGGATCTTAAAAGATCCCATGTGCTCAGTGGTTCAGTAAAATCCCAAACCAGCGTCCCCAGTGGAGTTCAAGTAGGACATGTAGTATTTCACCGAAGGAAAAAAAAAAAGGTTTCTTTTTCTTTTTTGGTGACAAAGCATTATGCATTATACAACAACTTCTTTAAAGGAAACCAAAATTCAGACACACTTTGAAAAACACTTAAAAGAAAATATCTGCTTACAAACACCAAATGACATCCGTAAGGCTGAAGCCCTTTTGTTTTTTTCCCACAGAGAGCAAGACAACTGAAGGCAGCAAGCAGTCACTCCCCCGACATCTGGAGAGTCGCAGCTCAGAACCGGCAACCCCGCAGGGCAGGCTTAAGTTACTTCGCTAATTCCACTTCTTTAGGATTCCAGGAAAGCCGATCGCTTTAGAACCTCATCTAGTGAAACTCTAATCCACACTACCAGAATCTGCAGTGATTCTAACAGCATCTGCACTGTGAATAAAGCAACAGCTTGAGTCTGGACACAAAAGGCTTTTCTCCTTCTTGTTCTTTACTGAACCAGGAAACTTCAGGATCCTGACTGGATTCCTGCTGGAGGAATGAAGACCAGCTCCCAAGACTCATTTAAAAAGTACGACGTTAGACTTATGAAGACTGAGCAGGAAGATTTCTGAACTAAAACAATTACTGAAAAGAGAGGAGCATTTTGATGTGCTGTTCTTTGGAATTTCTATAATTAAAAAATAAACACAGAACTATTTCATAAGAAAATACATCTTAGTGTGCAATCCAATGCACGTGGAAATTGCTAGATGAAAGGTAAAATGCAAAAAAGTATGAAAATACAGTCCTTTAAATGTGGCAATAAAGTTTAACATACTGATATAAAAACAATACAGATAAAAGTACAAGTGCAAAAAAATTCCATCATTTGTAAAGAGAAAAAAAAAAAAGTGCCAGCTTGCTTGCTCTTAAAAATGCTTCCCCCACACAATTGTTCCAACACAAAACAGACGCAGCATTCAGAATAACCCTCTTAGCATGCCATGTCTAACAGACGTGTATATACAAAAACTAGAATAAAATAACGTGAAACTGAGTTATCAGCTGGCATCAATACTCTAAGTTGTTGGGTTACATCATAAAATGGGATGTTTCACATCTCAGGCACAGACGACTTGGAGGTTGCTCTCAAAGGGCAGACTTTTTGTAGAGGAAGTCTGGCTTGCTTGGTGACCTCCTTCCTCTGCTGATTGAATCTTCCCTTTCCAAATCTGTATTTCGCGGAGCTCCATGGCCCAAGGACTCGCTGTCTGCCAGTCTTCTACCAGATCTCTCTTCTGGAGCTTCAGAGTTACATGCAGAATGTGAAGGTCGGTTAGGAGTCAGCCCAAAAGTCAAGTCAGTTTCCACTGCTGTTCGCCCCCTGACATGGGCTGGACCGTTGCCGGCATTTTCTGGGGCTGCCAAAGGAAAGTCCGACCGCTGGGGAGGCTGCTCAACAACATCGAGGTGTACCGGCTCATTCTTTTGTCTGTGCAGATGCCCATCAGGGGAAAGTGGATATTCTCTCCTAGCTTCTTCCTGCTTTTTAGGAGAGGTCTGGCCAGGTAGGTAGGCTGACTTTAAGCCACTTGGTGATGCCTTATTGTGGCTATACAAATCGGGACCAAAATATCCACCTTGCGGAGGGGAAGGGCTGCGTCTGCCAGGAGCCGGAGTAGACGGTCTACAAGCAGCGTTCGAGAAGTCATAGAAATCTGGATATTCCTGCTGATTTTCTCGAGTGTCTGGTTTTTGCTCTAGTGTGTGTTTCTTTCGAGATGTGTGTGTATGCCTCTGTGGAATACACGATAGATGCTGGGGAGGCCCTGGTCCTACTTCAGAAACTGACTGGCTTAATTCTGTGTCTACAGCAAGTTCGGGAAGCCTCCTGTCCTTGAGTGACAGTGTGGACACTCCCATGGCGATATCTGGCATTAGATCATTTAGCACAGGTTGTGTACACTGCAAACAGAAACAAAACAGGGGGAGGGTTAAAAGAAAATGGCCCAAGACTCCCTCTTTTTCAAATGATGTTCACTGATTTTTGTTTCCTCTTAGAAAAATGATACATGCTTTTTTTTTTTTTTTTTTGGCTGTGCCACGCAGCTTGTGGGATTTTAGCTCCCCGACCAGGGATCGAACCCAGGCCCCCGGCAGTGGAAGCATGGAGTCCTAACCTGGATTCCATGGACCATCAGGGAATTCCCCTGCTTATTTTTAAAATGATAAAAATATAGAAAGCTATAAGGCAAAACCCCCACAAAAACCCTAAACTTCCCTACTTGAGATAACCATTGTTATTAGCATTTTGAAGCAGTTCTCTCACCTTTTATATTTTGCACACATATTTTCATAAAATTTAGTGCATATATAACACTGCCATTAATACTATTTAAATTACTGCATACTGTTCTCCACCGTATTGATGAGGCATGACTTCTCAACCATTCTTCCACTGTTGGACCTTAAGGTTGTTTCCAATTTTTCATTATTATAATCAAGACTGTAATGAACATACAGATAAAACACCTTTGACGGGAGTTTTAATTAAAATATAAAGTAGGACTTCCCTGGTGGCGCAGCGGCTAAGAATCTGCCTGCCAATACAGGGGACACGGGTTCGATCCCTGTTCCAGGAAGATCCCACATGCTGCGGAGCAACTAAGCCCGCGCACCACAACTACTGAGCCTGCACTCTAGAACCCGCGAGCCACAACTACTGAAGCCCATGCGCCTAGAGCCCGTGCTCCGCAACAAGAGAAGCCACTGCGATGAGAAGCCTGTGCACCACAACGAAAAGTAGCCCCTGCTCGCCGCCACTAGAGAAAGCCCACGTGCAGCAACGAAGACCCAACGCAGCCAAGAATAAATAAATAAATTTATAATAAATAAATAAATAAATAAATAAATAAAATATACAGTAGTAGAACTTTTGTAACTGTAGAACTGAGGGCCAGGCCAATAAGATGGGAATTTGGTTTATTCAACACTATCAATCTTTGCTGTTTCTTCTTTTTGGAGGGGTTCGGGGGGACAGCAGGGAAAGCGGATAGAAGGGTATAAGGTGAGGAAGGACCATAATGTGACCCAAGGCGTACACTAGTCCACAGCTTCCAAAAGGCCATCTTTTAATGTAGAGTCCCTTAACTAATATATGTATCTTTTGTTCTTCTCTATATTGAACACTATTAACAGTATGTGACTAAGCAGGCAGACTTAAAAATCACCACTGTTTTTTTTCCAAATGTATTATATAAAACAGAAATTCAGCCTCTAATGCAGTGCAAGATCAAGCAAAGAATTCTTGCTTAATTTACTACCTACTAGCGCTAGCGACTGTGATTTCCAGTCAAATGAGTGTTCTGATGGAATAGCTTGCTAGAGGCAGAGACATGCATGCGGGTTAATTTTCTGCCCATTTTATGAACGAGGAGTCTTCTGCCACATTGTTCCCGATGGTGTACTCAGCTACAAGTAGCTTTCCCTTCCTGCCCCAACAAAGCCTTTGGTAGAATAGTAGACTCTACAGAATAGAGGTCGGGGCCAGACTCTTGACACGTGCTTGAACAGCACACTATGAAACCGGTAACGTCATCTGCATTGTCCAGTAACCCCACCCTTCTGGATACCTGCACGCGAACATAAGGGAAGGCCCTGGCCTACTCCCACCGCAAACACCTCGTCTCTCTTCTCCGTCCTTTTTCATCCCCCTACACTCTCTTTTTCTCTCCCCTTCCCATACTCCCTTAAGTCTATGCTTTCAGCTTGTCAGTAACACTTCTGGGCACCGCTGAGTCCCAGGGGCCAAGGAAATTGCTTCTAACATTCCAGAAGCTTGTAATTTTAGGTAGGTTACTGAGGTGCAAACTTACCACTTGTCTCTCAGATACTACTGCTGCTGAGGCGGCGGCGGCTACCGTCTGTCTCCCCAGCCCTGTGGTGCCGGGACAGTCAGGTCCTGCTGCTTGAACACCTGGCAAACAGACTGGAGGGGGCACTGCTTTAGGAGCTGCTCTGGAGTGAAACAGTGAATGATTACAGGGATAAGAGAACGAACGTGAAGGGTGTTGGCTGGGAGGTCTTTGTCTCCAGCCCGCTTTGAGGTGGTGATGGACTGGGGTAGCTGGGGGGTGGTACGGCGGTGGTGGAGGTGGCAAGGGTGGATGGAAGGCCACAAAAGAGTCCGGATCTGTAAACACGGTTTCTGCAGCGGGGTTACTGCTAACTCGACATCTCCCAGACTGCCTCATTGTCAAGAGTGGACTTTCATCTCCAAAACGTTCATCAGGAAAGAACTTGTGAGGATTCTAAGAAAGAATGGGGGGATAAACAAGGTAGGATATTTGTTAGCAGATTTCCTGGACAGAAATTTACAGGCTGAGTTAAGCGACTACCTAGGAAAACCACATTCAGCAACAGTAAAAGGCACAACAGACTTTTCTAGGCCAAAAGCCCAAGGAAAAATTACCTCAAAAACAGTATAAAAGGGTAGAGCGCAGCAGCTATCAAGGAGAGCAGTGTAAGTGAATACTCCAGAAAGCAGGTCAGTAATCTCTTGCAAGATTATGTGATAATCAAAAACAGGAAATAAAACCTAATGCAAATACGTCTTTGCTAAGAAAATAAAATTAACATTAAAAACAAAAGGAGGGGGCTTCCCTGGTGGGGCAGTGGTTGAGAGTCTGCCTGCCGATGCAGGGGACACGGGTTCGTGCCCCGGTCCGGGAAGGTCCCATGTGCCGTGGAGCAGCTGGGCCCGTGAGCCATGGCCACTGAGCCTGCGTGTCCAGAGCCTGTGCTCCGCAACGGGAGAGGCCACAATAGTGAGAGGCCCGCGTACCGCCAAAAAAATAAAAAAATAAAAAAATAAAAACAAAAGTAGGAACTAACACACCATTGTAAACAATTATACTCCAATAAAGATGTTTAAAAAATTAAAAAAATTAAAAAATTTTTAAAAAGGAGGAAAAGGCATATAAGTGAGGATTCTAGAACTTTCTGGCAAAACATCTGTACACTTTCAGTCTGAAATAAAAACTACAAAATACTATTCCTTACCTATTATATAGAAATAAGTTTGATTAATATTTTGATAAACACTATATGGAAATTCTTAAATTGTAAAACTTACACAATTTAAGAGATCAAATTAAGATACAATTTAGAATGGCAAAGAGCATAGAAATGAACAGAAAACAAGCCTGTTTTAGAGATGGAAACCACAGTAAAAATTGAAAATCAAGAACCTAAAAATGGTGGAAAAAAAAAAAAAAGAACCTAAAAATGGCCTGCTCCTTGCCTAAGGCCACCATACCATGTTCCCCTTTGAAAACTCAGGCTAAAGTGGTTTGCAGTTAGTGGCAAGAAAACAATTCAATCACTTGACCAGATGAAATTAAATTTTATTTTAGGCTCTACTTTAGTTGCTGTGAAGACTACTTTACACATTTTATACAAAAATGCTACTGCTTTTTGTACCAAATAATTACTAGAAATGGGTTTCTTCGTGCTAGTTAAAAAAAAATAAAAAGCACTCATTCCTTGATTCTCATGCTTATAGGGTTTGAACCATCATGCAAAAAAAAAATTCTTATAATAAAGGGGAGAAGAGAGGGAAAAAGAGGGGCATATGGAAGGTCTGTTACGTATGTAGTAGGCTAAAACCTGATACCTAGTGACCAAACCAGGGACAGAAAGCAGAGGAAGGTCAGAATTTTCTACTTTCTCTTCCACTTCTCTTGGGCGTACACACCATGAACTTTTAGCAGTTAGCATTTATGTGCTTAATATATACAAGAGGCATAGTTGCTTTACATACAGCAGCTCTTATCTTCACAACAATTCATTTTACAGGTAAAGAAACTGATGCACAGAGTGGTTAAGTAACGTGCTCCAAGTTAACTAATTGGTAAACAGCAGAGCCAGGATATAAACCCAGTTCTCACTCCAGAGACTGTGCCCTGTCCACTCTACCACACTGCCTCTCACTGGGGGCTTTCAGGTCATCCAAGACACCAGGGACCGTCAAAGAGCACGTACAAAGAAAAAGACACGCTACAAGGGCTCCTTGGGATATGTAAAATACTGCTTGAGTGACAGTCAAGGCTCCTTATATTTTAATCTTTTTTCAAGTATAAAAAATTGAATATTTATTTAGAATTAGAAATCACAAATTGCAAATTTTAAAATATGACATATAACACAACATCACAAAATCCAAAAGAATACCATAATATTTTCATTATTAATAATAACTGACAATCTAACACAAGGCTCCCTATTTTAAATGGTTTAGTGCCGTTTCCCACCTGCAAGAGCTCTGCAGCAGCATCTGCAAGCCCGAACTCTCTCAATACTCGAATCTGAATTTCATAGCTCACTGTGGCGCCTTCCCCACAGTTAAGTGCGTAGGCTCTCTGCACCTGCTCAGTGTGTCGTAGCTCCTGCAGACGTCTGACCATGTCTTTCATAATGAGGAGACGAGGAACTGGAAGAAGAGAAATAGTTTGTAGGCACAATACCTGAGCTACACAAAAGACCACCTGTTGAACGCAAGAAAAAAGCATGTGTTTTGCATCAGAATCTTCTCATAAATTTTTGATAGTATTTTAATTTCCTGGAAAGATAGTAATTTATATACTTCTAATTATTTTTTAAGGTTTTAAAATTTCACTGTGTCCAAAAGGCTCTTGGTAATACCAAACAGCTCCTGAACTGCATTATTAGTTCACAAATAAAATTTTACTTGCATATATTCTCTTCTGGATCTCAGGATATTTCAAAAGTCTTTTAAATATATTCATTCTTTTATTCAAATAATTTTTTAAGTCCTGACTATCCAAAATATGATCATTCATTTAAATATAATGCCTGAAACAAGGTTACTGCCTTACCTGGGATTTCATTTGCTACAACCGAAGGAGGGCTTGACTGGCTACTGCTGATCTGCTGGTGGCTGATCACGTGACAGCACTGTGGCACGGCACTGTTGACCATGTAAAGTGTGTCTGGCACATTGGACATTCTAACCATTCTCAAACGCACAAGATCTGTTTGTTCCACCATCATCTCGTCTAGCACTGACTGAAAACAATTCAGTATTAACAGAATTAGTCAACCTTACACCTCTGCTAAATCACATTTAGAGAAAGATTACCGCCATCATCATATAAAAAGGGAATTAATTTATTGTTTCCAGTGTATGAAGCTTAAAATTAGTGGTGAAAGCAAAAAGTACCCTAATCTCTTTAATTTTTTCCTACCTCTTTAATTTTTTGTTGTTGTTGTTTTGTTTTGTTGCGGTACGCAGGCCTCTCACTGCTGTGGCCTCTCCCGTTGCGGAGCACAGGCTCCGGACGCGCAGGCTCAGCGGCCATGGCTCACGGGCCCAGCCGTTCTGCGGCATGTGGGATCTTCCCGGACCGGGGCACGAACCCGCATCCCCTGCATCGGCAGGAGGACTCTCAACCACTGCGCCACCAGGAAAGCCCTACCTCTTTAATTTTTAAAGGATCTTTTTGGAGCATCTTTGAAAAGAAAGAATCATTTTCTGAAAAATCTGCTTTTTTTTTTTTTTTAATTTACTTTTATTTATCTTTTTCTACATTGGGTCTTCGTTGCTATGCACGGGCTTTCTCTAGTTGCGGCGAGCGGGGGCTACTCTTTGTTGTGGTGCATGGGCTTCTCATTGCGGTGTCTTCTCTTGTTGTGGAGCACGGGCTCTAGGCATGCGGGCTCAATAGTTGTGGCTCACGGGCTCTAGAGCACAGGCTCAGTAGTTGTGGCGCACGGGCTTAGTTGCTCCGAGGCACGTGGGATCTTCCTGGACCAGGGCTCGAACTTGTGTCCCCTACATTGGCAGGCAGATTCTTAACCACTGCGCCACCAGGGAAGCCTGAAAAATCTGCTTTTAATTGAAGTATTTGAAATTTGAAGAAGGGATATAAAATTAATCAGAAATAACTTATACATAAAGTTACTATAAAGAAAACAATGTATATATGTATATAAATATACATATATGTGTATATATGTATGTATATACAACAATGTATATAAATATCAGAGCCAACAAGAAATGCTCAAAATATAAAATATTAAAGACTGATATTAAATTCAACAGACCTATACATAAACCTAATTGTTAAGTAAGTTTCAGATGAATCTATCTCCACAAACTGCAGAACGGTCAAAATGGCATCATGTAAAAACATTTTCCACATTTACTGGGGGCATTTTTCTGCTTATGCATGGGTACAGGAGGACTGTCTGATCAGCTTACTGCTGCTCCATTTTGAGACAGAGCAGAAGGGAGGGTAGATCTAGATTATTACGGGCCTTTTATCACCAGACTCAATCTTCCAAGAGGCCTCAGCTGCTTGAGTGACTTTAATCATTGAACTTACTTCAGAAAGACCAGACCCAACCATTCTGCTTTTTTCCTCTGTTTTACAACTATTTAAAGTGGCAGCTACTCGGGGTGGGGGGGAGGGATAAATTGGGAGATTGGGACTGGCATATACACACTACTATATATAAAATAGACAACTAATAAGAACCTACTGTATGGTACCAGGAACTCTGTTCAATACTCTGCAGTGACATATGGGAAAAGAACCTAAACAAGAGTGGATAGGGACTTCTCTGGCAGTCCAGTGGTTAAGACTTTGTGCTTCCAATGCAGGGGGCACGGGTTCAATTCCTGGTCAGGGAACTAAGATCCCGTGTGTCGTGCGGTGTAGCAAAAAAATAAAAATAATAAATAAATAAAAAGAGTGGACATACGTATAACTGATTCACTTTGCTGTACAGCAGGAACTACCACAGCATTGTAAATCAACTATACTCCAATACAAATTAGTTAAAAATAAAATAAAATTGGTAAACTGGAAAAAAAAAAGTGTCAACTACTCAATAAGGGATAGATTATCAACCTATTCAATAAAATAAACCTCTCACAAATCCTTTCATAGACATATCTTAAACTAGGGACTCCAACAATAAAAATGAGAAAAATTTTAAGATAACTATGTTTCTATACCCAAACACATTGTTTTGCCTGTTAGTTCATTTCATTAAGCTTACTGGTGATTTCTGACTTTCAAAGACTGTCAGTTCCTCAAAAGGTCACCCCAAAGAACTTACGGCTGAACATTTCTAATAAAAATTGCAGTATTTCATTTTCCATTACCATATTTACGTGGCGAGTTCTTTATGTTATAATATACATAATGCCAACTTTTTACTTAATAGGCCTAAAATTTTGTCTTAGTTTGTATACTTATTATTCCAAAACTAAACACAATTTCCAGCAGCCACTACAAAAATATGTTACAAGAAGTCATGGCATTTCTTTAGTTTACAAAAGGAAGAAAATATGTATGCAATCTTCTTTCAAACATTTCTCCCACACTGAAGATCACAAAATACTGATGACCATTTCATTAAAATGAAAAATTTTTTCCAAGCTAACAGTTTGCAAGAAAAACTGATGAGAAAAACGTAAAATGCAATTTAATATGACCTAAGTTATAAAAATAAAAACATGCTTGATAACTCAACATTTGGAAAACTCCTCTGGTGAGCAAACTAGAATTTACTTTCACTTTCCCTATTATTGGACATTTAGGCTATTTCCAAATACTTAAGTGATACCACAGTAAATGTCTTTGTGTTTATAGTGTGTAACAAAGTAGTCTAACATCTTAAAATGGTTTTTATTACCTTTGCTTCTTCTACATAGGGAGAGAACAGTCGAGGACGAACATATATTCCAGCATTTTTTTGCCGCAACCAGGCATTTGACTTTCCACCTTCTGTTGTAGGAAGCATATCTGATGGAGGAGTACTAATCAAGCCTCTTTTCATCTTGAAAAAAAAAAATTTTTTTTTGAGAAACAGAGATTTGTGTAGCACCACAATATTACAAAGATAAAAATAATTATACCTATAAATCAAAATGTTTGAACTTTAGCATTTAAATACAAATTTAGGAATATATGTGAAATTTAAAAATACTTCAAATGTTCTATAATATTTAAAGGATTCAGCAAGCCATAAAAAGGTACTACAATTTTCCATTTTTCTCTACATAGAGGAATGATGTTTTAAAAACAAGAGCTGTACTAATTAAAAATATAATGAGTCAGACTAACTTTCAGAACTCTTAATGAGAACCAATTTGTGTTTTTCCTTACTCATCTGGGAACGGATTCCTCCCCACCTTACCCTCCTCAAGACAAAACAAGCACATTCCTGGGCCTGTATCTACAGTACAAGGATGGACAGTCTGCACGGTGATTAGGGGCAGGGGCTCTAAGGGAAGGAGAACTTGGCTCAAACCCTAACTCTCCATTTAACAGCCACGTGACCATGGACATCTCCTTTTACCTGGGCCTCACCTTAAGGGCCCCTAGGTAGCCCTGGAGATGGGACACTGCACGACTAACTAAATGTGGTGGCCCTGTTGTTCCCACATCTATGCTAGGAGACTATAAATCAAGTCCTATAGCCCATGAGGTGACTGTGAAGAGTAAATGAAGGTAAGGAAGATAAGCAGCGCCTGGCACAGTGCTTAGCACACACTGAAAGAGCGTTATGGTTCACAGCCATTATTAGCGAACTTTTACTGGGGACTTGCTATGTGTTAGGCAGGGGATTAAGAGCAGAGATATATATTTTCTAAGTCTATTAAACAAAAGTTCTAAAATTTTTTTCTAAACCAAACTCAGGGATCAATTTGGTTTGGGTCCCAGGTTTTAAACAAAACCAAACACTGTTTCTTTAATATTATTCTTGTTAAATATAATAAACGTCTAATTGCTGCATTAAAATCATGTTGAATTAAAATATAGCAATAGACATATTTTGAAAATAGGAAAAAAACCCCACAACTCTAATCTGTTACAACTGTAATAATGTTGATATATTTCCTTCCAGTCTTTTTCAAATGAATTTTTACCTAACTAAATTTTAGAATACATAAAAATACACATTTTTCGTATGCTAACACATATATATGGAATCTAAAAAAGAAAAAAACATGGTCATGAAGAACCTAGGGGCAGGACGGGAATAAAGAGACAGACCTACTAGAGAATGGACTTGAGGACACGGGGAGGGCGAAGGGTAAGCTGGGACAAAGTCAGAGAGTGGTAGTATATATATGGACATATAAACACTACCAAATGTAAAATAGATAGCTAGTGGGAAGCAGCCACATAGCACAGGGAGATCAGCTTGGTGCTTTGTGACCGCCTGGAGGGGTGGGATAGGGAGGGTGGGAGGGAGATGCAAGAGGGAGGAGATATGGGGATACATGTATATGTGTAGCTGATTCACTTTGTTATAAAGCAGAAACTAACACACCATTGTAAAGCAATTATACTCCAATAAAGATGTTAAAAAAAAGGTAAAAAACACCCCACATTTTTTTATCCTTCTTTCTAAAATTATATTCCATTATTATGTTGCTATATTAGTCTTTACAACCATTGGTCAGGGCAGGCAGCAAAATATTCTGTCAAGGAGTCGTGCTGTAATTTATTTTCCTTGTTATTAGATATTTAGGCTATTTCCCAAAATTTAATGATGATGCTACCAATGTACCAGCTATATCTCCCCTATGGAACAGTAATATTATTTCAAAAATCAGTGACCTAATAGGTAAAAAAATGATAACTTACTGTTTTATTTTGCTTTCTTTGGTGTGTGTGTGATGACTAGTGAGACTGAACATTTTTCTAATCAGAGAGTTCATAAATATTTAATTATTTTCTTCTAGTTTTTCCATATTTCAACGTAATATTTAATTCTTCAATCTAACAGGGATTAATTTTGTGTGCAAGTGAAATGAGGGTTTAACTTTAAGCACACTTCTTCCCTCTCCCACTGATGGGTTAGTATAGTACTGCAGTGATTTGTGATAGCTCGCTTATTATATGTTTAATTCTTATATTAATCAGGATCTTTTTCTGGGCTATTTTGTCTTCTCTATTATGCTAGCACCACAGATTAACAGAGTTTTAAAATATACTTTACATTATGGAAGAGTTATCCCTCCTTAATTATGTTCTTTTTAGAGAACTTAAAAGAATTCTTATCAGTTTTTTTCCAGATGACTTTTATAATGTTTCTGTGCAGTTGAATAATAAACTATTATGATGTTTACAACATCATATTAAAGTTATAAACCAATATGTGAAGAATATTTATTTTTCCCATCCATTAATTACAGCAATTCTTACAGTCTAAAAAATTCACTTAAAAAATTTTGAAAGTAACAATCAGTCAGCTCCATTAATTTTTACCTGAAATACAATTATAAGATTCATCCCTTTTACAATGAACTAATCTCCTTCTCTCCTGCTCTCTGATTTACTGCTATTCTTAAAGAGTCTCCAAAGGTAATTTCTACCCTTTCCTACTTGATCTACACTGATAAATGGCTGGATCAACTCCACTAGAAACTATCCTCTTGCAAAAGTAAGACTGACATCCACTCAACTCTCATCCACCAAACATTTATTTGTGCCATGTGCCAGACACTGGGGACACGATACAGTACAAAACAGACATCTGTCTCTGTCCTCATGGAATTTAGTTTCATGATACTCCATTAGTAGAAATTATTTACAATGATTTTAAAAAAAGACACTTTCTTTTCATGAAAGGGATAAATGAAAAAAGACACTTACTGCATCACTTAGGACTTCACTGTTTATAGGTAAAATATGTTCAATTCGCACAAAAGGTAAGAGAGAAGAAAGGATCTCTCTAAGCTCTTCGATGTCCAGGTCTCGTCTTTTTACACCTCTCTTGTTCACACTATGAGCAGTGCCACTCAGTAAGTTTGGCTCTACGACAGAGACAGAAAATGAGGAGTCTCCAACCAAATCCAGATTTTCAGAGAAAGGCTTGCTTTCTTCTCTGGTACACTTTCAGTAACACTCTTTATATTAAGTATATCTGCTTTAAAAAGCGTTCTAAGTAAATTATTTTTATGTCTTAAGAAGTTTTCATAATAGCGATACTCTCAGACAAAGAAAAAAGCATGGTGTCAACAGTACAATAACATTCTTTATGATTGTTCTGCATTAAAGAATACAGAATTCTTTTCCATATACTAACCCAAAGGATAAAAAACGACAATCTATTAAAATCTAGTTTGACCAAGGGCTTTTTCTTAAGGTTTCTCACTTTGGTGACCAGTTTTTTAAAAAGTACAATAAGGGCATTGCAGGCCAAATGTTACTTCTGATCACTGTAGGTTATCAGTACGCTCATTAGGTTACTATGTATGTTTAACAGCAATTTAACGAGATTCTAAAATTACATCACCTGGAATCTTAAAGCAGCAAAACCTAATGTACACTCTATTTGACTTTAAGAATTTTATGAGCCTCTAAATTTTCATAATATGGGAATGTTAATGCATAAAAGTGAACCTTTTAACATCGGACGTGTAATACCACTTTCCAGAGCAGAGAATAAAATGTTTTCTTCATTGAGTATTAGTGAAAGGGGGAAATCTGAAGTGTATATATATGCTTTTGATATTGAGGTGGGAAGGAAATTTCATATTTGGGCAATTTTTAATCATATCTTTAAACCAGGGGGCTGTATATTTTTCTTCCTTAAAAAAATAAGATCTTTATCATTCACAAATATAAATGCTGGATTTTTTGCAAACACTACAGGCAAACTGGTATTTCCCTTAAATCACGTGCTAGATAAAGAGAGATTGTTTTTTGAGAGGGTAAGATATTTTTGGAGTCATTCAAAGTAAAATTATTGCACGTGTGTGAAACAGGGGTTTTTTTTCCTCTTGTCTTGCTATGCTTTGGCTTCAGTACTTGTAGAAGACACTGCTTTTCAAAAGAAATTTTTTCTCAAAGTAGTGGTGTCCTGGTTTCAAATGAAATATTACAAGAAATTCCCAAATATGTAACACGTAAGGGCAGAAACCTTATGTATGAAGGGGACTGAAACAAAGGGCACCCTGGTTGGTGCAGCGTCCTCCTCATCCCTGTGAAAGAGCCTTCCAAGCACAGGCTCCGGACGCGCAGGCTCTGGACGCGCAGGCTCAGCGGCCATGGCTCACGGGCCCAGCCGCTCCGCGGCATGTGGGATCTTCCCGCACCGGGGCACGAACCCGTATCCCCTGCATCGGCAGGCGGACTCTCAACCACTGAGCCACCAGGGAGGCCCAAAACCACTGTTTTTTAAGGGAAATTTTATCAAGGATGTTCATTATCTGCTCAAAATAAATATGACATTTCATCATTACCAGCCTTACATCAACGAACAAGCCTATGATGATTATGTAGCATTATATACAGTCAACTCTTGTTATCTGGGGTGGTTTTGTTCTCTAAAGCCACCACAGTTAGTGAACACTGAACCACTGCTCCTTAGGGCAACACAGGGTTAGGTCCCTGTGAGCGTCTGGTCACATTAGTTTTGTTAACCAATCAAGACATAACCTTGTTTTATGTGTGTTTCTGTTTAAATACACCTTATTAGTACATATTGTTGATAACAATGAACTCACAGCCAACAGCACTGTAACTCATGCCTGAACTATGCTTATCAACACACATATTTTCTCCATAAGGCACATCACAGCACTCTTGGACTTAGGAACACTAAACAGTACTAAGCATTACACTAGGAGGCCATTTTAGACCCTGGGATCACCAGAAAAACCCATAAAGATGTGAAAAACACGGCACTAAAAAGATTATGAAAAGGACACTGCTTTGAGAGCTGAAATAAGATGGCAGAGTGTCACTCTGTTCTACCTTAAGCTGGAAACGTATGACTCAAATTTTGTGTCACTTTGCACATCTCTGCAAGTGAACATGCAAGTGTCATGAGTACTGATTTGGGGATCACAAATAAATTTTAGCAAGTAGGTGAATGTGAAAATATAGAATCTGCAAATAAGGATAGACTGTATAATGGCATTTCAAAAATGTCCCAAATTAATAGTAGTGGTTTTTGTATTTAAAAAATTTCAAATCTGAAATTGCTAAAGGCTTTTAGCAAAAGATAAATTAGGAGAAATAGGAGGACTGCTTTTGTTCCCTAGTGCTTAGGTAGTATATTAAAGGGACACTATAAAAAGATTTGAAGGCAGGTTTAGCTTGATTTTTTTTTTTTGCGGTACGCAGGCCTCTCACTGTTGTGGCCTCTCCCGTTGTGGAGCACAGGCTCCGGACGCGCAGGCTCAGTGGCCATGGCTCATGGGCCCAGCCGCTCCGCGGCACGTGGGATCTTCCCGGACCGGGGCACGAACCCGTGTCCCCTGCATCAGCAGGCGGACTCTCAACCACTGCGCCACCAGGGAAGCCCTAGCTTGATTTTTTAAAATATATTTTAAAATGTGGGCAGAACAACTCTGTAAGTGTACTAAAAAACACTGACTTGAACACTTTAAAAAGGTGAACTTTATGGTATGTAAATTATATTTATATAAAGCTGTTGAAAATTACAGGAAAGGGAAACCTGCATTTAATTTTTCTAATATTTTGATTTGAGTTCGCTACCTAGAGCAACACAATATTCTATGAAAGAAGGAGCACAGGTGGGTGGGCTAACCCTAGCTATAAATATAAGACTGCTATAGAATCATAAGCTTCCAAAGTTTAGTTAAAATCATAAGCTACATATGATGCTTCTATCTCTTCTGCAGTATCCCCAGCTGGAGGCCATTCAAAAGGATTATTTCTCCTTTACCTTCCACAAAAATTTAAAATAAACAACAAATATACTCTCTTTGGGTAGTCATATATATATTTTTTCCTTGAGGTAAAATTCACATAACATAAAACTCACCATTCTAACCATCTTAAAGTGTACAACTTAGTGGGACTTTCAGTACATTTAGAATGTTGTGCACCTATCACCACTATCTAATTCTAGAACATTTTCATCAACGACATGCTTTTGTAACACTTTAATTAAATGAAAAACTTCACTCTAATACTTTCATAAATCAGTCAACATATATTATTAAACACATAGAAAGATAACATTAAGAGTATCACTTTAAAGTTGCAAAATTAAATTTTCTGGTATATTTATTTCTAATAAAGTATACCCTTTCCACTAAAGGATTCTACTGATTGTAAAAATTTGTTTTCACCAGGCAACAGTGGCAACTGTCAAAAGACTGATGTGCGGCATGCACTTCAGTAACTTCCAGGAAAAGCTTACAGTTGCAAGCTAGTTTTCTGAGCTTACCTCTGTCTGCTATTCTCTTCATTAACTGATGCTCACCCCATTTAATCAGATATTTAAGGATATCTTGTTCACTTGCCTATAATAAAAAACGGTTTACATTTATTTTAGTGCAATCAGATAGATGGTTAATCTCATTAATGACTCTTCCTAGGTCATAAAGTAAATACAACGTGCAACTTGTCACGCTTCACTCTTTACACTGGCTGTTTCCAATGTCTGAGCTAAACCTGTGGTGTATCAGCAGCAAATACACAAGACTGAATGACATGTGTTTTGTCCAGTAACCTCACTCTTGGCTCTAACTAAATTTTTATTCTTATTTCCATCGTTATTTTTTCTTTTCCTGTTTTCTTCCCCTGTTTTTTTTTAGAGACGGGGTCTCGCTATGTTGCCCAGGCTGGAGTGCAGTGGCTATTCACAGGCGCGATCCCACTACTGATCAGCACGGGAGTTTTTGACCTGCTCCGTTTCCGACCTGGGCCGGTTCACCCCTCCTTAGGCAACCTGGTGGTCCCCCGCTCCCGGGAGGTCACCATATTGATGCCGAACTTAGTGCGGACACCCGATCGGCATAGCGCACTACAGCCCAGAACTCCTGGGCTCAAGCGATCCTCCTGCCTCAGCCTCCCGAGTAGCTGGGACTACAGGCACGCGCCACCGCGCCCGGCCCCTGTTTTAAATTTACCTTACTATATGCCTTCGATACAGCTGGCTTAAATTCTTTTGGGGACAATATGGAGATAAACAGATGAAAGTAAAAGTGTAAGGATACAGTGTGACCGCTATCTCCTGCAGGAGCAGAAAAAAACAAGTATGGCAACTTGTATTGGCAGAAGACACTACAATCTCCACAAAGTATGCTACTGAATGGCGAAGGACCCTTCAAGCACTGCCTGTGAAATGGCAATGTGCCCCTCATTCTTTTGTACTTTTTTTTTTTTGGCTGTGTTGGGCCTTCGTTGCTGTGTGCGGGCTTTCTCTAGTTGCACCGAGTGGGGGTTACTCTTCATTTCAGTGCACGGGCTTCTCATTGCAGTGGTTTCTCTTGTTGCGGAGCACGGGCTCTAGGCGCGCAGGCTCCATAGTTGTGGCGCGTGGGCTCAGTAGTTGTGGCTCGTGGGCTCTAGAGCACAGGCTCAGTAGTTGTGGCTTGAGGGCTCTAGAGTGCAGGCTCAGTAGCTGTGGCGCACAGGCTCAGTTGTTCCGCGGCATGTGGGATGTTCCCAGACTAGGGCTTGAACCTGTGTCCCCTGCATTGGCAGGCAGATTCTTATGCACTGTGCCACGAGGGAAGCCCCTCTTTTGTACTTTATTTAAAATCTGAGGGCAAAATCTAGGCTGCTGTCCAAGGTTTTTCCTTTCTAAGAAGAAATGCAAAGCTTCTAAAAACAATAATTGAGAGAACTGACAAATCCTAACTCCCATAATGTCTGCATCAGGACAGTGAAATAAGGTTAATGAACACAGATACTAAATAAATCAAAAGCAATTATGACAACATTTGTACTGCAATCAAAGCAATATATGAAGGAAAAACACAGATGCTAAATGGATTTTTTAAATCTTCATTTCTGACTGAGATGGAAGCATTTCATAATTTTTCTGGTACAAATACAAAGAAACAGGAAATGGCTCAATGAGTTTATGACTTCATAACATTAAAACTGTTGTACAGTTTCTAGCATAAAATTCATACAGCCAATGCAAAAAGAAAAAAAAAGAAAAAAAAAAGCTTGAACATATTCTACCTGAAAGTATTTTTTTACAATATTTTAAATCTATTGTTAGCTTAAATTACCTAATTATGAAGGACATATAAGTCAAGGGCACAAAAATTTGCTTAGAAGTACTTCTGACTAAAAATAAGTAGTTGAAAACATTATTATACTTCAGCAGGACACACACACTGAGTTTTTATAAGTATTTGAGTAGGTCAGAAATTGAGTATTATTCTTACTTTGTGCTGCTTAAACTAACTATCTTCTGATACTTCACCAAATAAACGAAACTGTTACAGTGTATCTATTATTAACAGAAGCCAAGAGAATCACCATTGGGATATGCTTCTGACCTTGCCTTTTGCCTACTGTCACAACCCCTTTGGCGTGGTTGGTTAGGACCTGGGCCGGTTCACAATGCTGAATCATGGCGGCAGAGTGCACAAAGGGCCAGAGAGCTAGAAGGTTGTGGCTGCACTAATATGAAGAGGGTATTCCTGGGTGGGCTGATCTCCCTAGATGGGAGAGTAACAGAGTACAGATGGGTTTCTTGGTGCACCTACGAATGACAACGAATTTGAGAGGTGTATAAATGATTACCTGTAGGTAGTCAGACTGGATAGCAGTAAGCAGATGGTCTTTGCTGAGTTCATAAAAAACATCCGAAGTCATGACCTGGGAAAATTCCTCACAGAGGAAATGTAAAGCTTGTCGGTGTACCCATTTAGAGCCATATGGATGAGAGCTCCACTTGAGGATGGCAATTAAGGTATCTAATGAGATGCTTTCAGCAATGATATCCTCACAGCCTAAAAGAGAAGGCAAATACTTCTTGAGATTAATCATAAATATTACTTATTGAACATCAGTGTGTTAGACACCAACCTTAAAAGTATCAATGGTAAAAAAGAACAAGGAGATAAATAAAATCTCATGGTAATCGCCAAGACTTGGTGGGATGGGGTAACAGTTGGTAACTGTAATAGATTATGACCTCTATAGGGAATCTGCTGTTCCATAAAGACAGATCCATAGAAAAAGGCAAGGAACCCTCATAATTGTTTAAGAAAATAAACATCTATGTGCAACTCAACAATCTGTATAAGACATTATAGTGGACGGCACTGGACCAAAGGGGAAAGAAAGAAGAATAGGTAGAAATGGTACAGTTTTGGGAACTGGCAAGAGGAAGGCTTGGATGACACCTGACTGATAAGAGAATCCACCCTTGGGGGTAAGACAGGTGGGCTATCTTCTAGGAACTATGAGGACATCTGTTTTTTGTATTATTCTAATAAAAAACCAACACTTTGCATTGCCGATAGTTTAATCCCTCAGAATACAGATAAAATACTGCAGTTTTTCGTTCATCTGGTGAACTAAAAAGAAATATGTGGTTTAAGTGAAAAGGACCAGGATCCTGGAGAAAGTGACTATGGCACCTTAAAAGCTCAAAGAAGAGACGAGGAAAATCTGAGGATAGTCATCTATTTTCCTTAGGAAAGATAATTTCAAAATACAGAGATAAAATGTAAGTAAAATTACAGTGACAAAGACTGTGTAAGGGAAAATGGCTAAAGTTGGACAGAAATTCTTCACAACTAAGTTTACTATAAAATAAAAAAAGAACCCCAATAATGGGGGGGGGGTTGTTTAAACACCACCACCACCACCAACAACAAAAATGTGGCTAAACAGGCTGCTGTCTAATGAGCTCAGAGGTTTAAAAGATAGAGTAGTAAAAGACAGAAAGGGCCGCAGTGAACTCTGGAGACTTCCAAAGCTCAAAGTTCTTGTGAACCTATGAAAAGTGAAAAGAGAAAGATAACAACTCCCATTTTCAGGTGATATAAGATCATTAGGAACCAATAGCGAGTCTGTAAAAAGTAATGCTTCCTCCCCTTTTCTGATATGGTACCAGATAAGCAGAATATCATAGAGAACTGTATAACCTGATTTCTGCAAAGCATTTAACAAAACACTTCATGATGTCTCTAGACTGTCAGCTACAGAAGACGGGGACCGCTGTCTTCACTGTATCTCTAGCACCTTCTACCACATGGTAGGCATTAAATAAAAATTTGCTGAATGTACAAATGAGATCTTTGAAGATAAGACAGAAAGATGTGGAGGGATGATAGAACAGTGGCTAACAGAACCATTTGCAAGTAGCACTGATTAACTCCCGGGATGGAGCGGAGAGTCTCTGTCTTTCCGATATTAATCAAGAATTTGACTTTCTCTTTCTGACACATATATATGGAATCTAAGAAAAAAATAATGTCATGAAGAACCTAGGGGTAAGACGGGAATAAAGACACAGACCTACTAGAGAATGGACTTGAGGATATTGGGAGGGGGAAGGGTAAGCTGTGACAAAGTGAGAGAGTGGCATGGACATATATACACTACCAAACGTAAACTAGATAGCTAGTGGGAAGCAGCCGCATAGCACAGGGAGATCAGCTCGGTGCTTTGTGACCACCTCGAGGGGTGGGATAGGGAGGGTGGGAGGGAGGGACACGCAAGAGGGAAGAGATATGGGAACATACGTATATGTATAACTGATTCACTTTGTTATAAAGCAGAAACTAACACACCATTGTAAAGCAATTATACTCCAATGAAGATGTAAAAAAAAAAAGGAATTTGAATTAAGTTGTGGAAAGTATGCTTCAAAGTCTTGAGATGACCTAAAGCTGGGAAACGCAGTTAAAAATACACTGGATAAAATGATCATAATTAGCTAAAAAGATGGGTCGAAATGAAGATGAAATCTAACTAAAAAAATCAGAAGTTCTATATTTAGATTAAAGAAAAGCAACAGCACAGTAAAAGACAGGGGCGAGCTAGCTTAACTATAACCGCTTATTTAAAGATAATATCTGGGTATGTTAACTGAACAAATGCAAAATGTGACATGGCTGCTATAAAACTAAAGCAATCTCAGGCTTTTAAGATACAAGCATAGAGTCATAATCAAAGGAATAATGTTGCACTGCTCTCCTGTGGGGTGCTGTGCTCTGTTGTGAGCCCTGTGTTTAGACGGGCAATGACAAAACTCCAGAATTCTCAGAGGAGGGTGTAAGTACAGTGGAGAGTTTGAGACCTGTTACTGAAGAAAAGCTCTGAACAAACAAGATTATTATTGATTTATGTAAGAGAAACCTGAGGAGAGACATAAGAGCTATCTTTCAATGTTTGACGGAACCTCATGAGGCAGAAAAGAAATGACCCATTCTCTGTGGTTGCAAGGGCAAGTCCTGGGAAACACTTGATGGTAAAAGAAGAGAGATTTTGACTCATTATTAAGAAATTTCTAACAGTTAGAACGGCTCTCCTTACCTCCCCTCAACAAAAGGATCCCTCTAGAAAAAGGCAGGAGCAGAGGCTAGCTTGTCGCATCAGGAGTAGCGTACCAAGAGCCCTTACACTGGGTATGGAACTAAGGTAGGAAGACATCCAAGCTTTTTCTGCCACAAAGATAAAATCGTTTTTAGAAATAACAGAGTAAGCATAAGAGTAATTAAATCTAAAGATTAAAGATTAATTTATTTAATCTAAACATTAAAATGAGATCCTTATAAATGAAATCTGCATGTAAACAACACCAAAGGCATGAATATGTGCTGATGAGAAGTGGGAAATATGGAAAAGTTCTGAACAGTTCTCAAGATTTTACTGTAAGCCTTGAATGCCAAGCTGAGGACAGGCCTCGCCCAGCAGCCAGTGGAGAACTCCCGTCAGTCTGCTGTTTTAAAGCGGGCATTGAAGTGGAGTCAAGTAGTATGAGTCAACATGACAGGAAAGGCAACCCAGTAGACATGTTTGGGGACAAAGCCAGGCAAATTAGAGAAAATGTGGTTTTTAAAAGAATGTGTCACAATCCTACTAAAACCAGGATATTGGCAGAGGGAAGAAAGGGAATTAAAGATAACATCATATATTTAAACTTCTGAGGTTTACAAAGAAGCTAGACATGACAGGAAAAATGGACTTTGAAATCAAACTGACTTGAAATCCCAGCTTGACCATTTAGCAGAAAAGTCACTTTGGGCAAATCACTTACCCTCCCTGAGCCTGAAATGTTTTCATCTGTAAAACTGGGATTATATTCCTAACTCAGGGTTATGATATGAGATTTAAATGAGACCGTATCCTTGATGATATTCTTCCTTCATTCGAACATTCTGGAGTACCTACTTGCCAAGTGCTGTAATTACAAAGCTCTTTCTACTGCACAATTTCCTGGGTAATGTCACCTGTCCCCATGGCCTTAACTCCCATTGTATCCTTATGTCTTTCAAGGTCCAACCTAGAGCTCTCTCCTGACATCCGGACTCATTTCTTAAACTTCCCAGACTCATTCCTTAACTTCCCAGAGTTCACATGGATATTCTGCGGACATCTTTAATCCAAAAGTCACTTCGTTTCCTCTGAGAAATCTAGCCCTTCCTCCTCCCTCCTCTAGCACTTCCCTCCCCATATATATATACACACACATATATATACACACACATATACACACACACACACACACACACACACACACCCCTTTGTTATATATGTAACAAATTATTCAGTAGCCTGACTTCAAGATAAACTCCAAACTGCAGTTTTTTGGGTGATCTGGCCTCTGCCAACTTCTCCAGCCCCTACTCGGCTCATATCCTGCACTCTAGTCATACTGCATTACTTACAATTTCCTAGAATTCCACCGAACTCTCTCACCTCTAGGCCTTTACATATGTTGCTCCATTTTTCTGAAATGCTCTTAATTTTCCTTCGTAACTCCTCCACATCTTTTAGACTCAGCCTAGATATTGCCTCTTTCAAAAGCCTATCTTGAACCTGCTCCCCAAAGCCTAAGTCAAAAGTCAGGTGTTCCTCTTACCTAAAAGTTTCCATGGTGCCCTGTGTTTCTCTCTGTAATAGCATTCAACTCTCATAATAGTTTATCTTTCTGATATATTTGTCTGAATCCTCTATCAGACTGAGCGCTCCTTTGGGGTAGTGGCCCCATCTTTTTTTTTTTTTTTAATAAATTTATTTATTTATTTATTTTTGGCTGCGTTGGGTCTTCATTGCTGTGTGCAGGCTTTCTCTAGTTGCAGCGAGAGGGGGCTACTCTTCATTGAGGTGCGTGGGTTTCTCAGCTCTTGCTGCAGAGCACGGGCTCTAGGTGTGCAGCCTTCGGTAATTGTGGCACGCAGGCTCAGTAGTTGTGGCGCACGGGGCTTAGTTGCTCCGTGGCATGTGGGATCTTCCCGGACCAGGGCTCAAACCCGTGCCCCCTGCATTGGCAGGCAGATTCTTAACCACTGCACCACCAGGGAAGTTCCAGTAGTGGCCCCATCTTATCTCTGATTCTATCTATCTACCTGACACCTGGTAAATAATTAAAAACAAACATAAGAGAGGGCACGCGCTCTCTTTTTTCCCTATAGAGCTTACTGACTCCATTTCCTAACTACAGACTAAACAGTACATATTTTTCTTTAAAGACAACTAAATGACACAGTCAGAATGACTACTTTATCTTTTTAAACTAGAACTTTAGAGCTTATTAGACGATTATCCACATGTGCTAGATTACCGTTTAGACATATTCACTACTCCCAGCCTTCTGATCCCCCTACCCCACCACCTCCACGGGCATAGTGTATTTCGCTGCCCCAAGACTTTGGAATTGGCCATGAGATCTGCTTTGGCCAATTAAATGTTAGTGAATGTGATGTGACAAAAGGCTTCAAAAGTACTTTTGGGAACTAGACTTGCCCTCTCACCTTCTGCCACTGCCATGGGAAGCACATACTGTGGCTAGTTTGTTGGTCCCAGGAGGAAAATGAGCAGCAGTGGGAACACAGCCACCGGCCCTACTCAACCATGGTGGCAATCAGAGTGACTCCAGTGCTGCAAATTTAAATTTGGGATTTCAACTGACCTGGAAATTTGTGAGAAATACATGTTTTTTATTAAATGCCACTGAGATTCTCTGGTGGTTGTTACACAGCAATGACTAATAAACCATACACCTTTTTGGATGAATCAAAGCTTTTAATGATTTCCTTGTAACAGAAAAACTCATCTGTAGCCTAGCCATGTAATGGCTCAAAGATGCCCATGTATTTTGCTCAGGTAGCAGATTTCCAACAATGCTGTTGTGAGGCTGGCAGACAGTATGAAGTCTGTCTTTTTTGCAATTTACAATTCTTTTTGCTTGTGTGATAACCCCATTTTACAGATCCATCTCCAACTTTTTATATCCTTTCTTCTATTCTCTTTCACCAGAATATCTTCTTTCTAATCTTTAACTTAAGGTGGCAAAAATGCCTCTCTCCAAAAATTTGAGCTATATAACATGAATGATCAAGGCAGAAATACAAAGTGAAACAAATTAATTTGACATTTAGTAATACAAATGATTGTTACTGCTGCATGTTAAATAGGACCACTTTCTGTTTTTATTATGAACATTTTGGTTTTTCTCCTCCTCGTGCTCCTCTGATAACTAAAATGCACTTCAACGTTGACAGATTTCCTGAATAATACACTGTCAGCACCTGTCTTTACTGCCACTCTCATACTCGTCGTTATTCCTAGGTATATACCCTCATACATGTTTCACCAATATCAGTGGGAAACATTTTCATTGGCTCATATCCAACAGGAAACGTATAAGCTGCTTCCAAATTTAGAGTTTCATATCGGGTTTGAGGTGGTAAGCGGAAGAAAGAAATAGACAAGGGGGAAGAAAGAAAAGGAATTATGGAGATTACGGCTTGCCATGCAACATAAAACAACATAATAAGGTTAGAGGAAGGCCGGCCTTAGAGCATGCATAGTGACTCTTCAGTGGCACCAGAGTTAGAATGAAGACTTCAAGTGCAAATAGGCTTGAGAGAAAAGTTGTTTCAGTTCTTTCCTACTAACCCCTACATGACTGATTCCAAATCCTAAGGAAAGGAATTATGAAACAAGAGGGAAATGAGGGCAGCATGAAGTAGCAGGAAGAGCATATAAGGCTTTGAATTCAGGTAATTATATCACTAACTCTTGGCTCTCACCTATCAGCCTGTACTGGATCAAAGCACACCACCCTCTTTAGTCTCATTTCCTCACATCCAGGATGAAATAATTCCATCAGAGTTCTGAGGATTATGTTAAATAATATTGGGGAGCCAGTGCGTCCATGAACACTATCCTTTTTCTAGGCAAGAAATCTTAAATCAGCTGTGCCAACTATCTTTCTCTCTCTTTCTCACATACACACACACAAAATAAACTAGTTAATGTTTCTTACTGATTCTTCCTTCAAAATGCTCTTTGATTAGCTTTGTTTTCCATTCCCATTAACACCACCTTGGTTCAAATCCTCAGTACCTCACACATTAATTATAGAAAAGCTTCCCACTATCTCTGTCCCTTCAGTATTCTGATCTATAATGACCACGCAGCCGAAAGGTTTGCTTTCTAAAACACCACCATCAACGTATCATCCCTGCACATCTATTTTAAAAAGGCAACCAGAATTCCAGATCCGAGGCAGAGAATAAGCATGAGACATGGGGGTTAGAAGGCAAGTCAATCTATGCCTTAGTGTTTTTCATTGCTAGTCCTTGGACTCTGCAACATCTGAGAGCTGGCTGGATAAAGGTTCCTCTCTGCTATCCTTCAGGAGGACCATTCTGAAGAAGATTCTACAAAACTCCTCAAGGATCCTGGCTTGAAGCAGGCTTGAAGCCCAGTAGCCTCCAGTGGTAACCAACACAATGGCCCACTCTTACGCTGCTTTCCTTCCTCCCCCGTTGCAATCCCTCTAATTCTCATTCTTGTTCATGGGATGCCTTACCAAATAAACTACCTGCAAGCAAGCCTTTGTTTTAGGCTGTTTCAGCACAGGTTATGGGGGAATGAGAGGAGACACCCACACTATGATAGTAAGGTAAGTGGCCCTAGGAAATAAGATTGAGTGAGATTCTGGAACTAAATCACTCGCTGGTAAGATGGCGAAGAGGACCCCATTCCTAATGACAAGTGGGGTGGTGATAACCCCTGCCTGTAGCAGCATGACAATACTGAGATTCACTAAGTGAAGTATTAGTTCGGTAATAGTGGTTGAACTTGAATGGAAACATTAGTAATTCGAAGGACCTGATGTGGCTGGATGAAAAGTCATGAAAAAAAGAAAATGACAGTCACCCCTCAAAGTCTAAGAATTTTGTCAAAATCAGGAAACTTCTAGATCAGTGTTCAAAGAGACCCTTATTTCCTGCAGCTGCAGAAGAGACTGCCAAAACTCAGGCTCAAGATTTAATTTTAAGGATATCAGAACTACAAAGAAGACTTGAGCAAAGTCTTGGCAAACCTCTGACAAAATCTGGGTCTTGATAGGAGCAGGTGGACACAGAAACCTGCAAGGGGGATATTTGGGTGGATGAGCTAGGAATGCTAAACCCCAAGATTCACTTGAACTTTCCACGCTGGGAGGAGCAGCGCCTCCCAACTCCTTGCTAGAGGACAGTAGCGTTCTCTTGCCAGAAGACCCTGGAGGTGCCTGAAAAGACAGGGTTTGTCTTCTTCAACATCTGCCCCTGCCTCCTCTCACTAGCTCCAAACCAATAATGAGGATCTGTTCAAGCATAATCACATTCTGAGAGAGAAAGTACAGTTCCCGTTCTGGGAAGAAAGCACACCCACCCAAGGAATTACAAGACCTGGATATAAATACTGTGAGAGTGGATACTGAGAGTGCTGTGCCAGGGGGCTAGGTCTGGGGCAGTGCAAAAGGAGCAGGAAGGTGTTCGTCCAGAATCCGAGGGACTCAACTGCAGTACCTTTTGGTGCTTCCTTGCTCAGTGATAATGGAGGCTGGGCAACTGCAGATACTCCTGGGATGAAGGTCTGGGTCATCTCACCTGGCAGGCTATCTAGACCTGATGAAATGCTGGCAAAGCATGAAGAAAATCTAGGTTGGGTGATGGAAGAGGGAGACTGTGCTGACCTGTACTGTTTAAACTTGCTTAAGCGAAAACTCTTTTCCACGATCTCCATCCCTGTCTATTTGTAAGCTAAAGTTGGCCAAAACAGAAATGTGTGATTTGAAAGGAAGCAGCAGCAGCCATTACTCTCTAAAAGTTACTGTAGGGACTTCCCTGGTGGCGCAGTGGTTAAGAACCCGCCTGCCAATGCAGGGGACATGGGTTCAATCCCTGGTCTGGGAAGAGCCCACATGCTGTGGAGCAACTAAGCCCGTGTGTGACAACTACTGAGCCCACGTGCCGCAACTACTGAAGCCCGTGTGCCTACAGTCGGTGCTCTGCAACGAGAAGCCACTGCAATGAGAAGCCCGTGCACCGCAACGAAGAGTAGCCCCTGCTTGCTGCAACTAGAGAAAGCCCGCGCGCAGCAACAAAGACCCAACGCAGCCCCCCAAAAAAAAAAAACCAGAAAAAAAACCCACCAAAAATCCCAAAAACAAACAACAAAAAAAGTCACTGTAGCTAGATATGGTGACAGGCAGACACAGAGTGCCCGTGGATTCTCGCTTGTCCTTGCTCTGCAGCTCTGCATCCAGCTCTCCCTCCCAACTGCAGCCCTGGTGACAACACCAGCCCCAGGTAACCACCAGATGATTGGCTGCAGATCCACGGAGCCACTATCGGGCGTGCTTCCCCCTTTGCAGCTCCACCTTAGTGGCTCGATGTCCTTGGCTTCCCAGGTTGACTGGTTGTTAACTCCTTTGGGTCTAACTCCTCTCCCTTTCAGACCTTCACTTCCCCAGCTTCTCCCACAACTGTGTAAGGCCCAATTCCTATAATAATCCCCCTACCCCGAAAGTCAGAGTTGCTCAGCTTCCCTGACTGAACTCTGAGTGATACAGTTACAATGAGAATATCAGTTATAGCCTCCAGCCAATTGCAGCAGCTGGGACTGTGGCTAATAGCACCATCTTTCCTGAACTGAGTCTTTTATAGAGGCGTGGCTGGTTATCACCTTGAAGGCTCTGTGATAAATTAGATTTAAATTACTGATTTCCCCTAATTAAGTTAAATCACATGGAATTGTTGATATTACACCATTCTAACCTATGAAAATCAGAAGATTAAATAATGCATTTGTTTTCCATTGCTATGTAACAAATTATCACAAACTTAGTGGGTTAAAACAACAAACATATCATCCCATATTTTCTGTGGGTCAGGAGTCTGGGCACGGGTCACCTGGGTCCTTAGTCAGGGTTTCTTAAGGCTGCAGTCAAGGTGCCAACCGGGTTTACATTCTCATCTGAAGGCTCAACTGGGGAAGAATTTGCTTCCAAGCTCATTTGGGTTGCTGGCAGAAATCATTTCCCTGCAGCCGTATAACTAAAGGCCCAGCTTCTTGCTGGCTATTAGCTGCGGGGTTCACACTCAGCTCCAAGAGGCTGCTTGCAGTACTTGTCATGCAGCCCACTCAACAGGCCATCTCACCACATAGTAGCTTACTTCTTCACAGCTGGCAAGGTAAAAAGTCTCTAGTGTAAGTCTACTATGAAGATGGAGTCTTATATAATATAATGAAACCATGGGAGTGATATCCCATCATCTTTACCATATTGTATTAGTTAGAAACAAGTCTTAGGTCGCCCTCACACTTAAGGGGAGGGGGTTGCATAATGGTATGAATACCTAAAGGTGAGGATCATTAGGGGTCACAGTAAGTTTATAAGCATCTTAGCAATATCCTTTCTGACATACTAGACAATCCTAAGCATTTTAGTCTGCCACAGTACTCATTTCTTTGATCTGCTTTAGCTGCCTTTTCTCAGAACATGTCTAATGTAACTACATTTCTGAAGAGCAGTAAGTACTGCAATCAATATTTTAAGTAAAGGTGTATCATAGTTTGGCCAAAAAAAAAAAAAAGGACTGATAAGAAAGCCAAGAATACTCAGTGAGGGAAAGGACAGTCTCTTCAATAAATGGTACAGGGAAAACTAGATACCTACATGCAAAAGAATGAAACTGGACCCCCTATCTAATACCACTCAAAAAATTAACTCAAAATGGATTAAGGACTTAAAGACTTTAAACTGTAAAACTCCTAGAAGAAAACACTGGGAAAAAGCTACTTGACATCAGTCTCGGCAAGTATTTTTGGATATGACACCAAAAGCACAAGCAACAAAAACAAAAATCAACAAGTGGGACTATAACAAACTAAAGTGTCTGCATAGCAAAAGAAACAATTGACAAAATAAAAAGGTAACGTACGGAATGTGAGAAAATATTTGCAAGCCATAAATAACAAGGGGTTAATATCCAAAATATATAAGGAACTCGTACAACTCAACAGCAAGCAATCTGAGTAAAAAACTGGGCAAAGGACTTAATAGGCACTTTTCCAAAGACATACAAATGGCCAACAAGTACATGCAAAGGTGCCGAACATCATTAACCACCAGGGAAATGCAAATCAAAACCACAATGAGATATCGTTTCACACCTGTTAGAATGACTATTATCAAAAAGACAAGAGACAACAAATGCTGGCAAGGTTGGAGAGAAAGGGAACCCTTGTGCACTGTTGGTGAGAATGTGCATTGGTACAGCCACAGAGAACAGTAGAGAGGTTCCTCACAAAATTATAAATAAAACTATCATATGATCCAGCAATCCCACTTCTGGGCATATATATCTGAAGATATGAAATCACTATCTTGAAGAGATATCTGCACTCCCATGTTCATCACATCAATATTCACAATAGCCAATCCAAGACATAGAAACAACGTAAGTGTCTATCAACAGATGAATGGATAGAGAAAATGTGAGATATCTATATCTATAATCTATATCCAGTATTCAGCCATAAAAAGAAAGAAATCCTGCCATTTGCAACAACATGGATGGACCCTGAGAGGATTATGCTAAGTGAAATAAGTCAGAGAAAGAAAAATATGGTATCACTTATACATGGAATCTAAAAACATCAAACTCATGAAACAGAGAATAGAATGGTGGTTTCTAGAGGCTGAGAGGCAGGGAAAATAAGATGTTGGTCAAAGGGTACAAACTTTCAGTTATAAGATGAATAAGGTCCAGAGATCTAATGTAAAGCATGGAGACTAGTTAACAATATTGTACTGTATACTTGAAAGTTGCTGTGAGAGCACAGCTTTAATGTTCTCACCATAACAACAACAAAATGTTAATTATGTGAGATAAAGAATATGCTAACTAATCTTATTGTGGTAAACATTTTGCAATGTACACATGTATCAAATCATTGCATTGTATACCTTAAATTTACACAATGCTATATGTCAATTATAGCTCAATAAAGCTGGGGGAAAAATAACTCTGGATTAAAATCTATTTTCATTATTAAAAAAAAGGAGACTGAGTTTTTCTGGGTTTTATTTCTTATACTCTTTTGGCTAATGTTCAGAACCTGGTTGTCCCTGTTGGGTAGAAGGGCATTAACATACAGGCAGAGACTTAAGTGTAACATATTTATCTATGTGGAAGTATGTCTTTCAAACTTCTGCCCCATTTAACAGCCTTATAAGATTTTCTTGTAATAGCTAAATGCCAGAAAGCATTACTAGTATTATAGATCCATTCCAAATATCTTTTAAAATTCCCTTTTAGTATATTTTAAAAGTTATGTTCTAATACAGTCTCTGGATTGTCTATCTGGATGGATATACAAGAAACTGGTAACACTGGTTGCCTCTGTGAAGGGGAACATAGGGGCTGGGGGACAAAAAGTTGAGAGGGCAGGAGACTTTTCGCTGAGTACCCTTTTGTACCTTTTGAATTCTGTTCCATTTGAATGATTATCTATTCAAAAAATCAAATAATAAAAAAAATAACAAAAAACACCAGGCTATAGAAGGTGCCAGGAGTTCCTTCCCTCAGTGCTCAATATAAAATCAATCAATGACCACAAAATCCAAGCAAATATTGGGAAGGAAATGAGAAGGTTCGCTGCTTTGAGAACATTACTCCCTTCTGATGGGAAAGACACAATCACTGAGATTCATGTAACTTGTGTGTGAAAATGTACAAAGAGTGCTTGTATTCTTTACTCTTACAGCTCTGCCAAGCTGTGTGAAAGGGAAAAACAAAGATGGGAAAGAAGCTGAAAATGTCTAAAGAACAACTTTAGTAACTAAAAGAGGAGGCTAGAGCACACAGACAACTGACAAAAGACTGAAGATTTCTCTTTATACCATGAAAGGAAAAAAAAAAAAAGACTAAGAATCCCTAAGGTACTTAATTGAATATAGATTTATATTTCTTTAATGTCTGTTATAAATTAACGTTTCTAATATGACATTTTTAGTATTTGTGCTTAAGTGTTTTTTGGGGTGAGAACAGCATAATAAAAGGGAGAAGCATTCACAGGGATTCCGTTCTCTGCACACAAACACTATATATAAGCCTCTGCTAAACTAAAATGCGAGGGGATCTAATTCTGGGACCTACAGGATGCCTGAACTCCTTGAAATTGAACACACGTTCTCACGTGAAGGCATCTTACTGGAAGAGAGATGCCAAGATACACCACTAGAGTCGGACTGATCCGAGACCCAATCCCAACTCCCTTTAGCTGTGTGATGTATGAAATTTTGCCTGTTTCCTCGTCTGAAAAATGTTTCCTAATCCTAAAAATCTCCCTCATCAGGTTATTTTGAGGATTAAATAAGAAAATATACACACAGCATCTAGCACATTAACATACGATAAACATTAAATAAATGGCAGCTATTACTATAACTAAGTTGCCTTGAAGAGGGCCCCCACCGTTCTGGTGTATTCTAATTCAAAAGCAAGTATGGGGATTTGCGGGGGTAGGAGAGGGTAGGAAGGGAGCATAATCTTAAGACAGCAGAGCAAGTCAAAGATCATAAAGGGAACAGAAAGGGTCAGTGACAACCTAAATGTGCACTTTTCTCTCACAGATCATTTATTAAAATGCTACATAAAAATAATCCTAGTACTTATTACGTGAAAAACTCAGAAGTGTATGCCTCTTTATCTAAAAACAAAAAATACCCATTTATACCTATACCATGTTTATTATTCTTAAACCATTTTCCCACTAGTAACAAAACAGTAAGCTAGCATCCTTAATTCCATTATCATAATAAAGGAAAAGTCCAAAGCTCTTGGGGTAGAGCCAATGTAATTATGACTTTCAGAAAACTTTTTGATATCTACTGGTTTTTATCTCTTCAATATAATCGTGTTCTCCCTTTGAAACAGTGTACCTCACAGATGATTTCTTCTTACAGAGATCATATTCCCTCTCCGCCTCAAATGGGAAAGAGTAGCTCTGGAGTTGGAAAAACCAGGATTCAGATTTAGGCCTTAACACTTTCTAGTTGTAAACCCAGGTGACAATATTTTCAAGCCTGAGTTCATCTGTAAGATGGAGATAATACCTACCACAGAGGATCACGTGAGCTAGAGCTTACACAGTGCCTGGCAAAAAAAAATAGGTGCTCAAAAAATTCTACTAAATAAATGAATAAATAGAGTAAGGAACTTTTTAAAAAGAATTAGTACTTTTTGATGCGTAATTAATAGATTTTACCTGCTTAAAGAACGTATGCATTTAAAATAAAAACACTATTTCTGGAACATTTCTTATGGTCTCTGCATGCTGCAACCAAAGAGAGCGTTCAGAAATGTAAATTTAATCAGGCCACAGGCTCAGGATAAGGCCAAAAGTCTCAGCATGGTATACCAAGTTCTTCATTACACAGCCCTGTTGGCTGCTATAGCCTCATTTCTCCATCCCATACCTCTCTTATCTCTGCAACCCCTCCCCTTCCCACCAGCCAAAAGTGCCTTGCTCTCATTTATCTCTAGGCCTTGCTACCTGCAGTTCCTTCTGCCTGATATGTGCCTCTTTATCTCCAACCTTTATTTACTTAACTCCTTTCATTCTCCAGGTCACTTCCCTGTAAAGTTCTTGTATAGTTCTTCTTGATACTGTCCCTCCTTCCCTGTCTCTCCTTCCCTAACTCCCTATATTGAGGGTTGAGGCTCCTCTTTTTCCTATGTGCTCCCTACCATTCAGTGCTTTACTCTATTAGGGCACTGACACTGGAATTGCCTATTGGCACTCACCACTGGACTATCCTACTCATTTCTCTACTCTCAGGGTCTGGCATACAGTAAGAGGTCAATAAGTGTTTGCTAAGTGAATAAAGTATAGGAGTCACAGTGCTATTTCTATACCAAGGATCCATTTGAATCAACAGGTTACATTCCTCCCTCCCCCCATAATGTCCCATTGTTACCTTTATTTGCTTGAAAACCCAGGCAGCTGCTGTTCTCTCAGGTTTACAGACCTATCATGATGAACAGATTTACGACACTGTATCTATCTACTATTTAACTTAGTACTTGCTACCTTCTATTTAACTAGGTTAGGAGGGGGAGTTCACACCACTGAAGACTTTAGATACTTAATATTTTTCTTTACACTTATAAACAAAAAACTATCAATCTAGAATTTACAATGAGGCATAAAAATAACAAAGAAATTATTTAATCATACATTTCTGAACCTCTCATAATTAGATACAAGCTCAGACAGATATCAAGGTTTAGAAAACCAAGGTGATGCCCACGTATTTTCTAGAAATAGTTTAGTGAATCAGGTTCCAAAATTCACCATTGGTTTTTTTTTTCTTTTTTTGGCCGTGCCACACGGCATGTGGGATCTTAGTTCCCCGACCAGGGATTGAACCCTCACCCCCTGCAGTGGAAGCCCGGAGTCTTAACCACGGGACCACCAGGGAAGTTCCAGCATTGTTCTTTAATGTAAACTTCATTAGGAAGGAACACTGACAGTGAAAACTTAGTATTAAAACAAACCCACTTCAGGGGTCTATTATGGTTGAAGAGGAACATGGTTAAAAACAAAGCCATGTAACTGTGCAAATAGTGTTTTCAGTTTTCTGGCATGACTTTCAGATGTGTGGATATTTCACCTTCAAGTACTTTGACATGTAAAAACATTTATTCAAAGTCTTATGGACACATCAGTGCTAAGTATGAGGCATGTTTCAGTGGAGAGAACAAAACCAGAGCTCAAAGTCTTTTAATATATCAAAGCTACCCCCTTCGTGGAGACATATTTAGTGAGGCTAGCCCATGTTAATTTATAATAGGAATTGATACGCCTTTTCATCTAGATATATGAAAAAACAGCTGGATGGAAGAACTTTCTAGTCAGTTTATATTCACTGAATGTTTTAGCAGGCTCATAAATTAACACTCCAAACTCAGATTCAGCCTTCAGGAGATATTTATAAAAAGGTACTATTTGTTAAGTGTTTTTCACTGAGTAGTGATTCTGAAGGTTCTTCAACACCTTTTGTATTATTTTTATTATCTGAATATCCAACCAGGGCATCCTTACATTTTTAGAAACAAACAAGAATACAGTTATTAAAATAAAGTAACTATTATGTAACAACATAATTTTCCCAAAGTTTATTAAGTATGTAAAAAAGCGAGACACAGGATAACATGTATAGTATGGTACTATTATATTACAACAGAACAAGATATGCATGTGAAATACACACACACACTCATACACATGCAAAGGTTTGCAAGGAAACTCCAACTGTTCAAATCATGTCATCAATAAGGATTTGGGGAAAGGAGTGGTAATAGGTGAAAATACACTTTAGGCTATGTTTCTGTACGATTCCCTTTTTCAACAATGAGCATACACTGCTTTTGAAATAAATTCATTCAAATTTAAAGTTGTTACAAGGAATGGTTTACTTATGACTGTTACCAAACACACTGTCTATAAACTTTTTAAAAGTACGAAGTATAGGGAATTCCCTGGCCGTCCAGTGGTTAGGATTCCGCCCTTCTACTGCAGGGGGCACGGATCTGATCCCTTGTTGGGGAACTAAGATCTGGCATGCGGCTTGGGGCGGCCAAAAAACCAAAGTATATAGGAAGCTTAGCTACTGCATATAGAGTTGGTGGTCGGTAAATTCTTGTTTTGAAGTCCATCTTTTGATCAATAGAAGTGGCCTTGGGGAAGTAACAATGTAAGTGACTCATCTCATCTCTAAAACAGGCAGGATGATAGCAGCTACCATATGAGCTATTGTAAAGATTAAGGGAGGTCTTACACAAAAAGGGCTTAGCTCAATGTTTTGCACACTGTAATAGCTAAAACATTTAATCTATCTTAATTCCTGGAATAGTTTCCTGCAGCCACTTTTAAAACCAGAAGTAGACAGAATACTTGTATCGGGGCAGAGTCCTTCTACTCTGGATATTTTAGGAGTTAAGTGCAATATTTGGTTTTAAGGCAGAAACGTCAACTATGTATCTCAACACTGAGTTTGAAAAGCCAGGATACTTGTATAATACAGAGGTTCTTCCTCCTGTCATTTCCCCTCCTAACTCACTAATAATGCCCTCTCCCAATCCCATTTTCCTGGTACTGGTATAACCTGCATCTTAGACTGCATTAGTTTCTGCACTCCTTGGCAATAGAAGGTATAAGAGGAAGGTCAAAATCTGACGATGGCAGAGTCAGAAAAATAAAAATAAGTTGGGGCTTTAGGAAAAGGCCACAATTTAGGCCGTTTTTCTTAGTGTTTCTAAGAGAAAAGGGAACTATAACTGAATCAAAGCAAAATGGGAATATACACCAAATAGCCCACCACCATAGGGAAAGTTCTATGGACCATTTTTTGGAATGGCTCTGTTTTGCCATCTAACATTGGATGTTTCTTGCAATTGCATCATTGCTTTTAAAAAAGTCTGAATCTGGTAATTTTTTTAGACCTCGGAGACTTGGAACTGTACTGTCAAATTATGTGTAAGGAAAATAACTCAATTCTTATCTTTAGAAATTGTCTACTTAAGTTAATGTAATCCAGTTTTAAAACCATTTGTTAAAGCCCAACTGTGAGCCAGGCACTGTGCTTGGTGCCTGTACTTCTATGAAGAGGAATAAACGAGCTCAAGCTGAGGAACCCAGACAGAATTTATATGGTTAGTATGTGGCAGAGGCAGGATTAGAACACAGATCTAACCTCATCTAATGTTGTTTATAAAATACCATTAAATTTGGGCACTGCTATTTATCTCTGAACCTCTCTGAGCAAATGGGAGATGACATGAATCAGCATATTTGAAGTGCCTGCTAGGTACACAGTGGCATTTGAAAACTGTAATTCTCTTCTCCCTGGCACTGCATCTTGTATAGCAACAGTGTTCAAAAAATGTTAACCTGGGCTTCCCTGGTGGCGCAGTGGTTGAGAGTCCGCCTGCCGATGCAGGGGACACGGGTTCGTGCCCCCATTCGGGAAGATCCCACATGCCGCGGAGCGGCTGGGCCCGTGAGCCACGGCCGCTGAGCCTGCGCGTCCGGAGCCTGTGCTCCGCAACAGGAGAGGCCACAACAGTGAGAGGCCTGCGTACCGCCAAAAATTAAAAAAAAAAAAAAGTTAACCTGAAATCAAGTATCTGTTTCAGAATACACTGCAGATGCTATCTGCTACCTCCAAGTGGGCAGAATTCAACATACTCTTTAAATAATATAAATGCTCAGCTCTTTCTTATCTCAGAGAAGTAGTACTGTTGTTCAAAGTTTTGTGTTCATATCTATACTGACCTGAGTATAGCATTTCATCTTCTATCTGATTAATATCTATAAAGTTCAAATTAAATCCAATTGCTTAGACACTGACTATAATAAACACACAATTTGGGTTGGGGGAAATAAACCAAACCAATCTTCCTCTATTTCATTTCCCTTCACTGTGGCATCCTTGGAATTTCAGTATTACAGAAAAAAGGTTGCAAGCTTAGTGTTGAGAAACGGCTTCTAATTAAACTCTGCATAATTTTAAATAAAGAGGAACAGACATTTGATAGACTTCAAATAAACTGTATGTATTTTAAAATAACACTTGCTATGACTGTAAAGTGCCTGGTGTATATTACATTTACATTCAAAAAGTCATGTAACAAGCCATAATATTTACACTCACTGTCTTCTAAGTATATAAAATAAGGGTGAATAAACACTCTACTTTCAATAGACAAGAAAATGGCAACTCCTTTACAATTTTATTTTCCTTTAATAAAACAGGATAGGGCTTCCCTGGTGGCGCAGTGGTTGAGAGTCCGCCTGCCGATGCAGGGGACATGGGTTCGTGCCCCGGTCCGGGAGGATCCCACATGCCGTGGAGCGGCTGGGCCCGTGAGCCATGGCCGCTGAGGCTGCGTGTCCGGAGCCTGTGCTCCGCAATGGGAGAGGCCACAACAGTGAGAGGCCTGCGCACCATAGGGAAAGTTCTATGGGCCATTTTTCGGGTACCGCAAAAACAAAACAAAACAAAAAACAGGATAAATAAGAAGTAAAAAGATGTCTAATTTAGAATAAGAATTTCCAAGTTACTTTAACGTTTTGAATTATATTTGCATTATTACTGTAAATATGTTTTTATTAGTGAGATTTTAGATACATAATTAATTCTTTGATCTAAATTATAATTAGCACAAAAGGTAAGATTATACTTGGATTAAACTTTTTTGGCTTCAAAAAATTAATAGCCTTGACTGGCTTCAATTGATATTCTATTTCATATCAATGGACCAACAAAGTAAAGAGCTGATGAGACAATTTTACTTGAAATTTAACTTTACTTGAAATTTAACTTAAAACTACGTTTAACAGTACAGAGTTATACATCATTTGGACCACATCTAAATTTACTTTTATAAATAATACTTCATATTTATCTCGATTGAGGCTCCCTGCTTTCATTTTACTTGCAACTTCTAGGGTTAAACATTTATTATACCCCTCCCCCCTTTTAAAAGAAAAAGTTACTCAGTTTTCATAGGTTCTAAACATAATTCAAAATATATAACTGAGAGTCTACCAGGAGCAAAGCCCTGTGCTAGGTTTTTTGGGTGATTCAAAGATGACCCAGATTTTGATCTTATCTTTAGAGAATATAGTTGATACTAGTTGGTAGAGGAAATGAAACAGTTATATAGGTTAATTTCAAAATAAGTCAGAAGATGTAAAAACCTAAAAGAATAATCAAAGTGTTTTAGAAGTTTGCAAGAAGCAGAAAATACTTTTAATTTGTAATGCCTAAGACCAAACAAGGGAAGTAGCATGTGAGTTTGGTCTTAAAGACAAGGGTAGAATTTGAACATTTAGTGAACAAAGTCAAAGATATTACAAAACCAAAGAAAAGTGTGAGTAGAGGGTCAGAGGTGAAGAGTTTATAGTTTATATGAAAAACGGTTTAAGTTCTAAAATAAAATGTGCAATTAAATATTTTAAATATTACATGTTACAATTTTGAGTAAGTTTTGTAAGCTAAATTTTATTGTGATTAGAGATGTGTAACTTGAGTCTTTTGAGCTGCCATTCCTGAAACTGAGATTAATTCTTCATCTATGTCACATATTTAACTGAAACCTATATTTACTACTCTGATCTGTTGATAATGGTCTTTAACTTAGTTCCATTGTTCTCTAGGAAGTATATCCAGACTAATCTGCTGAAGAGGAAATAACTACAGACAGAAGCAAAATGAACTGTCAGCTCAACCAAACCGAGACAGAAGGAAGAGTGTCAACATGGGGACAATGGAGAGGATGGGAGGAGGGAGGAATGGATTAGAGTGGGGACAGTTAGTCTTTGCTATTTTGCATTCGTTTCAAGTCACACACTCTTGGAATCTGACCAAGTTGCTAAGGGAAAAAATTAGGTCATTGCTTTCAGTTGTTTCTCTGTTAGATTTTTAATCCAATAAAATATAATCACATGTATTATGCCTAAAAATATGGACAATGAATTTCAGAGGCTATTTTGGAACTAAAGTTATAAATTTCATATTCCAAAGATTGAAAAATACAGTTTTGATCAATATGAAAAAATAAATCTGTTTAAAGCATATTACTGTAAAATGTCCTGGACTGGAATATGCATGTAGATGTTGGTGTTAATTCTGGGCTATTTTGTTCTGAGGTCAATGGTATTTATGACATGGAAACAGAAGTTCTTACTGTAGGCCTGTGGGTTGTTAAAGTTCATGAGAAAACCTGTAGTTCTCCTAAAGAGTGGATTTTTATTAAAAAAAATTATGAATCAATAGTATATTCTCACTGTTCTCACATTTTCAGAGCTGCTTACACAGCGTATGCTAAGGTCATTGTGCAAAGTCAGTGATCAAACACCTGGTCCTTCTTTTGAGGCTCTTCCAACCTAGTCTTCTATTTTGGAATTTTATACACTAGTCTTTTTAATATAGGTACTGTTATGAACTAGGCTTCTAAGCTGCAACCACAGAAAACAACTCTGGTTGGCTTAAGCAGAAACGGAATTTATTTGAAAGGATATTGTCAGTACAGAGCTGCTGGGAAAGTTGGAGATTAGGCTCAGAAAACAACAAAGGAAGGCTGCAAGTGAGTACTACACCACAGAAACAGTCCAGTGAGTACCTTGTGCAGCCTTGGGACCCTGGCCAAAACCACTCCTGGACAGTGAATGCCATCACTGGTACCACTGTCATTGACTTCTCTCCTTTTCCACTAGGTGTTGGTGTTGCTGCTCCTACCCTGCTTCCAGAAAGAATTCTCTACAGTCCCCGATTCTCTGTGCCATCAGCTCTGGACTGAAAAAGCCTAGGTCATGTGCTGAAGCCCTAAACACAGAGAAGGCTGAGAAAGCAAGTATCCGACCTTTTAGGTTTTTACAGTGGGAGGTGGGCTCTGCCTTCTGTGAAGACCTACACAGTGAGGAATTTCCCAACATTAGGAAGGAGTTCCTTACTATGGGCAGCTGAAAAAGTCAAATAACTGATATTGGAATACTTGCCTATTCAGGAAAGAATGGCCCGCTCAGTACAAAGCCCTCTGTTCTCTGGCGAAGTGCTCTGAAGCAGTCTGAGTGGTGATGTACCCAGGTATTTAAATCTCCAGCTGGCCCACAATTCCCCCACATATGTGTTTAGCCCCATCTGCAAGCGGTTCAGTCCCACCAGGCTTATAGCCGAGGCTCCTCTGAGTTGATGCTTCAATCACTAGTCTGCTGATTTGTTCCTGCAACTAGGCCACAGTGGCCTCCCACCATCATCCTCGAAAAGTGGTTCTCATACTGCTCCCGTGCCTCACCATGCCCAAATTCCTGGGCTTGGGGTTGGAAGGGCTGGTATGAGTCACAACTTCATCACTTACAAGCTTAGAAGAAGGCTAGTTATTAATCTCTGAGCCCTACTATACTCATAGGTTGTCAAGATAACCAAATGAGAGGAAAGTAAAAGCCCTGTGTAGACCAAAATTATAAGCATGATCTCATTAGTTAACAGTCCTGATAGATATGATAAATCCCCCAGTTCTTCAGGACTGTGGCCAATCTAGATCTCTCTGGTTCTTCTGGGTACTGATGTCATATCTTTATTTTATTATAAAAAATCAATTTTGTAATCAAAGCAGTGTATGCTCATAATTTAGAAAGTCTTGTACCTAGCAATAAAAAGCTTACTCTAAAAATAAAACCTCCTGCCCTATCTCTCTTCCACACCAGTCCTGCTTCCCAGAGGCAACTACTCTCAGTTTTTTAGTACTTTAGTATCTTCTGGTATTTATCTCCTTCTATTATAATTTTTATAAAATTTTATGAAAATAAAATTTTAGAAATTTTATTAAACCAAAATTCAATGTTCAAATTATGACGACTATTTTTTTTTCTTGATGTGGACCATTTTTAAAGTCTTTATTGAATTTGTTACAATATTGCTTCTGTTTTATGTTTTGGTTTTTTGGCCACAAGGCATGTGGGATCTTAGCTCCCCCACCAGGGATTGAACCCACACCCCCTGCAGTGGAAGCACTTAACCGCTGGCCCACCAGGGAAGTCCCTATGATGACTATTTAAATACTACTTACTGCTGAGCCAGGCTGGATACTAGAATTACATTTTCCTCCATATGTAACTTTAAATTTTTCTGGCAAATATTAATTTCCTCTTTTCTCACTTGCTTCATTTTTTTATAAATTAACAATAGCTAATTCTTCATAAATGTACCAAAAGATCTATAACACCTTTTTCAATGTCACTTGTCACTTAATGTTCAAACATTCAGGTAATTGATTTCTTCCCAGATATTTACTTCTTGGAGCCTTTCCTCCTCCTCCTAGTCCAGTCTAGACTAGACGCCCACTACACCTAACATACAGCTCGTCCCTAGGATTTTCTTTTCTTCCTTCTGGTGTTAGACCCCATTTACTGGATCCCACACTTCCTTGTTCTTGGTTTACTTCATCATTTAGTGGAACACATCCTTGGTAACTTCCTGAGTAGGGGTAGACGGGAGGTAAGTTTTTCGAGGCAGGACTGAAAAATGCATTTATTTAGCCTGACACGTGATTGACAGTGTGGCTAAGCATAGAATTTTGTGTTTAAAACAATTTTCCATCAGCTCTTTAAAGGCAATATGTAATTCAGTTGTTGCTACTGAAGAGTTCAATACCATTCTGATTCCTATTTCTTGTATGGAAACTAATTCTTTCCTCTCTAAATCATTTCAGAATCTTCTCTTTTTCCCTGGTGTTTTCTAGTGAAAGGGATGAAACTTTTAATATAGAAATCCCTTTCACTTTGGCAATATTGATTGTATTATTCCTTAGATACTGTCTTCTCTTCCATTTTCTCTAGTATATATTTCTAAAGCCATTATTTAAGATGTTACACTTTCTGGATGAATACTCTAGTTTTCTTATTTGTCTCCACTGTTGTCCCTCTCTTTGTTATTTTACTTTCTAGATTTCTTAACTTTCCCTTTCAATCCTTCTATTACAGTTTTCATTTCCAAAAGCTCCTGTTTTTACTTTTATAGCATTCTATTTATGTCTCATTGTTCAATAAAATGCTCTTTTCTGTAAGGATATCTTGATTCTACTGACGTTTTTCTTCTGCTCCCTTCATTGTCTGTTTCTTCTATGTTATTATTTCTGTCTCAATTTGGAAGCTTTCCTCAAATGTCCAGGGTTTTTATATTTAAGACTGAGGCAGTAAATACCTACTTGGAAGCTCTTACAGAAGGAGGCTTGCTGACTGTAGTCTTCTCTGTAGAACCACTGGAAGGTATGCTGGCTTTTTCACTGTGTAATTTCATCATGAAACCCTGAAACAGGTCTATATGCTCTTGGGCTGTTCACCACTTCTGGAGCCCAATTTACTGTCTTGTATCTGTCCGGGCTTGGACCAGAGCAGGTGAAGGTCAGGGAATGACTTCACCATTTAGTTTGTAGGCTTTCACATAATTCTAGGTTTCAACCTTGAGCCTTACCCCGACCCTTCTTTATTGTTATCTCCAGATGTGGAATCTCTCTAGCTCACTTCGTTTGAAAATAAACCTCAGGTCTCTTGTGTTCAGAAGGGAATTGAGGGGGCAGAGGTCAGGATTTGCCACCTGGTTGCAAGTGATATTAATGCAAGGACAGATGGACCACTGAAACAAAATGAAAAAGTACTAACTCATGTATTCATGGGAGCTTAATAAAGGGTGGCACACAGTAAGTTGAGGCCTCATTACCTGTTAATTCACCTCCTTAACAGTGATTGCCTACTTGTCTGAATAAAACACATTCTCAATGTAGGCCAGGAATCCTCCCTTTTATCTACTTGCCAAACCACTCCGGCTGTCTGCCTATATTGCCTCTTTTTATGATGTTATTTTATTTTTTTTTAATTTTTAAAATAAATTTTTTTATTTATTTAATTTTTGGCTGCGTTGGGTCTTCGTTGCTATGTGTGGGTTTTCTCTAGTTGTGGCGAGCGGGGGCTACTCTTCATTACAGTTCGCGGGCTTCTCATTGTGGTGGCACCTCTTGTTGCGGAGCATGGGCTCTAGGTGTGTGGGCTTCAGTAGTTGTGGCACGTGGGCTCAGTAGTTGTGGCTCACGGACTCTAGAGCATAGGCTCAGTAGTTGTGGCGCGTGGGCTTGGTTGCTCCGCGGCACGTGGGATCTTCCCGGACCGGGGCTCGAACCCATGACCCCTGCACTGGCAGGCGGATTCTTAACCACTGCGCCACCAGGGAAGCCCTATAATGTTCTTAACACTATTAAATCACCTCTCCACCTTGAAGGGCATACGTTGTCTCAAGGTCTTGCCTCCTTCGATAGAATCTGTCTCCTTTTGAAACAGGGCTTTAACTTTTAAAGTTAAATCTAATTTGGAATAAAAGGTAACAGTCATTAATTCATAAACATTTACTGAGTGCCTACTATGCCCCAGGCACTGGGGACACAAAGATGAAAACAATATGGTCCTATCCTCAAGTTGCCAGTCTAGTCTCACAGCCTTTCTTAACTGGGAGTCCTCGTCTGAATCATAGAACACAGAAAATTATTTCGGTGACTGTTTTCTTAATTCTCTCCAAAATGCTATGTAACTAGTATCATGCTGGATGCATGGAAGAGATGCTAATTCATTACACATAATAGATGCCTCAGAGGATTATAGGTTTAATCTGCTTGCAGAACTCTGGCTGAGAGCTGAGTGACAAACAGCCAGATACAATAGTTTGATAAGTGGTATGCACCAACTCACTAGTGATAAAATTATAAGAAAATCTTAAAAACAGTAATTACTTAAAACAATCTGTAAACTATTCTCAATATGCGATTTAGTCAATATAATTATAAAATTATTTTTTAAAACTTAAAGAGTTAGTTTTAGAAAAGACTGTGGTAGTGAACAATGTACGTTGTGATGATTAGCATTTAGCAGCTAACATTTATTGAATGCTTACTATGTACTGGGCACTATTCAGATCACTTAACATATATTATTTCCTTTAATCCTCATAAACCTACCTTATAGCATTACAATTCTTATTTTACAAATGAGAAAACAGGGGTTTAGAGAGATGACTTATAAGGTCAAACGAGTTAAAACATGATAGTAAATGATTCAAATCCAGCCTGTCTGGTACCAGAGCCTGAGGTCTTAGGCTTTATGATATAAAATCCCTCTCCAAGTGACTAAATATTCTCCTTCCCATGGGAATAGGTAAAAATTACCTTGAAGTTATGGTCTGTTATAAACCCTAGTATGAACAGTATAATGGGTACAGAAGAAAGATAAGGCCTACATGGGGTGCGAAAAACAAAACACCAAATAACCCAAACTCTATATTTTGAATAATTAAAGGAAACAGAGAGTCATGTACACCCCAATTTTTTTTTTTTCTCAGTACGCGGGCCTCTCACTCTTGTGGCCTCTCCCGTTGCGGAGCACAAGCTCCGGACAAGCAGGCTCAGTGGCCGTGGCTCACGGGCCCAGCCGCTCCACGGCATGTGGGATCTTCCCGGACCGGGGCATGAACCCGTGTCCCCTGCATCGGCAGGCGGACTCTCAACCACTGCGCCACCAGGGAAGCCCATGTACACCCAAATTTAAGGGAATATTTGTTTGCTTGTTTTAAGTAACCAAAATTAAGGTTCTGCAAGGAGTGTTGTTTTATAGCTTTAAATGTGCTCCAAAAAATACAATTTCTAGCTAAATTATATATATAAAAAATTTAACTCACTTAACATAAAAGAACTCTAGATCAAGTATTATCCAAGATCCAAGAACTGGCTCACCATTTTACTTTCCATTAAAAACTTAACAGCAACAAAACAAAAAAACATTAAGGAGTGCTTTCCCATTTTTAAAAACAGTAAAGTATACACAGTACATTTTGGTTTCTTATTATTTAAACTTGTCAAAAAAATAAAGCCATTTTGAGAAAATAGAGATTATTATCTCTTTTTGGTAATGTTGCAACCTTTAAATTTTTCTGTAGAGGCATTTTCTGACAAATTTGCTTTTACAGAATGAAAGAATGGTAGCTCAAGCTGCTAGGTTATTTTTGTGACATATTTTCCTATATTCTGATGTCTAATAGTCTACTATTACTAATAATTTTTGTTTTAAACTAGTAAGAAAATATTTTGATGACATTTTGATTATGGTAATAAAACAAAATTAGTACTATGACTACACAGGTAATGGTAAAATAAGATTTTAAAAGATTCTTTACGTGATAGAAATCTTAACTTTTTCACTCATGTTTATAATGTCTTCTGATAATCTCTCTCATTCATGTTGTCACTGACATTGTTATTTAACTGGGGCTTTTATTTTTATTTCTCAAAGTCTTATTAATTTGTTGATTTAGCCATACATTTTTTCAAGTTAGAAAAATGTGCTTAGCTTTCCTTATTTAAATTAATGTCTTTTACCCAAACCATTAACATTCTCTTCTAATTGACAACTTCTAGTGTTCTTTTAGCAAACCCTCACCAGCTAAATTTCTCAAGTAGTTTCATGTCATATAGCTTGTTTTCTTTTAATATACAGCCATAGAAAGCTAAGAGTGCATTCTGTCAAGCCAGCAAATTCCCTTTGCTCTCCCATGGAAGATTTCGTTCCAGCTCTGAAATGTTAAGATTCTAATGTTTACCAACAGATATACAATTCTTTTAATGTAACTTTCATGTATTTATTTGCTTGTAACACACAAAATGTGCCATTCTAACTTAGTTTCAGTTTAAATTAAATGAAGGCACGAGTCTAAGCACTAACTCTGCCTTATGCCCTGTAAACTGTTGCTTGAGGTACAAGTTGAACTTGAAAAGATATAGCATATTTTAAAATTTAAGTCAGAAACCTTGCCCAATTCTTTGATTCAATTAATTTGTATCCAAATGGGACTATCTTCATTTTTGTAATGAACTTTCATTCTTATTCTAAATATTTAAGAATCAATAAGGCACTGGTGTAAATATGAGAATCTAAGTCACCCAAGGAGTCTTAGATCAAGAATAACCTTGAAATCTGGGAAACAGGGCTAGCTCAAAGCTCAAGAGCAGACAGGGTATAGGTGGATGGTAGCTGGGTAATTATATATTCCCACACCTATCATCTTACATTACGGAAGAAAGAGCCTCAAGTCTCATCTATTGCCTAGTCATTAGTTTTGAATGCTTGGTTTTAATACCAAATGAAGAGCCACATTAAAACTAACCCTCATTCTGTCTCAGATGTCATAACTACAGATTTGAAAAAACTGACCCTGTTACATCCCAGACACTGAAATCATGGAACATATTGGTTGTGTTTTCAATTTGGAAGACAAATATGTCATTTTAGAAATCAAGATTAAAAATCAGAATTTCATACCTTGTGCAAGCATGTTAAATTCCAAGAACAGTGCTATGTGGTAAAGTTCCATGGCTTCTTCTGCCCTAGTCATGTTTGGCTTCCCTGCGACGAGAGCCTGAACTTCACTGAGACTCCCCACAGAGGGGCTACAGTGCAAAACGGAGAGGTCCACCACGTCAGTATACATACAGTGTAATATAACTTTCGCATATTTTTTTGGTATAATGGACTCATCTAATATAATTCTTGTGGGAGTCCTTAAAGTTCGGTCTGTGATTTCTTCACCAGTCCGTATCCTCCTTTGTAATAAATTTCGAAAAAATGGGGACCGTGCTGAAATAATAGCCTTATGAGCTTTGAGCTCTTCATCTAAACAGTTCTGATTTCCACCAAAAGCTTCAACCAGTTCAGAGTCTGAAGAAAAACTAAGGACGACATCATAATAACACATGTAATCAAAGAGTCCACGCATATCTACATCAAGGGAATTTGGTGTTCCAAATTCTTCACTAAGCTGAACGAGGATATCAACATTTTGAAACCTTGAGTCCTCCATTCCAAACTCTCCTGTATAAAGGTAGTGTAACAACGCAGAAAACATGGGCATATCTATACCAGCTGTACTGATGTCCATTATGATCTCTGCCCCATACTCGGGTGAGGAAGAAAGTAGTGTTTTAAAAAATGGACATCTTGCCGCCAAAATGGCACGATGAACAGGAAAACAAGTTTCTTGAAATATTAAGTCTACATCAGTACAATACTTGTACTCATAAAGATCGGCCATATCTTTCTGCAATGTCCGGGCTTCTGGTCTAGCCAAACTGGCTTGTAGAGAAAGCTCCTTTAAGGCTGAAGTTCCCTCATATTCCTCCACTAATGCATTGACATCTCGAACATCCCACCCAGAGAGGAGTTCTCGCATCTGCTTGGCGTGATCAGCAGACCTATTAGATTTTCGACGCTTGATGAACTTCTTCTTGAGGGTGGCAAGGCCAGAGGTTCTCTTCTTTTTGTCTTGTGGTTTCTCATGGCCATGGTCAAGGCTATATAATTTTGATTCACAACCATAGCCTTGCTGAGAATAGGATGATGTCCCTAAGAAGGAAATTAAACAAATGAAAACTTGTCTCTTTTTTCGTGACAGTCATTTTCAGCATTCAATTTAATATGCATTTTGTGCTAAAAACATTTACAGACATTTCTGAACCATTCAAATAAAACTGATTTCTGTTTTCATAAAGGAAGACTAAAGAGTTCAGATAACTCATTTTTATATTAAAGAAAGAATAGGGACAAACAAAGCAGATTATTAATTGTAAAAAATGCTGCATTTGTATGGGCAAAACAAATGGACCAAGACACAAGAAACATATTTTGCTGTTTCCACACCAATGGAGATTCCTAGTTTTCCTAGGGTAACTGGCAATTATGGTTAAGACAACCAAAGAAAAGCTCAACTGTGCTACAGCAGCTTGCTCAGGATAAAAATCATATAAGCCAGATTTACATTTGATGGGAAAAAATCTGGATGCTACAGAATTATTATCTGTAATAACTTTTTCCATAGCTTAATCCTTTTTTTAATCCAAAAAGACCACCGAAAACCCGATTCTATTTATACTCACAAAAGAAAATGAAGTTAGAAAAAACGGAAACAGTTACCTATAAACGTCTGTTGGGCTTGAGAATTTCCCCCTACCCTCGGGGAACATGAATGAGGATAGTTAGATGCATTAGCACCCATTTTCTTCAGTCACTCAGGCATTCCATCTGCTGGTTCTTCAGAGTATAATCCCAGAGGCCTTTACGAACTTTCAACCCTGGATCCAGTAGCCTCTTTTCATCCATTTCTTGATATGAAACAAAAATAATTTAATTCATTGTTTCAAATGTATCTCAAATTGTACAGTTAAAAAAAAAGCAAGCTACTGAAAACTGCTTTTATTTGCAAATAATGACATGCTGTAAAATTCACATGTAAAAATTTCAGAAAATGTAAACAAACAGTTGAACTATGAATCAGTACTATCTGTAATCTTGAGCCATAAAAGGTACCAATTATATACTTTGTAAGAAAGTAAAAAGTAACATATCAGACTTATTTAAATATAGTTACAGAAAGAATATTTCAAATCACAGGGAAAAGTATTTAGACTAAAAAGAAACTTTTCAAAAAAATTTTTTTCCTTAGAGGCAACCACCAGTCAATATAATCTAACATTCTAAGCCATTTACAAACACTTAAGAGGTGTTTGATACCAGTAGTGCAAATGCATGTATGTTGATGCAGACATACAGAGAACAGATAGTTGAATGGTTTGTTGTTTTTCTACCTTAGATAAAATTGTTTAAATTGATCCTTAATCTGTGTAATTAGGCATTTTACTGAAAGAGGGGAAAGGAAAGGTGGACAGTTCAAACTAAATTATCTTTAGGCTACTTGTTCTATAGCAATTTTGAGAGAAGTTATAATAAGTACAGTGAGGAGACACAAGGAAAACCAAAAACTTTTATCATTCCTCTCCATAAAGCCCTGAAATAAAAACACTACTTTCTTTTACCTGATATTATGACTTAACAGGGACAGGGTAGTACCAGTTTAAGAGATAATTTTAACAATTATAGATTAAATTCTACATCACGGAACCTTAACTCTCAGAGCTGCAAGCAGAAGATATAAGCGCAAAGAGAAGAAATTCTCTGAGTGTTAACAGGAATGCTTCAAAATATTTATACCATCCAGATATATAAAATTTATTTGACCAAAAGCAATAATGGCTTAAGAGAAAACACAACTTAAAATCTATTATTGGAACTGTTAGGAAACCAACCAGTAGGCAGTCAATCTGGCCTCATAATTAAGAATGAAACGTTTTAACAAATAAGAGTTAAACACACACACATACATATCACAAAAAACCTGCTGGAAAACAGAACTATGTCAAGATTCTTGGAATTTATTTTCATCTCTGTTACACAGTGTAACCTTAGGAATTCAAGTTTAAGAAAATCACTCTACATTTGTCCTTTCCTTCAATCTTTTCCTACTATAAATATGTGGAAATTTGTTTATCTAAGCATAGAATTATCTACCTATAGTGTTCAAGAGAAAACTGGGAAACTTTCTACTAATTACATATCATGCAAAGTAGCAGTAACTTCAATCAAATCGTATGCTCACATGAGCAAATTTAATTTCCTATTTGAAATTTACCTACCTACCCTAGGAGAACACAGCACATTACAGACTTTTTACTTCAGTGCACGTTACTGATGCACGGCAGCAAGAGATGTGACAGTACGTTCTGGGTTTTTTTTAGATTTTTAAAAAATATTTATTTTACTTATTATTATTATTTTTGTCTGCGTTGGGTCTTCATTGCTGCACACGGGCCTTCTCTAGTTGCAGTGAGCAGGGGCCACTCTTCGCTGTGCTGCGCAGGCTTCTCATTGCAGTGCCTTCTCTTGTTGCAGAGCACTGGTTCTAGGTGCGTGGGCTTCAGTAGTTGTGGCACGAGGGCTCAGTAGTTGTGGCTCGGGGCTCTAGAGAGCAGGCTCAGTAGTTGTGGTGCGCAGGTTTAGTTGCTCCACAGCACGTGGGATCTTCCCAGACCAGGTCTTGAACCCGTGTCCCCTGCATTGGCAGGCGGATTCTTAACCACTGTGCCACCAGGGAAGCCCGACAGTACATTCTGTTAAGAACTACCCAGCAAGGAATCCAGAGGGTTTAATCAAGAAAATTACTTCTTCCAGAAAAGTCAGTTTTCTTAAAGGTTGATGCTCAGTGTACGTAAATTCACAGTTTTCTATTCTTAAATATTAAAAAGGTAGAAAAAGCAATTTTTTGGTAATTCACTTTGAATGTTGTCAACTTTTATAAAATGGAAACTAACTGTGCCTGTGTTAATTTCAGTTCAAACTTTAAAAAACAGTAAGTCTAAGTAATAAATCTTAGGTTTCAAAATTGAGCTCCTTAAAAAGTTTCAAGGTTCGATCAGGCATTTTTACTGGTTCTTTAGAAGAAAATAGGGTCTCTAAAAAACAATACAAAACAACTTATTTACAAACCAGAAACAGATGCACAGACACAGAAAACAAACTTATGGTTACCAAAGGGGAAAAGGGAAGGGGAGGGATAAGGGATTAACAGATACACAGCACTATATATAAAATAAACAACAAGGATTTACTATATATCACAGGGAACTATATTCAATATCTTGTAATAACCTATAATGGAAAAGAATCTGAAGATGTACACCTGAAACTAACACAATATTGTAAATCAACCATACTTAAATATTAAAAAAAAAAAAGAAGAAAGGAAAAGAAAATAGGATCCTGGAAAGCCAAGTCTGTGGCCTCATTTACAGATCAAATCCTATTCTCAGTCACTAAAGATTTGTATTTAAAACATAAAAACAGCATAGGCAATCCTTTCTCAAAAAAAGTTTGAAATATATTAAGAAAAATCCAGAATAAAAACATGCAAAACAAAAGCCTTTACCAAAATGAGAAAAAAAAAGATTAAAAAGATGAGCTTTAAATCTGGAAGTAATGGTGGATGGTGGAAAGTGCTGATAAAGTGTTTCTAAAGTGTCACTCTACGAAGTGAGAGAGTGGCATGGACATATATACACTACCAAATGTAAAATAGATAGCTAGTGGGAAGCAGCTGCATAGCACAGGGAGATCAGCTCGGTGCTTTGTGACCACCTAGAGGGGTGGCATGGGGAGGGCGGGAGGGAGACGCAAGAGGGAGGGGATATAGGGATGTATGTTTATGTATAGCTGATTCACTTTGTTATAAAGCAGAAACTAACACACCATTATAAAGCAATTATACTACAATAAAGATGGTAAAAAAATAAATAATAAAGTGTCACTCTAATGGTAGTCCTCGTCTCACTTCCTTCTTTAAGGAAGGAAGTTCCATTCTTCCAACTTCAATTCGTGAAGTTCCATGTTGCTTCATTTTTTGTTGTTGGTCTGTTTTGCTTTTTGATTTCTAATGACTGCAGAGTAAACCCACTAACATAGCACAAAGTATGCTGTCGAAACAAACCAAGGAAGAATGGAGGCTTGCTTCCAGATGAAGAAAAGTCAGAGCATCTATAGAAGTGGACAGAGTTAACTGTTCTCACTTTGTCACATAAATGTGTGCACACACATATACGAGAATAATCTTCATCTGAGAATTTTGTACAGTTTGCAGGGACACCAAACATTATTACACTGGTCTGCTTGAGATTTAAACCATGCCAAAAATGCCTTAAAAAAATCTCAGTTTTATGATGAGCACAATTAGATATTCTAAAGCAACCACAGAAGGGTTAGAAGACATCACCAGACCCACTGAAGACACAAGAACACCTAGCAAGCACTAGAGAAGTCACAGCTGAGATACAGATGCTTGGCCATTTGCCACTATAATTAGCACCACCAGGACAGCTGGGGTCTCACTCTGGTGATGTGGCTTGAAATAAAAATGTCTTTGGGACTTAGGGACAGAGTCTCTTCCTGGTAGCTCCTAGTCAATGGAAATCCCCTTCAAGATGAACTGATTTGGGTGACATTAATATCTTCTACTAGAGCTCTAATACTAAAATAAACACAGGTCTTGGAAAGACTTGGTGGGAGAATCTTTTCTGGATCAGATATAACCCTTAAGTCCACCCTGTATCCCCAATTCCAAATCCTGGGGGTAACCCTGACTAAGTTACTAAAGCTGTATGTCTCAAAATTCTCAGAGAACAATTTATTTCTTAGGTAACCAAAACCTCATGCCAAGTGGAACACAGTATGATGTTATTTATTTCTTAATCGAATCCACTGCCTTTAAATGCTGGAAGTGAGAGTCAGTCACAGTCTTACCTCTCCAGGGATGTTTTCATTCCAGGCAAGCTTTGTCTGTATCCTACATAGAACAAGATGAAATCTAATCTTTGTATGATATGACAGGAAAGGAAAGGGAAAGAGAGGGCCTATGGGACTGGGAGAGGCCCAGAGGATGCAAATAGCCCTAGGGAACTCATAAACCCTTTTCCTAGAATCACCTTTCTGGGGGAGCTCCTTCTGTTAATAGTTGACATGACCAATCTCAATCAGAGGAGCCAACTGGCTTAAAATAAGCTTCAGCGATTGTAGTAGACCCAACTAAGGGAGAAAAATCATGCTGAATGCAACAGAAAGAATTAACAACCCTATGAAAAAAATTTCAAAACCAAAAATCAACCTCTCTCTCCTCCCAAAATCCCTAGGCTAGCATTTCCAAACAGTTTTCGCAATGTTTGGAAAATGCAGTATTAAACAAAGTTTTACTTTTCTTTACTTCAGAACTTTTTGGCATCTTTAAAGTGGTAAGGTGCATTGTGAACCTCCAAGAGGAAGTATTCAGCATAATCTAAAGGAGGCCCTTTGCCCCATAGAGCATTACAAGAATGGACTTGCAGAACACTTGCAGAGTTTAGAAAACTCTGACCTTTGCATAAAAATACTTGTTACACTTTAGGCAGCAGAGAGAACAATGAGTGTCAGGTATCTGGGATAGAGTTCTCCCTCTTGTCACTAATTTACCACTTACACAGGATAAGCTACATTTAACTTCTATGAGTCTCAGTTTTTGTAAACCTAAACTGAAATGTATGGGTTGCAACATCTATAAATTACGTCAAAACAGGGTTCCTAAAATCCGCTGAAGCTGTAATACTTATTGATTTGGAAAATGAGGATGGGGAGGGGGGTTACTTCTATATTAAATGTTAGTGTACAGAGAAAAAAAGGCAATTGGACTTTGGAATTTAAACATGCTTTCCACTTAGTCCAATTTTTACGGATAATTATAGAAGAACAGGAATGTGGGGCATATGTGAATATGAAAAACAATTATAATTAAAAAGAAATGTAAAACTATAGTAATATTTCACTTCTGTCAAATCTAAGGTGACCACATCATTCAAATCATATCATTCAAATCAGGATGCTTGAGAGTGAAAAGGGGTACAGGCCTAATGAGGTAAAGTGGGATGATCACTTCTATAGCCAAATCTCACATTTTCAGAGCAGCTAGAAATAAAGCTTAAAAAGAAAAAAAAAAAACACTAAGTTAAAAGAATATAACTTCATATGCCCATTCTCATTACCCAAACATGTTTTACTTAACATAACAACTAACATTTATTGAGGGTTTACTATATGCCAGACTCTGTTCTTAGAGCCTTTATATGTATTAAATCCATTTAATTCTCCAAATACTGCTCCCCACTTTTTTAAACTGATGAGTCTGAGAGGTTAGTAACTTGCCTAAAGTCACAGATATTGTAATCTTCAGTTCTATCCTTGGACACCTAATAAGAACAACAAAACAAAAAGAGACTGTGAACAGTAAATCGGAAGCAGTCAGCAAGAGACCTTTGCCTTTTGAAGGCATCTTCAAATAGATGAGATCAGAGTGAGAGTTTAGAAAGCCACCAACTAGGCTCATATGTCTCTCTAGGGCCATCTAACACAGAGGCAGATGACCTCCACCCAGTACCACAAACCCTATTCATTCCAGTGACACAGAACAAGAATGTTTATGATAGCAGCAACTCATTGAGGTGAAATTACGTTCCATTAAACATACTTATTAAGGCAGAGAAGTCAGACTCATGGAGCTAAAAGGGACTTCAATTTTATTTTGGTCAACCTCGTTTTTGAAAGTGAATTAATTATAAACCCACAGAATGGAAGAAAATATTTGCAAATCATATATAAGGGATTAATATCCAGAATATAAATTTCCTACACCTCAACAACAAAAAAACCTGATTAGAAAATGGGAAAAGGACTTGAATAGACATTTTTCCAAAGAAGATATATGAATAGCCAAATAAGCACACGAAAAGACAACATCACTAATCATTAGGGAAATGCACATCAAAACCGCAATGAGATACCACCTCAAACCTATTAGGATGGCTATTATCAATGAAACAGAAAGTAATAAATGTTGGGCAAGGATGTGGAGAGCTGGAAACTTCATGCACTGTTGTGCACTGTGGAAATGGCTACTGTGGCAAACAGCACAGAAGTTCCTCAAAATATTAAAAATAGATTTACCGTATGATCCAGCAATTTAACTTCTGGCTATATACCCAAAAGAACTAAAAGCAGGGTCTCAAAGACATATTTGTACACCCAGGTTCATAGTAGCATTATTCACAGTAGCTAAAACGTGGCAGCAACCCAAGTGTCCATCAACTGATGAAAAGCAAAATGTGGTATGTACATACAATGGAATATTACTCAGGCTTAAAAAGGAAGGAAATTCTGATACATGCTACAACATGGATGAACTTTAAAGACATTATGCTGTGAAACGTCAGTTACAAAAAGACAAATACTGTATGATTCCACTTACCATGAGGCAATTAGAGTAGTTAAAATCATAGAGACAGAAAACAGAATGGTAGTGTCCATAGGCTGGAGGTGGGAGCAAGGGAATGGGGAGTTAGTGTTTAATGGGTAGAGAGTTTCAGTTTTGAAAGATGAAGAGTTCTGGAGAGGGGTGGTGGTGACAGATGCACAACAGTATGTACGCACAACAGTATGTAATACCATTGAATTGTACACTTACAAATGGTTAAGATGGTCAATTTTGTGTTATATTTTACCACAATTTAAAGTTTGAAAAAATTTACAAACATTGCCATCAAAAAACTACTGTCATCAGAAAATATACATTTGTGAAGTTTTATGGCTAAGGTTAAAAATTCGCTTATCTAAGGAAATCTCTTCCAGGTAAAGTAAAATAGAATAGTTATTACTATATTTCTCTTCAAGCATCACAGAGCTCATTTGAAAAAATATTTAGACAGGCAAAATCCTTCCATTTCAGGAATATTTCATTTTATCACCCATTAATAATATATATATAAATATTTCAACATCAAATGAAATAAACAGTATTTTATAAAATTATAACATTTGCCAGAAATAATGTAGTACATTTTAATTTTTATATTTAGAAAAAATGTTATTTGCTCTTTCATATTTACATATTTCTGATTTTAAACTGTAGCATGAAAAATTTCAAAAATATACATAAGGGAATAGTATACGAGCCCTTAAGCCTCTATCACCCACTGTGATTCCAGAATTATCAAAGTTGTACGTATGTATGCATGCATGTATCTATCTATCTACCTATCTATTTTGGCTGTGCCAGATCTTCACTGTGGCACGCGGGATCTATCTCCCCGGCCAGGGATGGAACACAGGGAGTGCGGAGTCTTACCCACTGGACCACCAGGGAAGTCCCCAAAGTTCGAAAATCATTAACAGAATATACAAATCAATTTCCCTAACATTTTTTCCATCTTTATTTTTCTCTTTTCTTTCCAATGAGATATCTTAAACCAATCCATTTCCTCATATGGGTACTGGGTACTGGTTGAGATAGATCTTCATTTAACTTCTGAGTTGTCTCCTTTAAAAGCTCCCACCTTGGGACCTGCTATTCCCTTCATCAGTAACACTTTTCCACAAAGTCTTCACACAGTTCACTCTCTCACTTTATTCAGGCCTTTGCTCAAATGCCATCTCCTCAAAGACGCCTTCCCTAATCATCCTCTAAAAACAACATCCTGTCCCATCCCATCATTCTCTACCCCCTTTCTTCACTTTATTTTTCTTTGTAGCACTTTTCAGCACTTGAAATTATTGAATATATACTTGTTTGCTTGTTAACTGTCTCATGCTACAATGTAAGCTCCACTTACACTGAGCCAGAACTTCATTTATTTGACACTAAATCCTCAGCACATAGAACAGTGCCTGGCATATATGAAGTATTGAGCTGAAAACAGCTGAATGAAATCAATTTTTAAAAAATAACCGTTTAATAAGGAAATACTTGTTTGTAAACATTCTTTGAGCTCTTCAGTCCAAAAACTGTTTCTCAGGATCCATATTCCACATATACAGCCTAAGCCTCTTACAAGAGTGTGATTTAATTAAAACTACACTAGTTCTTGGGAGTAAAAAAACATTTCTTAGGGAAAAAAAAGTATAGATCACAGTGTGCATACAGCCTCAAATATGACTCTTTTGAGATATTTCAAAATATATAAACAGTATTGTTTAAAAAAAAGCACCATGATCCATCCAAAAATTAAATTTAAAAATAAAAATTAAATGTAGAATTACCATATGATCCAGCAATTACACCTCTGGCTATATAACACACCCCCCAACTAAGAAAACAGGGACTCAAACAGGGTGGTACACCCAAAAGGTGGAAGCAAACTAAATGTCCATCGACAGACAAACGGATGAACAAAGTGTGGTATATATGTACAGCGGGATATCATTCAGCCTTAAAAATGAAGGAAATTCTAATACATGCTACAACATGGATAAACCTTGAGGATATTATGTTAAGTGAAATGAGCCAGGCACAGAAGGACTAATGTTATATGACACTACTTATATGAGGCATCTACAGTAGTTAAAATCACAGGGACAGAAACCCCCCTGGAGGTTGCCAGGGACTGGGGAGTTAGTGTTTGATGGTACAGAGTTTCCATTGGAGAAAATGAAAAGTTCTGGAGGTGGATGGTGGTGATGGTTGCACAACAATGTGAATGTACACTTAAAACTGGTTAAAATGTTAAATTTAATGTTATACGTATCTTTAATCATAATTTTTAAAAAGTAAATGAAAAAAAGGCCCCACTAAAAAAGCAATGACATGTGCTCCCCTTTTTTACATTCTTTTAATGACTGTAGCAGGAGTATCTTCTAACAGGGATATATAGTTTACAAAATGCTTTTCTACACATTAAGCCATTTTATCCTCACATTAAGTCTTCAATGTAGACAGGACAGGCTTCATTCTCTAATCTCTGAATTAGGTAATTAAGGTAAAAAGATGAAGTGACTTATCCAAAGTAAAATATTAATATATAGTAAAATGGCAAAGACAAAACTAGATACCAGTCATTCTGATCCCTAATTCAGTGTTTTCCCCCCTAAAGAAGGAAGTACCTTAAAAGTACTCAGTTCTGGGCTTCCCTGGTGGCGCAGTGGCTGAGAGTCCGCCTGCCGATGCAGGGGACATGGGTTCGTGTCCCGGTCCGGGCGGATCCCGCATGTCGCAGAGCGGCTGGGCCCGTGGGCCATGGCCGCTGAGCCTGAGCGTCCGGAGCCTGTGCTCCGCAGCGGGAGAGGCCACGGCAGTGAGAGGCCCGCGTACCGCAAAAAAACAAAAAACCAAAAAAAACAAGGGGCTTCCCTGGTAGCGCAGTGGTTGAGAGTCCGCCTGCCGATGCAGGGGACATGGGTTCGCGCCCCGATCCGGGAAGATCCCACATACCACGGAGTGGCTGGGCCCGTGAGCCATGGCCGCTGAGCCTGCGTGTCCGGAGCCTATGCTCCGCAACGGGAGAGACCACGACAGTGAGAGGCCCGCGTACCACAAAACAAACAAACAAAGGAACAAAAAGTTCTCAGTTCTATATCAACCTTTCTGATGGGAACAGCCATGTCTTCCTTATGCGTCTATATGTCTAACTACACTGTTGTTTTTGTCACAAGTCTTTTTTTTAATAAATAGCTTTATTTTATTTATTTACTTTTGGCTGCGTTGGGTCCTCATTGTTGGTGAACAATAAAAAGTTTCTGGATTGTGGATTATACTCCATAAATATCAAATCCCTTAGCATTCAAACACCAAAGACAAATATGACTATGCTTCTCTATTTTCACACCTTCCTATCTATCACTTATTTTTTCCTCCTGTGCAGGAGATACTTTTGCAGCTTCTGTAATAAAGGAGAGAAAAATATAACAAAAGTAGAGAGAATAGTAAGACAAAGTTCAACAATTACCAAGTTTCAGTAGTTAACCAATTTGTGGCAGTCCTCTATCACTATATCCCAATCCACTCTCTACCCAATCTCTCTGGATTATTTTGAAGCAAATCCCAGATAGCATATTATTTCATCTGTAAATACTTCCTTATGAATCTCTAAAAGAAAGGATACAAAAGAGCAACTACAGTACCATTATCACATCTAAAATTATGAACAATTCCTTAATATGAACTTCCCAGGCAGTGTTGTCATTTCCACCAGGTTTATTTTTTCTTAGTTTGTTTGAATCAGGATCCAGATAAGGCCCATGCATTGTGACTGGACGACTATGTCTCTTAAATCTCCTTTAAAAGGTCCCTCCCCAACCCTTTTCCCCTTGCAATTTTTTTCCTTGTTGTTGTTGAAGAAATCAGGTTATATGGTAGTTTCCCATAGTCTGAATTTTGGCAAATGCATCACCATGATGTAGCTTAATATGTTTCTCTCAGCCCTGTATTTACAGAAATTTATAGATCTAACAACTTAATCAGATTTAGTGTCATTTTTGTACTTTTAAAGTTTATTTTGTCAAGACTGCTTCACATGTGGTGATGTGTACTTCCAACAATAGGTACCAAACGTCTACTTCTCATTCTCTAATATTAACAATTAACAGTAATCACCAACTAGAGTCATTAATTCATTAGGGGCTGCAACATGGTGATATTCTATCACTCCTTCTTTATTCATTAGCTGGAATACTTCTGTAAGAGGAACTCATCAACTATTCAGTTGTTTGCACAGAAAGGTAAGAATAAATGATTCTTTACCTTTATTTACTAATTTTCAAAACAATTAACATCCTAGCATTCTCTAAAGATGATCAGCAAGTTAAAAAAATTATGTGTTCATGGATTTAAACATATTTGATAGCTTTCAATTATTTGTATTTATCCCAATTGAGGCTCAAATTGTCCCATATCTGGACAGTGGAAGCTTATCCAAATTGGTCCCTGAGATCATACGACACAACACTACTTGTCTCTGAGAGCTTCTTTGCTTTCTAGGGTTATACCTTATTCTAGGCATATCTTGTATTTTTCTTACCTTAGACCTGTCATCAGCCATCTCTTTAAAGGAGACTTAATTCCTTTCAGTGAAAAATGGTGTTTAGAAACCACAGTCTGGGTGCTAGGGGGTGCTGGCTGCCTTTTTAGTACAAGAGTTTGGGAATTTTCTACACATGAGTATTTAGATACACATACATCCTGAGTGTATACTGATGCTTCCAATTCAAATTCAGGTTTAGAGGGTTTTTACTTAATCTCATTAACTTTACACATGTTTCTCCTTTCTCACATGTCAAAACCCTGTTCTCAACACTGCCTACATAATTGTTCATTTATTTTATCCCACAATACACACACAATAGCCAAGAATTAAAATGTCAACACTATCATCAACATTACGATAAATGAAAATCTTTTTTTTCTGGCAATTCTTTTTTACCCTTAGGATATACCCAACTCAGGATATCCTATAAATTACTGTGTATGTAAGTCACTTGGAATAGTTTGCTCTGGGTGATTACATCACTAACTGGAAGTACACTTTTATTTCACTTTTGATTTTTAGGCACAGCATTTTTAATTAACTTTTGCTACATAATTCTGTAAAATGTTTAGATGAGTCTAAAGTCAAAACCACAAAATAAGATATATTCAAAGACTAGTTGCTCCCCGTCTACTCCAACCTAGTCTCTCCCTACCCCACAAGTAACTTTACTAATATTTTTATATAATACCCAAATTCCCTATTTTCTGGCTACCATCCACTGGCTCCCTACTATGAGCAATACTGAAATCAGCTAGTATCTTCTTCCTCCTCTCTCTCTCCTCCAGTATCTAATTTTAAGTAATATGTTTTAATTTACAGTTGATATCTATAATCTGTAAGCTTATTCTACTTTTCATATATTCTTCCTGCATATTTGGTAATTAAACTCTATCTACAGAATTAAACGATAAAGTGTTACATACTACACTGTTTCTCAATCTTAGTTCTACCAATAAAAATTTTTTTTTTTTTTTTTTTGCGGTATGCAGGCCTCTCACTGTTGTGGCCTCTCCCGTTGCGGAGCACAGGCTCCGCACGCGCAGGCTCAGTGGCCATGGCTCATGGGCCCAGCCGCTCCGCGGCATGTGGGAACTTCCCAGACCAGGGCACGAACCCATTTCCCCTGCATCAGCAGGCGGACTCTAAACCACTGCGCCACCAGGGAAGCCCTACCAATAAAAATTTTATTTAATGTTCATCACCAATTTAAAACACCAGTTTAAGAGTCCACAATTCCTTACCAGTGAGAAACTTTTGGGGCTAGATATATTCTAAAATTCAGACTCTTTTCCTTCTCTCTCTCTCTCTCATGCTCTCTCTTTTAAAAGAAAGTAATATGGTATATGAAACATTTACTGTATACTATGTAAACACACCCAGTGAGATTAGTCATATTACCCCATATTTTGCAATAAAGTATATTAAACATTTAAACTAAGCTGTGTTAGTTCAGGTTAGGTTTTGTTGCCAAATGAATTCAGGTCACATCATTGTTTGCCATCAAATGAGTCTCCCTAAAGAAATGGTTATCAGAACTCTTAGAATTTCAAATTATAAGTAAGACGTTGTGCACCTGTAGTTAGTAGCTCAAGATCATGTATAAAAATAGTATTTTCCTTACCTACCCACCACCAATAAAAGGCAAGTCAGAAAACATTTTGTTCATATTAAATAAAGATATATTTTAAATTGCATTTTTCTATAAAATTAAGTTGTGTTACTGCAAATAGAGATTACTTGCTAGAGTTCTGCTTAGGAGAATCTTATTAAAGCCCATGTGGGCTTCTTCTAATAGAACCTATTATAATTCAAAACAGCTGTCAGTCTCCTGCTGCTACTTTTTTTTTCCGATTAAAAACATATTCTTAAAAGAATATTTTTAAAAGTACATCCCATTCCACCAGTTTATGCAATATTCTTTTAAGGGTAACCATTAAAATTTTTTAAGCTAGAAAATGAGGGGAAAAATGCAGACAAATGAGGTGAGCCGGGTTCTTAGAACTCTGGCTACAGTGCAGATTCATATTGATACTATATATTCTTGGTATTAATATTTCTAGTTATAAAATACTTCCTAAATAAAATGCCTGCTTCATAAATGCACATTCAGCATGGTCAGAAATATGTTATCTCTTAGTTTTTTAAAAGATTTTTAAAAGATAATCTTCAAGGAGTCATGAACAGCCTAGAATAATCACTAGGGAAAACTAGTGATGATCATTCTAAATAGGATAAGAAAACCAAAACCAGTGAAAGAATCATTAAAATTAGATACTAAATTCTTCGAAATAATTTTAAATGTAGAAATTTTCTCATTTATAAAAATTAAACGTACATTTAATGTTAAACTTGAAAACTATTATGCATTCGGATGTGTATTAAATGTAAAATTAATACCAATATTTAAGTAGGTTATCCAAGAACAGAAATGGCTTTTAGTGTAAATAGTCATTAAAAACAAAAAGTTAAAGTGAACCACATTACAGATGTTTCACTGCTAGACATCAAGCAGGTGAATTAGTTTAAATTTAAGAACAATATTTTAGGGGGTTGTTTCCAAATTTGATGATTAGCTACAGGACTCCGTATTATTAACCTAATTATTTTTCTCCATACCCACACATTTCCTTTGCATAAAGAAGAGATCATTAGTTTTGTTGAATATTATATCCCTAAATAATTATTCAACGTTTATGTTTAATTATTAAATTTCTGATGAAAAGTCATAGTGCTCCTAAGAACATTTTCAGATGGGGTATCTAATTTGAATAGAAAACTAATCATACTATTTGGTGACAGTACAAAAGCACCACCATCAAGCAGTGTACATCCCCTCCCCCCTCTTAGTTTTACTGTTTTACAAGATTAAAATGAGTTTATTTTCTTTATTGAAAATACGGAAAAAAATAATTTTTAGCATCTCTGTAATTTTTAGCTGTATTTCTTTCTCTCCCCGGAAGTGTTTTTGCCTTCTATTACCAGAGTCTGAAAAGTTGAGAGTTACACTGTTGACTCAAAAGAATTTTAAAGATTGTAGAACAGATCATAATATACAAAGAACAAGATACATGTTAAACTTTCTCTATCCTACCCACCCCAGAACCTTAATGTTTCCCCATTCACTTATGAGAATTATACTTTTGTTGTTTAAATTAAAAACAAAAAAACAAAAAAACCTACACAGCAGAGTATGACAAAAGGCAATTCCCTAAAATCTGCCTCCCTTCCCACATCGACAACAAGTAACAATTTGATTTCTGCTTTTCTAGCATTTTTTTTTTTTTTTTTTTTTTTTGCAGTACTCGGGCCTCTCACTGTTGTGGCCTCTCCCGCTTCCGGATGCACAGGCTCAGCGGCCATGGCTCACGGGCCCAGCTGCTCCGCGGCATGTGGGATCTTCCCGGACCGGGGCACAAACCCGTGTCCCCTGCATCGGCAGGCGGACTCTCAACCACTGTGCCACCAGGGAAGCCCTTCTAGCGTTTTTGACATAAATAGTTTTAAGTAGGGATATTTAACAAAGAGTTCTGTAAAAAAATTTTTCATTTCATAATATACCAGGGATATAGAAACACGTGTACATATAAATTTTACTTTGTCTTTTAAAGACCCCTAAATAGAACTGTACTGTATAAATATGCCATAATTTATTTCACCAAAACATTGAAAATCATTTCCAATTTTTCAATATTATAAACAGTCCTGCAATCCTTTTACCTCTATCTTTAACCACTGTAAACTATACCATTAGAATAAATATCAAGAAATATTACTGGGACTTCCCTGGCGGTCCAGTGGTTAAGACTCTGTGCTTCCAACCCAGGGGGCACGAGTTTGATCCCTGTTCGGGGAACTAAGATCCCACATGCCGCTAGGTGCGGCCAAAAAAAAAAAAAAGAAATAGTATTACTGGATAAATGGGTATATATATTTCTAATTTGGAGATATACTGGTCAGAAAAGTTGCAATTTACATTCCTATCAACTTTGCATGAGAACATGAAAACTCTGGTCATTATTAATCTTTGCCAATCTGATGGAGGAAAAAATGATCTCATTATTTTAATCTTCATTTTAAAAAATTGTAAGTGAAAGTGAATCTCAATATATTTATCAGCCTCTGTGTTTCTTTATAATCTTTGCCCATTCTTCTATGTGGCTGTTCTTTTTATTAATTTGTGACACTTTTTATATTAATGTTAAAATATCAAGGGAGAATATTCATATTAGCCTTTTAAAACTATGATGGCTTTTGTCATAAATGTTTAAATTTTTTAAATAGTCACTTGTTTCAGTCTTTTCTTTAGTAACGTCTGAGTTTCAGGCTCCTTCCTGTAAACATTTTTACATCAGAAAACAGATTTATATATACCTATGTAAGTAGTTAGAACAAAATAGAAAAAAGTTCTCAATTTTTGTTGTCATCTCCAAATTAGAGTATGTAGGTAAACACACTCTTCAACCACAGCAGAAAGCTGTCATTAGACAGTTAAAGAGTTTACAGCACAGTTATTATTAAGTAATTCAGTATGCTAATTTAAAAAAATTTATTAATTCCTAAATATGAAGATAATTTAATTATCTGGTGTTGCCTGGAAACAAGATGGATATATTTTCCAGATTAACAGGAGGATGCTTTCCGGAAGAAGAAACTCAATTACTCCAATCTATTCAAATGTCGTTTGCTGAAGACATCCTGGGCATCCAGTGTCAGAACTGCAGGTGTCTTTCCCTCATCCTTCTCCTCTATATCAAACTGGTTCACCAATCCACCTGCAAATCACTTAGACTAAGTCACTATTTATTACTTCTCTTGAATTGTCACAAAAATCAATCTTGGTCTCTGCTTCCAGTCTAATTCATCTAGCACACCAACACTAAATTAATCTTCCTAACAGAGGTTCAATCAAGAATATGCAATAAATACAAACTCGTAGCTACAAATCCTACCTATGTAAAGTATTTTACACTTTAAAGTATATCAGTGTTTCCCAAAGTGTATTCTACACAACATCAGTCTTGCAAAATACAATGAAATGAGCCTTAAAAAAAAATCTTGGTTAGTTTGGGAAACACTGTTTACTATAGCCCAGTTTTGTAGAATTATTTATATTATTCATTAAGAATCTGAATACCAATTATGTGCTCTATGCCAAGTGTTGAAGGTTATAGTTGTGAACAAAATAGTCTTGGTTTTCATGTTGCTTACAATCAAGTGAGAGAAATGGACATTTAAGCAAGTAATTACAAAAATAAAATCATACACTGAGATAAATACCATGAAAGGCATGGGGTGCTATGAGAAAGAATAAGTTGATTTACTGGCATTAATAAGCCCACAAGACATAAAGAACACATACAGCATACAGAAGAAAGATCTTAAACACATACATAAATATAAATAATACATAAACATAAATAAGGCTTGAGGGACTTCCCTGGTGGTGCAGTGGATAAGACTCTGCGCTCCCAATGCAGCAGGCCCAGGTTCAATCCCTGGTCAGGGAACTAGATCCCACATGCATGCCACAACTAAGGAGCCCGTGAGCCGCAACTAGGGAGCCTGCCTACCGCAACCAACACCCAGCACAACCAAATAATAAATAAATAAAGCTTGATATTATTTATTGACAGAGGTAGTAGTGATGTGATGCTGGGGAGTTACAGCAGAGTCAATAGTTTAGCAAATTCTAGGAAGAGCAAGAAGGCCAAGGTGGCTGACGCAGGGGAAGTAGGGAAGGGAGATAATGTAAGATGAGGCAAGACAGGTAGATAGAGGCCAGGTCACACACATCACAGCAAAAGGCTGAGAGTCCTGCAGCTAAGTAACCTGTATAACTTTGCTTAATTCAGTATTCCTGAACTTTAAGAAAGACCAATAATAGGCCATGTCCAATGTTCCATAGAACATACTTTCAATCATATGATAGTAGTGGATGTATAAAGTGAAGGTTTGCACTGGGTTAGTGTTGATACATTTTAAGAGAAAATGACACAATTTGAAAGCTGAGTTTTTATTTATTTAAATTTTGAATTGAAAAATATCAAGTAGAAAAAAGTTAGCCACAGCAGGCCTGAAACTGCTATCCTTAGAAAGGCCTGCTTGAAAGGCTGGCCCTGGTTGGTCTTTGGGAACTTGGACTTTCCGTGTTTTTGCCATTCCTTAACTGATAAGGACAGCGCACTGTACTTAAACTGTCTGTGCAAACAGTATGGTTTATGCTGCATATTTGCTTTCCTTCTGGGAGCCTGGAATTTTGATACATGTTAGGTAGTAGATGCCTGTGTGACCAGCCATCAGTAAAAACCCTAGGTGCTGAGTCTCTAATGAGCTTCCCTAGTAGACAATATTTCACTTGTGCTGTCACAAGTCAGTGCTGGAGGAACTAAGTGTGACCTGTGTGACTCCACCGGAAGAGACCTCTTGGAAACTTGCCCCTGTTTTTCTTTGGACTTAGCCTCATGTGTCTTTTTTCTTTGCTGATTTTGTTTTGTATCCTGTGCTGTAATAAATGATCTCCATGAGTATGACTATGTGCTCTGTCAGGTGAGTCCTCCTAGTGAACCTGGGGATGTTCTTCGGGGTTTCAGTGCAAGAACAAGATAGAATAGTGTGAAATGTCTCCCTCCACCTCTGTCTCCCAGTCTCCCAAAATGAAACTATATTGTTTTGGAATAAATATCTAGTTGGTATTCAGGTACAGGGCTTCTTCTTCTTCTTTTTTTTTTAAATCTTAGAAGCAATTACCATAAAAAGCAGAATAGCGGTGACCTTTAAGGTGGCTGTGATTGAGAAGAGGCATGAGTGGGGCTTTGAGCATGCTTCCACTGTTCTATTTAGTGACTATGGTGGTGTCAGCATTAAAATAATTTGTTAAAAAAATAAGTTAAACTTAAATTTGTTTACTATGCTTCTTTGCATGTGTATTATTTCACAACAAAAAAAATGTTTTGTTGTAGCTGGTATGGCTTTGAAACTTGTCAGCTGAAGCCTCAAAACTAAATCCATTTCCTAAAGAAAAGGATATAAAAGAATGAACGGAAGGCTAAGTACTGAGGCACAGGAAATGCTTATAATTTGGTAGCTGAAAGAGAACAAAGTAAAGGAAAGCATGGAAAACACTAATCAGGCTGGGTAGTGACCCAAATTGGTTGCATGTAAGAAGTGGCATCTGAATGAGGTTTATTTCAAATTGAGAAGTCACCCCTTTCCTCTGTGCTACCAGAAAGTTTTGGATACACTTCAATTTCAGTACTTACCACTCTGTAGGGGCAATTAATTGTTAAGATTTCTACATCCTCAAAGAGACTAAGTTCCTACAGTACTGGGACAGTTTCCTTTTCCAGTTACTGTATTCCAAGTATCTTGAAGAGTGCCTGGCTCATAACGGGTCCTTAATAAATAAGGTGCTTGGAAATGGAGAATGAAACCAGAAAAGGCCCATATCAAAGAAACCATGAAAGGAGAGAATGTAAAGAATTCCATGAGCAGTTTTAAATTTTCTTCAGTTTTCTTCTTTTTCTCCTACTTTTAACAACCTTTCAGGTCATTACTGTTTTTACTAAATCCTTTCCACTCTACTGCTACCTCCTCATCATTGCTGCAACAACTATCTAAACACCAACTATGTGCAGGGCACTTAGCCAGGTAATGTCAGGGATACAAAGATGAGCTTAGTGTCTAGTGCAGGACATATTCCAATACATAAATAACACAAAGCTGCAAGGGGAAGACAGAGAGAAAGAACAGGAACATGGCATGGACGTTAGAGGACTAGAAAAGGCTTTAGTGATTACAAAAGGCTTTCATGGAAAGATGACATCTGCTTTGGTTCTTGAAGGATATTAGAATTTAAATAGGGAGAAACATAGGTAAGGGCATTTCAACAGAGAGAACAGCTTAAGAATTAATAGGTATATGAGGGACAACATACAAAGAAATGAGGCAAGAAAGGCAGGAGTTGACAAGATAAGAAAAAGTAAGAAAGAAGCAGAAATTATGCCATTGTCCAGTGAGTAGAGCTGATAAAGGAGACCAAAATGGAGCCGCCACAGATGTAAAGGAAAACCAGAAAAATGTGGTTTCACAGAACTGAAGAGAGGAAACTGAACCGGAAGTAAAACTGGAGTGAGATGTTTTATAACTCTTTTCAAAAAAGACTGCAAAAGGTGCCAAGAAATGAGGCAGTAATAGAGAGGATGTGAAAGTCTGGAAAGGTGTGTGTATGAAAGAGAGGGAGATATTGTAACAAATGAGTAGGGATGATGCAGTAAAGCATCAGTTTTCAACTGGGTGACTCTGCTCCCCTGGAGACATTTGGCAATGCCTGGAGACATTTTTGGTTGCCATAACTAGGAGTGAAGAAGGGTACTACCGGAACCTAGTGAGTAGAGGCTGCGGATGCTGCTAAACATTTTGCAAGTACAGGACAGCGCCCCACAACAAAGAATTATCTGACCCAACATGTCAGTAGTGTCAAAGTTGAGAAACCCTGTACCAGAGCATAGGGGATACGGAAGAGAGAATGATTAACCAAAGAAGCAAAGTCTTTGGTAAAGTGAGAACATTCATGCAGGAGGAAGACTTTTCTGGTTCTCTAACCTACTGACCCTGATTAGAGCATGAACCTGGAAGCAGCTTCAGGCATTACTTATTTGAAAAGTGTATTGAAATACAACATTCCAATTTCTCCCATCAACATGAACGACAATGTGCATGTCTTAAATCATTATTTACCCTGTGACTATTCTATATAGATAAACCATTCATCTTTTGGGATACCATCAAGGTTTAAAATGTGGGTGCTTCTATTTTTTTCTAAGTTCCATATATGTACGGCAATCACATCCATTAAAAGGTTAATAGATATAAATGATCAGAGTGCATATACTAGTGTAATTTTATTTTGTAAAATCTCCTATGTACCATTTAGAAATGAGTTACAAATAATCTGTATTTTAACAGTTCATAGGGATACCATGTGAAAAGGAAGCCTACAAAAGCACCAGTTTAAGATGCCAAGTAACATTGCCAGAAAAGGATAAAATGAGTTAACAGTGATTATAAAAATGGGGCTGTAACTATCTTTGGTTACAAAGTGCAATATATTTCAAAGCCACAATGAACTTGATCATATAAATTTCACTTTGTATCATAAGCATGAAAAGACTATTTACTTACATGTATTACGTGAAAGGTACTAAGAGGAGTTTAACCACAAATTCTGCTCTCAAATAAGAGACAGTCACTCATTTAAACATTTTCTGAGCACCTACTATGTGCTGATAATAGGCACATGAGGATATAACAATGAACTAGATAGACATAATTTTTGCTTTTAAATTACTTAGGGACAAGCAGATAAATAGGCCGTTACAATGTAGAGGAAGCACAGATTAGTGAAGATGAACTCTAGGGCCAAACTGTCTAGGTTTGGATCCAGATCTGCCATTTCATAAGCTTTGTGATCTTGGTCAAATTGTTTATCTTTTCTGTATCTGATGATAATATTTAAAAGTATTTACCTTATGGGGCTGTTGAGAAAGTGACATCTGAGATAAGATCTAAGACTGACAATAAGTGTGAACTTTTTTCTTGGTGAAGGTAATGGTGGAGAGGGTTTGGGATGACAAAATAATGCTCTAAAAGGCAGAGGAATCTGACTATGTGAAGGCCCAAGGAAAGAACAAAACCTGGCTCACTAAGGAAATTAAAGCAATTCTACATGCAGAGTGTAACCGGGAGGTATTTGGCAGTAATAAGGTATGAGCCCAGAGAAGCAGCAGAGCCTAGATAACAAAAAGCCATATGATCCATGAAAGGGAGTTTGAACTTTATTCTAGAGAGTTTTTGTTACTTAAACACACACACATACACATACACACACAAACCGACAGACTTTTTCTCATTCAAGAATTAATAAGTCCGTGCTGGGAAAACTGGACAGCTACATGTAAAAGAATGCAATTAGAACACTTCTTAACACCATACACAAAAATAAACTCAAAATGGATTAAAGACCTAACGCAAGGCCAGACACTATAAAACTCTTAGAGGAAAACATAGGCAAAACACTCTATGACATAAATCACAGCAAGATCCTTTTTGAATCACCTCCTACAGAAATGGAAATAAAAACAAAAATAAACAAATGGCACCTAATGAAACTTAAAAGCTTTTGCAAAGCAAAGGAAACCATAAACAAGACAAAAAGACAAGCATCAGAATGGGAGAAAATATTTGCAAACGAAGCAACTGACAAAGGATTAATCTCCAAAATATACAAGTGGCTCATGCAGCTCAATATTAAAAGGAACACCTGAGGGACTTCCCAAGGTGGTCCAGAGGTTAAGACTCCACGCTCCCAACGCAGGGGGCCCAGGTTTGATCCCTGGTCAGGGAACTAGATCCCGCATGCCGCAACTAAAGATCCTGTGTGCCGCAACTAAAGATCCCACGTGCCACAAGGAAGACCCGGTGCAGCCAAATAAATAAATATTTTTTAAAAAATAAAATAATCTGTTTAAAAAAAAAAAAGGAATGCCTGAGCGTCTATCCTCAGAACACTATATTGTGTTTTCACATAGATCATCTTAATTAATCAAAGAACCCTAAAGAGGGTGATACTGTTCATTTTACAGATGTGGAAACTAAGGTACCAAGGGAACAAACAACTAGACATCAAAACAAGAAGGCTGTTCTTCATAGACAGATCTGTCTTTTCATACTCAGTCTAACAGATGATTTTACAATTTCTAATGTGTACTGTATTCCTCCTTACCTTGTTTTAAAAATAACTACAAATTACTATGTCAAAGTTTTATTTGACTGAAGCCAACAAATGGTGAGGTACACCAAGTTGGGAATTTTAACTGTCCTTCCCTATCCTTCCTCCCTTGTCAGACTTTACCGTTGAAGCATGTGACAGAACTATGACTTCATAATTAAGGCTATAATGAGATTTCTCTGTCATAAGCTATTACTAACATTCACTACAAACTCATCGAGTTCTGCCTCAAAGCTTTTTTCCTAACCAGAAAATTCTCATGTCTAGTCTCAAGCAAGCAAGAAATATTTTGGCAAAGTCTGAAGACAAGCATAATTAAGTCTTATGAAGCATGTTATGGAATTTTTCTCTAAAGAACAACTCACAAGTAAATTCCAGATAAAACAAATTAAATAAGTATAATTTCAGAATATAGGGGAAAAAAAGACACTATACTTGAAATTCTTCTGGCATTCAGTCTCCCCCTAAAGAAGGAAGGAAACTGCACACTAACAACACAATTCATTATTGCTCCTTCCATGATTCCTGTTTTAAGTAGGTAAGAGTGTTCATAAAATTTAAGGAATTGTAGCTAGAAGAGACTGTCAAACTTTTTATCTAAGTGGATATTTTTAGAAAACAATTAAGGGCAAGCAAAGAACACTTTGCATGCCTGGCCTAATTGATTTTTCCATCTCACTTTAGTTTTAAACTCAATAACATACCTCATATTTATTAAAACATTGTTTACAAAGCACTTACTCATGTTATTATTTCATCCTAACAACTCACTGAGTATCTATAGTTTACCAGACACTGTGCTACATCCTACAGGCTTTGGCTCAAACTACAAAGAGTTACCTGGAGGAGTTACACACACGCACAACTGATGATAAATATAGTAAATAAGGACTGGAAGAAAGGTCCAAAGTACTAAGGGAGCGAGTGTATGATTACTAGTAAAACTAACTTTTGAACTGGGTCTTGAAGAATAAAGACGACTGTAAGAATCAGATTTCTGATGGCAAATAACCCCGAAGAATTGGCTTAAACAATAGGAATATATTCACGAAGAGAAATCCCACGATAGGGAAAGCCCCAGGCCCAGCACAATACGTGTCTAAAATAATGTTGTCATGCACCTACGTTCGTTCTACCTCTCTGTTCTGCCATCCTCAGGGCATGTTTCATCATCCCCTGTGGTCACAAGACAGCTGCCAGTGGCGACTGGGGCCACATGTTCTCTTGCTCACAAACAATAGGGGAAAAAATCCTCTCCCCCAGAAATAGAATGTCTCTTTCCTTTCAATCTAACTGGGACAAATAATAATTTACAGGGAAATGCCTTGAGCCGACTGGCTTGGAGTAATCAAAATCTACCGCTGAAATGGGTGATGAGTCATCTTCTCAGAGTCTCCTGGATGACAAAGAACAGGAGAACTCCAAGCACTGGGATAAATACATGAAAAACAGAAGTAGTAGGAACAAGAAACAGCTTAGTATGACTAGAGTAATGGGAAATCTAACGTTAGACACAGTCTACAAACTGTTGTGAGTTTGGACTTTACCCAATAGACAATGGGAAGTCAACACAAGTTTTTTAGGTAGGGAAGTAACATCCTCCAATTGCATTTTTTAAAAAGTGTGGTAGCAATATAGAGAACAGCCGGAGAAGGAGAGGAAAAGTGGGAAAACAAATGGCAGAGACTCCACTGGTAGGCTGTTCAATAAATAGTCCAGACTAGTAAGTGGTAACAGGGAGGGAAAGAATGGAATAAAAAAATACAAGGTGGCAAAGCTGCTACGTAAAACACTGTGTGTGTGTGTGTTTTCCCTCTTACAGATGAGGAAAAATTAAGCCTCAGACAGGTAAAATGGATTGCTTAAGATTGCAAAACTATAAATAGTAATCAGAATCTGAATGGAGGTCTGATTCCCAGTCCAGTGTTCTAATACATCACAACTATGTCTAAAAACTCCAACAATGCTCAAAAAAGCAGATTTTTTTTGAATCTTGTGATTTAAAGGATGTTCTGTGTATTGTATTAAAGTGATTTCTGTTTATTCCAACTTTAACATAATGTTCATTATATGGATTTAATGTCAATTTATAAAACTTAGTGCATTATATGTTTTTGAAGTTTCTACATTATCTGAGATAGTAAGGATGCTGTGAAAGACTCAACTTGCAATGTCAAATTCAGACTGCCTGGTCTTCCCTGGTGGCGCAGTGGTTGGTAGTCTGCCTGCCGATGCGGGGGACACGGGTTTGTGTCCCGGTCCGGGAGGATCCCACATGCCGCGGAGCGGCTAGGCCCATGAGCCATGGCCGCTGAGCCTGCGTGTCCGGAGCCTGTGCTCCGCAATGGGAGAGGCCACAACAGTGAGAGGCCCGCGTACCACAAAAAAAAAAAAAGAAAAGAAAAAATTTAGACTGTCAAAATTTTAAAAATTAAAAGAACTGAAGCTTGCATTAAAAATTTTTGAACTTGTTTTGTAAATAAACTAGGTACTGAATGTTTGAATTTCAATATAAATCTGAAGTTAGTAGCTACATGAAAAGTTTCCTTTAAACTATGCTTCCCTTTGAAATTTTGGATTCTGATAACCAACTTCCATTATCATCAACTTAAAAAGAAAAATGTTGTCTCATCTTAAAAAAGATAATTGTTTTAGAAAAAGTCACTTGCCTGTTTCTTTTTAGAGTGGAGAAGTCTGATTTTGTTTTATTACCACTGTACCAAGACTGGGTTAAGAGGGAAGGTGGTTTAAAACAGAATAAACACTTTCTATAAAAATTATAAACAATGTATTTTTTAGCTTATTGGGTTAAATCTTAGTCTTCTGCTTTTAAATTCAATTAATAACTTTAGTGAGCACCTATGTGCCTGGCACTATGCTAGCTGCTGGGAATACGGCTGGAAGCAAAATAGTACTATAGTTACTCAGGCATATTTTGTATGATTATTTGATTAGTGTCAGTCTTCCCCACTGAATAACTATAGCAGTATTTTTTTCAGCCAGAACATAACTGCAAATGTACAAAGATGATGCTTAAAAAAAACAACCTGACAATAACATTCCACCAATGACACAAGAATCTTCTTTCACCAAGTAGAAACTCCGTACCCATAACTGAATTTTTTTCTTAAAACATACCTGCTAAAACATTCAACAAACCAGGAATATAAGGAAACTAGCTCAACATAATAAAGGTTATGTATGGAAAATCCACAGCTAACATCATACTTAATGGTCAAAGACTGAAAGCTTTCCCTCTAAGATGAGGAACAAGACAAGGATGTGCATTTTCACCATTTCTATTCAATACGGTACTGGAAGTCCTAGCCAGAGCAATTAGGCAAGAAAAAGAAAGAAAAGTCATTCAAACTGGAAAAGAAGACATAAAATTATCTTTGTTAGAAAACAACCTTACCTTATATGTAGAAAACTCTAAAGATTACACACACACACACACACACACATACACACACACATGATTAAAATAAATGAGTTCAGTAAAGTTGCAGGATACAAAATCAACACACAAAAATGAGTTGTGTTTATACACTAACAATGAACAATCCGCAAAGGAAATTAAGAAATCGATCACGTTTACAATAGTACCAAAAAGAATAAAATATTCAGGAGTAAACTTAACCAAGGAGATGAAAGATTTTTACACTGAAAACTACAAAATGTTGTGGGAAGAAATTAAACACAAATAAATGGAAAGACATCTGGTGTTTACGGACTGGAAGACCGGAAGAGATGTCAACACTACTCCAAACAATCTACAGATTCAATGCAATCCCTATCAAAAAAATCCCAATGACATATTTTGCAGAAATAGAAAAATCTATCTAAAATTCATATGGAATCTCAAGGGACCCCAAACAGCCAAAACAATTTGGAAAATGAACAATGTTGGAGGCCTCACACTTCTGATTTCAAAACTACTATAAAGCTAGAGTAATCAAAACAGTACGGTGACAGCACAAAGACAGACTTACGGACCAACAGATTTCAGAAATAAACCCTCGAATGTATGGTCAAGTGATTTTCAACAAAGATGGGCAGACCATTCAATGGAAAAAAGATAGTCTTTTCAACAAATGGCATTGGAAAAAGTGGATATCCACATGCAGAGACCTAAACATAAGAGTTTTTTTGAGGGGAAAACTCTTAGAAGAGTTTTAAAGGGGAAAAGCTTCATGACACTGGATTTGGCAATAATTTCTCAGATGTACACCAAAAGTATAAGCAACAAGAGAAAAACTAGATCAGTTGGACTTCATTAAAATTAAAAACTTACCAAAAAAACATTTTGTGCATCAAAGTACACTCGACAGAGTGAAAAGGCAATGCGTGGAATGACAAAAATATTTGCAAATCATCTATCTGATAAGGGATTGGTATCCAGAATACATAAAGAGCACCTACAACTCAACAACAACAAAGAAAACCAACTAAATTAAAAAATAGGCAAAAAACTTAAATAGATTATTTCTCCAAAGAAGATATACAAAAGGCTGATAAGCTTTAGAGATGCTAATATCACTAATCTTTAGAGAAATGCAAGTGAAAACCACAATGAGATATCACTTCACGCCCATTAGGATGGTTGTTATCAAAATAATAAAAACAACAAGTGTTGGTGAGGATGTGGAGAAACTGGAACCCTGACGCATGCTCGTGGGAATGTAAAATTTTCTGGATATATACCCAAATGAAATGAAAGCAGGGACTCAAACAGATATGAGCACACCTATGTTCATGGCAACATTATTCCAAAAGCCAAAAAGTGGAAGCATATGAAGTATCAACTGACAGATAAATGGATGAACAAAATGCAGTATATACATACAATGGACTATTATTCAGCCTTAAAAATGAAGGAAATTCTGACAAATGCTACAACATGGATGAACATTATGCTAAGTGAAATAAGCCAGTCACAAGAGGACAAACACTGTATGATTCTACTTACATGAAATACCTAGAGTAATCAAATTCGTAGAGACAGAAAGCAGCATAGTGGTTGTCAGGGGCTAAGAGTAAAGGGAAGTGGGGACTTAGTGTTTACAGGGTATAGAGTTTCAGCTGCAGAAGATGAATGGAGTTCTAGAGATGGATGGTGATAATGGTTGCACAACAATGTGAAATACACTTAATGCCACAGAACTGTACACTTAAAACTGGTTAAAATGGCAAATTTTGTTATGTATATTTTACCACAATAAAAACAGCAACAAAAAAAAAGATACCTGCTATGCATCTTTCCTAGTGACTCTATCTTAGTGTAGGATCTCATCTCTTCATACGCAGGTAACTGCAATAGCTACTACTGTCCCTGGTTCATTCCACTCTCTCCTCATTCTAACTCAACCAACAGATCACTGACAGGTGCGTCTTGGTAGTTTTAACATATTAATGTGTGGCCTCCAAACTTTCAAAGTCTCCCCATATCTTGCACAAGAGGATAAAAATCCAAATCTCAATCCAGTACTCAAACTCTTCTACAAACATATCCTTTCAACTGTCTAATGTCTTCCCAAGGAAATTCAGTTGTCAGCTCATCCTAGTTTCCCTCTCTATTCCCCTCCCCCAAAGCTAATCTCCACATTACACTCTTGCTTTTCCCTCACAAAGTAACTGCTCCAATCTCTCTGTAAATCTAAACCCTCACAGAAGCTAGCTCAAGTCCCAAGTGTTCCAGGAAGTTATTTAGACTCCTGAGGCCTCACTCATCTCCCTCTAACCAGAACACGTACAGCATACTTTGTTTTATTTTTTTTGGTACGCGGGCCTCTCACTGCTGTGTCCTCTCCCGTTGCGGAGCGCAGGCTCCGGACGCGCAGGCTCAGCGGCCATGGCTCACAGGCCCAGCCGCTCAGCGGCATCTGGGATCCTCCCGGACCGGGGCACGAATCCGCGTCCCCTGCAATGGCAAGCGGACTCTCAACCACTGTGCCACCAGGGAAGCCCGTACAGCATACTTTGTATTGATAGATTGTTTTCTAGGCTCAGAGGGGTACATCTTATCTTTTCTGAGGGCAAAGTCTACATATTTCACTTGTTTCTTTCTCCAGTAGCTCCTAGTATTGCAAAATACAAAGCAGATCTTCAATAATCACCTGTGTAACTGAACACAAGGTACAACTCTGGTGTGTGAGTTTCAATGACTAGAATATGAAATCAGAAGCATTTGACATGACTACTTCTGAAGGTTAGCCTGTGACACACAACACAGAAAGCTGCTGTGACTCAAGTGGCTATGTGGAAACCAGGTGGTACAACCCGGCAAACACAACACAGGTGCTTTAAATCCTAAAATTAGAGCCTGATACAAAGAACCTGTTTAAATGCTGGTAATGAGGAACAAAACAATATAGTAGTTAGGTTTTGTGGGACAGAATACTGGTTTTACTGAATGCATGCATAAATAAGCAATGCTACAACTGGACAGAAATATAGTCAGTCACAGACCTATGAAAACTCTAAATGAAATGTCAGTTGGTTTTTTATTAAATTCAGGTCAGGGAGAAGAATCTTCATGAGTTACTTGTGGTAACTGACAGTAACTGTCAAGAATCAGAGTGAGGCGCTCTCTCTGATTTCTCCTTTCAACTACATTGTACAAAGACCCAGGAATGAGGATGGTGGTGAAGAATGCAATCAATGAAGAATACGAGGCTCAGGAGTGTAGTGAAAAGAGCTCTCTAAATAGGGCGGAGAGAGGCCTAGATCCTAGTTTTGGTCCAATCCCTCGCCAGCTGCAGAACCCACAGCGAGTCACTCATCTCCCTGGGCCTAGTTTCCCAGTTCTAAAACAAGTCACATCATATCGTTAAAGGTTTTTCTGACTTCAAAATTCCAGGACAAATTTAATCACAGCTGCCATTAACATGTATGATTCTTGCAATTTCAAATCTTTCTTTCACATTTCCGGGAGAAAGTAATTGATTTCAGCAATCTAAAAGAAATGGATGCTATTCAGAGACAAAAGATTCTGCTACTTGAAAAAACGAAGTAATTCTGTAAAAATGCCTATTTCCTCATTACAGTAAGATGTTTTAGCAGAGGAAACAGTTCTCTGGTAAAACCAAGACTGCTTCTGCGAATTAGGCCTAATCCAGAGTACTTATTATCTGTGCTGGTATGTGAAGAGGTGCTATTGTAGTTCAAAGCAGAAACAACACTCAGGGCTTCCTCCCCCCAAACGGTGAGAAAGTTCTCATCTTCGGGGTAAGGCTAATAAACAGCTGTGCAAATGATGAGACACTGAAAAATGCACGCTTTTAGCCTTTCAAGCACTCCAAGCACAGGATTCTTTACCAACGACTCCGTATTGTCTCTCTCCCAACCTGTCAAAGCGCAATTCCAGTTTGATCCCGAAACAGTAACTTACCCGGACAATCTAACTTCTCCCCCGGGGAGCAGCCGTACACAGGCCTGCACTCCTCGACCCCTGATTCCGGACGGCAGCTCTCACGCCCACCCCGGGGCGGTCGCAGCCCCGCAGCCGGGTAAACACGCGCCCGAGTCTCGGGAGCGGTTTCCCGGCATCCTGGGAGCGACGAGTCCCGCCCCTCGTAGCCCCGAGACTGGAGCCGGCCGAGCCGCCGCCGCCGCCACCTCGGGCCGCTCTCCCCGCCCCAAGCGCCACACCTCGCACCTCTGCCCCCGGGACGGCTGCGCACTGCCCAGCCCGCCCCGCTGAGCGCACCGGGACCGGTCAGCCTGCCACCGCCGCCTCAGCCCCAGACGGACCAGTGACCCTTCCCCGGCCCCGCGCCCCCCGCGGCGGCCGGGCCCCAGCCCTGCGCCCCCACGGCCCCCGCACAGCCCCTTCCTTGTCGGGACGCCCAGCACCGCGCCGGTAACAGCCTCGGCTCACAGCCTCAGAGACATCGAGGGACACTCACCCCGGAGGCTCCTCCCGCCGCTGCTGCTGCTGCCGCCGCTGGGACCGCGGCCGTCGCCCCCGCCGCCGCCGCCTGCACCGCCGTCCGCACCGGCGCCAGCGCCCCCGGCCATCCTCCTCCTCCCGTCGCCGCCGCCACCTCCCGTCTCAGCTCCTGTCAGTGGCTCAGGCTCCGGGGCTTCTCCAGGTTTCTCTCGCCGCCATTTTGACGCCTGGAGCGAGCAGGAGGGGCTTGGCTCGGCGCAGGCCTGGGGCGCCTGCGCGGCGCTGCGGAGCCGGCCCGAGCCCCCGCCAGTCCCCGCCGCCGCCGCCGCCGCGCCCGGGGTCACGTGGGCCGGCGGCGACGCGCGCGCCCTGGCTGGCCGGGGAGGCGCGTTCACGGGACCTGGGATCGGTTGGAGCCGAGTGCGCGCGCATTATTCCCGCTCTCCACTCGGAGTCTGAAGCTCGTTTGCAGCATCTTGCTTATTCCGGGGAATTGTGGCAAATCGTTAAATCTGTCAGAGTGGAATTATAATGACTACGCTACCGCACGACCGGTTCTACCAATTCATGTTTCCATTCGGCGGCCGGCATCATGATCTATCGCTCACGACACATCTTTCGTAAAGCGAAGACTGCGCTTCCACAGAGAAGTCCTTTTTGACAGTCTTGGCGTTTTCTTGGCAGTTTATCTTAAGCCCTGTCTGTATGGTACTTTTACAGACACCACCTTGCTAGTTGTATAGTGGATTTGTTTGTTTTTTTCATCAGGCACCGAAAAGTTTTCCTCAGCAAGATACCCCCATAAACGTGGGATAAGGATTGATGAAAACACAGTCGCCGCGTGGGAGAGCCAAATCGCTCTCCCTAGATGCCCCTTGTCTGGGAGTTTGCAGTAAGTTCAGCGATGCACTAACAAAAACACTTATGTTTATGGAGCACCTTACAGTTCGCAAAACACTGGTAAATGCATGGCTTTCTTTGAACACCAAAACCGCCCTTTGAGGTAGTCAGGACGGGTATTATTATCGCCCTTTTACAGCTAAGGAAATAGGCTCAAAAATACTAAGTCGTTTGCCCCGGGGCGCACATGCAGCATTAGTTAAGTAGGCAAGACGAGACTAGAACCCAGACATTCTGACCCTGGTCATCAGACACATTATCTCTCACAGTTCTATGACAGGCCCTAGCAATACATCCTGTATTTGTCCTCTGGGAATTTATTTAAAACTGCCTTTAAAGTATTTTCATTTTCAGTCTCTCCCCACCCTTTGAGAAACAAGTTTTCCAAGTCATGCCACCAAGTATTTTGGTTGCTCTCAAACCATCTCTAAGCTTAAAAGAATAAGAGCAATTTCCAATTTTGTGATGTTTTTAACCATCTCTTTGTCCTTTATTATTTTATACGTTTTGCATTTGGTTGGAATATTTAAGTTTTTTTTTTAACATCCTTCAATGGAAGTATTTTATCTCTTTAAATATGATCGTTACTTTTCTCTGGACTTTCTTCAGATTTGATGTATCTTTCTTGTGCTCATTCATCACCTCCTTACTTCATTGGAAAGATTATTTCTTTCCAATTTGTGTTATTTCATTTTTCCCCCTTTCACCCCACACATCTCTCCCCAACCCCAATCCTCGAAGGTTTGGAGATTGTAGCAGAGATTGTAGTATTCCCTTGTCCAAAAAAAAGGACCCTTCTAGCTGGTAAGGGTCTCTTCAGCTGAGCACATGTGTGGACAGGAGACAAGAAGTGCATGGAAAAGTGAAAAAATGCAAGGGAAATAGGCCCATCTAGTTTGAACAAAGGTTTGGCTCTGTGTGCCCACCTCCAATTCCCCTATACTGTTATACTTCCCCCTAAATGCACAATTGAATCTTATCTAAATTCAAGGCACGTATACCATTATTTCTATTATTTTGCCTTTGTCTTCAGCTAAATACTGCATTAACTGAAAGAGCTGTTATATGCAAACTAAAAATTCCATTATCCAAACCACCTCTTGATAACTTATTAAACATGAAATAAGATCGGTCTCCACTATTTACACTTTCTCATTTATTCCTAACTTTCACTGCTTGATTTTGATTCTGTTTCCTAGAGACAATATAACAAAAAAAATTAAAACAATACTAACAATATCATTCTAAAATCCGAGGGTAACCCCATTTTTCTAAAAGCTTTTGATGTGTAAATCTATCAAAGACTTTTTGAAAAGCCAAATAAGGTCTGCTGGTTTCACCTTGTCCTTTTGTCTATCTGAACACTAGGAGAACTCTAGTATGCTAGTTCGGTTAAGATTTACCTTTACAGAAATCATGCATAAGTGTTCCATGATTTTTTCCCACCCTTTAAGTCATATACCTTGTGTTTTCTTATCATACCACTTAGGTGTACTTACTAGATACTGAATTAACTTGGTTTACACATCATATGTCAGAGTTTAGATTTGTCTATTTCAGTTCAGTCCTACACATATATTTTTTTAAAGCATCCAATACCATGTGCCAAGCACAATGCTAGATGCTCAGGGTAAAAAATAAATGATTCTTTGCCCTCGAGGAGCTTAGACTCCAATAGGAAGACAGACTAAAAAATAATTTTTTTTAAAAAGTGCTAAGACAGTGTTCAGGAGCAGTGAAGAGTATGGGTTCTAGAGTCAGACAGATCTGGGTGGGCATGTGACACAAGCCAGCCAGTGAGAATCTATTCTGGAAATTTCTGGCAGGCTCTCCTAGGAGATGTTTCTTCTTAATCTATATCTCTGGAATTATGACCTTAAAGGACAATGTAAATTGTCTTCCTTAGCTATAAGGAGAAAGACATGGGCAATAGGAGAGAATGGGGACCACAAGCAGAAAGAAACAGAAATTGAGAAAAGTAGAAGCCCTGACATCATTTGAACTCCTGGGCATAGCTGTGCCCTAAACCAATCTAACCTTGGTCTTTCAGTTTTTATGAGCCATTAAGTTGCCTAACTCCCCTTTTTTCATCTTAAACTCGTTGGAGGTGGATAAAAGCAGTACATTTCTGTCACTTGCAATCAAGTGTTCTGTTCTTCCACTCCCTGCTTCCTCCATCAGTGAATGTCACCCCATTTTCTGTTACTCCAATCTGATCCTTCATTTTTCTACCATACGTAACGATCCACCAAAGCCTCTCCCTAGGCTCATCTTTCTGGAAATACAATATAGAAGCTGAGTTTTTGAAATCATGAAGAAAAGGAAAATTCTATTTCCTCCATATCAGCATTCTAAGAGAAGTATTATCATACTTACTTTATTTGTCTAAAGCTATGCAGCTAGTAAAGGATAGTGCTGAGGTCTGACCTTTGATCTATTGGCTCCAACTGACAATCTCTCCACTCCAGCATAACAGAAATCCATTGAAGAATATCTGGGTGTGCCTCAGGAGAGGAAGAAGAATGTCGGATTTAAAAATGAAAAAGAGATGTAAGAAAACTAAAACTTTTCATCGCTTATAATTTTTTTTTGAAGAAAGGCTCTATTAAAAAAATAATGTACAAATTTAAAAAGAGTGAACTTGGAACACCAAGATTATCTTTTGAAGTGCAGAAGGGCAATTGTTTCTCAGGATTCTTTGTAATAATGGATGGCAGCTTTTGTTGGATCTTATATTAGCATTGTGCTTTCAATTCAGAAGTGTGTTACTGATGTTGCCAGTTGCATAACTCTCAGTGTTTTTCCCACCTTGCAGCTCTCTGCTCTTGCCGCTTTCTTATCTTGAGTTTCTCTTTGAGGTCATGCAATTGTAGATAGACACAAACAGACCCAGAGAGAGGCACTGCATTCCTCGAAGACCTTCGGTCCTGGAACAGCAATTAAAAGTTTTTTCTAGAGAGGAGAGAATTGAAGATCTTTGAGCCTGAGGTACTTCAGTCTTGGTACATTATATAATTTTCTAGAACCCTAACACCTGTTCATTTAGAGCATGAACATTTATAAAAATCTCATTAAAAAGAAGTGGGTTGGGCTTCCCTGGTGGCGCAGTGGTTGAGAGTCCGCCTGCCGATGCAGGTGACATGGGTTCGTGCCCCGGTCCGGGAAGATCCCACATGCCGCGGAGCGGCTAGGCCAGTGAGCCATGGCCCCTGAGCCTGCGCGTCCGGAGCCTGTGCTCCGCAACAGGAGAGGCCACAACAGTGAGAGGCTCGCGTACCGCAAAAAAAAAAAAAAAAAAAAAAAAGAAGTGGGCGAGTGTGCCTTTCTTTTTCATTGTATACACAGAGCTCAAAAACCTGATCTCTAGGCTATAGCTCTAATCAAGCCCTTTTATATAACTATAGCAGGAAGGTTCCACATTGTAGGTCACTGAGAATATATTGAATCCGGGGCTCACTAAGCCCTTTATTGAAAATTGGAGAGGTTTAAGTCAACAGTGCTAGTCTCTTGTGACTTGGAGATATCAAAGGAGGAAATTTGTTTGTACCTGTAATTTGAGAAGCTAAAAGTGCCACCTCCTGAGGTAGGGGTGGGCCAGCAGGGAGCTTAATTGCGTTGTGGCTGAATTTGGAGTCAGATTTACTGACACTGTCAAAAGTAATTTAAGGTTTTTTTCACAGAGAAAGACCTAAGATGCTTGATTCTCACATCAGCTGCACCCCAGTCTAAACTTTTCATGATTCGGATTAGTTCAGCCAGGCTTGTCTCTTACAGAGCTCTTTCTTAGCTTACTTCAGCATTTTTGTTGACTTTTTTATTAAAAAGTGGGGGAAAATCTGAGGAAAAAGAAGACTTGACTAACAGAGCATTTGTTAAGACTCTTTGGGGTGCAAGTGATAGAAATCCAGCTCCGATTAGTTTAAGCCCAAAGCAGGATTTATCATAGAGAAAATAAAGAGTGGCCCAGAACTCAAGGACAGGAAAGTATCAGAGCTTCAGGAACAGTGAGAACCAGGGATTTGAACTTGGTCAGGATGTGCCTTCTGTTGCTTACCTCTGCTGCTTTCAACAGCTTGGCTTGGTTATTAACTCACCATGGAAGGGCTTTCTCCGTGGGTCGAAAAACAACATGGCTCCCAAGTTAGACCATTCATTGAATAAAAGAGTCTGAGTTTCAGGCTGCTGATCCCAAGCATAACATCCCTGGAGAGGGGCGCTTTGGCCCAATATTTGAGTCAGGAGCCAAACTTCAAACCAATCAACAGTGGCCAGGAAGTGGGGATAGGCTGTATTAAATCAGTTCTTACAGGACTCATGTAACACACAGGTGCTCAAACTATGGGGATTTAGGAGTCCCCTAGACCCTTTTAGGGGGCCCACAATGTCACCGTTATTTTCATTAAAAACACACAATTAAATAAAAATTCTTTTCATAATAACACTAAGATATTTGACTTTTTCACTCATTCTCTGGAGAGCGTATGGTGGAATTTTCCAGAGGTTACATGACATGGGACATCACAACAGATTGAACACAAAAACAGATGTGGAATCCAGGTAGTTTATTTTTATTTTTTATTTTTTTCAGGTAGTTTAGTCTTCTATTAAGCTTGACAGTAAAGAGATTTAAAAATGTAAAACAAACAAAAAAAAATGTAAAACAATGCCACTCATCTCACTATTTAAAAAATATATATTTATATTTCATAAAAATGTTGTTTATGTTAGTATGTGATGGGCTTGTTATTGCTATTTTTAAGTGAATTAATAAATATTTTAAATATTTAAGTATTTCTAATATAGTAAATATTAATAGTTATAACCTACATAAACAGAAGCTCTTTAGAGACATCAATAATCTCTAAGGAGTTCCTGAGATTAAAAAAGCTCCCGATGAGGGTGGGAGGGAGGGAGATGCAAAGGGGAAGAGATATGGGGACATATGTATATGTATAACTGATTCACTTTGTTATAAAGCAGAAACTAACACACCATTGTAAAGCAATTATACTCCAAGAAAGATGTTAAAAAAAAAAAAAAGAAAAAGCTCCTGAACCACTAATATAACTATGGGCAACTTGCTTGATTTTTCTGTGCCTCAGTTTCTTCATCTGTAAATGGGGATAATAATAGGGCCTACCTTATAGGGTATGGGAGGATTAAGAGAGTTAATACTTTGTGAAGTGCTTAGAGCAGTTCCAGGCACATAATAGGTGCTTTAGAAGGGTTAAATACTACTACTACTACTACTACTACTACTACTACTACTACTACTACTACTACTACTACTACTGCTACTAAAAGAGAGGTTCACAGACTATGCCAGAGGTCAACAACATTGGAATCAAAAAATAACCAGTCAGGGAAAACTGTATGAAAATGTCTAGGGTTTTATGTTAAGGCAGGTACTACAGAAAAAATAAGTACAAGGGTAGAAATTATCTCATTACTTGGGCTTTATATATCTTGATTTAGGTCATTCCGTAGTTTGAGTTTCTCTAACAGCATGATAGCTGATTCTGTGTCTCAGGGTTAGCAACTTTCCTACATGGTTCTCCTTTTTGGTTTTGTTTTCAAAAAATTTTTATTTTTTATTGATGTATAGTTGATGTACAATATTATATAAGTTACAGGTGTACAATACAGTGATTCACAATTTTTAAAAGTTATACCCCATTTATAGTTATTAAAAATATTGACTATATTCCCCATGTTGTACATATGTCCTTGTAGCTTATTTTATACCTACTAGTTTGTACTTCTTACTTCCCTACCCCTATATTGTACATGGCACTTTAGATCTACTTTGACTATTTGTTGTGCCCTAACCCACAATTTGCCCTCCCCTGTTGGCAATACATGGGAAAGCATGATATCATTGTGTGACCCTCTGTGTACCAAAGGCACATTTAATCCTTGAAGTATTCCTGAACTATAGGTATTATTAATTCAGTTTCACAAGTGAGGAAACTAAGGCTGAGAGAAGATGTAAGTGGCCCAATGTGACACAGTTAAAAAATAACAAAGCCAGGAATTGAACCTAGATTTGTAGGATGTTGAAGTCCAACATCTTTCCAGTATTCCCTCCGGTCTCCCATCTAGAGAGAAAGAAAGAAAGTTTCTAATAATAAACAATGTCTCTCATTTCACAATTAGAAATGAAAGACTTAACTACACCTCTCCTCTTTTCTAATACATGCGTTTAATGCCAAAAATTTCCCTCTGAGTACTGCTTGAGCTACATCCCACAAAATTTGATGTATTTTGATTTTTATTCAGTTGAAAATATTCTCTAATTTCCCTTGTGATTTCTTCTTTGACCCATGGGTTACTTAGAAGTGTGTTGTTCAATTTCCAAATATTCGAGGATATTTTTCAGATACCTTTCTGGTTTTCATTTCTAATTTAATCTCATTGTCGTCAAATGATATACTGTGTATGAGTTCAATCCTTTCAACTTATTGTGACTTGTTTTATAGTGCAGAATATATTCTATCTTGGTAAATATTGCATGTATATTTGGAAAGAATGTGTGTTTGGGTATTGATAAATAGAGTGTTCTATAAACATCAGTTACTTCAATATGATGGTGTTGTTCACGTTTTCCATATCCTTACTGATTTTCTGTCTATTTGTTTTGTTGAAAACAAACATTATTGAAAGAGGAGTTTTAAATTCTCCAACTATAATTTTTGATTTGTCTATTTTTTCTTTTGCATCTATCAGTTGCTTCTTCAACTATTTTGAACCTTTGTTATTAAGTGCATAAGCATTTAGGAATTTAATGTCCTCTAATTAATTGATCCTTTAATCATTATGAAATGTCTCTCTTCATCTGTGCAAAAATTCTTTGCGAGGACATTTACTTTGAGAGTATAGCAAATCCAGCTTTCTGTAGTTAATATTTGCATGTATATCTTTTTCCATCTTTTTACTTTTAGTCTATCTATATCTTCATTTTTAAGTGGGTTTTCTTTAGGCAGTATATAGTTGGATCTTTAAAAAAAATTAATATGATAAACTTTGCCTCTTATTACTCATATTTATTTACATTTAATGTAAATGGTCTAAACATACAATCATCAACCATGTGGTCCAGGCTCAGATATGTCAATTGAGATATATAATTTGTCACCCCAAAACAGTTTCAAAATTTCAAGTTTTTTATTTCAATTTTTCAGATGTCCTAAATGGGATATATGGACTACAATACTCCTTCTAAAAATTCCCTTTCATTTTTCCTTCTACTTTGCTCACACAGTGCAATTCTTTGCAAAACTTTTTTTTCAACTCTTCAGAAAATCTCACCCAATGGTGTCTTGAGTTTCCTGTCCTTTTCCCCTTCTGTTTCCTCCTGATTCTGCATTACAGGAGTTCAAAGGGATAGTTCTGACATCTCATCTTGAAGGATGAGGGAGAGAAAGAAACTGACTAGGCAAAACTCAAGTCTTCTTTGGCCCATAGCAGGAGAGAAACGTCTGGGAACAATTATACATTAATATCTCTCGTCCAGCTGTGCTCTCCCATATCACAGCTACAAACAGGTGACCAATATTGAAATGTGCTATTGTGCATTCATTCCCTCTCTTCACAATCTAGTGCCTCCCTTGCCTATGTTGTCAATTTCTACTGTGTCGGAGAGGCTACTCTCTCCAGACAGTATCTTTAGTTGGGAAGGAAAAGAGAGCAAAGAGATATGAGCATTCATTATTCATTCATTCAACATATATTTATTGAGTACCTACCATGTATGAGGTGCCTCTTGGGGTGCTTCGGGGTGAGCAAGTCAGACAAGACTCCTGCTCTTGCAGTGCTCACCTCCTAGTGAAGGAGACACAGTTACCATGTTCAGATGGTCCTGATGGGCCATGAAGAAAATAATTCAGAGAAGGGGAAAGAGAGCCATGGGGAATAGGGTGAGGGCTATATTTTTGCAGGATAGTATAAGGATGGAATGACGTAAGTGAGTAAGCTGTGGGAATGTCCAGGGGAGATTTCTCAGGCAGGGACCCGTAAGTGAGACAGAATGAAGCCATGTAGATTCAAGAGACTGGTGTGACTCAGCATGATGTACAAAGAGGAGAGTGAAGACAAGGAGATGAGGTTAGGTAGGTAGCTAGGCACATTCATGCAGGGTCTGATTGCTCAGGGTAAGATTCTTGAGCAGAGCTGTCCAAGAGAACATTGGGTTGATATGAAACCTATGTGTAATTTCAAACTTTCTGTCACTATGTTAAAAGAACTAAAAACAAATGGGTACAATTAATTTTTATACTGTATTGTTTTTAACCAGATATACCAAAATTGTATCATTTCAGTATGAATCAATATAAAAACTTGGCGTTTGGCTTTCAAAAAACTTTGCTTAGAAAAACAGGTTGTGGGCCGTAGATTGCTGTCCCCTAAACTAGGGAAGAAGATATTCTTTTATTTTTTTTTTAATTAGCCAAAACAATCATGAGAAAGGAGAATAGAGCTGGAGGTATCATGCTCCCTGACTTCAGACTATACTACAAAGCTACAGTGATCAAAACAGTATGGTACTGGTGCAAAAACAGACACATATACTAATGGAACAGAATAGAGGGTCCAGAAATAAACCCACATACTATGGTCAATTAATCTATGACACAGGAGGCAAAAATATATAATGGGGAAAAGTCTGTTGAATAAATTGTGCTGGGAAAACTGGACAGTCACATGTTAAAGAATGAAACTAAAACATTTTCTCACAACATACACAAAAATAAACTCAAAATGGATTGAATACCTAAATGTAAGTCTGGAAACGATGAAACTCCTAGAAGAAAACATAGGCAGAACACTCTTTGACATAAATCATAGCAACATTTTTTGGATCTGTCTCCTAGGGCAAAGAAAACAAAAGAAAAACTAGGCTTCCCTGGTGGCGCAGTGGTTAAGAATCCACCTGCCAATGCAGGAGACACAGGTTCAAGCCCTGGTCCGGGAAGAGCCCACATGCCACGGAGCAACTAAGCCCGTGCGCCACAACTACTGAGCCTGTGCTCTAGAGCCTGCGAGCCACAACTACTGAGCCTGCATACTACAATTACTGAAGCCTGTGCGCCTAGAGCCCTTGCTCTGCAACAAAGAGAAGGCACCGCAATGAGAAGCCCGCGCACCACAACAAAGAGTAGCCCCCACGTGCATACTAGAGAAAGCCCCCGTGCAGCAACGAAGACCCAATGCAGCCAAAAAGAAAAAAAAAAGAAAAAGAAAAACTAAACAAATGGGACCTAATCAAACTTAAAAGCTTTTGCACAGCAAAGGAAACCATCAACAAAACAAAAAGACAACCTACTGTATGGGAGAAAATATTTGCAAATGATATGACTGATAAGGGATTAATATCCGAAATATATAAACAGCTTATACAACTCAACATCAAAAAAACAAACAATGAGATATTACCTCACCCCTGTCAGAAAGGCTATCATCAAAAACGCCACAAATAACAAATGTTGGCAAGGATGTGGAGAAAAGGGAACCCTCATACACTGTTGGCGGGAATGTACATTGGTGCAGCTACTGTGGAAAACTGTCTAGAGGTTTCTCAAAAAGCTAAAAATAGAACTACCATATGACCCAGCAATTCCACGGTTGGGTATATGTCCAACAAAAATGAAAATAATTCAAAAATATACATGCACCCCAATGTTCATAGCAGCATTATTTACAATTGCCAAGATATGGAAGTAGCCTAAGTGTCTATCAACAGATAAATGGATAAAGAAGATGTGATATATATATATATATATATATATATAAAAATAAATAAGATGGAATACTACTGAGCCATAAAAAAATGAAATTTTGCCATTTGCAACAACATGGATGGACTTGGAGGGTATTATGCTAAGTGAAATAGGTCAGATAGAGAAAGACAAATTCTGTATGATGTCACTTACATGTGGAATCTAAAAAATAAAGTAGTGAATATAAAAAAAAAAACAGACTCACAGATATAGAGAACAAACTAGTGGTTACCACTGGGGAGAGGGAAAGAGCAATGGGCAAAAGAAGGGTAGGGGATTAAGAGATACAAACTACTATGTATAAAATAAGTTACAAGGATATATAGTGCAGCACAGAGAATATGGCCAATATTTTATAATAACTTTATTTTATTTATTTATTTTTAATAACTTTAAATGGAGTATAATCTATAAAATTTTGAATCACTATGTTGTATGCCTGAAACTAATATAATATTATAAATCAAGTATACTCAGTAAAAAGATAAGTAAAAAATTAAAAATTAAATTAGATATAATTGACATATAACATTATTTTAGTTTCAGGTGTATAATATAATGATTTGCTATTTGTATATAAATGAGACAAGAGGGAAGGGGGCAGGGCACAACCATTAAAAGAATGACACAGCCATTGAGGACACAACAATAACTGGTTAGAACCTACTAGGTCCAAGATGGCAGAAGATTCAATTTCCAGTAGACCTTGAGCCTCATTATATGCTCATTGTAATACATTATCATGCTAAATGACACACCCACAAGTGCCATGACAGTGCTGAGGCAGACCATAAAAGACCAAAAAGTGGGCAGTGGCCCAACTCCTGGAAATCCCTGCCCCTTCCCCAAAATAGTTGGAACAATCCTCCCACTCATTAGCCTATGAAATTACCCAGCCCATAAAAACTAACCACCCCATATTTCAGGGCTGCTCTCACCTTCTGAGACAGCCCACACTCTGTCTATGGAGGGTGCATCTCTCAGGGCTCCCCTTACCTTCTGAGACAGAACATATTCTGTCTATGGAATGTGTATCTCTGCTTTCCCTTTACTATGGTTTGCTCTTGAATGCTTTCCTGTGGGAAGCCAAGGACCCTCACCTGGTGGCCCATCCCAAGAACTCACCTGAGACCTGGGACATGACCATCCTCTCATGCCCCATGTTCCTGCAACCCCTTTACAAAGGATATTAATAAATCTACTTCTTACCTATCACTTTGCCTCTCGTTGAATTCCTTCTGCACTGAAACATGAAGAACTTGAGCTTCATTAAGTCCTGAGATGAGTTGTGTGGTTTCAGGTGGAAGATTGTGGGTTCAAGTCCCAACTGAGGTGTGCGGTTTCATATTGAGAAATGATCCCCACAATAAGTCTAGTTAACATCTGTTACCATACACAGTTACAAAATCTTTTTTCTTGTGATGATAATTTTTAAGAACTAAAACTTTTTAATGAGATGTTTTGCATTCTTTTTTTTACTAAATGCAATGGACTGCATATTTATGTTCCTTCCAGATTCATATGTTGAAATCCTAACTCCCAATGTGATGGTATTAGGAGGTATAGCCTCTGGGAGATGATTAGGTCAAGAGTAGAGCCCTGGTGAATGGTATCCTGTCTCATAAAAGAGACCACAGAGAGCCACCCCATGTAATGACACAAGGAGAAGACAGACAAAGAAAATAGAGGGAAAGACATAAATAATACATAAAAGTAGATCTCCCAGAGCTAAAGAAAGATGCAAGTCTTCAAATTAAAAAGTCTCATGAATGAATGAAAGAACCATATCTAGCCCTAACTTGGAGAAACTTCACAAGTCCAAAGATAAAAAGATTCCAAGAAGAAACAAGAGGCTACATCAAAGGAATGAGAATTATATTGGCTCACATCAGTTACACTAGCTGCTAGAAAACAAGGGAATAATGGCTTTAAAATTCCTGAAGAAAAATGATTTTGAGCCCAGAGTTCTATACTCAGCCAAATTAGCATTTAAGTTTGGAGTAAAATATTTTTTTGACTTCCAAGGACTGAGGAGATTTATCAACCACAGACCGTTCCTGAAAGAAGTGCTTAAGGATGTACTACAGCAAAATGAAATAGGAATCCAAAAACAGAAAGAATTCAGGAAGTAGAAACAAGGCAATTAAAAGAAATACTAGAATGCTGGTTGTGTAATAAGCCTAAAAGTGAAATAGTGTGAAGAAACGAGATCATCTTAGAGAGTAGATATAGGACTATTATAGTATTAAATTTGAAAATCACAATATATTCCATTTCTCCTTCAAGAGCTACAAGTCTAGTGACATATAATTATATCACCTTCTTTACTGGATCCAAACACTCTATTTGATCCTGTCATGAATATTTTTATATCATCAGCACACAGCAGATACTTGTTCTTGGTTGTCAATGTTGGGAATTAAGTTATAGACCATGTATGGAAAATGTAATTAACATTAGAGAACAGAGTAGAAATGTTATAAATTCCACAAACAGAAGTAATGGCATGTTGAGAGGTATAGGTAGGGAGGAATGAAAGATAAGGGGAAGTAAGTACAGAGGTGTTCAGCACCTCACCGGCAGAAAATCGAGATACTGTGTGCCGTAGTGCTGGGGGGCTGGGCAGGGTAGGTAAGGGAGAGGGCACTGTGGGAGGGGTAGGAAGCAGGGCCTAGGGGCACCGGGACAGGGATATTGCACGTGTGACGTGAGAAGAGGTGCACGAGGACTGGGAGTGGGGAGGACGGAAGACGTGTGAAAGGGCGGGCCACAGCAGGGTGCGGAGAGGAAGGGGCGTGGCATGGGCGTGGCTTAGCGGGGAGAAGGGGAGCAGGCCCCCACCCTTTGGCCCGGGCGCCTGCGCAGACCAGTTTCCCGCCCAATTCTGGAGCTCGCGCGCTCAAACCTTGCCTCGCGTCATTTCGCTTCATCTCAAGTCACTTCGCCTCGCTGAGCCTCGCGTCTTCACCTCGCGCCTTCGCCTCGCGTCTTCGCCTCAGCTGAGAGTCATGCCGCGCCTGCCGGTTGTCTGCCTACTTCTCCGCCGCCGTGTGACCCTGCTGGTCCTGCAGCGTGGCCAGCGCCTGGTCCACTTGACGCTTCCGCGCCGGTGCCCCGCGTCGACCATCGTGAGTTGGGGCCCACCCGCTGGGGCGGCGCAGGCGGGACGCGACGGACGGGAGCGTGTGGCCGAGGCGGGGAGGACGCGGCCGCCGCTCGGGTGGGAGGCTTCGGTGGCCGGGCCGCAGTTGGAGGGCTCAGAGGCCCGGTGGGGGGCCGGGGCGGCGTCGCGGTGAGGGTGCCGGGGTTGGGCCTGAGGCGGCGGGAAGCGGGGACCTGGAGAAGCGCGCGGGCCTCAGAGGGCCGAGCCTTCGTCGTCGGTACCTTTTATGGGCGCGAAGTCCGAGGGGCAGAGCTGTCGTTGCCCACCTCAGAATATCTGCCACCTTCGATCGCCCTCTAAATTGCCAAGACGTAGCATTTTCCCTAAAACGCTGGAAATCGTGGGCAGCGTCTAGCTTCCAGAGTTCAAAGGTCAGAACTAGGGCGCCATGAGAAGGAAAATGAGTTTTCCTCAAAAATTTCTGTTGGGTCGCCTAGGAAGGGAGCTCCCGCTTTTTAGGTTTCACCAGGCCCCCGTTTTGATGACAACAGACAAATTCCTCAAAACGTTTAGAGCGGTTTTCGTTCTTCCTTTTGTTCGGCAGCGAGTGACTGTTGCCGGAAGCCGCCGTCGCTAACAGCGTTTTTCATCTTCTCTTCCAGGCGGTGGCTATTGCCCTCGCGGTGTTTTTCACCGCCTTCTTAACCCCCAGGGGGTATGTGCTTAGCAATCTGAACCAGAACCGAAGACAGTAGTGGGAGAAGATGTAGAGCAGCTGTTTGTGTCCAGCAAACTTTCAGAAAACGCTGTGGCTTCTTTAAATGCGCAAAAGTTCGTAGTTGGGTTGATGATGTAACCATTGTGGGTATTCACCTTCATAACCACATGCTTATGGTGAATATTTTGCACTTTTTTGGTATTGTGTATCATAGAGTTATACAGTCACTTAAAAATGTTAAATAAAATTGAGACACTTGTTCATGCTTGGTATTAATGTGTGGTCACAGGATATTTTCAAAACGTCGTGAAAGCCGACGAAATCTACTGAAGGAAAATACACTTGACCCATGCAAGGTGGGGAGGTGCGGGCCTCCGGAGGGGAGGGGGCGGTGCGGGCGGAATTAGGAGTGCTGACCCTCCCTGCGGTCGAAATTCCCTCTGTAGCTTTACAGTCTGCCCTCCAGTATCTGAGGTTCTGCCTCCGAGGGTTCAGCCAACCTCGGATCTTGTAGTATATATTTGTTGAAAAACATGGCTGTGTAAGTGGACCTGTGTTGTTCAGGGGTCAGTTATACACTAATGAGAACTGCAACGTAAGACCAGACTTACTGAACTTTTTTCTTCTCTGACTCCGGTGATTGTGCACTTAAGCTTCTAATGGCTGCCTCCATGTGCTCCAGCTAATGACAAAGGAATGGTCTACCTTTGTGCCGGCTGGGGAAGAATATTGCACTGGAGCGGTCTTTGCCATAAAACTGGAGTGCTTAATTTTCTGAACCATTTACTTGACACACGTATTTATTGAGTATTCTCATGGAATAATGCTGTATGTTGGGAAACGGTAGTTCATTTTGGTGAACAAATTCTGTTGCCCTGTCTTATTAATTTTACATGCATAAAGGTGTCACTTTCAAAGTACAGTGGATTCTTGTTATTTGGGGTAGTTTTATTATGTAGTCACTGTGAATGCTGAATTAGTACACACTGAACCACTGCTCCTAGGGGAAGTACAGGCTTAGGTTCCTGTGAGCCTCTGGTCACAATATGTTTCTCAACCTATCAATATATAACCTGATTTTATGTGTGTTTCTATTTAAGGACACCGTATTTATTATATATTATTGATTCATAAGTATTGTACTCATGGCTGACTGCACTATAACTCATGTCGGATTGAAGCTTATCTAATATGTATATTTTTCCTCTAAGGCACATCATGGTCTCATGCTTAGACACTCTAGACAGCACTTCAGCACTATGCTTGGGGACCATTTTATTTTTTAATTTTAATTTATCTTATTTTAAAAAATTTATTCAAGTACAGTTGATTTACAGTGTTGTATTAATTTCTGCTATACAGCAAAGTGATTCATTTACACATATATGCATTCTTTTTCATATTCCTTTCCATTGTGATTTATCACAGGATATGGAATATAGTTCCCTGTGCTATACAGTAGGACCTTGTTTATCCATGCTGTATATATTGGTTTGCTTGGGGGCCATTTTAAACAGTGAAATCTCCAACAAAAAGTACAAAAATGTAAAAAATGTGACACTAAGAAGACCATGGAAAGGACACTTGTTTACAGTATGAGAACTGAAATAAGAAGTTAGAACATAGCCTTGTTTGACCTTAGCGTTGGGCGATTCAAATTTTTCACCACCCCCGCATGTCTGTGAATGATGTGAAAGTGTTGTGAGTATTGATTTGGGGATTGCTAAATATTTTAGCAAGTAGGAGAATTTGCAAATATGGACTCCACAAATAATGAGGATCAAGGGGAATTTCTTGGAGGAGGTCTTGGTTCTATTTGTGAGGTGTTTTGGAAGATTTTATTTTGAAATCTTAAGAATTTACAGGATGTTCTTTGGGGAAGAATTAGTGTGTAGAAACTTTCATGTCTTCAGGTTAAATTTTTGGAATAGTTTTAAAATGTGAGTTTGGGGAATAAATGAAGTAGTTCAACTCTTGGTTTAAAAGTGAGATCTGACAATAAACTAATGATTTTCTTGGTGAAACAGCTGATTATAAAATATTTTGATGGTGATATCATTGGTAGAACTTTGTCTATTTCCCAGATGAGTACTTTATTGGCTAACATCCAGTAGGTATAAAGTTCCGGTATCTGATCATCACCATATGCATATACTGCCTATCTATCTCATCTCCATAGCCAGATTTAAAATTCCTTGAGGAAGTGTGAGGTGTGATAATTTTTTAATCCTTAGGTGTAGGGTAGTAGATAAATCAAAATATTTACTCTTTGATCAGAAGACTGAAATTGCTCCTTCATGTGAACAGGCATTTAGTGAGCATCTATTATGTGGTCTGTAGATGGGAAAACAGATAGTTCCTATCTTATTGTTTTTCTGACGTTTAGCTCAAAGGCTGGCAAATATTCTGAGCTCTTTTTTTTTTTTTTTTAATATAACCTGTTGAGTGGTTAAACTGCTGATGAGACAAATAGGGTTCATCTCTCTTGCCAATTTCAGTCCTTTCTAGTAGTAGTGGCTGTGTGTAATGCTGTGTTGAGGAAGATTATAGAAGAAATGGAATAATTTTAATTAACAGTATAAGTAAGATGTAGCATTTATATCGACTAAGCTTGTCCTTTTTCTTTGATAATTTTTGGCAAAGAAATTTATAGAAATTATAAATTCAGGTCTTTAGACAAGACTTATAAATCATAACATTTAATTTATAAGCATGATGAACGCAGTATTTAATTTGTAAGCATGATAAATATAATATTTGTGGCAAATATTTCTGTCAAAGATTTTAAGAAAGATTGATGATTATGAAATACTTTTATTCAGAAAGATCAGGGGTAAGCCATTTTTCAACACAGAAAAAACATTTTCTGCAAAGTTCTATTTATTTTTAAAGTTCTGTTGCTATGGCAAGTTGCTGAATTTGGATAAATCACTTTACTTCTGGAAGGCTGTTTCCTTTTCTGTAAAATCAGCAGGTTGACCTAGACCAGTGATTTTTAACTTTTTTGCTTTATTCAAAGCAGTATGTCATTGAAAGATTTTGTGGCCTACCATGTAAGCAGGGCATTAACATTTTTTTTTTTTAAATAGTAACCTGAGGTTAGTCAGAATTAAACTTTGTAAATCAAGTACTGATTAAAATTGATCGTATAATTTATGCACGTATGTGTACACATATACATTCAATATGATACTTAGGGTAGGCCTATCATGGGGAAAATCACTTCTTTAATATATTCATTTTGTCAGCCTGCACTTCTCTCAGCTTTATTACCCCATTGTTCCCACCACACCTTTACTTGGCATCATTTGGACTTCGCCATTCTCTTCTGTGAGGAACCTGTTGTTTTTCCTTTTTCCTTATCCACCCTTCCCACCTTACCCACTCTCATTTAAGTGTTCTATTGCCAATACCTCTAACTTCTTTGCCCTTTTATCTTTTTGTTCATGTGCCCTCCAGAATACAAATCCTATATCAGTCTTAGTCCCCCCATTTTGGCTCAGGCAAGAGCTGCAAAGGAAATGAAAGAATCACACTGTTACTGCTATTAGAAATTCATTGTCTCCAAACTCATAAGCCTGTAGTGCTTCTTGAAATTCCTTTCTCTTTTCCTTTACTTTTCATGATAGTGGCCATTTTAAATCTCATGTTCTGTTGATTTATTATATTAGCCCTCTACTTAATCTTAACAGAGTACCTCATCTCCTACTTCACAGAGGAAGTTGAAACTATTCCTTAATTATTGCCCCCTTATCTACAAATGTAACTGAATCCAACCCATCTTTCCTCTAATTGCAGTGGAATGGAGAATTACCATTCTAGGGCTGACCCTCTTTCCTGTGCTCTGGGTCCTACATCTTTCCTACCCTATGGGGTACAAAGCTCTAGCAATTGTCTAACTTAGATTTCTCTTTACCGACTCCATCTCATGATAATTTAAATATGCTCAGCTTTCATTCCTTAAAAAAGGGGAAGAAGCCCTTCCATCTCCTTTAACATAAGCATCCAGGTTTTTGGTAGCTTTCTCAACTTCTCCACTGATTGAGTTTTCAGTTAACTGAATGCTTATTTCTACTCATCATTCCATTGATATGCTATCCAAGGTCATCAGTAGCTTTGTCACTAAATCTAGTAGATAGCTGTTAGTCCTTACCTTTTTGTAGTATTTCGCATTATTTACTCTGGTTTTGAAATAATCTCCTCAGTGGTATCACACTTAACGGTATCACAAACTTCTCATTTATCTCTCATCAATTTGATTGTTCTTTCTTAGTCTTAGCCTCCTTCCCCTTCTGCTTAAAATTTCTTCTCTCTGTATATTCTCAGCCTTTGGATGGCTTCAGTTACTTATTGGTTACTCCCAAATCAGTCTTTCTGTCCTAGATCTTTCTCCTGAAATCCAGGTAGTTATTTCTGTGTGCCTAGCATTTCCTCTTTGATAATGCATAGACACTTCAGATTAAAAATACCCAAACCTGAAATCTTTCTCCCCTCAAATCTGCTATTCATCCTGTGTGCATTCATTCATTCATTCAGTGTTTGAGCACCTCCTGTATACCACTGTACACTGTGCTAGGAACTGGATATATACAGGAGAATCAAATAGATGAAGTCGCTGCCCTAACTTAGTCTAGAGTGGGAGGTAGACAGACATGTCAACTTAAATACATAATCACAAATAGGATATGAAGAATAACTAGGGGACCTAACTTAAGTTGGGGGAAGGGCAGTCATTGAAGGGGTGTTTGCTGGAATGATATTTAAGCTGAGACCTAAAGAGGTGAACAGTGGGGAAGGAAATTAAAATTTTAGAAGGAAGTCATGTCTGAGACCCTGAGGAGACCAAGATCTTGATATTTTATAGAAGTGAGGAAAGCTACATAGCTTTAAGTGTTGTGGGTGAGAAGGAAAGTGTTGTGAGAAGATGATGAGGGAGTAGGTGGGAGCCAAATCATAGATGGCATTATTGACCATGTTTGAATTAAAAAAAATTTTTTTTATTATATGTACAGGAAAGCTACTAAAGGGTTTTTGAACAAGAAAGTGATAGGATCTGGTTTTAGGGAGATAGCACAAGTAATTTAGGCTTGTGAAAGTAAATGTAATGAGAAGTGAATCATGTTTGCCTTGAATCTGAAAAGTAAGATACTACGGTCTCTTTCAGCTGCCTATACCGGAAATAAGTGTAGGAACCCTCCTTGGCAGTCTTTTTCTTTACTATAACTATAGTTCTAATCTTACAAAGTCTTACTAATTGTACATTTTTAACTTTTCTTACATTTGACCTTCTTTTCATCCAACTCCAGCTTCACCTTTTAACAACTCCTAACTGTCTATTTTTAAAAATAAATTTATTTATTTTTTACTTATTTATTTTTGGCTGCATTGGGTCTTCGTTGCTGTGTGTGGGCTTTCTCTAGTTGTGAGCGGGGGCTACTCTTCGTTGTGGTGTGCTGGCTTCTCATTGTGGTGGCTTCTCTTGTTGTGGAGCACAGGCTCTAGGCACGTGGGCTTCAGTAGTTTTGGCTCGCGGGCTCAGTAGTTGTGGCTCGAGGGCTCTAGAGCACAGGCTCAGTAGTTGTGGGGCACAGGCTTAGTTGCTCCGTGACATGTGGGATCTTCCCGGACCAGGGCTCGAACCCATGACCCCTGCATTGGCAGGCAGATTCTTAACCACTGCGCCACCAGGGAAGTCCCTAATCAGTTTTTAAAATTATGGTTAAAGTAAGTGAAAAGTTATCTCCATATAAAAAGAATGGAGAATTCAAGATAATCTAAATCCAGTTTTAAAAAAGAAACTTTTAATTGAAGTACAACATACAGAAAAGTGTGTAAGTTGTAAGTATATGGCTCAATTAATTGCACAGAGTTAATACAGCTATGTAATCAGTACCCAGACCAAGAAAGAGAATATTACCAAGATCCAAGTAGCCCCCTAAAGATAACCCCCATCCTGACTTCTGACAGCATAGATTAGTTTTGCCTGTTTGAACTTTATATAAATGGAATAGTAGAGAATGTATTGTCACCTTTGGCTTAATGATGTTATGGTTATGTATGTGAGATTTATCCATATTGTATCTTAGGTTTTTATCTTACTAGATTTATTGTATGTGGGGTAAGGTTAGATAAAGAAGGTGGATGCAGCACACATCACACATGTTCCACCTCCAAATATATCTGGAGAAAAACTCAATAAAGCCTAAATAAATAAATAAAACCTAAATAAATAAATAACAGAATAAATTATAAGAGGCCGACACCTAGATACATTATGGTGAAATCTGAGATGACAAAGGATAAAGAGAAATTTCTAAAAAGCTTGCAGACAAAAAAATGTCTACAAAGAAATAATCAGATCTCTTGTTGTAATGCGATCTTTGAAGGCAATGAAACAGCACTTTGAAAGATAGGGGGGAAAAAGATTTTCTTTAACTGATCAGAATACTATACCTAGCCAAAGAAGCATTTCAATGGAAGAGAAAAATAAAAATTTTTAGATGTGCAAGGCCTCAAATTTACCATTTGGGTTATTTCAGGTGGGTTGTGGGAAATGATCCTTGTCCTTGCCCATGCAAATATATGTTTTTTTAAGTTTCTCATTTAATTAACTAAGGATATAACATGTTATTACAAATGAGATGATGGCACAGAGCAGATCAGATACAGCATATCTTAGTGCATCTTTTCATGGCCCTCAGAATCTTAATGGGATATGTAGCTGCTGGAGATGATGTCCAGGCAGAAAAAGGTACTTTTGGAGCTGAGAAAACCAAAGTCTACCTATGCTTTTGCCCATTTATACTTGGGACTGAAGTCACCATTCAGATATAACTTAATGTGCGTGCTTCCATTAGTGGGAACAAATACTCATCTCTCTTGATTCTTAACCAAAAGACAGCATTACCAAGGGTGCATTTTCCTCTGAGAAGAGAAAGCATTTTTTGCTTTTGTTTGTGAGTGATCAATGGTTTATTCAGGAGGGGAAAGCCTCAGCCTAATGTTTTCCTCCCTTCCTCCACACCTGCTAGATGCCCCCCCTCCCCCGCCTACCATAGCCCCCACAGACCTTTGGCGGGGTGGGGGCTGGTGAGAGGAGGTATGACCCGCATCTTACTGCTCCTGGTTTGGGCTTCTCTCCAGCTGGTGTCCAGTGTTCCCAAGCCTCTTGTTTCATAGAAATCTATTTATTTTTTCCACAGCCCTCACCACTGACTCTTATCTGGGTGACTTTTATACTGATTTTGATTTGAAGACTATCTTAAATCCATTTTTCTACCTTTCTCCTGTTAAATAGTTATTAGAATCTTTATTCCTGCAAAATGAATCCAGGGAAGAGGAAGAGATGGGTTGATAAAATAGTACTGAAAAAGACCAGTCAAACAAAATAGTTAAGTCTGAGTAATTTTTTATCTGTAAAGTAAAACAGCTTAATAATCTGCAACTGGACCCTCAAATGATTGCCTCAGATGCTAAGGTATGTGTTGGAGTAAGGGTGGATGGTGACCAGCAGGGAAGGCTCTCAATACTGAAACTGATGGAGAATTGTATATTGGCCATGGTGGTAATATTTAAATGAAAGTTATATTCTTTCAAAATTTAAGGGTAATTATAAGAATAGAAATAGGCTATATATTTTCCAAATTTCTAGAGGATAAAATGGAAAAGAAAATGAATCTGAATAAAGGTAGGAAAGAGAAAATAATAAGAATGAAGAATTGGAAAAATGGCATAAGAGGGCAGGAATAAGTTTAAAAATATTAGTAATTACAGTAAATATGTTGACTCCCTGTGTTAGTCCCTTGTCTGGGCAAGCTCAGCCGTCCTGGACAGTGGGAAGGGTAGGCAGACCAATCTAAGTAACAGGCTGCACAATTTGCCCTAGTCAGCTCTTACTCAGGGCAGCAGAAGAGTGACCATTTGTCTTTTTCTAGTCCGTGATTTCTTCTACGGATGGTAATAATTAAATTAATTTGAACACAGTAGCTACATGATTTATTACAGTGCCCTGATTGGAGTCAATATGAAAAGCAATAGGGACACAGCATTCCTGTGACACAGGTTTAGATTTACATATTTATGCAAAATCCAGACTCCTTCCTTTGTTTCTATTTAATATTTTCTCAGAGTGATTCTACCGTACCACCCACCCTGGAACCACTTTAGGCCCATTCTTCTAATTTTGTTCATTTTGCAGTCATAAAATGAGTTAAGTATTACCTTTTCATTATATCTGCATTTTTCGTTGCTTATTTTAAATTTATATCTGCATTCTGCTCAAGGATATCAGTGTTTCTTATACACTGAGACATTTATAATGTATTTTACTCACCAAGTCAAAATTTCAATGAATCAAATTCCTCTATTAGAGTATTCATTTAAAAAAAAATCCACCTATATTACTAGAGACATACACCCCCAAAACTGAAAATAAATGAGGGGTCTTTTGCAAAAGATGATGGGAAAAAATCTCTTCTCCTTTGAAACTCGTTGAAAATGACAAACATGAGAATGTAGAGAAAAAGTGCCATTTTTAATGAATTATAAAATCCATAACCGTAAGACACAAACTGTAAAATAGCATACCTTACAAATATTGTAAACAAGGGATCCTGAAACAAAGACTGAAACAAAGGAGCTGTCTCTTTATTCTCTAAGCAGAATTGAGATCTCATTGAAATTTTTCACAGGTATATACATTGATTCTTTGTTTAGAGGGGTTGGAATGAGTCACAGGAGAAGTGACAAATATCTCTTTAGAAAACTGCCGATTACAGGGGTGTTAGTTTACTTGGTATTTCTGTGATTTTGCGTCCTAGTAAAGAGGTTGCTGGAAGGGAAGTGAAGTGGAGGAAGGAGTGATTAGTAAATCACAACACAAAATACCTTAACCCAAAGGATGTTGCTGTGATCCTCTGCAAAAAACTGGTGGCAGCAAAGAAAATAGATTGCATGGAAGGGTGTTACAGACATCAAATCTGTGTGAAATTCTCGAGCTTGATTCCCATTACTCCTGCTTATACTTTTCTTCAACATGTACCTAGTCCACTTCAAAAACTAGACTGTGCATGAAAACTTTTTAAAAAATTAAAATATATTGGAGTATGTATAGTAAAGAATTTAACCTTACCCCCAAAGAGATCTGACCTTTGTCCTCAGCTTGGAAAGGTCCTAAGCCTTTGGAAAATCGTGCCTAATAGGAATGTCTTATTTGCATGGGGCCCTTGGATCACACTAGGTAGTTAATGTGATTAGGGTGGCGGCTGGCCACAGCAGATAATAATGTGATTTATGGTGAGGGCTTTGGATCATGCAGTATCAGCTTATCTCTGGAAGAGGCCAGGGACTGGAGACTGCTATGAACATGGAGATTTGCATGAACTTTCCTAGTGGGCAATATTCTGTGTGCATTGTTACACATCAGTGCCAGGAGAGTAATGCTGTCCTGACTCCATGGAGGAAAGGTCAACTGGAAGATCTGTATTTGGAGCCCTCCTGGCCTCTGTCCTGTGCACTTCTTCCCTTGGCTGATTTTAATCTGTAGCCTTTAGGTGTAATAAACCATAACTGGGAGTACAGTAGCTTTTGCTAGTTCTGTGAATCTTCCTCATGAATCATTGGAACTAAGGGTGGTTTTGGGAACCTCCGAACTTGCAAAGATGTCAGAAGTGAGGACATTCTTATGTGGGCTGTGCTCGTTGACTTCAAAGTTGACTAAACTCTTTGCAGGAGGTGTTCAGAAAAGAACCCCAACAAAAGGCAGGTTAAGAAAATGCCTCAGGGACTTCCCTGGTGGTCCAGTGGTAAAGAATCCACCTTACAATGCAGGGGACGTGGGTTCGATCCCTGGTCAGGGAACTAAGACCCCACATGCCATGGGGCAACTAAGCCCGTGTGCCCCAACTACTGAGCTTGCGCACCTCAGCTAGAGAGACTGCATTCTGCAAACTACAGAGCCCACGCACTCTGGAACCCTCGCGGCACAACTACAGAGCCCACGTGCCTTGGAGCCTGTGCGCCACAACTAGAGAAGAGAAACCCCACATGCCCCAACTAGAGAGAAGCCTGTGCACCGCAAAAAAAGAGTCCACATGCAGCAACGAAAGATCCCGCGTGCTGCAACTAAGACCTGATGCAGCCAAAAATAAATAAAAATAAATAAGAAATCTTTTAAAAAAAGAAAATGCCTCAAAGGAGGTATGGGAAAACAGGAAGAGTTTGTATAATTGTTCTACATACTCTCAAAAAAATTACAGAAAACCTGTTCCGTGTTTCTTCATGGGGAAAAGAGATTTAGCAAAAGTCTCAAAGAAAGTCAACAGAAGGAGGTGAAAAATGGGTTGGAAGAGTACAATGAAGAAATGAAAGAATGTAAAATAATGAAATGATGAAAACCACGTGAGAAGCAACAAAAAGAAGAGACACTGCTGAAAATACATTCAGGCATATAGTAGCTGGGATAGTTGAGAAGTTTCTGAACTTCAAGGATAAAGGTGAAAAACAAGGCAAGTATAAATAAATTATATATAGTATTGTATAATTATGTTATTGTAAATTATTCAAAATTTTGAGTGGGAATTTAAATATTCTAGTCATAGTCTCTCCACTCCAGTTCTCTGTTTACAGAAATAGTCTTTTTGTTTGATGAATTTATAGTGGAGAAAATACTTTTCATCATATTATTTATTTTTAAAATAACATGTTAACATTGGCTTTTTTGGGAGGTGTGTACAGTTCTTAGTTTTAACACATGTATAAATTTGTGTAACCACCTCCACAATCAGAATACAAAACTGTTCTTTCACCTCAAAAAACTTCCTGTGCTGACCCTTTGTAGGTACATTCTCCCCCCACTCCTAACCCTTGTCAACCACTGATCTATTCTCTGTCCCTATAGTTTTATCTTTTTTAGAATTTCATATAAATAGACTCATACCAGTAAGCAACTGTTTGAGACTGGCTTCTTTCACTTAGTATAATGCCTTTGAGATTCATCCATTTTGTTGTATGTATTGAATAGCAATACTTCACTTTAATTGCTGAGTAGAATTCCATTTTATGAATGTACCACAGTTTGTTTATACATTAATCTACTGAAGGACAGTTTTTGTCAGTTATGAAAAGAGTTGCTGTAAACATTGGTGTGCAGGTTTTTGTGTGAACATATTTTAATTTTTCTAGGCCCAAGGGCTAATTCCAGCCCACTGCCTGTTTTGTAAATAGAGTTTTATTGAAACACAGCCATGCTCATTCATTTATAAATTGTCTGTGGTGACTTTCATGCTATAATGACAAAATTGAGTAGTTGCAATAGAGACCGTTTGTCTCACAAAGCCTATATAATATTTTCTACCTGGCCTTTACAGAAATAGTTTGCCAACCTCTGCTCTAGGAGTGAGAGTTTGCTGGTGTTTGTTTAACTTTATGAGAAACTTCTCAACAGTTTTTCCAGAGTGGCTGTACCATTTGTATCCCCACCAGTAATGTGTGAATGTTCCAGTTGCTCTGTATCCTTGTCATTACTTGTTATTTAAAATTTTTTTTTTGCCTATTTGAAGGCAAAAAAGCTTTTTGAAGGTAGAAACTTTTAATTTTCTCATTCATTAGAAAAATAAGTCTGAAATGTGTGTTAAATGCTTAGTGTGGCAGATTAAGGACAGCCACAAATTCTTTGACACTCCCTTTGAGAGGTGCAGTCTAAGCCTCTTCCTTTCGAGTCAGTGACTGGCAGATTCTGTGACTACTCTGATGACTAGAATATGGCACAAGTGATGGTATGCTAGTTTCTTGGCATGGTCCTTAATATACTGACAGTTTTCACTTCCTATTTTTGGAACATTCTAGGATGCCTCAGTTGCCATGCAAAAAGTCCAACTGCTTGGAGGCTACGCTGGTGGAGAGGCTATATGTAGGCACATGGTTCAAAACCAAAGCTGTGCCCAGCCTTCTAGTCATTCCTGCCAAGGTGCCAGGCATGTTTGGGATGCCATCTTGGACCCTCCAGACCATTCCATCTGCTAGCTGAGCGACCCAGTGACCTCAGTTAATGACATGTGGAACAGAAAAATCACCCTGCTGATATTCTGCCCATATTCCTGACGAACAAAATTGTGAGTTATAATAATTAGCTGTTTAAGTCATTAAGTTTTAGGGTAGTTTGTTTTGCAGTAATGATAACCAGAACACTTAACAGTATTGGGAGAAGAGAGTACTGAGGCAGCTAGAGAGATTTTGGGGGAAGAACAATAATCTTATAGAGATTTAAGTTTTTTTCATGTGCTGTGTAATGATGTAAAATCTTTTCCTCATCTTTCCTCACAATCTTCTGGGAAATTGTCATCATTCACTAACACATTCTGGAGTAAACTAGAGTTGGTGGTTTTCTGAAGGAAAAAAAAATTCTCACAATTCCAATCTATCTGTCTATCTAATCTTATATGTACATATATAGCTATATGTGTGTGTTATATATACATATATATGCGTACATATCTTTAAGTAAACTTTTAGAGTTATTTTAGATTTACAGAAAAATTGCAGAGGTGATGCCGAGAGTTTCCGTATACTCTTATCCAATTTTCCCTCATGTTAACACATTATATAACAATGGGACACTTGTCAAAACTAACAGATGAAAATTGGTACATTATTATTAACTGAACTCTAAACTTTTTTGGATTTCAGCAGGTTTTTTTTCTTTTAAATAAAGGCCTTTCTCTGGTCTACGATCCAATCCAGGGTACCACATTGCATTTAGATAGATTTGTGTTTGTTTAGAATAAACCCCTGGCCCAGCAGCCTTGGATGATGGAGACAATTTGAACTCAATATCTCTCTCTCTCTCTCTCCCTCTCTCTCTCTCTCTTCCTCTCCTACTTTTGTTCCCTCTCATTTTCTCTACCTTTCTCTTGTGCACTCACGTACACACACAAGTGAGCATACAAATGATGAGAGCTTTCCATTTCTGTTTGTGGGATCTGTAGAGGACTGAGCAGAGACTCCATTGACATTCGCTGCAGCTGAGGCAGTGGAGTTTGCAAGATGCAAGAAAGGAGTGGGGTGAGCATAGTTGTTTCACAAAGGAGATGGTAGGTATACTGAAGGATGAGGACTTAAAAAAGCACAGATGCAAGGGGAAGAGGGAAAATGTTGGAGAGAAGACAGGAGTTGGAGAATAGGTGTGATTACCTGGGACACATTCTGAAGGCTCAACCAATGAGGTCTTGCTTATATTGTGTGATATAAATAGGAAAATTAACTATAATAATTTCCTTCTATGCTTAGCATTCACCATCATCTACTTTGCTTCTGAAATGTAGTTTCGATTTCCTTCTGTGAGAGGATGGGGAGAGGTGGGAGTTGGGGTTGTTGAGGGAAATAGTTGTGAGTGGGTAGGGAAGTAGGGTAGAAAATGTCTAACATAATTGATTTTTAATTCATTGTAGAAAGAGCAGAAATCAGGGTTCTGATCTCTGAGTCCCAAATTGTCTTTTTTTCTTTTAAGTAAGTTCTGACCAGTTTCATGCGTTTGCTTTGTTATGGATTCTCTTTCTGACTTCCCCAATTCTGAGTTCTTCTGCCACACATAAGAATCTGAATTTTGGAAAGTTTATGAGGAGTTTTAGAATGTTGAGGAGGAGAAAGCAGGAAGATCTTGGGGGCTATGTATGTGTGATGATTGGGGATGGTCGGTGGGGAGGAATCTCTGCCTTTAGACAGAGTCCATTTTTTGGTATTTGTTTTAAAAGCAAAAAGCCAATTTATTAATTTACAGTGAGAAATATGGCTGTCAGAGGGACTGAATATTTGCATCCTTTGGTCACAACACTTATAGGCAAGTTATAAAAAGAAGTGGGTTTTTTTTTGGGGAGTAACCATGAAAATAAAAACAAGGGGCATAATTATGTAATTGGATTGCTTGCTGCCGTCAAGCTGAGATAATCTGATATAGCTGCTTCCATAAAAGGATTCACTAAGACCAAGCAGTTTGAGTCCCTGTGCTAGGATACTGCTAGTGATGTGGTACTCCTTTTTCTATGCTTCCATGTCAACTAACCATTTCTCTAGATCATTATGTGTGGATATGACTCTTTTTTTTCTTTTCTTTTTTTGTTAAAAACCACATAATACAAAATTTACCATCTTAGCCATTTTAAGTGTACAGTTCAGTAGTGTTGACTTACTCTTTTAAAAAACTACTATTGCATAGAATGAATATACCACAATATATTCATTATCCTTTTGATAGACACGCACATCCCCCCTCCCTCCCTCCCTCCCTCCCTCCCTCCCTCCCTCCCTCCCTCCCTCCCTCTCTCCCTCTCTCTGTTCTTTTTTATATAAACTTATGTATGTATGTATTTATTTATTTTTGGCGGCGTTGGGTCTTAGTTGCTGCGCGCAGGCTTTCTCTAGTTGCCATGAGCGGGGGCTACTCTTAGTTGTGGTGCATGGGCTTCTCATTGCCGTGGCTTCTCTTGTTGTGGAGCACGGGCTCTAGGCGTGCGGGCTTCGGTAGTTGTGGCTCGTGGGCTCTAGAGCGCAGGCTCAGTAGTTGTGGCACACGGGCTTAGTTGCTCCGTGGCATGTGGAATCTTCCCAGACTAGGACTTGAACCCGTGTCCCGTGCATTGGCAGGCGGATTCTTAAACACTGTGCCACCAGGGAAGCCCCCTTCCTCTGTTTTGTTACTTCAGGCAAAGTTGAAAGAAACATCTTTGTATATGCGTTTTAGATACTGGTGCTTTTATTTCTAAAGGATACATTTCTCCAACACAGTATTTCTGGTGGAGAGAATATGTATTTTGAATCTTAGTACATATTACCTGATTAGCTTCCAAAAGAGGTTGCAGCAAGTCATATTCCAATCAGCAATGCATGAGAGTGCACATTACTCTGTACCTTCATCAATAATGGATAGCACTGCTTAAAAAAATTTTTTTTTCCCCAGTTTGATGGATGAACACTTTTAGGTTGAGACTACCTCCTAAGTAAAGCAGTCTTTTTTCCTTTTCCAGTGCTTTATCCTTAGTACCTGGATGGCAGCACTTCTTTTGAAAAATATTGAACTCTTAATCTTTTTTCTTATAAGGAATCTGATCTTCCTTTTTCATCCATAGCTTTGTAGTGGACTGTTGGAGGTAATATATCTTTACATCTTCGATTCAGAGAAGACTTGATCAATTGTTTTGTGTTTTAATGTGTCCAGATTGGCTTTTTCTAATAAAATTCACTGGCTAATATTCGTGGTGTATAAGGACTAATGGATAATCTCTTTAGGAATGGATTGGAATGGATCAGCTCAAACTTTTTATCCTTGTATCACTGAGTTTATGATTCAATTTCTTATTAGACAGAGAGTCTGAAAAACATTTTGAGTTATATTACTATTTCTTGGTCAGGGAAGGGTGGGCACCTCAATTAACAGTCCCAGTAAGACTACATGAAAAGGGGGATAGGATGGCTCCCCACATTAAAATCAGGGTGCTGTAACCAAAAAAAGAATTGAGAAAAGATACTGAGGGAGCTGAAACAAGTTGCTTAAATCTGAGATGATGGAAATAAAATTAAAGATAAACTTCCACCTCTAACCACGAGAGAGTAACTATTATCTGCGCAAGAAGAGACAATAAAGTGACAGCACAAAATAGAGTCTAGAAATACAGCTGTCAATACATAGAAACTTGATTAGACAGTGGTGCTACTGCATAGCAGTGGATTAAGGATAGTTTTTTCCAATAAATTGTATGAACAAGTGGATATCCTAACACAATGTAAATGCTATGTAAATAGTTACCAGTGCACGGCAAATTCACATTTTGCTTTCTGGAATGTCAAAAAAACCATTATGATCCGTGGTTTGTTGAATCCTCAGATGTGGAACCTGTAGATACAGAGGGCTGACCATAATGAATCTTCAGTCCATTCTTTTTTAGGGAGACCGTAATGACAGTGATCCCATATTCAAAAAGCTGAGGAAGTGAGTTTTTCCCGTGTAGCCACAGGAAGTCTCTAATAACTTCATTTTCTACTTCATTTCTATCACACGTTCCAGTGGTTCCTTAATAAGCATTTTCCTTGGATCAAGATGAGTGTTTTGTTTGAAACATTGACTGTTTGGATGAATGATCACCCAAATCTCTTGGAATATACTGAGAACTTTGTGTTTGTACCACATATTACTCACATTCTTGAAGAAATGAAGCATTGCATTATGGCTACCATTTCATCACTGGTGATAGGCTACCAAGGGTTTGGGATAAATTAGACCTCAGGACTTATATATGTTGTGGGGATAATTTTGAAGATTAGTAAAATTAGAAAAAATATTGTGATAATTCCTTTAAAAATTGGGTTTAACTATATGTTCCTATATATATAGTAAACATATATTCTAAGTACATATATACTAAATATACTATATACTGAATATATATACTAAACAAAATTTTGATAGTTTTATGTTCTTTTAAAATCATCCTGTATAAGAAGTGCAAAGGTAATTACTCCAAAAGACAGGTAATTAATGTAACCTTTGGGGGTAGGGAGAGAGTTCTAAGTGAGAAGGGCAAGTTAGAGGCTTTGTAATGTTGACAATGTCCTGTTTCTTGACCTAGGTGGTGATTATACTGGTGTTTGCTTATAGAACAGTTCATTAAGCTGTACATTTATGTTTAACATAATTTCCTGTATGTCATTTTTTCACACTATAAATGGCCTTAAAGAACCTGGGAGAAAATAATTGTAGTTGATATGTTTTATATGTTTTCTTCTCAGATAGAAGTTAGAATGGTCCTCTAGACCTCTGGCAAATTTGATTTATTAGAATCAGTTTCATCAAGGATAAAGAGGTAGAATGGTTGGTATTCTTGAAATATGAGCATTCTTTGAAGAAAGATGGATAATAAATAGCATAGCAGCTTGTGGTTAGATATCCACATATGGGATAGCAGAGAAAGTCTTTGATCTTCCAGAGAATGAGGAGCAGAATCTATTGCATAGAGTAGGATTCAGTAAATGTTTCTTTTTTTTTTTTTTTTTTGCGGTACGCGGGCCTCTCACCGCTGTGGCCTCTCCCGTCGTGGAGTGCAGGCTCCGGACGCGCAGGCTCAGCGGCCATGGCTCACGGGCCCAGCCGCTCCGCGGCATGCGGGACCCTCCCGGACCGGGGCACGAACCCGCGTCCCCTGCCTCAGCAGGCGGACTCTCAACCACTGCGCCACCAGGGAAGCCCAGTAAATGTTTCTTGAATTAACCCAGGACTCAGTCATTAAATAGGGCTCTTTTCAGAAACTCTTCCTCCATTAATATTTTATTGAGAATAAAGGTTACAGTTCTTCATAATTCACATAGGAAATAGGATATTCTTCTTTATCAGAGTGAGCCAAATGACATAGACTTATTTCCAAAATTTTTAGCTGACAAGAGTAATTTAGAGATAAAGACATTAAAGCATTACTTAAGGATGCTTGCTATTTTTCTAGGTGAAATACATTTCAGGAGCAGTCACGTGAAGTATGTTTGTATAAACTCTTCTAGGTAGACTGGATAGAATCTTCTATTTTTGCATTTTCCTTACCAAATTCTTTTTATAAAAACAATTAAATTGAACCAATTTTTAAAAGTCACGTTATTATTAGAAATTCAAGAATTCTTTTTTTCTGGTTGTGTGATTAGCTATTTTTCACCTAGAAAATATTTATATTTTGGCTGGCCATTCCCTCATTTTTCTGTTTTCTTTAAAGTCTCAGTCGTATATGTATAGCTGATTCAGTTTATTATAAAGCAGAAACTAACACACCGTTGTAAAGCAATTATACTCCAATGAAGATGTTAAAAAAAAAAAAGAAATTTATAAAAAAAAAGGCTCAGTCCTTGGTCCTCTGCTATTCTCTATACATGTTATTTCATTTAGGGAGCTACTGTTGTCCCTTTACTTCAGCTATCACTTTTATGATGATAATTTCCAGGCTTTATCTCCTATTCAAACTCCAGTCCAATTTTGGTAGATTCCTTTAAGATGTTTGAATGATCCACCATTACTTCAAGCTAAATGTCTTCTAAAAGAATTCTTAGACCCAATGACTGACTTCTCTTAAACTCACAGTTTCTACCAGTAGTTAGTTCTACCATGCTTTAAAGGCTTTTTGGCTGTGAAGTCTATTATCCCATTGATTGGCTGTGAAGTCTACTATCCATTTATCATCAGGTTTGTTTTATCTTATCTTGCTAAGTGGTTATCTCCACTGAAGTTTCACACACATTGGAATAATAAATAATAATAATGATACTTCACATTATTAAGTACTTATTAGGTGCCAGGTACTCTTCTAAGAGCTTTATTTGTATTAACTCATTTTATCCTCATAGCATTTACAGTTGTTGCTTTATGCAGCTGTATTTTTAAATCATAGAGGGGAAAAAAGAGTTAAAACCAAAAAAATACATTTTCACTGTCTTTTATATTCATCTATGTAATTACCTTTTCAATGCTCTTTACTTCTTGTGGATGTGAGTACTTTCATTTCATTCTCAAGGCCTCTCTTTAATACTTCTTTTAGGGATGATCTGCTAGTAATAAGTTCCCTAGGTTTTTCTTTCTCTGTGAATGTCTTAATTTTGCTTTCATTTTTGAAGATAGCTCTTCTGGGTGTAGAATTCTTGTTTGATAGTTTTTTTTTCTTTCAGCACTTTGACTATATCATCCCACTGTTTTTGGTATACATGGTTTCTGATAGGAAATCAGCTGTTAATCTTGCTGAGTTTCACGTATAAGTGATGAGTTGCTTCTTTCTTACTACTTTCAAGGTTCTCTTTATCTTTGGCTTTTGACAGTTTGACTGTGATGTGTCTAGGTGTGGATCTTTTTGAATTTATTCCACTAGGAGTTTGTTGAGCTTCTTGGATATGTAGATTAATATTTTACACCCTATTTGGGAAGTTTTCAGCCATTATTTCTTTAGATATTTCTGTACCTTTCTCTCCTCTCCTTTTGGGACTTCCATTATGCATATGTTGATATGCTTGATGATATCTCACATGACTCTGAGGCTCTGTTCACTTAAAAAAATTTTTTTTTGTTACCTCAGACTGGACGCTCTCAGTTAACCTGTATTCAAGCTCACCAATGTTTTTCTTCTGTCTGCTTGAATCTTCTGTTTAAGATTGTCTACTGAATTGTTTATTTCAGTTATTATCATTTTCAACTCCAGAATTTCTCTTTGGTACTTTAAAATTTTTTCAATCTTTTTACTGCTATTTTCTAATTAGTGAGACATTGCTCTCATACTTTCCTTTATCCTTTAGGTATGGTTTCCTTTACTTCTTTAACATAATTAAAATAGCTGATTTGTCTTTCTCCAGTAAGAAAGGCTTTCTTACTTTCTTTTTTCTGGCTTTCTCATGGCCAGTTTCTGTTGGTTGCTTTTTTCCCTGTGTGTTGTATTTTCTTGTATCATAGCTTTTTGTTGAAAACTGGACACAATATTATATAATGTGGTAACTCTGGAAATCAGATTTTTCTCCTTCCCTAGGGTTCATTGTTGTTGTTTTCTATAGTTTGTTTGTTTAGTGAGTTTTCTGAATTAATTTTGTAAAGTCTATGTTCTTTGTTGTGTGTGGCCACTGAAGTCTGTTCTTGGTTAGCTTAGTGGTCAGCTAATTATTGGATGGAGATTTTCCTAACAGCCTAGAACCAATAAGTCTCCCAGTCTTTGCTGAAGGTGTGTGTGTGTGTGTGTGTGTGTGTGTTGGGGGGTATGCCTTCAACTCTCAGCTGAGCAGTAGACAACTCTGTCTTAGTCTTCACTTCCTATACAATGTCTTAAGGTTAGCCAGAGGTGAGAGCTTAGGGCCTTCTTGGGTTTTTCCTGAGAATGTGCACACCTCAGGCATGTGCATAGTCCTATATGTGTGGATGGTCTTCTAGATTCCTGGGAATATGTTGGAGCTTTTCAAAGCCCCTGTAATATCTCATTCTCCATCTTTTCCTTTTAAACTTTTTGGTTAGTCTGCTGTTTGTCCCAACTGTTTCCCACCCCCTCACGCATCTGTGATGCCTGCAGTTGTTTTTTGACAGATGCCTCAGGAAAAGCCTTTTCAAATTTGCACTTGGGCAAGCTCCCTGTCAGGTCAAATACAGACAAACTTGTAAGTAGGATCTTGTAGGAAACCATCTGACCAAATAATGACAGTCCTCTGAGAACAGGGGTTTGAAGAAGCCCCCAACCTGGTTCTGCCACATCCAGTGGCTGCCAGCTGCTAGTTTTCTCTGCAAATGTAGTCTGTTAGCTTTCAAGTCTGCTTCAGAGCAGGAGAGTGGGGGATGGGACTAGGGCAAATTAAAATGCTACAAAGGTCTCTGATCTTATTGAGGTTCAGTTTTTTTGTTTTTGCTTTTTTTTTTTAGTTAATGCTGCAAGCCTTTAGTTAATTTCCAGAGTTTGGAAAAAGTTGATTCTGGCAATGTTTGCCAGTTTTCGCTTTGCTTTTATGGAGAAGAATTTTCAGAAGTCTTTACTTTCCCTTTTCATTGATATCTCACTAACTGTTAGGAGCTTAGCTGCTTTGTTTTACATAATGTGGGTATATAGAAGCAAAAGATATTATTTTTTGTGCCACAAAAGTCTTGTGATTTGACCCTATCTACAGGATCAGAGTAAGCCAGTCAGGTGGGATGTTGTGCTGGGCACAAGACTGAATGTAACCAGGAGGGCCATAAGTCATAAGTGAAGGCAGTTTGAGGTAAGGCGTCCAGGATAGAGGAGCAGCAACATTATGGAGAAGAGTCAAAGTTGGAGCCTGGGTGATAATATTGCACATAAATTTGTAAGGGCACATAAATTTTGCACATAAACTTGGAAATGTGGGTAGAAATAGAAGAACGTATAGAGTAATTAACAGAGCCTAATCACATAAGCAGGCCCAGGTGATTAGTTTAAGACTGAGACCATGAGTAGCAGACTGGACCAGAGCTCTATGTTCCTAATGTCCATTGCTGAGCACTTTGTATGTATATTTCATTTAATCCTTATATCTGACCTTTTGAAGTAGTCATCACTAACCCCATCTTATACAGATAAAAAATTTAGTATTTTAGCTGGGCCTTTTTGTTTCTTTGGAACCAAATTCACCACAAGTAGTGGAGGGTTTATTGTGAGGGTCACCCAGATATTAATTAGGGTCTTTCTTTTCATTAAAGATGTGATTAAATTGGCCAAATCTCATTTATACAACCTTTCTTTGATATCACTAGTTCCTTTGGCATATTTTATCATGTTTCTCATAGTCTCTACTCCTGCATCTCTGACATTATCTTGGTTCCACCTCATATCATTGTGGGCACAAAGCCCAGACACTTCTTTCCACAAAATATCCATTAGCACCAAGAATTTTATCATTTAGATAACTTTATTGAAGATTTAAGGGAGGACAGAAAGGAGTCAGGTCAAACACTGGATAAACTTCTATCATTTTTCTGTCTCTATCTTTTTATTCTCTTTTCCCTCGATTTATCAGGAGTAACAGGAAAATCCTTCTTATCTTTGGCAGAATAGTTCTCTCCATACCCAAATTTACAGGAGCTTCTTTCCCCAAGCACTTGTCAGGGTATTTACCAGAGCAATAGAATTGACCTTCTAAGAGAAATTCTGGCTCCAGTTTTTGAAATAAAATATAATAACATATTATGTCATAATATATATTAATAATAATATAGTATAATAATATTAATATATATTATTAATAATATAGTATAATAATATTAATAACAGTATAGTATAAGTTAATATTTACACACATATTTGAAGATGTACAAATATATTTTACTATATTAAGTAGAGGAAATTGTGTGTGTGTGTGTGTGTGTGTGTGTGTGTGTGTGTGTAGGAAGCAGGAATCTTAGTAAAGCAGTTATCCTTAACAGTTATTTGGGAAAAGCTGAATTAGTAGTCCTCAGGAAGAATGGGAACCATGACAGGCTGAGATAGAGCCTGGAGTGAGAAGGTCATTCATAGTCCTTGGGAGTTTTAGGGACCTTAGAAGCAGTCTGTGAGTCTTTGTGCGGTTATCTATCATTGACCTAACTCAGGTAACCCTACTTGCCTATTTATGTATCTTTGCTCTTCTCTTCTTATGATTAACTGGCTGATTCTTTTGCTTTCTTATTTACATTTCTGTGAGGGGAGATCTTTTGGGGAGGACCTTTTTAAAAAAATTTATTTATTTTAATTTATTTATTTTTGGCTGCATTGGGTCTTTGTTGCTGTGCGTGGGCTTTCTCTAGTTGTGGCGAGTGGGGGCTACTCTTCATTGTGGTGCGCGGGCTTCTCATTGCGGTGGCTTCTCTTGTTGGGGAGCATGGGCTCTAGGCACGCAGGCTTCAGTAGTTGTGGCGCGTGGTCTCAGTAGTTGTGGCTCGTGGGCTCTAGAGCGCAGGCTCACTAGTTGTGGCACATGGGCTTAGTTGCTCTGTGGCATGTGGGATCTTCCCAGACCAGGGCTCGAACCTGTGTCCCCTGCATCAGCAGGCGGATTCTTAACCATTGTGCCATCAGGGAAGTCCCAGGGGAGGAACTTCTTATACTCTTTCAGCAGGTGCTGTTTTGGGTCAGTTTACCTGAGAAGAAACTGGGGGGTATCAGGCACAGTATTTGACAGGTTTAATACTTAGAGAAATTTAGTATGCCCAAGGTCAAGCAGTGGCAGAGCCAGGATTTGAATGACAATTTATCTCAAAGATTATATTCTTTTTACTGTTCTTTTGGGCAAGACTTTGTTTTAGGCTTGATGAGGCTATGTAAATAACCCCTTTTCACAAGGAGCTGACAGTAAGTAGATAAATGTGGTATAAGTTAGCAGTCATAAGTCATAAGTGCCATATGAATGGTACAGGCAGGGTGTTCCCCTGCATTGGCAGGCGGATTCTTAACCACTGTGCCACCAGGGAAGCCCCGGAGATTTTTAAAGATGGGAAGGTAAAGAAATGAATTCCAGGCAAAGGGAATGACATAAGTAAAGGCTTAATGATGAGGAAGTTGCAAGGATAAATTTGACTATAGGATAAGGTACTGGAATCTATGGTACAGCCTACTTTAGGATGATTAATCTGGGAACAGCATGAAGGATAGATTAGAGTGGAGTGAGATTAGCACTAGGGGAACTACTAAGGAAGGAGTTTCAATAATTCAGACGTTAGATCAAGAAGAAATATATTAGTGTTATGGCAAAAAGTGTGGAAAGAAAGAATCGAATTCAAGGACAACTCTGAAAGAAATGGCGAGAGTTGAAGCCTATATTAGTCTGTTAATACTATAGAATACCATAGACTGGGTGGCTTAAACAATAAGAATTTATTTCTTACAGTTCTGGAGGCTGGGAAGTCCGAGATCAACGTGCTGGCAGATTCATTTCCCTGGTGAGGGCTCTCTTCCTGGGCCACCTTCTCACTGTTTCCTTACATGGGGGAGAGAGTGAGTGTGCGAGCAAGAGCAAGAGTGAGAGAGAGCATGAGCTCTGGTCTCTCTTCCTGTTCTTATAAGGGCACTAATAATGCCATTGTGGGAGCCTCCGCCTCATGGCCTCATCTAATCCCGATTACCTCCCAAAGGCCCCACTTCCCAATACCATCCTATTGGGGGTTAGGGTTTCAACATATGCATTGGAGAGGGAGGGAGGCACAACCCAGCCTGTAGCAAAGCCTGTGATTAGATTATATGGATGAGGTATAGTGGAGAGTAAGACAACATTGAGATTTCAAGCCTGGGTAACAGTGAGAATAATGGCTTCAGGAAGAGGTGTTGGTGGGGATAGGAAAATAATGCATGGTTTATGTATACTGAGTTTAAGGTACTAATGGGACATCCAGAAATAAACATGTGTCAGTTAAAATTATGAGCTTGAATCTTGGTAGACTGGTTGGGCCAAAAACATTAAAGATTTGAGAATCTTCAACATGTAAGTTATAGTTGAAGCATGGGAATAGATAGTATACCCAAAGAAGAGAGATTTAGAGAAAACATAAGAATTCTGAGGCCGAAGCTTTGAGAAACAACGCATATTTTGGGGGAGTAGAATCAGAAGATGAAGGAAGGGTCAAATGGAGTAGACAGATACTACTCATCCAAGATGGTTGTATGTACATGTATTGGGCCTAAACTCATAGTAATGATAGATAGCACATGGCTGAGTTCAAAACAAGATAAATATCAATTTGTTAGAAACTGAACAGAAATGCAAATTTATGAGTAGGGTTGATGCCACAAGTCTGCTGGACTCCAGGCTGAAAGAAAGCAATGGTATTTTGGATTTACCTCCTGCAGGATAATGGAGGTTAAAGTGTTCCATGTAAGACAGGAACTAGAACCACACTTACTGCTTGAAGTCTTAATGCTTTCCTTAGCCTCACTCCATCTTGAGAAAAGAGTCTGAAAAAAACTGTTGGCTCTTACTTGGGATACATACAGTTTAGAGCACACCGTAAGCCTAGAGATTCAGAAATATACTGATAAAGCCTTGAGACTTGGGACTGAATCAAACTGCCCAAAGACTTCTGACCAGATTTGTGATACCTCTATTTAACAATCTTACCTGGTAGTATAATAGGATCTGGTTCAGGACTTGCTCTCCAGGGAGTTAGGTAGAAACAAACAAATCACAAATTGCTAGGTGGAGAGGGTTGAATACAGGGGAAAAGAAAACAGAGAAAAATAAAGATAAGAACAAAAGCCTCTTATACAGGATGCATCCAAACAAAGATTCCACAAATAAATCCACAGGAAACATGGGCAAGACAATAAATTATGATAATGTGAATTCAATGTAAATAAAATTAATTTTTATGGAAAGAGCTGTCAAAAACCTTAAAACAGGATGTTTGGGATTGAATGAAGGAATAAAATCCATAAAGAGGAAAAAATTATGAAAAAAAATCTAGCATACACTAAATGAGAACAGTAGAAAATGAATAATACAACTAGATATAGGAAAATGAAATATTTACATCTTTGAAATAGAAAATTCAATGTTGGGACACAAACAAGATTGAACACAAAGAGAATCAGTGAATTAAAAGACAATTCTGGGGCTTCCCTGGTGGCGCAGTGGTTGAGAGTCCACCTGCCGATGCAGGGGACGCGGGTTCGTACCCCGGTCAGGGAGGATCCCACATGCTGCGGAGTAGCTGGGCCCGTGAGCCATGGCCGCTGAGCCTGCGCGTCCGGAGCCTGTGCTCCGCAACGGGAGAGGCCACAACAGTGAGAGGCCCACTTACTGCAAGAAAAAAAAAAAAAGGCCATTTCTGAGAAATTAACTCAGAGGTAAAAAGATAAGGAATATAAATAAGCAGTTAAGAGTTATGAATTGAATGAGAGGTTATGAAATAGAAATAGAAGTTCCACGACAAGAAAAGGGAAGAGATGGTAGAGAAGAAATATTTAAGAGAAAATGCAGACAGTTTTCCAGAATTAAAAAATGTCATGACTTCTCAGATAGAAAGTGCACTCTCAATACCAAACAGAATAAAATAAGTCTACATGTAGACACATCATAGTGGATCTGCAGAGCATTGATGATCAAAATAATGTCTGAAATAAGAGGAAAAAAGGTATTATTTAATAAAGGCAATTACAGTGACAACAGACTTCTCATCAATAAAGAATTCCAGAAAACAATGAAATGATACCTTCAAAATTCTGAGTGGAAAATGGTTTTGGGCTAGAATCTTATACCCAGCTAACTACCACATGATAGGGTGGGGCAAAAGAGAAACATTTCAGCATATGAGAATTCTCTAGCTCCATAGCTTTTCTAAAAGAAAGAATAAAGGCTGTACTTCAGTAAGAAAGAAAAGTGAACCAAGAAGGAAGGTATGGTATACAAGAAATAATTGTGAACACAGAAATGGACAAAATATGTTGTTAAATTTACTTAGCTATTGATCAAATGAATGATGTTTTATTTTTAAAGGCAAACTGAAATGCTAGACAACAATAACAAAATAGGGAATCATGTCCAATTGCAAGGAGGATAGAAATACTGAATAGCTTGAATTTGTTAGAAAAATTCATAATTAAACATTTTATTTTAAAATCTGAAAAAGTAATCAGTTAAAGACTGGAAACACAATCTATATCTTTCAAATGAGCAGAGGGAAAAAGAGGATTACAGAAATTTTTTTATTAAAGCAATATGGGAAGCTCAAGATGACGGAGTAGAAGGACGTGAGCTTACCCCCTAATTGCAAGAACACCAAAATTACAACTAGCTGCTGAACAGCCTTCAACAAAAAAATGCTGGAACCTACCGAAAAGGGATACACTACATCCAAAGACAAAGAGGAAGCCACAGTGAGATGGTAGGGGTGCAATTGCGATAGAATCAAATCCCATACCTGCCAGGTGGGCAACCCACACACTGGAGAACAACTGTACCACAGAGGTTATCCCACAGGAGTGAAAGTTCTGAGCCCCATGTCAGGCTTCACAGCCTGGGGGTCTGGCAATGGGAGGAGGATTCCCTAGAGAATCTGGCTTTGAAAGCTAGTGGGGTTTGATCACAGGACTCCACTCTTATAGGGTGCACACAGACTCATGAGCACCAGGACCCGGGGAAAAAAGCATGATCCCATAAGAGACTGGGCCAGACCTACCTGCCAGTACTGGAGGGTCTCCTGCGGAGGCAGGGGGTGGCTGTGGCTAACTGCGGGCATGAGGACACTGGCAGCAGCAGTTCTGGGTAGTACACATTGGCATGAGCCCTCTGGGAGGCCACCATTAGCTCCACCAAACAGCCTGTAGGGTTTTGGTTTTGGTTTTTCATGTCTATGGATTTGGCTTTTTAAGAATTCACATGTGAGACAATGTTATATCTTTCAGTGTTTTTCAATTTCTTGAGATGTTTAACTTGTGAGAGGATGTTCCATGAGAAAAATGCCCAAGGGGCTGCATGATGTATGAGGAGGAAGTCAACCAACAGCAGCTTCACATTATGAGAATCAGTTTGCTGTTCTGTGAGGAGACAGCAGGATGGACGCTCTGTCTCAGGAGGACGCCCAGGCTGAGCCATGCAGGATGAGATGGTGCGTGGGGGCTCTGCTGTGTATGAGCAAAAGCCGAGTTGCTGCTCTCGGTTAGTATGTCAAGGGGCTGTGCTGGCCTTCTCCCTGAGGTCCTTCTCTCTTGTGACCTTAGCCACAGTTCTGAGTGTAGCTTTCCTTCCGCAGGAACCTGCTCCATGTTGTTCATTTGTGCTCTTTCCAGCCATTAAAAGCCAAACCTTGGTGTCACCAAGGGCAGCACATTCCCATGAGGTAGCTGAAGCTCTGCTGATAGTTGTGTTTTCACCCTGGGTCGCCTCAGGCCAAACAAACAACAGGGTGGGAACACAGCCCCACCCATCGGCAGACAAGTGGATTAAAGTTTTACTGAGCATGGCTCTGCCCACCAGAGGGACATGTCCCAGCTCCACCCACCACCAGTCCCTCCCATCAGGAAGCTTGCACAAGCCTCTTAGATAGCCTCATCCACCAGAGGGTAGACCGCAGAAGCAAGAACTACAATCCTTCAGCCTGCAGAATGGAAACCACAATCACAGAACTTTAGACAAAATGAAATGGCAGAGGAATATGTCCCAGATGAAGGAACAAGATAAAACCCCAGAAAAACAACTAAGTGGAGTGGAGATAGGCAACCTTCTGGAAAAAGAATCCAGAATAATGATAGTGAAGATGATCCAGGATCTCAGAAAAAGAATGGAGGAAAGGATCGAGAAGATGCAAGAAATGTTTAACAAAGACCTAGAAGAACTAAGGCACAAACAGAGATGAAGCGTACAATAACTGAAATGAAAAATACACTAGAAGGAATCAATAGCAGAATAATTGAGGCAGAAGAACGGATAAGTGACATGGAAGACATAATGGTGGAAATCACTGCTGCAGAACATAATAAAGAAAAAAGAATGAAAAGAAATGAGGACAGTCTAAGAGACCTCTGGGACAACATTAAATGCACCAACATTCGCATTATAGGGGTCCCAGAAGGAGAAGAGAGAGAGAAAGGACTTGAAAAAATATTTGAAGAGATAATTGCTGTAAAATTCCCTACAGCAGGGAAACAGTCACCCAAGTCCAGGAAGTGCAGAGAGTCTCAGGCAGGATAAACCCAAGGAGGAACACATCAAGACACATAGTAATCAAATTGACAAAAATTAAAGACAAAGAAAAAATATTAAAAGCAACAAGGGAAAAATGACAACATACAAGGGAACTGCCATAAGGTTATCAGCTGATTTCTCAGCAGAAATTCTTCAGGTCAGAAGGGAGTGGCACTATATATTTAAAGTGATGAAAGGGAAGAACCTACAACCAAGGATACTCTACCCAGCAGGACTCTCATTCAGATGTGATGGAGAAATCAAAAGCTTTACAGACAAGCAGAAGCTTAGAGAATTCAGCACAACCAGACCAGCTTTGCAACAGTTGCTAAAGGAACCAGTGACTCAGAACGACCTTGTACATATATAGACTGCTGTATCAAAACCTCATGGGAATAGCAGACCCCAAAACTACAATAGATACACACACACAAAAGAAAAAGCAACACAACACTAAAGATGGTCATCAAACCACAAGAGAAGGGACTTCCCTGGTGGTCCAGTGGTAAAGAATCTGCCTTACAATGCAGGGGATGTGGGTTTGACCCCTGGTCAGGAAACTAAGGTCCCACATGCTGTGGGGTAACTAAAGCCTGCATGCCACAACCACTGAGCTCGCGCACCTCAGTTAGAGCCTGCGTGCTGCAAACTACAGAGCCCACACGCTCTGGAGCCCACGCACCCTGGAGCCTGCACGCCACAGCTAGAGAGAGAAAATAAAACGCCACACGCCACAACTGGAGAGAAGCCCATGGGCTGCAACAAAGAGCCCACGTGCTGCAACTAAGACCTGATGCAGCCTAAAATAAATAAATAACAAATAAATCTTAAAAAGAAAAAAAACCCACAAGAGAAGAGAACAAGAGAGGAAGGGAAGAAAAAAGACCTACAAAAACAAACCCCAAACAATTAAGAAAATGGCAATAGGAACTTACATATTGATAATTACCTGAAATGTAAATGGATTAAATGCTCCAACCAAAAGACATAGACTGGCTAAATGGATACAAAAACAAGACCCATATATATGCTGTCTACAAGAGACCCACTTCAGACCTAGGGACACATACAGACTGAAAGTGAGGAGATGGAAAAAGGTATTCCCAACGGAAATCAAAAGAAAGATGGAGTAGCAATACTCATATCAGACAAAATACACTTTAAAGACTGTTATAAGAGACAAGGACACTACATAATGGTCAAGGGATCAATCCAGAAAGAAGATATAACAATTGTAAATATATATGCCCCCAACATAGGAGCAACTCAATATATAAGGCAAATACTAACAGCCATAAAAGGAGAAATCTACAGTAACACAATAATAATGGGGTATTTTAACACCCCACTGTCACCAATGGACAGATCATCTAGACAGAAAATCAGTAAGGAAACACAGGTCTTAAATGACACATTAGACCAGATGAATTTAATTGATATTTATAGAGCATTCCATCCAAAAGTACCAGAATACACACTCTTCTTATGTGCACATGGAACATTCTCCAGGATTGACCACATGCTGGGCCACAAAGTGAGCCTCAGTAAATTTAAGAAAATTGAAACCATATCAAGCATCTTTTCCAACCACAACGCTATGAGATTAGAAATCAACTACAAGAAAAAAAACTGTAAAAAAACACAAACACGTGGAGGCTAAACAATATGCTACCAATGGATCGCTGAAGAAGTCAAAAAGGAAATCAAAGTATACCTAGAGACAAATGAAAATGAAAGCACGATGATCTAAAACCTATGGGATGCAGCAAAAGCAGTTCTAAGAGGGAAGTTTATAGTGATACAATCTTACCTCAGGAAACAAGAAAAATCCAAATAAACAACCTAACCTTATACCTAAAGCAACTAGAGAAAGAAGAACAAACAAAACCTAAAGTTAGTAGAAGGAAAGAAATGATAAAATCAGAGCAGAAATAAATGAAATAGAGATGAAGAAAACAATAGCAAAGATCAATGAAACTGAAAGCTGGTTCTTTGAAAAGATAAACAAAATTGATAAACCTTTAGCCAGACTCATCAAGAAATAAAGGGAGAGGACTCAATAAAATTAGAAATGAAAAAGGAGAAGTTACAACAGACAACACAGAAATACAAAGGATCATAAGATACTACTACAAGCAACTGTATGCCAATAAAATGGACAACCTGGAAGAAATGGACAAATTCTTAGAAAGGTACAATCTCCCAAGACTGAACCAGGAAGAAATAGAAAATATGAACAAACCAATCACAAGTACTGAAATTGAAACTGTGATTAAAAAACTCCCAACAGGGACTTCCCTGGTGGTCCAGTGGTTAAGACTCTGTGCTCCCAATGCAAGGGGCCTGGGTTCGATCCCTGGTCAGGGAACTAGATCCCACATGCCACAACTAAGAGCCCACATGCTGCAACCAAAAGATCCCACATGCCGCAACTAAAAGGATCCCGCATGTTGCAACGAGTGTCCCACATGCAGCAACAAAGATCCTGCGTGCCACAACTAAGACTCAGAACAGCCAAATAAATAGATAAATAAATATTTTTAAAAAAAGAAAAAAATCCTCCCAAGAAACAGAAGTCCAGGACCGGATGGGTTCACAGGAGAATTCTATCAAACATTTAAAGAAGAGGTAACACTATCCTTCTGAAACTGTTCCAAAAGTTGCAGAGGAGGGAAAACTCCCAAACTCATTCTATGAGGTCATCATCACCCTGATACCACAACGAGACAAAAAAAGAAAATTATAGGCTAATATCACTGATGACCACAGACGCAAAAATCCTCAACAAAATACTAGCAATCGGAATCCAACAATACATTAAAAGGATCATATGCCATGATCAAGTGGAATTTATTCCAGGGATGCAAGGATTTTTCAGTATCTGCAAACCAATCAGTGTGATATACCACATCAACAAACTGAAGAATAAAAACCGTATGATCATCCCTATAGATGCAGAAAAAGCTTTTGACAAAATTCAACACCCATTTATGGTAAAAACTCTCCAGAAGGTGGACATAGAGGGAACCTACTTCAACATAGTAAAGGCAATATATGACAAACCTACAGCTAACATCATACTCAATGGTGAAAAGCTGGAAGCATTTCATCTAAGATCAGGGACAAGACAAGGATGTCTACTCTCGCCACTTTTATTCAACATAGTTTTGGAAGTCCTAGCTACGGCAGTCAGAGAGGAAAAGAATAAAAGGAATCCAAATTGGAAAAAAAGAAGTTAAACTGTCACTGTTTGCAGATGACATGATACTATATATAGAAAACCCTAAAGACACTACCAGAAAACTACTAGAGCTCATCAATTAATTTGGTATAGTTGCAGGTTACAAAATTAATACACAGAAATCTGTTGCCTTTCTACACACCAACAATGAAAGATCAGAAAGAGAAACTCAGGAAACAATCCGATTTACCATCACATCAAGAAGAATAAAACGTCTAGGAATAAACCTACCTAAGGAGACAAAGGACCTGAACCCTGAAAACTATAAGACACTGATGAAAGAAATCGAAGACAGCACAAATACATGGAAAGATATATCATGTTCTTGGATTGGAGGAATCAATATTGTCAAAATGACTATACTGCCCAAGGCAATCTACAGATTCAATGCAATCCCTATCAAATTACCAATGGCATTTTTCACAGAACTAGAACAAAAAAATCTTAAAATTTGTATGGGAAAAAAAAAAATTTGTATGGAGATACAGAAGACCTCGAATAGCCAAAGCAATCTTGAGAAAGAAAAATGGACCTGGAGGAATAAGGCTCCCTGACTTCAACTTCTGGAGGAGAATTTAATAAGTGGTTTAGGATGATACTTATCCATACAGGAAAAAGTAAACCCTACCTCACACTATACACAAAAATTAATTTTATTTACACTTAAATGTAAAAAGTAAAACCTTGAAACTTTTAGAAATATAATCTTTACAATGTTGGGGATTGGAAATAATTTCTTAAAATATAAAAAGCACAAATTATGAAGAAAAGCATTGATAAATTTGGCTACGTTTACATTTTAAAACTTCTGTTCAATAATTCTGTAAAGAAAGTAAAAATCAAACTAGAGCTTGGGTGAACATATGAGTTTTCATTTGGTGTCATTTTCCTTCAGCCTGAACATTTTGTTTAGCATTTCTTACAGTGAAAGTCTGCTGGTGACAAATTCTCTTCATTTTTTGAAAAAAAAATATTTTTAATTAATTTATTTTATTTATTTGTTTTTGGCTGCATTGGGTCTTCGTTGCTGTGTGTGGGCTTTCTCTAGTTGTGGTGAGTGGGGGCTACTCTTCGTTGCAGTGCGCAGGCTTCTCATTGCAGTGGCTTCTCTTGTTGCGGAGCATGGGCTCTAGGCTTGCAGGCTCAGTAGTTGTGGCTCATGGGCTCTAGAGTGCAGGCTCAGTAGTTGTGGCACATGGGCTTAGTTGCTCTGCAGCATGTGGGATCTTCCCAGACCAGGGCTTGAACCCATGACCCCTGCATTGGCAGGCAGATTCTTAACCACTGCATCACCAGGGAAGCCCTGAACATTTTTTATTTTGTTTTCATTCTGATGGATATTTTTGCTGGCTATAGATATACTGACAGTGTTCATTTATTATCTTCTGATCTCCATTATTAGTCAGTGGCTAAGAATTGATATTCCCTTGTATGTAATTTGTCATTTTCCTCTAGTTTCTTCTAAGATTTCTTTTTTATCTTTGTTTTTTGGCAGGTGGAATTTGATGTATCTGGACATGATTTTGTTTGTATTTCTCCTGTTTAGAGGTTTGCATGGCTTCTTAAATCTGTAAATTTTATTGTAGCAAATTTGGAAAAATTTCAGCCATTATTTCTTAAAATATTTTTTCTGCTTGTTCTTTTTATCCTTTCCTTCTGTGACTAACATCATATATATGTTAGACCTTTTGCGATTTGACCCTCAGGCCTAAGGCTTTGTTTATTTTGTTCCAGTTCCCCCCTGCCCCCATCATTCTTCATATTGGATAATTTCCATGGATTTATATTCACTTTACTACTTCATCTATTAAGTCCATCTAGTGAATGTTTAATTTAAAATGCTGTATTTTTATGTTCTAAAATTTCCAGTTGGTTTTTAAAAAATGTATTTTCTATTTCTCTGCTGACATGCCTATCTTTTCACTCATTATGAGCATATTTTCTTTTACCTCAGTGAGCAGAATTAAGCTTTAAATTCCTTGTTTGCTAATTCCAACATCTGGGTCATCTTGAGTTTTTTTCTGTTGATTGTGTTTTTTCTTAAGAATAGGTCACATTTCTTTATGTGTCAGGGAAGTTTGAATTGTATTTTGGACATTGTGAATGTTACGTTGTAAAGATTGAACTTTGTTATTTTCCTCTGAAAGGTGTTGATTTTTTTGTTTTAGCAGATAACTAATTCAATTTAAACTACAAACTAACTCTTAGGTGTTAGCTTAAATCTGAATTTATTTCTTTTATCCGTAGCTAGATTGTTGTTTGCACATCCCCTGCATGTGTATTGTTCAGGGATCAGCTAGAGATTTGGGCAGAAACACATAATTTACATTTCCTCCTTTCAGGCTCTCTTTTTCTAGGAGTTACCCTTTCCCTTTCCAGTAGATATGGTTGTTCTAAACTATGTGCTTTGGTAATTCAGACTAAAAAGGCTGTGAGTATGCTATTGGAGTTTTAGCCACCCTGTACAGCACCAACTAAAGCCATCCCTCAGGCTAAAAGCCGTAAAGAGAGGAAACATATTCCTGTGCCATTCCCTTCTTCCAAGTGTTGAGTTTGCAATTATTATTTTTGGGAGGGTAGAACCAGTAGTTTATTTGGGCACATTGGAAGTGGAAACTGGAGAGAATATACATTGATAACAATCATTTTGTTAAGGAATTTGGCAGTATCTAGTAAAAGCTGAAGTTGAGAATATCTTAGAGAATTTTTTGCAGAAGTACATATGTATAAGAATGATCATTGCAATTTTTTTTGTAATAGGTAAAAATTTCAAATAACCTAAATGTTCATCAACAAGACAGTAGGTGAATAGACAGGTATTTATAAAATGAAATACTATACAGTAGTAAAGATGAATAAACTAGTTATATATATATATATATATATATCAATATGATTAAGTCAAAATGCAATGTTGAGTTAAAAGATGTAAGTTTCAGAAATATATGTATAGTATAATTATATAAAGTTAAAAATATGTGAAACAATACATATTGTTTTGGATATAGATACATATAGTGTATGTAGCTACCCTCTCTAAAATGTACTGTATCCAAAATTACAACCTCTTTCAACATTTCCTGTCTCTTTTCCCTGCCTTAGTATTTTTTCTTTTATGTAATTACCAGTACTTAATGCACTATATGTTTTACATATTTAAATTTTTTTGGATTGTCTTCCCCACTAGAAGACACAAAAGCAGAGATTTGTGTCTTCTTTGTTCACGACAGTACCCCCAGTGCCTAGAACACTATTTGGCATATAATAGGTACTCAATAAGTATTTGCTGAATAAATAACCACCAATTAGGTAAGTTTGCTGGGGGCTTCTAACGAATCTAAAATGTTTTATTTCTTAAAAGTAAAGTATCTAGTGTAAATATGACAAAGTATTAAGATCTGATGGCACTGGGTAGAGGCAAAATTAGTGTTTATGACATCATTATTTTTTATATTTCTATGTTGGAAATACTTCCTTAAACAATACAAACACCAAAAAGTTTGGAGAAGGTTTTTCGGAACATTATAACATTGAACTTAAGGGAAGAGGGAGTTTCAAAAATGGATAGGGAGATATTTAAAATGCGGAATTAGTCACCAAGAGATAATTGTAATTGACTATTAAGAAATTATTAGTGACTATTGCAAGAAATTGTTTCAGCAAGGAGATGGTAATAGGTGAGATGCTGAAGAAATGGAGACAGCTGGTGGAGAAATGGAGATCACTTATTCGGTGTGATGCCAAGTAGAGCTTTTCCAGAGTGGAAAATTTATTCATGTTTGTGAGCAGAATGAAACAATCCATTGAAAAGACAGAGACTTAAAATGCTGGAAAGAAAGGGCAATTAATGGATGCATTTATAATTAGAGGCATAGATTAAGAAGAAAAGAGCACTTCACTTGGCAGCGTAGAGAGGCATTACTTCTGAAATAGAAGAAAAGAAAGAAAGGTTGATGAAGATCAATGGAGACAAAGACAAGGAACGTGAGGGAGTTCCTATTTGTTTCTTTGAAGTAGTAAGTCAGGCCATCTGTTGGAATGGAGAAACTGGATAATGGACATGGTTCAGGTTAGTGAATTAGCCCAATGGACATGTTAGGAGGTTGAAGTTGTAAGAGCCTAGGTTGATAATTAGGGTATCAATAATATGGATGATTTCAGGCTTTGAATGGTTTGACATAGTCAGCATAAACCTTAATGGAATGAGTGCATTTGAGTGGCTTGGACAGTAATGCTAACAAAAGCAAACACTCATATGTTCCAGGGATTATTCTAGATTCTCGTATGTCATTTAGCACGTGCCAGGGATTGTTCTAGATTCTTTTTAAAAAACATTTATTGAAGTATAGTTGATTTACAATGTTGTGTTTAATTTCTGCTGTATAGTACAGTGACTCAGTTATACATATATATATATTCTTTTTCATATTCTTTTCCATTATAGTTTATCACAGGATGCTGAATATAGTTCCCTGTGTTGTACAGTAGGACCTTGTTGTTTATCCATCCTATACATAATCTGCATCTGCTAATCCCAAACCCCCAATCCTTCCCTCTCCCCCCCCGCCCCCCCACTTAGCAACCACAAGTCTGCTCTCTATATCTGTTTTTGTTTTGCAGATATGTTCATTTGTGTCGTATTTCAGGTTCCACATATAAGTGATATCATCTGGCATTTGTCTTTCTCTTTCTGAGTTACTTCACTTAGTATGATAGTCTCTAGGTCCATCCATGTTGCCGTAAATGGCATTATTTTGTTCTTTTTAATGGCTGAGTAATAGTCCATTGCACATATATATACCACATCTTCTTTATCCATTCCTCTGTTGATGGACATTTAGGTTGTTTCCATGTCTTGACTATTGTAAATAGTGCTGCTATGAACATAGGGGTGCATGTATCTTTTTGAATTATAGTTTTGTCTGTTCTAGATTCTTTATGTGCATCCATTTAATTCTGACAACAACCTATGTTATGTGTATTTTGCAGGTGAGGAAATTGAGACATAGGGAAGTAACGTGTTCAAGGTCACACCCAGGCAGAGCTGGAATTCAAACCCAGGCTGTCTAACTCCTGAGTCCATTCCTTAATAATATTATACTCTCTCAATGAGGCAGTAGAAGGTTTAATTGATGACAAACAGCAGGGTTAGTAAAACAGGCCAAGAGGGAGTAATATACTTTGTTACTTTGTTTCTGGGTTATCCAAGATACCAATTAAAAAAAATTCAGTTAGGGCTTCCCTGGCGGCGCAGTGGTTGAGAGTCCACCTGCTGATGCAGGGGACACGGGTTCGTGCCCCGGTCCGGGAGGATCCCATATGCCGCGGAGCGGCTGGGCCCTTGAGCCGTGGCCGCTGAGCCTGCACGTCCGGAGCCTGTGCTCCGCAACGGGAGAGGCCACAACAGTGAGAGGCCCGTGTACCACAAAAAAAAAAAAAAAAAAAATTCAATTATTATTTTCTTTATCAAAGCCTCAAGCCTCCCAGAAATTTCTGAATAAATCATTGAGCTTTCTTTTGTTCACATAGAACGTTTGTCATCTTCTCAGAAATTTATATTACATTCACATTTTCTTTCAGAATGATTCCAATTTTTTACTTGAAACTAACTCTTCAGCATCATTCTTTACATCATCATTTATCTTTGAAGCTAGGAACTTCTCTTTGGGATGTGTTTTTAGGAATGAACAATGGTACAGGATGATCGGCTTGATTAGCCAGACCAACCTGGCAATCACTGAGGTGACACAGTCCAGTTGTGTGTACATCCTAAAGAGCCAAGTCACTAACATTTTATGAACATTTTCACCAATATCATGAAACTTGTCCACTGTGTGTATCATAATGGGCAGCTTCTTTGTTGTCCATAGACTATTTTGGGTTACTCAGAAAAAACTTTCCTTGACATTTGTTCATTTTTTTTTTTTTACAGGCATCCAAAGTTTTCACCTTTATTCAGATAACTAAATATAACAGCTGTCTCAATGCTTTGTATTTTGAAATACTTGCATTCACAGTTCAAAATTTCCCTTTTTCTTAAGTTGCTATTAAAAATGTCCGGCTTGATTTGAAATTTAATTTTATTCAAGGCTAAATAAAACAGTTTTAGAATCATCATTTTAATTGCTCCCCAAAACCCAATGATCTTATCTTCAAATTAAAATTCCCCCAAGGGATGATCGCTGGGCACAGTTTTTACATGAGGCCAGCTTACAGGGGGAGTAACATTTAGGCAGAGGCAATAGCGAGGACTGAGATCTTGAGATGAGAGTGATCCTGCAGTTTCCAAGGAGCAGGCTCACGGTCACTGGGGCCAAGGGAGTGGGATAAGATGGGGTCAGAGAGGATGACAGGAGTTGGGAAGGAAAGACCATTCAGGGTTTGTTCTCCATTATAAGGACTTTGGCTTTTACTCTGAAAGGGATGGAAAGCACCTGCAGGGTTCTGTGCCAAGAAGAAGGATGTTCTGTCTTAGATTTTAGTAGGACTACTCAGGAAACTGTATTGAAAATCATGGAGGGGGGACTAGTGAGGATTCTCTACAATGTGAGACATTAAGGTGGCTTGGGTCAGACCAGGAGTTAGTTCGGGCCACACATGGTTTGAAGTGCCCTTTAGACACACAATAGCAGATGTTGAGTAGACAGTAGGGGACCAAGTCTGGAATGCAGGGAAAAGTCTGGGCTGGAGGTAAACTTAGGGAACTGTCACTATGAAGATTGTATTCAAAGCCCAAAAAGTGTTTACTGAATGACTAGAGTTTGTCAACTAAAGGTTGTCGAGGGAAGAGCTTTTCGTTGAAAAGGAAATTTGAATGCTACAAAGTTAGAGGTTTTCAAGAAATAGAGGGAGTGTTCTCAGCCCAGGCAGAGAAAGTAGAACCCATGGAATATTACCCAACCAGGACCCTAGCCTGAGAATAGAGATTGCAGACAGACATGGCCACGGGCTGAATGTTTCTGCCCCCCCCCAGAACCATATGTTGAAATCCTAGTCCCCGAGGTGATGGTATTAGGACGTGGGCCTTCAGGAGGTGGATTGGGACTAGTGCCCTTATAAAAGAGGCCCCACAGAGCTCACTCGCCCCTTCTGCCATGTGAGGTCATGTCAAAAATACACCAGTTATGAACCAGTAAGTGGGTCCTCACCAGACACCGCATCTGCTAGTGCCATGATCTTTATTTTTTTTCTTAATTGTCAAAGATTTCTTTAGAATATTTTGTCCATATCATATATAATTTAACATTCTTTTACCTAAACTAAGGATTTTTGTTGTTGTTGAGGTGGAAAAACAGTGATTTAGTCACCACAATTATCAGTATTAAAAATAATTGGTCACCTCTTTCAGTTCTGTTCCCAAAGCTTTTTGCTAAATTAACCTGCTTTGATCATTGCTCCTCAGCTTTCACCGGCTATTTAAATTATTTGAATTAAGAATGGTCATAATGGTTGACACTTGCACAGTACTTGAATTTTAAAAGGAATTTCACATTCATTATATCATTCGATCCACCCACTAACTCTTTAGGTGACAGGGCAGGTTTTATTGTTACCATTTTACAGAAATTGAGGCTTAGGGAGATTAGGATTGTCCTAGAATGAATAAGTAAGTGGTAGAACTGAGTCTTGAATCTGATTCTTCCTGACTCCAAGTCCAGACTCAGAATGTCTTTCCACTACTTGATTCTTTAAGTATTTTCCTATTAATATGCTTGAGGTGTGTTTCCATCGCCTTCTTTTTCTACTGGCTTCATTTGGTTTCCCAGCAGAGGGGCTTCCTAACGTGCCCGTCTCCCTCCTGGGTGATTGCATGGGAGCCCACCTAGGTTCCTCCTGTTTCCAATCTTGCATTTTCCTTTTCTGTGGCTCTTCCAGCTTCACCATCCGTGGAAATCTCCTCTTTCCCTAGACTCGACTTCTAAAGTCTTCTCACAGCCCCCTGGCCTTGGGACCTCCCATCCTGATCATCAGCAGGAGAGCCCATTAGAGAGGGGAGACAGGGCACGGACCGCAGCACGCCGGGAAGCCATGCTGAGGGTTACTTCTGCATTTCCTTCCTCGCGGTCCTCAGGAGCATCCTCGCCGCCCTCCGGCCCCGGCTCTCTCCAGCCCGCCCCTGATCCGCCTCCCCCTCCTGCCGCACGGAGGCTGAGACCAGGCGTGGGACGCACCTGTGTCCCTCTCCGGTCACACCGCTGAGACACCGGGGCTGCTCCCGGAGCAGGATTTACAGGCCCGGAGAACGCCAATGGGAGATCCAAATGGTCGGGGACTCCGGCACTTTAAGAGGCTTTTCTCTGGGAAACACCCGTCCCCTCCGTGCGCCTTATGAATGGAAATCCTCCTCCCCCGGTCGAGCCCATTCTCCCATTTCACCAGGAGCCGCAGCTTGCTCCCTCCTTTCGGTCTCCCCGCCCACATCAACGCGGGCAGCTCCAGGAGGGGACGGACAGGAAGCCTTTGGCCGCCTATTAAATCCCACCCATTTCTCCGGGGGCGATTTCCTAACCTTCCGGGACCGAATTCTGCAATTTGATGTGCGTTTTGTCCGAATGGTAGCGACACGGGCCTAAGGGAGGGGGAAAGCGAGGGGGTGGGGGTGGGGGGTATGCGCTCTTTTCCTCGCAACATCGCTGGCGGAGCGAGGGAGCTCACACGACACAGATTTTGGGGCAAAGCCTTTGCATCTGGACAGCACCATGTCCACCAAAGCGGAGCAGTGTAAGTAGCAGCCGGCCCGGCGTTCCGGCCCGGCCCCCGGCTGGGAGCTATTGCAGTTGCAGCGTTTGCGGCTGCTGGGAGACCTTGGCCTCGTGCTGGTGCGGGGGTGGGGGCTGAAGTTGGGGTGGGGGGTGGGGCGTGGGGGGGAAGAGAAGGTGGGGGGAGGGCGGACGTTAATGGGAGCGCGGCGCTGTCCCCGGTGCTGAAAAATTATGCGGGCTTCCTCGGCTGGTGGTGGGGTTTGGCAAGACCGAAAGACCCTACGAAACGAAATTAAAATGGGGTCATTTTCGGGAAGAAGAGGCCTCGTATCTTTCAGATAAACATTTCAGTATCTCTTGTTGGAGTGGGGGAAGGGGGGCAGCAGCACATCAGGGGCGGAGAACTGTCAGTGCCACCCGAGCCTGCCGGGCCTTCTGAGCATGCCCAGTTCTCGGTGCTGGAGCCATAGGGGAGTTCGAGTCTGCAGTTTCCACTTTGGGTTGGAGAGGCTAGAAGGCAGAGAAGGGGGAGGGAGGATTCTGGAGTCTGAATTCTGGATTCAGTGTGAGGAAAATCAGCTCAGTAACACCAGCACTAATGCTAAAACTAACCACAACCAGAGGTTAAAGCCAGAGCCACTGCTTGCAAGAAAGTGAAAGGGGCTCTGGAAAAATGATCTAATTATTTTTCCAGAGAGGTTTCCTTTGTAGAGCAGCTCACACAAACTATAAAAAATAGCAGGAGGATTTTAGTTTTCCCAGGAATGATTGGCTGTGTGTTTGGTTGGAAACAAGCTGCTAACTCCTTGTGGACAGAGGAAGTTTCTAATAGGCTCCCTGTAGCATTTCTTATTGCAGTGCGCATTAGTAGGCCTTTGGTATGTACTTGGTAGGTTGATTAACATGAAACCTTTTCCTGAGTGCATGTGAAGGATTCAGGAACTTAAACTTCTGTAAATAAAAGGTGTTTTTTATTAAGCAATGAGTTTGAATTTTTGACAAGTAAACCAAAAGCTATTCAACGAATTGACTCTAGTTTCTTTCAGAGCAGCACACAGTTATGTTGTCACTGCTTGAAAGTCTTTTTAGTTCTTCTTTGGAATGGCTATTAAAGCCATTTTGTGAGACACCAAAAAACAGTAGTCTCATTATTTTGGGGCAGTAGCTTGTATTTGTTAAAATGCAGTATGTCACTTATTCACCAGGTAGGTTAAATGAACTGAAGACTCATAGAATTCCCAGATTGATGCTTCATTAGAGATCCTTTATGAGCACCTACCATCCAGTGCTTGTACCTCTATAAAAATCTTTTCTTTTTCTTGGAATCTGGAACACCTGAGTTTGAATCCTAGTTCTGCTGTTTACTGTTTGACCTTGGGCAAAATAATTGACTTCTATGAACTTTATTTCCTCATCTGTAGACCTGGGGTAATAATGCCAGTGGGGTGGTTGTGATTATAGGTGAGAGAATACACATAAAATGTTGAGTAGTGAGTCCAGCATATAACAAGTACTCAATAAATGATAGTTATGATATTGACAATCATTTCCCACTTATTAGTCCATCTCTTCTAAATCATTAGGAAGTTCTTTTGTGATTTTTTTGGCCTGTTTTAGTTCAATCTAACCCTCAAAGATAAATTTGGCTTCTACAGAGGCTTTTGAAAAAATTATGCATTACGTTTTGAGTAATGGTAACATAGTTGGAATTGGTGCAGAACTTGAGGATAACACACCCTTAAAGGTTTTATTTTAGTACAGTTGTTAAAAAAACTACTACCTGTCATTTGCTTTTATAGTTACATATTATGTAAGAAATATCAGGTTAAAGCCAGTAAGTATTACTGTCCTCTTCCTTGTTATATTTTGAGATGCACTGGATGCTTTGTCTTGTCTCTTTCCTGGGCATTTAGTGCCAAGATGGATAAAATCTATCTGTGGACTTGGTTGTGTAGTGCACATAGTGTGTAGTTTAGTAGGTAGTTTAGAATTTTTTGTAAAACAGGTTTTGTTATTTTTTTTTTATCTGTAGATGGAAAGGATACCATATTTGAAGCTAGGACATACGGATTTGAGTTTTTCATGTCCTTCTGATTAACTGTGAGACAGTTAACTGGGCAATTAACTTAATCGTTTTGTGCCTCAGAGTTTTCATCTGTAAAGTGAGGAGTCGGAGTAGCAGCTATCTTTGTTCAGCCGTTAGCATTTTGGAGGGCAAAGGAGGTAACACAGGAGTAGGCTGTGAAAAGGATAAGGTGCTTTGGGTGTTTTTTGGCATCTTTATCTAGGGTGGAGGGAAGTTAAGAATCTCGTTTCTCTCTCTCTTTGACGTGCACTAACATGGATGAGTTGACACTCCAGTGCACATTATATACCCGAAAATAGAGCAAATACATGAAAGGCTGCATGGTTACTATTTATGAAGGGTGAATACTTTTTAATAAAGTGAAGTTGCAGATCTGTGATTCTTGGACTCTGTAGGAGTCCGGCTAGGAGGAAGGAGAAAGAGAAGGGAGGGCCGTGAGATTTTTCTCTTCTGCTGGATGTGAAGACCACCAGAACATGAGAGAACGAGAGAGTTCATTTCTTTTCTGCATTCAAGAGAAGTGTGCATAGTACTGTTTGCCTAAGGACCAAAGGGGAGATGGAGGCTTAATGCAGTGTCAAAATAATATTTCTGTTACTCTTTTCCTGAGGCCTCTTGATGTAGGTACAGGTTTCTTTGGTACAGGAAGTGAACATAGTTTGGTTGAGCCAGCAAGAGGAAGTATTGCATTTCAACCAAACAAATTACGTGACTTAACCTTTGAAATGTAATGGATCCCAGTTATGTGAAAGATGATGTTATTTTTATGTAGTAGCATTTTCGTTAATAAAATAAGTGATAATGATGAAAGAGAGTGTAGGTATAGTTAAGATATACTTTGGAGCTTGTTTTATACGTTCAATCAGTTTCCTGTGCTTTGTGCAGAACATCATAACAGGAGGTGAAAGCTTCCTAGCAATTTCTCAGGCGATTGCACAAGAGTTACAGGTATTTTCCTTGAAATGCTTCTTTTTCTTAAAGTCAAAGTTCACTGTAGTGAAAATGTTTATGTAGCTGATATAGAATGATAAAAATAAGAATTTATAGTTCTTTCATTTGGGATTCTAAAGAGGAGAAAGAGGAATCTAACCCCCCGCCCCCCATTTTCCCTGTCTTTTAAGAGTTAAAATTGACCAATCTGGGGCACTTTGGGTGTGCTCTTTCAAAAGAAGCTTGCTTTTGATAACAGCAGAAGTTAAGAGTCAGGGTTCTAGAATCAGACTGCTGCTTGGGTTTAAATCCTGGCTCTGCTTCTTGCATTCTCTGTGCCCTTGGACAAGTTAACTCGACCTCTCTAAACATCAACTGCATTGTTTGTAAAATGGGGATAGTCATAGTTGTGAAGATTAAATGAAGTGATCCATGAAAAGTGCATAGCACAGAATCCTGGCATATAATGAGGAGTTAATAAATAAGTTAGCTCATTATTATTATCATTATCATCAAGTATTAAACCTTGTGCTTACTGCTAAAATAAGGATAATTATAAAGTTTGGATCTAGTCCCCCCACTCCCCCCGCCACCACCAGCCTAGAGTGGAGCAGAAAAAAAAGTAGCCATTGTTTAAATGGGACATGGACTCTTGGGCTATTTTTTTTCTCCTTTGCTTGTCTCCAAGTCTCTTCTTCAACAATCAACCTAACGTATTTGGGTGGGAGTGGATCCCTGCATGGCAATTCCTTGACTTGATATATCTAGCAGGGAACTGGCTGATCACCTAAACAGAACATTTCTAGGGCATGAACTGCCTATCCATCACCTTTTGTATTATGATGACAGTGTAGCATCTGGTTAACATAAATCACTCATATAAATATCCATCAAAATGTTTGTCAAATTTGGAAATTAACCTGCTGATATTTGGGGTATAATCTCAGTATAGCTAATTACAGAAATGTGAATGTGTGCCATGTTTAATGTATTTACCCTACTCAGCATCTTTATCTCAATAACTAAAAATCTTTTGATTACATCAAAACAAACAGTTTTAAGAGTATAGATAATTAGCAGTATGATTTGAAGTTGAACTTCCTCCTATCCCCTACATATATATATATATTTTTGGCGGTACGCGGGCCTCTCACTGTTGTGGCCTCTCCCGTTGTGGAGCACAGGCTCCAGACGCGCAGGCTCAGCGGCCATGGCTCACAGGCCTAGCCGCTCCGCGGCATGTGGGATCTTCCCGGACCGGGGCACAAACCCGCGTGCCCTGCATCGGCAGGCGGACTCTCAACCACTGCACCACCAGGGAAGCCCTATCCCCTACATATTTAAGGGTCATACTTAGAGAAATCAAGAGGTAGTTTTATTTATTTTTATGTACATTATTTGGTAATGTGACTAAAATATAAAAGCCCTTCTCCTTTGAATAACATTGCAACCTGTAGTCATTTAGAAATCTTTGCACAACAACATAGCTGACTTCTCATAGACGGAACTCTAGTTTTTTTCACATGTGTAAATATTAGAGTGTACCTATTAACCATACTTGTGGTCGCAAAAAGAACACCAGGTTTTTAGCTCTGATTTCTCTGCATGATTTGACACTAGCTTTTCTATTCCTTATTTAAACTCTCCTTTTCTTCTTTCTTTGCTGGCCATTCCTACTCAGATTTTTTTCTTAGGGCTACCTTTCTTCTCCCTATCTTTAAAAACAGGATTCTGTCATTAGTTCTCTCTTTTTTTAAAAAAAGAAATCCCACAGACTCTTTCTCTCATTCACTCTTGTGGTATTAACTATCACCTCTATGTGGATGACACCCAAATTCAATTTTCTAGTCTAAACGTGTTTCTTGAACTATGACCTCTATGCCTATCGAAGCGTCCTATAGGCAACTCAAACCCAAACTCATTGTCTTCTGTCCCAAACTTGTACTTCTTTTTTATAATACTCATTTTGGTGAATGGCTCCATGATCTATCCACCGATTAACCTAAGTCAAAAAATTGGGAGTCTTCCTAAACTTCTCCTACTCTCTACCATTACTATTTAAGCCCTAATGATTCTTGCCCATCCAACTAAATCCCTGCCCCAACTCCTTGATCTAGTTACATTGGACTATTTTTTTCCAGTTCTTCCAGTGCACGATGTTCTTTTTGCCTGAAATGCTTTCTTTCTCTTTCGGCCCTTTTCTTTGCCTTCCTAATGCTTACTTATTGTTCATTATTTAGCTTGGAAGCCCTGCGTGATTGTCACTCTTCCCCTGTATGCCCTACTCGTGTGCTCACACTGTATTGAAATAATTAGTCTTCTTGTTAGTTGCCCTAATTTGTGTGTAGACGGTATTATGTTCATCTCTGTGTCTTCAGCATGCAAATCATTGTCTAGGGCAGTGTTTGCACAAAAACTGTTTCTTGAATAAGTAAAAATGAATGAAGGTGAAGTAAATGTCTTTCATAAAGAAGGATTACATAATTACATTATGGATATCATTCACCTGAAGGTTTCATATTTTCATTAGTGTGAAGTTCTGTACTATATACAATGTTCACATGCTTTTCAAATGGATTTACAGGTAAATAAAAATATAGTTGTCAAAAGTACTTAAAACATATTTGCTAAATCAAATTTTATAGTATTTATATAACAACTTACACTTTTCCTGAATGTTCATTATATTTTTGGTTCTTTCTCTTAGTTAAAATTTTCTCTTAGTATATTCAGCATAATAATCACGATTCCTAATTGGTAGACAATCTTAGCACGCAACCAGCTTCTTTTTTCTTTTAAGATAAAGTGACAATACATCTGAAGTCAGGGACTCTTCATGCTGTAACTTGACTTGGATCCTTTGGTAGTATACCTGTGCCAATTTTCTGTATTGATTACTCAACCAATAAATAGGCTTTAAATTGGGATTTTCATTTTGCAGTATTATTATGTTGGAAATTCACATGCATTTGTTTCTCATATTCTGAAAAGATATGGGTAGCTCTGCATAAACGAACACATACATTGGCTTAGAAATGAAATGTTTATTGCATAAAAAAACTACATTAAGCAAAAATGTATACTTATCAACAAGCTCGCTTCCTGTAGTGTGGAAAGCTCAGTCATTTCATTTAGAATATTTAGCTCTTTTCAACCCATACGTTCTATTTCTGTCTTGTTTTTCTCTCCTTCTGGACATTTCTTGAAAGGACAACGCTTCTAAACAGTACATAGTTTATTGTGTGAGTCTCATTTACTATTTGATGTGGGATTAAAATTGGAGGGATATTCAGCATTTCAGAGTGTATTTCATCTTCATTGGTCTTAGAAGCTTGGTCTGACACTAGGACAAAACTTAAAGGATATGTGTGTGTGTACATAGGTACTTATGTATATATATGCACATGTGTGTTTATATACCTGTACATTTTTATATATATATATATATATATAAAAAATGCTATCTTAAGAAGAAATGAGCTTGCCTTAGAAGTGAAAATAGATAACTCCTAAACATATAACCAATTTAACATGTCAGAGTTATATGTATTTGAATCTTAAGATCTCTAGAAAGGAGGGTTTAGATATCTATTGTTTATGCCTATTATGTATTAAGCAGTTGGACATATATTAGCTTAATTCATTCTCATAATACTTTTGAGAGTCAAGTGTTATTGTATTATGTAAAACTCTGGTTTTATGTCTTAAATATTCCTCAGGTACCCCACATCCTCTTTATTCTTACCATCACCATCCTAATTATGGAATTTATCATTTCTTTATTATAACAGCCTTTTAATTTATCTCCTTGTGTCTGCTTTTGTCCCCATCAAATCTATCCTCACGTAGTCCCCTTAGTGATCCATCTAAAATACAGAGGCTATCGTGTCATTTTTATCATTCTCTTCTTTAAAACACTTGCTATCTTTAAATAACTTCCTATCACCTTTGACCCATGTTAGAGCTCCACCTCTTTGGGAGTTGGGTGAGCTCCTCCTAGATGTTAGACTATATACCATATACATACAGTAACTGCTCACTGATGTTGGATGATAGCATGACTTAATTTCGAGGCATTTTACTTTTACATTACATTTAAAAAATTTTTAAGTTTATTTATTTTATTTTTGGCTGCATTGGGTCTTTGTTGTTGCACGCGGGCTTTTCTCTGGTTGCGGCGAGCGGGGGCCACTCCTCGTTGCAGTGCACAGGCTTCTCATTGCGGTGGCCTCTCTCGTTGTGGAGCACAGGCTCTAGGTGCACGGGCTTCAGTAGTTGTGGCACATGGGCTCAGTAGTTGTGGCCCACGGGCTCTAGAGCGCAGGCTCAGTAGTTGTGGCGCATGGGCTTAGTTGTTCCGCGGCATGGGGGATCTTCCCGGACCAGGGCTTGAACCTGTGTCGCCTGCATTGGCAGGCGGATTCCTAACTGCTGTGCCACCAGGGAAGCCCTACATTACATTTTAATATGCGTTCCAGGTCCTTCTTATGTCGTCCTTTAAATGTGGCACTTGAAAAAGACTCAATACCTTATACATACCTTCACTAGTGCAGAGTACAGGAATCTATATTTCAAAATGTAAAGAGTCCTTTAGCTCTTTGTATTATAATGTCACGCCTCTGGTCTGCTGAAACTGCCAGATCTTTTCCATAGGAAATACCTGTTAAGCCTGTTTTCCTTCATTCTCCAGCTGTGCAGTGGGACGATAATAGAGCTTTGTTTAACCCTGTGCTAGTTTCCTAGGGCTGCTGTAACAAATTACCACAAACTGGGTGGATTAAAACAAGAGAAATTTATTCTCTCACAATTCTGGAGGCTAAAAGTCCAAAATAAAGGTGTTGGCAAGGCCTTGCTTCCTCTGCAGGCCTTCCTTGCCTCTCTCTTACCTTCTGGCGGTTGCTGGTATCCCTTGGTGTTCCTCGGCTTGTGCTGTATCACTCCAATCTCTGCCTCCGTCTTCACATGGCCTGTGTCTCCTCTGTGTCTCTGTATCCAATCTCCCTCTCTTTTCTCTTATAAATACCTCAGTCATTGGATTTAGGGCCTCGCTTAATCCAGTATGACCTCATTTTAATCCGATTACATCTACAAAGGCCCTAATTCCAAATTAGGTTACATTTATGGGTATCAGGACTTGAACATAACTTTTTGGGGAACACGATTCAACCCACTACAAACTACTAATATCATCTTTTTAGTGTCGTCTCATTGTTATGCCTGATTTTATCATTCAACATAATAGACATTTCTCCATTAGTTTTGCATCAACTACCAAAATGATATGCATCCCTATATAAAATATTCAAAATAAAAATGTTGATCAGGAGAAAATAAGTAAAAAAAAGAATGTGGTGTGCCATTAAATAGCTTGTTTCAAGTTGCTTTTGAGCCATTGATCAATACATTTTAGATAAGACAGTTTCACCAACTGCAAGTGCATCCTACTGTGGTACTACCCAATCCATATTTTATCAACTTGTCTGTTCTCTTATTCAACAAATATCTATTGGGTGTCTGCAGTGTGTCAGGCTCTGTACCAGGCTCTAGAGGAGCTTACAGTTGAGTCTACTCTGCTGAGATGTGTATACTCTATCTTTAGCTTTCCTTTGTTACTCTGTCCAGATTCCCCCAAAGAAATAAGAAATTGAAGTGAACTTGGCATGACTTATTCACAGGCAGCCAGTACTTGTTCCTTATGACCATTACTACACTCTCTCCTTTTTTTTTTAAACTGTAGGCTGAATTTTTTTTTTTTTTTGGTAGAGAATTGTATTGGAATCCCCTCTCCCCCATTCAACATTTTTCTTGTTTTCCAGGTTCTTCTGGCTATTCTTTTTCATTCTTCCGAACTAATCTCACAATCAAGTTGCATAGGTCCAGAAAAAAGCCTGATGGTACTTTTGAGTATCACATTAAATTTATAAAATAACTTAGGGAGAACTGGCATCTTCAGGATATTGAATCTCACTATCTAAGAACATTGTATGTCTTTCCAATTATTTTCAAGTCTTTCACCTTTCCAAAAAGGTGCTTTTAGAGGGGGTGCTTTTAGAATTTCTTGTTAAGCTTATGCTTAGTGTTTTTTTTTGTTTTAAATATTTTTATTATTATTTATTCATTTTTGGCTGCGTTGGGTCTTTGTTGCTGTGCGCAGGCTTTCCCTAGTTGCGGTGAGCGGGGACTACTCTTCGTTGTGATACACGGGCTTCTCATTGCGGTGGCTTCTCTTGTTGCAGAGCACGGGCTCTAGGCGCCGGGCTTCAGGAGTTGTGGCTTGCGGGCTCTGGAACACAGGCTCTGTAGTTGTGGTGCACAGGCTTAGTTGCTCCGCGGTAGGTATGTGGGATCTTCCCAGACCAGGGCTCGAACCCGTGTCCCCTGCATTGGAAGGCGGATTCTTAACTGCTGTGCCACCAGGGAAGCCCCTGCTTAATGTTTTTTGAAATCCTTTTTTTTCTATCATAATTGAGATTTGTCTTTTCTTCTATATTTTTATTTTTATACCCGAAGGCTGTTGATTTTTGTATGCCTATTTTGTAACCTTACTTTACCAAATTATTTTCTTTTTGTAATTGCTTTTCCATCGATTCTTTGGGTTTTCAAGATATATAATTATATAATCTGCAAATAGAAAATAATTTTATTCTTTTCCATCCAATTCTTATATTTCTAATTACCTTCACTTTTCTAATTGCATTGGCAGATATTTCCAGCACAATGTTAAATATAGCATAGAGCGTATTCTTGTGTGGTTTTGAATTTTAGTAGCAAAGCCTCTAGTATTTCTCTATTAAGTAAGATTTTGGGGGGGGGCTGAAGTAATATACTAAGGAAGTGTCCATCAATTCTTATTTTATTGAGTTAAAAAAACTTGAATGGTGTTGAATTTTGTCAAGTTTATTTTCTGTATCTATGGAGACCATATGACTTCTTCTCTTAACTTTTTAATATGCTGGATTGGATTTTATGTTTTATTTAATAATATTTGCAGTGATATTCACAAGTTAGATTCGTCCATTTCTGGGGTGGGGTGGGGAGTAATTCTAGTCAGGTTCTGGAAACAATGTTATACTGACTACATAAAATGAGTTTGGAAGATTTCCTTCTTTTTCTATGCTCTGGAATAATTAAAGTAACATTGAGGTTTTCTGATCTTTAAAAGTTTGTTAGGGTTCCCCTGTGAAATCATCTGGCCTGCTGCTTTTTTGTAGTGGAACTTTTTAACTTCTTCCTTTATTTCCTCTATGACCCTTGTTCTATTTAGACTTTCTGTTTCTACTGGGGTCAGTTTTGGTAAGTTTTATTTCTCTAAATTTTTTTTCATTTCATCTAAGTTTTCAGATTTGTTTGCATAGAATTATGCAGAAGAGTCTTGTAGAAAATTTAAGATTTCCCCTATTTTGATGTTTATTTTCTCCTTGTCATTTCTAATGTTATATATTTAATGTTGTGTACTTGTGTTTTCTCTCCCCATCCCTATCCCCTTTTTTCCGGTCTAGTTAGTGGTTTGTCTGTTTTATTCATTTCTTTTCTAAGGAACCAGTTTTAGATTTATTTATTAATTCCACTGTTTTTTTTTGGTTTGTAAATTAATTTCTACTTTTATTATTAATTCCCCTTTCCCCAGACATCTTTTCTTTTTTTTTTGGCGGCACTGCACAGCATGAAGAACTTCCCCGACCAGGGACCAAACCCATGCTCCCTGCGGTGGAAGCCTGGAGTCTTAAGCACTGGACCACCAGGAAGTCCCAGACATCGTTTTTTTAAACTTTGGTGTTTTTTTTCTAGCTTCTTGAGTCGGGTGTTTATTTATTTTAATATTTTTGATCAGGCATTTCATGCAATGTATTTTATTTGACACTTCCTTTAGCTGTAGGCTACAGATTCTGATGTCAGGTTTTTATTATTATTTTCACAAAGTTCTGCAATTTAATTTTGTATTTTGCCTTTGACTCAAGTGTTGTTTAAAAGTGTGCTTGTAAATTTCCACATGGAAGGGCATTTTTGTTTATTTTGTTATTTTGTGTGTGCGTTTTCATTTCTTTTTGAGGTATAATTAAAATATAACATTAGTTTAAGGTGTGCACATAATTCAGTATTTGTGTATATTGCAAAAGATCACCACAAGTCTAGTTAACATCTTTTTATTTTGTTATTGATTTTGAGTTTTACTGCATTATAGTCTGAGGATGATATTTGCATTATTTCTATTCTTTGGAAATTATTGAGCTTTTCTCTGTGGTGTAAGGTTAGGTCAGTTTTTATGAATGTTCCACGTGTACTTGAAAAGAAATTGTAATCTCTGTTATTGGTGTTCAAAGTTTGATATAGAGCTAAAAGATCCAGCTGATTTATGTTGTTTTAGTCTTCTATACTCTTATTAATTTTTAGTCTGCTTGATCTTGGATTTTGAGAGGTATGTTAAATCTCCTATTGTTAGTGTGTTTTTGTCTATTTCTGGTTGCATCTCCTGTAAGTTTCAGCTTAATTAAAGTTATTGCTGTGTTATTGGGTTCATAAATATTAATAACTGTAATATCCTCATTGTGAATTGTAGCCTTAACCATTATGAAGTGGCCTTTTTAATATATTGTAATGCTTTTTGGTCTCAATTCCACCTTGTCAGATATCAAGATTAAGACTCCTGTTTTCTTTTTGTGTTTGCCTGATATGTCTTTCTCCATCCTTTTATTTTTAACTCTTTTGAATCTCTTTGTTTTAGGTGTGTCTCTTGTATTCTGCATAGTGTTGGATTTTGATTTATTAGCCAATCTGAAAATCCTTTTCTTTCGATAGGTGAGTTAAGCCCATTTACATCTATTGATATGATTAATATGTTTGGCCTCAGTTCTATCATACTTTTTTTTTTGTCTTTTGTATCTATGTTATTTCATTATGCAATTGGTTTTACCTGCTTGTTCATTCTGTTGGTTAACTTTATACTAATACCTTTATATAATACCATTAGTCCACTTTTTTTTTTTCGGACTTAGTGGTTCCCTACGTTGAAAAATATTGAAATTAGCTTGTAACCTCTTCTCCCTTGCTCCTTCTATCCCAGTATCTGATCTAAAGTAATATCCTGTTATTTCCAATTAACGTTTAATCGACAGTCATATCCATATGCACTCCTTATTCCCCCGACCCCAATTTTTGATAATTATACTTGTCTGCTATAGTCTCTCTTTTATGACCATGGGTTATCTTTGTTCTATAGGAATATTTATATTTAGTGCTCACCAGTGGTTCTTATATCACTGTCTCTCTCAGTCTTTTTGGTTGTCTGAGTGTTTTTTTCTGAGAGATTCTTTTGGAAGGGCTCACAGGATCAATGTACCTTGAGTTTTGGCAAGTTTATAATAGTTTGTTTGCAGCTTTTTACTTGGAGGCCAGTTTGGGTACATGTAAAATCCTTGATTCATATTTCCCTTCCTTGAGTGTCTTAAATTTGTTACACCATGTTCTTTGGGTATTAGGAATTGGTTGAAAAGTCAGGGGAGAATCTTGTTTTCTTTCCCGTATTAGTGTCTTAGCCTTTTTGCCTAGTTGCCCAAATGATGTTTTATTTTCTTTTTAAAGTAATTTTCACTGTAATATGATTCAGCGTTGGTCATGCTGAAGTGATTGTGGTGTATCCTTTCAATGTATAAATTCAAGTTTTTTTTAATTTTAGGAAAATGTTCTGAAATTATAGAATATAATTTAATATTTATTTTGGTCTATCATTTGACATTCTTTGAGATCCCTATCATATGTATGTTGGGTCTTTTTTGCTTATCTTCTGTATGGATCACTTTCTATTGAATGTTTTAAAAATCTCTCTCTATTTCTTTTGAGTTTTTTTAAAAAATTAGTTTATTTTTGGCTGAGTTGGGTCTTTGTTGTTGTTGTGTGCGGGCTTTCTCTAGTTGCGGTGAGCAGGGGCTACTCTTCGTTGTAATGTGCGGACTTCTCATTGCAGGGGCTTCTTTTGTTGCAGAACACGGGCTCTAGGCATGTGGGCTTCAGTAGTTGTGGCTCGCGGGCTCTAGAGCACAGGCTTAGTAGTTGTGGCGCACAGGCTTAGTTGCTCCGCAGCATGTGGGATCTTCCCAGACCAGGGTTCAAACCCGTGTCCCCTGAATTGGCAGGTGGATTCTTAACCACTGCACCACCAGGGAAGCCCCCTCTTTTGAGTTTTTAAAAGAGTTACCTGTGCAGTATATCTTTATTAGTCTTTATATGAACTAGCCTATTCATGGTGATTCCACATGTATATATGTTTATTTAGCTCTTAACTTGAAATGTCAAATATAAATAAAATTGACACTATTCATTTAAATATTACCTTATTTCTCATAAATCCAAACTTAATCAATATAAGTAAGTACAAGCATCTGACTATATCATTCTGTCTTCTAGTGTAGACATGCCCAAATACCTACATATTGGAATGCATGTTACTTTGTCCTCTTTTTGTTTATTGTGGAAATAGTTACATATAATAAAATTCACCCATTTTCAAAGCACAGTTTAATGACTTTTGCAAAGCAGATAGAATCCTGTAACCACCACCTTAACCAGTATATGAAACAGTTCTCTTACCTTAAGAAGATTCCTTGTGCCCCTTTGCTCTTGATCTCCTTCCTGTACCCCCAGTCCTAGGCAGACATCGATCTGCTTTCCATCACTATAGTTTGCCTTTTCTAGAATTTCATATAAATGGAATCATTCAATACATAGTCTTTCTAATTGACTGCTTTTATTTAGCATAATGTTTTTGAGATTCATTCCTGTTGTTGCATGTATTAATATTTTGTTTCTTTTTATTGCTCTGTAGTGTTCCATGGTTTGTATCTATTATTTGGATTGTTTCTAGTTTTTGGCCATTATGGATAATGCTGCTAAAATATCTGCATACATGTTTTCATGGGGACATATGTTTTTATTTCTCTAGGGTGAATACCAAAGAATGGAATTGCTTGACAATATGGTATTTACTGTTGTAAGGTATTGCCATATTGTTTTTGAAAGTGGCTGTAATGTTTTGCATTTCCACCAGCAATGCAGCTGCTCCATATCCCATCCTCACCAACACTTGCTATTGACAGTCTTTTTAACTTAGTCATCCTAGTGCGTGTGTAGCTGTATTTCATTGTGGTTTTAATTAGCATTTCTCTGAGGACTAGCAGTGATGAACATATTTTCATGTGCTTATTGGCCATATGTATATCTTTTGGGAAATGTTTGTTCCAATGTTTTGTCCATTTTTATTAGCTTTTTTTTGGTTGTCTTCTTATCGAGTTGTAAGAGTTCTTTACGTATTCTGAATAGAAGGCCTTTGTTCTGAAAAATTTCGCTTTTGCTCTGTGGCTTACCTTTGTGTTTGCATAAGTATGACTTTTGAGAAGTGAAACTTTTAAACCATGAAATCCATTTTTATTTTTTCTTTTATCATGTGTGTTTTGGTCTCCTGTTTAAGAAATCTTTGCCTAACTCAATGACATAAAGATTTTTTCCAGTGTTTACTTCTAGAAATATAATAGTTTTATCTCTAATATTTAGGTCAATGAACATTTTTGAGTCACTTTTTATGTATGGTATGAGGTGAGGCTTGACGTTCATTATTTTCTTTTTTTGGGGGGAGGGTACGCGGGCCTCTCACTGTTGTGGCCTCTCCCGTTGCGGAGCACAGGCTCTGGACGCGCAGGCGCAGTGGCCATGGCTCACGGGCCCAGCCGCTCCGCGGCATGTGGGATCTTCCCAGAATGAGGCACGAACCCGTGTCCCCTGCATCGGCAGGCGGACTCTCAACCACTGCGCCACCAGGGAAGCCCCTTGACATTCATTAGTTCCACGAATAATATCCAGTTGTCCCAACACCATTTCTTATAAAAACTGTCTTGTCTCCATTGAATTACTTTGGTACCTTTGTTGAAAATTGATTGACTGTGTATATGTGGGTCTATCTCTGGACTCAATTCTCTTTATCCATCTATATGTCTATCCTTATGCCAGTGACATACTGTCTTTATTTTGTAAATTTATAGTAAGGCTTAAAATCGAGTAGTGTAAGTCCTTCAACTTTGCTCTTATTTTTCAAAATTATTTTAGCTGTTTTAGGTTCTCTGTTTTCTTATATAAATTTTGAAATCAACCTGTCATTTTTTTCAAAAGAAGCTTATTTGAATTTTGGTCTATAGATCAATTTGGGGAGGATTAGTATCTTAACAACATAGAGTCTTCCAATCCTTGGAATGATATATATGTATACTTATTTAGATCTTATTTAATTCTGCTTCGTAATGTCTTGTAGTTGTCACATCATTCATTAAATTTATTCCTAAGCATTTTTATGAATGTAGTTGTTTTTCAAATTTCATTTTCTAATTATTTGGTGTTAGTTTAGAGAAATACCATTGATTTTTGTATGGTGATCTTATATTCTGCACCCCTGCAATGTTCATTTATTAGTTTAGTAGTTTTTTGGGGAATTACTTAAGGTTTTCAGCACACCCCATCATCATGTCATCTGTGAATAAAGATTGTTTTACATCTACCTTTCAAATCTTTATGCCTTTTATTTCTTTTCATTGTCTTACAGCACTGGTTAGGACCTCCAGGACAGTGTTAATTAAAAGTGGTATGAGTGGATATCCTGGCCTTGTTCTCGGTCTTAGGTAGAAAGCTTTGAGCCTTTCACAATATTGAACAACCTTGCATTCCTGAAATAAACCACATTTGGTCATAATGTATATCCTTTTAAAATTTTGTTGGTTTCTATTTGCTAATTTTTTTCTTTTTGGCTGCACAGCATGGCTTGTGGGATCTCAGTTCCCCAGTCAGGGATTGAACCTGGGCCACGGCAGTGAAAGCACCAAATTCTAACCACTAGACCACCAAGAAACTCCCTATTTGCTAGTATTTTGTTAAGGATTTTTGTGTCTATGCTCATGAGAGATGTTGGTTTGCAGTTTTATTTTCTTGTAATATTTTTGTCTGGTTTTCAGATCAGGGTAAAATTGACCTCATGAGTTAGGAAATGTTCCTTTTTTCTACATTTTCTGAAAGAGTTTGTATAGAGCTGATATTCATTTTCCCTTAAATTTTTGATAAAATTGACGTTTGAAGCCATCAGAGCCTGAAGGTTTTTTCTTTCCTTTTTAACAAATGTTTTAAATTTTAAATTGAATTTATCTAATTGATATAGAACTCTTCAAGTTTTTGTTGTTGCTTTAATTTATTCTTAGTTTTGTTATTTGTGTCTTTCAAGGAATTTGTCTATTTTGACCATTTGACAAATTTGTCCAGTTGTCAATATATTGTCTTAAAGTTGTGTGTAATAATACTTTGTTACCCTTTTTTATATCTGTAGAATCTGTTGCTATGTCTGTCTTTTATTTCCTTTAAAAAAATATTTATTTTATTGTTGGCTGGGTCGGGTCTTAGTTGCGGCATGCAGGATCTTTATTGCGGCCCGCGGGCTTCTCAGTAGTTGTGGCATGTGGGCTCCAGAGCACGTGGGCTCTGTAGTTTGTGGTACATGGGCTCTCTAGTTGAGGCTCGTGGGCTTAGTTGCCCTGATTTTGATTGTTTTCTGTTTTCTATTTTATTGATTTCTGTCACTATCTATACTATTTCCTTCCTTTGGTTTGCTTTGGGTTTAATTTGCTCTTCTTTTTCCATCTTCTTAGAGTGAAAGTTTATTGATTTGAGACCTTTCTTGTTTTTGAATATAGGCACTTAAATCCATAAATTTCCATGTGAGCCTTACTTTAACTGCACTCCACAAATTTTGATAGGTTCTATTTTTGTTATAGTTCAGTTCAAAATATTCTCTAATTTATCTTGTAATATTTTTCATTGACCCAAAGTTTCTTTAGAAGGGTGTTGTTTAATTTCTAAATATTTGGGATTTTGCCCGATTATCTTATTTATTGTTTTCAATTTCTAACTTAATTCCACTTTTTTCAGAGAACATGTTCTGTATACTTCAATATTTTGACATTAATTGAGACTTGTTTTATGGCCCAAAACGTGGTCTACACTGACTGGTAAACATTCCATAAGCACTTGAAAAGAATGTATATTCTGCAGTTGTTTGTTGATGTGTTCAAATCGTCTATGTCCTTGCTGTTTTTTGTCTAGTTTTTCTGTCAGTTGCTGATAAAAGCATATTGCAGTTTCTAACTATGACTGTGGAACTCTCTATTTTTCCCTTTAAAACTGTCATTTTTTGCTTCTTGTGTTTTGAAGCTCTGATACTGGGTTCATACTCATTTATGATTGTTATGTTTCCCTGTTGAATCATCCATTTTAACATTATGAAGTGTCTTTTTTATCCTTGTTAATGTAGTTTGTTTTGGAATCTGTTTTATCTAATATTAATAATGCTACTCCAGCCTACTTTTGTTTACTGTTTGTGTGGTGTATATTTTCCATCCATTTTCTTTTAATGTTTTATAATTTCCTATTGGCTTCCTAGCAGTTATAACGTACCTTTAATTTTCACAGTTGATTTGCAGTTAATAATGTACTACTTTATTTAAAATATAGAAACCTTGCAACCTTATAGTCTCATATCCCTCTTTAATTTATAGTTATATGTAATACATACACATATGTTATATACGACACAGGACAATGTTATAACTTTAAAATTGTATAGTTAATAAGGAAATTAAGAGGAAAAAGAAAGTATAGTCTTTTGTATTTACCAAGAGATTTGCCATTCCTGATGCTCTTCGTTCTTTTCTGAGGATCCAAGTTTCTATCTGGTATCTTTTCTCTTCAGCCCAAAAACTGTAACTGCAACTCTGCTTATGACCAAATTTCTTAGATTTCTTTTGCCTGAAAATGTCTTCATTTTGCTTTTTTTTTTTACATTAGGTTCTTATTAGTTATCTATTTTATACATATTAGTGTATATATGTCAATCCCAATCTCTCAATTCATCCCCTCCATTTTGCTTTTATTTTTGAATAATAATTGTGCTGAATATAGAGTTCTGCTTTGACAGCTTTTCTTGTTTTTTTCAGTACTTTAAAGGTATTATTCCATCTGGCCTTCATGGTGTCAGAGGGGAATTCAGCCATCAGTTGTATTATTCCCATAATATGTGTAAAATATATTGTTTTTCTCGCTGCTTTCAAGATATACTGTTTATCTTTGTCTTCAGTAGTTTGAATATCATATGGGTTTCTGTTGGCATAGTTTGCTAGAGTTTATTCTGCTTGTTGTTTGCTTATCATTCTGTGTCTGAAAATTTCTGTCTCTTATCAAATTTGGGAAATCTTTGGCCATTATTTCTTTAAACATTTTTTTCTGCTGTATTCTTTCCATTCTCCTTTTCTGATATTCCAATTACATATCCTTAATTGTACTGTTTGATGTTATCTAACAGGTTTCTAGGCCCTGTTCACTTTGTTTTTTTCAACCTTTTTTTCCCTCTGTGCTTCACCTTGGATGCTTTCTATTGCTCTGTTTTCAAGTTCATGTACTCTTCCTTCTGTCATGTCCATTTGGCTGTTAAGTCTATCAAGTCACGTTTTTATTTCAGAAATTATGTTGTTCAGTTCTAGAATTTTCATCTCGTTCTTCTTTTATTGTTTTTATTTTTCTGCTGGGACTTCTCATTTCTCTAATGAGAGTTTCAAGCATTGAAAGCATGTTTTGTTTTACTTCATTGAGGATAGTAGTTGCTTATACCTTGTCTGTTATTCCAACCTCTGTTTCATTTAGTGATCAAACTAGTTTGATTTTCTTTTCTTCTGAGAATGTGTTTTATTTTCTTTCTTCTTCGTATGTTGGCTAATTTTCGATTGTGTCCTGGACATTATGAATGTAAAGTTGTGAAAACTTTGGATTCTGTTATTTCCCACTGGCAAATAGTGTTTCCTTTGTTTTAATGGGTGATTTTCTTGGCTGGACTTGAACCGTAAAACTCTGTTGCTTATGCAGTAAATCCTTACTCTGCTCAAATCTTTTGCCTTTTGCTGGGCTGCTTAGAGTCTGTTTTGTACTCGTGTGGTTCAGGGGTCAGTCAAGGAGGTAGATTCCCCTACTCTCTTCAACATTCACAGTTTGCCAGTTTTCCTTTTCTGTTTCTCCAGGCCAGAAAGCTTGTGGGTTTTTCTATGTCTGCTCTCACCACTGTGCACACTGCGTGGGCTGCACTTAGGTCCAGGCCCATGGAGACAGGAGCTTGCTGGTATAGTTGCCTGTCTTCCCTCCTCCTTGGTAGCTGGAATTCCCCTATCAAAGTCTATCCGCTTCTGTTCATTCTCCTGTACCTTCAGGGGGTTGCTTTTTCATTATGTACAAGCTTCTTAGTTGTTTTCTGTGAGAGGAAGAGGGATTGTAGGTAGAGGTTTATTTTATCATAACCTAGAGCCTCTTCATTTCTTTTCTTTTCTTTTTTTTTTTTATTAAATTTATTTATTTGGCTGTGTTGGGTCTTCGTTGCTGCGCGCAGGCTTTCTCTAGTTGCAGCAAGCAGGGGCTACTCTTTGTTGCGGTGCGCGGGCTTCTCATTGCGGTGGCTTCTCTTGTTGCGGAGCACCGGCTCTAGGCGTGTGGGCTTCAGTAGTTGTGGCACGTGGGCCCAGTAGTTGTGGCTCCTGGGCTGTAGAGCGCAGGCTCAGTAGTTGTGGTGCATGGGCTTAGTTGCTCTGCGGCATGTGGGATCTTCCCGGACCAGGGCTCAAACCCATGACCCTTGCATTGGCAGGTAGATTCTTTTATTTATTTATTGGTTGCATTGGGTCTTCGTTGCTGCGCGCAGGCTTTCTCTAGTTGCGGCGAGTGGGGGCTTCTCTTGTTGCGGAGCACAGGCTCTAGGTGTGTGAGCTTCAGCAGTTGTGGCTCACGGACTCTAGAACACAGGCTCAGTAGTTGTGGCACACTGGCTTAGTTACTCCGCGGCATGTGGGAACTTCCCAGACCATGTGTCCCCTGCATTGGCAGGCAGATTCTTAACCACTGCGCCACCAGGGAAGCCCTTCTTTTTAATTTTAAAGAGTTCCTCCTTTCCATGCTTTATCTTTCTTAAGCATCATCCATTGCGTTTATTTACTCCTGTGTTTCTACTGGTTTAGTCTTCATTTAAAAAATATTTTTTTCTTTTATTTCTAATTCTCTCTAGAGTTCTTTCACATTGATTGTCACAATCTCTTCTTTAGTCACCTAATTTCAGTGTGTTAACAACACAGTTTCAATCATTTTCTTAATTTCTTTTAGCTTTTGCTTTGAAGTATTGGGTTACAGTTTTCATCTGCTTAGTGCGCGTGCCTCTGCTTCTTATTCTCTTTCTCTTATGATAAATTCATATGGGATTTTCCATTGCTCATTTTTAAAGTGAAATAGGTTTTTCTACAATTTTTAAAGACAGGGGGTCGTTCAGGATAACTTTAGGGCTCCTCTTTCATTTTTTATTTTTTGGGCAGAGGGATAAGACAATATACTCGTGTACTTTCTGAGACCTGCTTTCTTTGGTTTTCTTTCCCATTTTAATTTGGACTTTCTTTGCATCTAATATCCTTACACTGTTCTCTCTTGGGATTGGGATTCTCTTCCCCGCAGTTTCTTCTGAACACAGAGCTTTATCTCGAGGTTAGGCTTGGCTTGTTACTTGTTAGGGTTGAGAGTCTGTTCCATCATTATCAGATCTTATCATCTGAAGAACTCCCTCCTTGCTTTGATTTCTATTTTCAGATTGGGACACCACAGTTTCCAGTGAGTACCTGTGGATGATTTGAGAGTTCTTTTGACCGGAGGACCATCAGAGGCCTTTATGTGTCTTCCCTATGTATCTTCCAACATGGATACTGATGTTGCATGGAAGTGTAGCTAACAGAAGTTTGTCCCTATCCACTTGTAATTGGTTCATGGGGCTACCTTGTCACCTAGTTTTGTTGTAGATAGTTTTGTCAGCCAGTCTTTGGGTTTGTCACCCTCATTGACCTTTCCGTTTTTATTGGAGGGGCTTGGGTTGCTTCGTAACCTATGCTGCTGCCATTGCCCTCTTCCTGGAATCCTCCTCCTTTAGGGTATTTAACGTGACTCTTTTAAAATCCCTATTCTCTGGTATTTAAGATCCGTTTCTTGGATAAATGGCTGTTGCCTTTAGAACCAGGCTTGTGACTCCTCACCCACTCTCTACGTCTGTATCAAGATGAAGTCACAGCAGTCCCTTTAGTCCTTTCTTTTTTCCTGTTGCCATTAAGAGGAGATGACCAAAACTTGTAAATATGGGAGCCTCCTAATCAATGGCAATATTGAGCTTTCCTTATACCACTAGGCTTAGGCTTGCTCTTCAGTTTTCTGAAATGAAATAGTATAATGTTTATATGCACTATATACATGCTCCGGGGATGAAACTATAAAGAAAAGCAAAGAAATGATTCAGAAAATTTAGAAAAGTATTTACCTTTATGGTGAGTGAGAGGGATGAAATTAGAGATAGATACGCATAAGATACAGGAAATGTTCCATATTTTAATCTGGGTGGTGGGTACATGAGTATGCATTTAATATTATTTTTGAATCTGTATATATAATTTTATGTCCTCTTTCATAACATCAAGAGAAACTAAATAGAGTCTCTGGAAAACAGTCCGAATTCAGTATTCATGAGAGTCCCTTCCAGGGACATCACTGAGCAAGGTCAGGAGTGAGTCCAGAAAAACAAGACAGCTGGGGCTTTTGCCAGATGCAGAAGTGTGAGCCAGGTACTGGACCTCTGGCAAAAATATGGTTGGGGAGTGGGTTACTCTGTATTTTCTGCTTAAGCTCAACATGACCTACCCCCAGCCCTTAGAAGTAGGTCAAGGAACACTTCTTTGGGAGTAAAATGAGTGTTCTTAGCTGTTCCAGGAGACTGTGGAAGAGAGTAGGTGCTTTGCTGGCTCGAGAACAAATAAGAGTCTGGGGCACATTCACCCAGGCCTTCCGCCTTGGGTTAAAAACCCTGTATATAGGGCTTCCCTGGTGGCACAGTGGTTAAGAATTTGCCTGCCAATGCAGGGGACACGGGTTTGAGCCCTGGTCCGGGAAGATCCCACATGCCGCAGAGCAACGTAGCCCTTGCGCCACAGCTACTGAGCCTGTGCTCTAGAGCCCGTGAGCCACAGCTACTGAGCCCACGTGCCACAACTAATGAAGCCCGCGCCTAGAGCCCGTGCTCTGTAACAAGAGAAGCCACCGCAATGAGAGGCCTGCTCACTGCAAGGAAGAGTAGCCCCCGCTCGCCGCAACTAGAAAAAAGAAAGCCCGCGTGCAGCAACAAAGACCCAACGCAGCCAAAAATAACTAACTAAATAAATAAATTAAAAAAAACAAGAAAAACAACAACAAAACAACCCTGTATATAGGTATGGGGCTCTTTGTGATGACAGCTTTCAACACTCTGTCTTGGACCACAGTGCTCTGATCTTGTCCAGTTGCTGTCTATGCCTGATGCACAGTTGGGTCTTTCCCAGGAGAAAGGATGCATGGGAAATAAATTTTTTGAAACCAGTAATGTATAAACATGTCTTTATTCTTGATTTATAGTTTGCCTGAATATAGAATTCTACTTTGAGGATCATTTTTCTCCCAGGGTTTTAAAGGCATTGTTTCATTATTGCCTTGCTTCCAGTGTTGCTTTTGAGAAGTCCAAAATTCCTGATCTTTCCTAAGTGATGTTGCTTTAAAAAAAAACCTCTAGAAGCACGTTGAATTTTTTTGTCACCAGTTTCTGACATTTCATAAGGATGCGCTTTGTTATATGTCTATTTTTATTCATTTTGGTGGACCTTTTTAATCTGCCATTTTCTAAATTAAAAAAAAATAATTTTGTTAATTTTTTTTTCTGCTGTGCTGCGTGGCTTGTGGGATCCTAGTTCCCCAAAAAGGGATTGAACTCGGGCCTCCTGCAGTGGAAGCACGGAGTCCTTAACCACTGGACCTCCAGGGAATTCCCATGTTAATTTTTTAACCCTTTTGGTTTTGCTATTGCTTTTTCTCCTGAAGCTCCTTTTATTCTCATGTTAGAGCTCTAGGATTGATCGTTTCTTATTTTGTCTCTTTTTGCTGTACTTTGGGAAATTTCCTCAACTGCATCTTCTAGCCCTTCTATTGAGTATTGATTATTTCTGGGATCATGTTTTTAATTTCTAAGAACTGTTTTCTGTTTTGTTTTGTTCTCTGTATATTGCTTTTTTATCATTTGTGGATAGAGTCTTATATTTCTGATATTAATGACAGTTTTTTTTAAAAGGTTTCCTTCTCTTACATAGATTCTTTTTCTCCAAGTTGATGTTTTGTTCCTTCCGTTTGTCTTCCATGCTAGAGGCTTTTTTTTAGAGGGCTGGACGTCCTTTGCTATCCACTCATGATTACGGGTTGGGACTAAGGAGCTGGCCTGAGCATGTCGGTGGGCCATTTACTGGGGGAACCCCTGATGTCACCGTCTGTCTTTAGGTCTTTCCTCTTTGACTGGTCAGATTCACAGAAGGAAGGAGAAAAAAAGAGACTTCTAATCTACAGCTTGAAGAGTAAGGGTCTGGCTGCTAGGTGTGTGTGTGGGGAGGGAGCAGAGTTTGACTTACTCCCTATTCAGTATTCACACTTCATATAACCACCAGTTCCTTGTGTTTAAGTAGGTTACCTTGGTCTTCAATTGTGTTTAGTTTCTTCCATCCCAGAGACCCTCTGGTGTACATTCTCTTTAGACAATAAACTTCAGCTCTTCTGAGTTGGGGAGAGGTGCTCCCTCAGGGATGTGAGGTAGGGAGAGAATTTAGGGATCCAATTGCTTCTTTTAAAAAATATTTATTTATTTATTTTTGGCTGCGTTGGGTCTTCGTTGCTGCATGCAGTCTTCCTCTGGTTGTGGCGAACGGGGGCTACACTTCATTTCGGTGGCTTCTCTTGTTGCGGAGCACGGGCTCTAGGCACATGGGCTCAGTAGTTGTGGCTCGCGGGCTCTACAGCGCAGGCTCAGTAGTTGTGGCGCATGGGCTTTGTTGCTCCGCGGCATGTGGGATCTTCCCGGACCAGAGCTCTAACCCGTGTCCCCTGCATTGGCAGGTGGATTCTTAACCACTGGGCCACCAGGGAAGTCCCCCAATTGCTTCTTAAACAGCTTTCAACCAATCCCTCTTTTTAAAAGTTCCTATTCGTACCCCCCCAGCCTCCCACCCCCGCAGTTCCAGAGCTAACAGTGCTGCCAATTCCATGCCTTTTGAGAATTCTGAGATGCACATCGTTGTTTCTCAGCTTTCCTCACTGCTGGCCTGGGATTTGACTTTGTTTGATCTGCCAAGTCAATGGCTACTTGTCTATTGGTTTTCAAGCTTCCAGAATTATGTTGTTGTGTGTCTTCTTGCTTATTGTCCCTTTCTTCTTGTCTTAAAAAAAATCTTTTACTGTAGTTCGGTAGCATTTCAAGTACATGTGATTTAGATGCTTGTGTTCACTTTTGTGGTCTTAACCTAGAAACTCTCTCCCACTTTTTCATGGCTGTTGTCTTCTCATTTTTTATGTCTTAACTTAAATATAATCTCTTCTGAGAGGCTTTTCCAAACCACCCTATGTAAAGGAGGCATTCCTTATCCTTTGCTTTATTCTCTGTTTTAGTTCCCATATCTTTATAGACCTTTAAAGCAATTTTATTTTGCCCTTTCCATTCATCTTTCACATTTTATCATAAGCAACATGAGATCAAGGGCTGCAGCTCTCTCATGCATTGTTATATCCCTAGTGTTCGGCACATAGTTGACCTTCAGTAAATATTTGCTGAATGAGTGAAAGTACAAATTACATGTAGGCCTGAATTTTTAAACTTGATAGCAATGCCTTCAGTTTTTTCATATGTACAAAAAGAAGGGCAGGGGAATAAAATAGCTCCTACCTCATTGGATTGTTGTGAGGCTTACAAGGATTAAAAGGGTAAAGTGCTTAGAGCATTGCCTTGCACATGGTAAATACTGAGGAGACGTTATATTTTTAAGAGTCTTAAAAAAAGAGTCTCTAAAGACTTATCATTTTATATTTAACTGGTGTTCAGTTTTGATCAGGTTAGAGAAAATGTTGTTGTGTGATGGACTGAATTGTTTTTGAGTATTGTGTAGTATGTTCTGAGTCACAGCACATCTGAATTTTAACTGCAGGTTGATCATGAATCTCAATTTGGACTGTCGCACTGTCATGGAAGAGAGTGTACTTTATCAGGAAAACAGAATCCCAGATATTTTTGAGTTTGTCCATGGAACCAGACACTTAAGTTTCAGGACAGTGCTGTCTGTAAGTCAGGTTCTTATTTAGGCAGTTGCACGATATCTGCATATTCTTAAGGAGTATAATTTATTTTCGGTACAATCACTTTCTTTTGAGATGGAACCACACTGATTGGATAGATGGTTGATAATTCAGATACGTCTTGGATATTGCACTTAGATGTAGAAACTTAAAGAATGATTCATACTCATCAACCTTGGCATATCTCTGAAATTTCTACCAAATATCTCCTCAGTTCCTCAAAAATCTATGCTTATAGACAGCTCAGTACAGTTTAGCAATGAGAGTTAAAATATTCTCTAGTTTTCTTCTGCTAAAGCCATATGTCTAGATTTATACTTCCTTGAACAAATCAGTAATACTCTTGTTCCCCCCGTCCTTGCAGTTTCAAGTACAGTATTCAGAGGTCTCGTCACATCAGAAAGAAAGTACAAGCTTGTGAGTAACTCTTCAGAGGGGATGTGAGGTACTTAAATTTTGGCCTCTTAGATTCTTCAATTTCAAAATCTTGATTTGAGGAAGCTATCCAGTAAACTTCTAAAAACAAGCTTGTATAACCTAACCTGATTGTATTAAAATAAAATAGAGATTCATATTCCATTTCAAATATTACTAATATCCAACAAACACTCAACTTGAAGAAGATTCACTGCCTTTATCACTTTCTCCATCACAATATGAAATGAATCTGACTTTCACAGTTCCTGGCACAAGCTCTCAGGACCAACAGTACAATAGGAACCAAACAGGAATCTTCAGTGTTCACTGAATAAATTGTTTTTCCCCCTTTCTTTATTTCCAGTGCCCCATTTCTGACAAATGAGGTTTTTCCATGTTAAGAGGTTTTCCAGTTGGCAAGCGGTCAGGTCTCACTAATTCATGTGTGAAAGCATTGGACGATTTTATGTATCTATGTGTTTTTAAAAATATGCTAAAAAATGTATGGTGGGCCACAGTTTGTTCAATTGTTTCTCTTTATAGGTGACATGTAAGTGCTCTATCATTTACCTCCTGTGTGACCTTTGGCAAATTACTTAACCTCTCTAAGCCTTGGTTTTTTCATTGGTAGTATGGCAATAATAATAATTATTAAAAAAGAACTATTATTTTTATGTTCACTGGCACAAAGTAAACACTCAGAATTTAGAATTATTATTGTGATTGTGACTCAGAGGATGAGGATTATGTCTTTTTTTATTGTTGATTTACCCATGCTTCAAGGTGCCTAGCACATAGTGAGTGTTCAATCAACAATATCTGATGAATGAATAAGAACACTAGTATCTTTCCCTTCACCTTTGATGCTTAACTTTTGCTCAATGTCAAAAATGTCTTAGAACTCCTGACGTGTTGTTTTTCACAAGTTAACTGTTCAAAAAATGTAACAAATAATGTATGTGGAAATGCTTGGAAAAATGTAAATGGCTATACAAGTGTGATTGATGATGATAATGACGATGATGATGGTGGTGTTGGAGTCACTTGCCCAAGAATGGGAGTGTTCGCTGACCTCTCCTGTCTGCTGAAAGTGCCATATAAAGTTTGTCTCCTGGAAGTAAAACTCACTGAAGGTTATACATGTAAGTATAAGAATATTTGGAAGAATTGACAATGAGATTTGTGACATGTGACATCTTTTTGCTTTTGAGGGGAGATTTCGCTGTTTGGCTCTCTAAATACGTGTATCCTTTCCCGTCTCCCTTCATTTGTTACTTTTAGGAGGTTTCAGTTCAAGAGGGTGACCTTCCTCAAAGAAGGAGGATCATTCTTTGGTCAAGGATTTGCAAAGAACTCTGGCTCCTCGTTAGAACTCCCAAGCCATGCGTTGCTGCATTGTTCTCTCCACATCTCCATTTCTGAACATCTTTATTATTAGCTGTATTTATTCTTTAAAAAAGATGAGTTTCTGAATATAGAACTGGGTTTTAGTACCAAACGCAGTATTTATATTGTGTGTGTGTGTGTGTGTAAGGGGTTATGCTTGATTTTGTTGATGAAAGATCACTGCTGTGTTTTCCTTACTCTACAGTCATTCCATTTCGAGGGACCAGACAGAGTATTGAACTGGAAAGGGGGAAGCAGAAGGATCTCACGTGTAACTGCTAATTTTAGTAGCAGTTTATTATCCACTATGTGCCAGTCATTGTGCTAAACAGTTTATGTATGTAATATTTTAAATCCTTTAGCAACGCTGCGAGAGAGATATCATCATCCCTGTTTTATAGGTTAGGAAATTGAGGCTCAGAGCAGTGGAGGAGACCGTTAGTTAATAATTATATCAATAGCATGTGGCAATAAGGGCTATGATAGAGCGAAGCCCTGTGTGCTGTGAGAGTGCCAATGAGACCATTTAATGCAGCTTGTGGTAGGGAGGGTTAGTTGTCTACGGTGGAAGTGGTTATAGCTGAGATATGAAGAATTCTTAGGAGGTGGCCAGGCAGAGAAGTATGGGTTGTATTCCTGTAGAGAGAATAGTGTGTGCAAAACCATGGAAGGGTGAGAGCGTCGTGTCGGGGGTTTTTGCAAGTCATTATGGCTGAAGTGTGGTACTTAGTGAAAAGACGGAAGATGAAGCTTGACAGATGAGCAGGGATCCATTCATGCTGGACTCTATATGCTGAGTTAATTATCTGGATTTCAACCAGCAGGAAAGGAGGAAGACTTGCATTTTGGAAAGATTACTCTGGATGTCATGTAAGAAAAGGATCAGAAGGGGATCAGTCTGGATGTGACAGCAGTAATCTAGGAAAGAGATATGCAGGCTTGAATTAAGGTGATGTAAATGTAGATGGAGAAGAGAATAGATTTTAGAGACTATTTCTAGATAGAACCAATTGGTCCAAGGAGTAGAATCTATTGGACACGACAACCACTTTGAGAGACACAAAAATAGTAAGTTAGGACAGATATGTAGGGTGATTAAGGCGTCTGATGCTCTAATCAAGAGAAGAAATGAGGGACTTCCCTGGCGGCACAGTGGTTAAGAATCTGCCTGCCAATGCAGGGGTTACGGGTTTGAGCCCTTGTCCAGGAAGATCCCACTTGCCGTGGAGCAACTAAGCCCGTGCACCACAACTACTGAGCCTGCACTCTAGAACCCGTGAGCCACAACTACTGAGCCCACGTGCCACAACTACTGAAGCCCGCAAGCCTAGAGCCTGTGCTCCGCAACAAGAGGAGCCACTGCAATGAGAAGCCCGCGCAGCGCAACGAAGAGTAGCCCCTGCTTGCCATAACTAGAGAAAGCCCGTGCACAGCAATGAAGACCCAAAGCAGCCAAAAATAAATTAATAAAAAAAGAAGTGAAAAAGGAACCAGGCATAATTCTTACTTTAACCACTGAAGTGAATATTTATAGCAATCCAAATTTGTGAAGTATGTCCAAATACTCTGTGTTTATGTCTGTCATTTCTCAATGAAAGGTTAAACTGAAAAGAAGATGAATAGTTTAAAAGGACGCAATCACAGCAAATCCATAAAGTCTTAGACTTTATGGAGTGGAAGAGGAAACCAATAAAAAATAAGATGGATTTAAGATATATGCTTCCAAATCTACAACGTTAATAATCAACTTTTGCAAAGAATGTGGAGGAAGTATTATTTTAATTTCTCACTTGGCAAAAAAGGAACAGAACAAAACAAGCAAACAAACAAGCAGACAAGCAAACAAGAACCCCTGAGGCTCACACATAGCTGTAGGTGGAAACTCACTGCTTCCCAGAGTTCTCTGCAAGACGTTGTGATGGCTCCACAACATTTACCCAGCATGTTTAGGGTCCAAGTCAGGAAAAGTACAATAAGTGGCCTATTCTAAGAAAAAAAAAATGAGTAAATACTGCAAAAAATAATGAAGAACCTATAAAAATGTTTGGAATATATAAAGTGAAATGATTATTTGGAGTTCTTTTGAGTGAGAGATGAGGGGAAAATAAATCAGGAAAAGAGTTCTGGGTTAATTACATGTTGTAGAAACAAATTTTATCTGGAAATTACTTATTTGTGTAAATGATACTAGAATGTTAAAGAATTTATCTAGAGGACGTTAATAAGATGTAAGATAGCTGACGTTTAAACTTTTAATTCCTTTCAACCCCTGTGTTAACGTGACCATCTGTTATGTACCCAGCATTGTGACAAGATCTAAGGGCATTACAAATGATATATGAGTTCTGTCCTCAAAGATCTTAAAGTGTTGTTAGGGAGACTAGGTTTGCAAACATGAAACTCATTTAGAACCGTCCAGAACAGTTTATTACCAGTGAAAAATTTATATAATTAAATGGCAAAATTTTTGAGGCAGATAACGAGTGCTTTAAGTTTTCCGAAAGGGAGGCAGTGATAAGCGTCAGTTAGAAGGTTTCTTGAATGGTGTGACTCTTAAGGTGGGTCTTCAGGGACTAAAGGGATTTGGTTTTTCAGGCAGAAAAGTGTGGGACCGGTGAAGTAAGCAAGTTTCATTTTGTATTTCCTAAAAAAATAAACAGACTTAGTCTAATATTTCGTCTGTTCACTCTAGTGTTACTTAATGAAATATTGGAAACAACCTAAATGTCGAACAATAGAATAGGAGAAATGTCAGTATTTCATGCTATATCATATTTAATAATTAAATATTATTAAACTAGTAAGAATCATTAAGGAACCATGTGACCTGGTGGAGAAGCCTGGCTTGTAACCCGTTAAACTGTCAGTTCTACTACTTCCCAGCTTGGTGCCTTTGGGCAAGTCATTTACTCTTTCTGAGCTTTGGTTTATTCAGCTTAAGTGGAGATGATAATAACCACTTTGAAAAGTTATTGTGAGGATTAAAAATAATGTATATTAAGAAATAATGTATATAGAGTGCCTGATAAATAGTGGACATTCGATAAACATTATTATTCATTATTAGTTATACATATACTATTGGTATGTAAAGAGATACTGTCTTTCTGAAGGGTAATGTCTCGGTTCTTACCGAAAGCTTTAAAATGAGTATTTTTCCTGTTTGACTCAGCAATTACACAATTAAAAATTTTTCTAAGGAATAAAGATGTGTGCACATATTTAAGAGTATATTCTTTGCAGCATTGAATAGAATAGTAAAAATAACCCAAAAGTTCACAAATAGATGATTGGTAAATAAATTATGATTCACTTACATAAAGGACAATTATAAAGTTATTGAAATGATGATGTAGAAATATACTTCAGATATAGAAAGTGAGGAAAGCAGATTCTAAATCTGTATACAGTATAACTCCATTTTTGTAGATGTATATTTATGAAGAGAAAATTTTCAGGAAGGATAATATACCAAAAATGTTATCTGTGGTTGTCTCAGAATAGTGGGCCTTCAGGTAATTTTTATCTTCTTACCCGAATTTTTTACTTTTATGGTAATAAGCATAGATAATTAAAAATTTTAAAATAGGAATGGATTCCTAATTAAATGCTTAAGATTTAAAGAAAAACAAGTTATTAGTTTATTTTTGTTAAAGTATTTTTGTAGTTTTCTATCTATGCCTAAAATGAATGACTGAATTTTGTTTCCATGGCTCTTTCTCTCAAGATGTAGCAGTTTCCAAGATGGTAGGGATAGGATGAGCAATGAAGAAGCAGAGAGCAGAGATTAGACTTGTGTTTGCCTGGATAAAAATCATCACTTTCTTAGACCCCCCTTTCATGTTTTCTTCATTTTCATCACAGCTTTAACCTTTGGCTTCCTTGGCTATTTTCATAAAGAAGCAAAGTGTAACCCATTTAACCACTGCAGAAAGCCACTTTCTACCTCCCTCCTGCTCTTCCTTTCATTCTTACTAGGATCCAGCAAATTCAGCACCCACTAGTCACTAGTCACTGGGCATATACAGTGGTGAACAGGGGACATAGTTCTTGGAGCCTACTGTCCGCTTGGGAGAGATAGTCAACAATCACCCAAATAAGTAGATAACTAAGAATTGTGCTAACTACTGTGAAAAAAAGAATAGAGTGTTGTGAGAGAGGAAAATGAGGGTGGAGGAGAGGGAATCAATTTAGACATAAGACTTCCATGGGGAAGTGACATTTAAAGTCAGCCTTGGGCTTCCCTGGTGGCGCAGTGGTTGAGAGTCTGCCTGCCGATGCACGGAACACGGGTTCGTGCCCCGGTCCAGGAGGATCCCACGTGCCACGGAGCGGCTGGGCCCGTGAGCCATGGCCGCTGAGCCTGCGCGTCCAGAGCCTGTGCTCCGCAACGGGAGAGGCCACAGCAGTGAGAGGCCCGCGTATGGAAAAAAAAAAAAAAAGTCAGCCTTGATGCATGAGAAGGGACAAAATATGGAAGGAAAAGCATAGTAGGAAGGACAAAATATGGAAGGAAAAGCATAGTAGGAAGAGGGACAAGCACGTATAAAGATTTTCAGGCAAAAAATAGCTTTGTGTGTTCAGAAAAACTGGGGCAAGAGCCAATGTGTCTGGCCTTTGTGGTATGACGGGTTGGAAGATAGGCAGGGACCTGGTTAAGGATTTTGGATTTTATTCTGAGGGCAATGGTTAGCCACTGAGGGATTTGCATGAAACAGTTTATATTTAAAAAATATCTCTTTGTTTTCTCTGAGGAGAAAGAACTGGAGAGAGGCGAGAAATAAGCAGAAAGGTGAGTAAGGAGGCTTTTAGAATTGATCGGGAGATGATGGCGCCCAGTGATGACAGTGAAGATAAAGAACAGAAGACAGTTGGAGGTGTATTTTGGTGGTAGCACTGACAGGACTTAGTGACAGATTGGATTAAGGAGTGGGGGAGAGGGAATAGGAGCTGTCGAGGACATTTTGCTGGGGTGACTTGGTGGATTACATGGGTGGTGGTGAGGAAAGAGATAAGAGTTTAGTGTTGGACATGTTTGCTGCATAATATCTGTAAGAGAAATTGAATAGATAAGGTCTGTTACTCAGAAGAGCGACCCATCCCCATCTGGGATGGAGATATACAGTTTTCTTTTCAGTGTAGTTTTCTTTTTAATTAATTAATTAATTTGGCTGCGTCAGGTCTTAGTTGCGCACGCGGGATCTGTGTTGCGGCATGCGGGGTCCTTTGTTGCTGCGAGTGGGCTCTTCATTGCGGCATGCGGGCTCCGGAGCGCATGGGCTCAGTAGTCGTGGCACGCGGACTTAGTTGCCCCGCGGCATGTGGGATCTTATTTCCCCGACCAGGGATCGAATTCCCGTCCCCTGCATTGGAAGGAGGATTCTTAACTGCTGGACCACCAGGGAAGTCCCGAGATATACATTCAAGAGTAGTTGGTACAGATGGTGCTTCAAGCCCTTTGGATGGATGGAACTGTGGAGAGAGTATTGAGAGAGGAGCAGAGAATCTGAGTCCTGAGGAATTCCAACATTTAAACTTTAAGTAATAAGGGAGGTGGCAAAGTGTGTTGAGAGGGATACACTAGGGAGGTAGGAGGAAGATTAAAAGAATGTGGTTGTCAGGGAAACCAACGAGAGAGTTTCAAGGAAGGAGGGGTTGGAGGGATGGAATGTGCTGAAAGGTCTAGTAAAATGATGGCTGGGAAGTGCCCATTGGATTTGGCAACATAGAGACTCTAGACAATGGTGGAAAAAGCAGATTCTGAGCAGTGGTGCAGGTAGAAGCCAGGCTGCAGAGTGAGTAGAAGTAAGCATAGAAATGATGGAGAGATGAGAGTGTGTACACAACTCTTTATTATCTTGGCTCTGAAGAGAGGCCAATAGCTGGAAAGGATTGTCAAGTCGAGGGAAAGTTTTTTGTTTCCCTTTGACAAGGGAGATTCTAGAGTTTATTTGAATGGTTATGGAAATAATTTCGTAGGGAGGGAGAAATTAATGATGTAGGAGAGACAACTGATGGATGGAGGGCACTCGTGGTGGGACTGATGTTTGATATTTACTGTATGTTGAATATGTACTAGGTATATGCTAAGTTATTAGCACAGTAAGTGATTTATTATTCGCAGTAGCCCCATGAAGTTGGTATGATTATCCCCATTTTACAGATGAGGAAACTGGGGTTGAGTAGAGAGAGAACCAAATTCTTAGTCCAGAGCTGTTTGATTTCAGAGCTCAGACTCTTAGCTTTTACTTATACTCTTAGAGGACTTCCTCTAGTGTGGTATTTTAGTCAGTTTGCCAGGGCTGCCATAACAAAGTATCACAGACAGGATGGCATATACAACAGAAATTAATTTTCTTGCTGTCCTGGAGGCCAGAAGTCCAAGACCAAGGTGTCGGCAGATTTGATTTCTCCTGAGGACTGTCTCCTTGGCTTGCAGATGGCTGACTTTTTACTGTGTCCTCATATGGCCCTTTCTCTGTGCACATACATCTCTGGTGTCTCTCCTGGGCTGTAATCTCCTCTTGTTTGAAAGACACCAGTCAGCCTGGATGAGGGCCCATTCTAAGGGCCTCATTTTAACTTAATCGCCTCTTTAAAGGCCTGATCTCCAAATACAGTCACATTTTGAGATTAGGACTTCAACATATGAATTTTGGGGGACAAAATTCAGTCTATAGCAGATGGCTTCCGTTTTCTTAAAGTATAAGGAAAAAAAACTGGCCGTAGGGGTAGTCTTGAAAAGTGTGGAGAAAGATGAAACAGTGACTGAAGAGGGTAGAAGAAGGAGCTTAGTAGAGAAATGTAACTTTAGGGTCAGGTGAGATTGGAGACGATTTGTTTACATCCAGTCAACCCAATTATCTGAGTTTCTGCAGCAATATTTAGGCGTATGGGTGGAGTAAATTATTACATATGAACCCTCTGCTGCCATGAGGTTGCTGTGTGCTCAAACAACCATCTCTTGTATGCAAAGTTGAAATGTAAATGAATTTCATTCACATTCTCAGCACAATTACAAATTATTGTATGTCAGGGACCTTTCTGGCTGTTCTTAAATAGTTGAAAACAGGAAAGTTAAATAAATCAGTGACTGCTAGGATTTTGTTGCATTCACCAATGAACAAATTAGCTTGAACATTTGTCCAACCGGTTCTATTAAAAAAAATTGTTTTTAATGATTACTCACCACTATTTTTGTTCTTCTTTCTCTCCCCCTTTCTTTCTTCCTTTTTTCCCCATCTTCACTCATCAATTATTTATTGAACACCTACTAGATGTCTGGCACTAGGGATAAAAAGAGTCCACAATCTAGTGTGGGAGACAGGTATATATGCAAAAAACCCCGAAGTGATAGTGCTATTATTAAATTAATAATTCATGTGTTCATTTATCCTGCAAATGTATTGAGTGCCTGCTATTAAGTGCCAGGCAGTGTGTTAGGCTTGGGATAGAGACATGAATAAGGTATAGTTTTTGCCTTCAAGAAATTTACAACCTGGTAAAGAAAAATAAACAGGTAAGTAAACAAAGGCAATACATTGTAACATTTGTAAAATGTTAAAAGATCTCAAAGAAGGGAGTGACTCTGTGCTTTCCCTTGCATGTTTGGATACCCATTGAAAGGAGTCTTTGCTGCCTTTTAATGAAAGGAACTGTAAAAAGCACATTTGTTCATTTCACGTTTTCGAATGCTCACTGTCTTTGTGTAGTGACAGTTTTGTAGTTCTTGAATCAGGAGCAAGCATTGAGTTGGGGGATCTATGACTTTTCTCCTCATTTGAGCTTATTGTCCAAAACCTACACTATCAACACCTTTTTAAGGTGGTAGAATGATTAATGGTATTCCTGAAATACTCGACAGAAACCTGCTGAATGTTAAAGCTTGAGAAAAGTCACAGTAACAAAGCATTATTGTGATGGCGGGTATGCAGAAAGTGTATGCTGGCCTAGCACATATCTCAAATTCTTGGATCTCAGAACTATGTATTAATATAGGGGTTCCCTGTAATGTAATTTTAAAAAAGATGATGAATGGCAGATCAAAAACATGGAGAAGAAAATGGATTTTTGTAGATTATGTAACTGAAACATTTTCAACTATCATCTAATTTTACCTAAATTTTTATCATCTCAGGAAAAAAATTATTTACAACCAAATACTTATTGGGGTTAATTGAGACAATGGATTTAAACTTGTTGCTTTCTTCAGAGGTGATGTGCTATATAAACTCAAGTTATATAGTTATTATCTACAATGTAGACTTATTTGTGTGGGAAAATGCTAACCATATTATGGAAACAGTGCAGATAGTAGGAGGGAAAAAAGGCAAATCTGATAAATGGTATACTTGAGATTTAGAATCTATAATTAACCTAATAACAGCTGAAAACTGCTTTGATGTCATGCAGTGAACACCCACTATCTGTCTGCATACTGACTTCATTTCAGATGGTGTTCTAGAGTATATCATAGTAGAAGGAGCACTGGATGGGAGTCAGGGTTCATAAGTTCTAGTCTAGCGTGGCCGTTGACTACCTATGTGCCTCATTTTCGCCACCTTTAAAATGAAATGGTTATGGGCAAAGGTCTCTAACTAAGGTCCTTCTAGTTCTGCTGTCTCATCATTCTGTGATTCTACATCCCATGCCTATCAAAAGCATTTTGACTTTCTTCAAGTTGCTTAAGCCAGCATTTCAGTTAGAATGTATCCAGGAGCTTGTTTCCATGGGCTGTTGGGAACAGCAAGGCCGTGCTTCTCCAGGACTTGATATGTCTTCTGTTAACTGCTGACAGTGAGCCATACCACCTAAAAGGCTCCTTTGGTAGCCTTAAAGATTGAAAGGACAAATGGACAGTGTTGAGAGCTCTGTGGAAGAGGAGACCTGAGAGACGTTGATCATCATGGCCCCTTGGGATTTGCAAAGAGGAATGACTAGAACTGGGCCATTCACTGCTGCCAGGTCAAAGGTCAGGTCAGGAATGTGGACAATGCTGGTGACTCCAGGTAGGTCTAGGAGGGTAAATAAGCCTATTTAGTCCCTCCTGAATCTTGAGAAGATCTGGGCAGCCAAGCTCAGAAAGCTATTAGGAAGTCTCCTAATTTATGAAATTACTTGGAAGAAAAATGTGACATTCATTTTTTGTAATTTGTTACCACACAGTCATTGCATTCTTACTTAATACTCACCAAGTTAATCTACTTTAACAATTCTCACAGTTCAAACATTCACTAAACACACTTTATGATCCCTTATTGCGTTAAAAATCTGGTTTTGATTGTTGCTGTTATGCAACGGATTCCCTATGTCTCAGGAGTTTTCGTGTTGTTGAAAGACCTTTTGAGTTTTCTCCAGTTTTAGTTAAGCACTATTAAATATAATTCTCTGGTGGCAGAGATATATATCTATTATTATTTTGCTAATAATAAGCTAACTTGGGGGTGATTATAGGATGATTTGGAGTACTGCCTTTCTTAGTGATAAAAAGTAACGGCTAATTTGTGACTAGGATATTAAGCCAGATAACTATAACTAATTTTGTGTGTGGAATACAATTATAAGTAAATTAAAGGCCTTTTATAATTGTTTCCATCATGGAATTCCAGTAAAAATGTACATATTTTCCTTAAAATACTGATTAACTTCCTGTATCTGATCATTAAAAAAAATAACTGTATGCCTAATAAATATTATAAGATGATTCTTTTTTTTCTTTTTTTTTTTTTTGCTTTTATCTAGTTGCTTCCAAGATCCGGTACTTACAGGAATATCATAACCGAGTTCTCCACAACATTTATCCTGTACCTTCAGGAACAGATATTGCAAACACCCTGAAATACTTTTCTCAGACCTTGTTAAGGTAAGCTTTAAAATATCCTGTCCTTTGAAAGAATTATTAGGTAGTTCTGCTAAATTGATTGGGACCTAAATTTTTATCGAACTGAAAGTCTTGAAGGGCCTTATGTTTTCTAGTGCTCTGCCAGAAGAGTCTGGACTCAAGCTTTCTGGGTGTATATAGCAGATGAGATCAGAGGCCTAACTGATAAAAATGGCTACTGCCTGCTTTCCTCAGTTGAATGCCTTTTCAAGAGATCTATATAGTGATAAAAGTTATATGTTTGGCACTAATATAGAGTGGAATTAAAAGGAGAACCTACATTTGCTTAAAATTAAGAACAGGAAACACTTATGGTCTTAAAGAAAATCAGAATTACGAAGCATTTTAAGTTCATCAGTAGTATTTCCTATTTCTCGAAGCATAATTTATGATAATAACAATTATTTTTAATCCGTGTAACACTTCAAGTGTTCAATATGCTTTACAATCGATATGGAGGACAACAAACAAAACCACGGCCACCCTTTTATACTGTCTGCTTTGACTATAAGGTAGAGACAGGGAGGACCCATCTGCCTCAGAGTTCTCATTAGGAAAAACAGGCAGACAAAGGTGAGCCTTTCAGGTAAAGACTCAATTGTCGGGGAAATAACATCGAAGAGGCGAGAGCACACTTCGCTTTCCATTAAATTCTAAGGTTTGGTCTCCTCCATTATCCTGATCTCCTCACTCCAAATCTGATTTTAGAAACACGTTTCTTTCAGCTATATAACAGCAAAAGTTTTGTAAGATAGGCATTAGGGAAAGAACACCAGCTCAGAACGACTGTAGTGGCACTGGAGTTCCCAGCAGTCTAAGGCTTTGCCCTGGGCGGACTGAATGCCTTGTAGAAAGAAGCCTCACTAGATCAAGTCAGCTCCTAGTCTTCAGTGCCACTATCTCTGTGTTCGTATTCTTTGGAATGTCTCTTCTTCTTTAGAACCTTAGTGTCCTTGTTCTATGTTAAAGGGATTCTGTTGATCAGATTCGTAGATTTCATACTTACATAGTAAGTTTAGAACCTTGTTATAGGACATTTCTCTTTTCCAATGGCAGTGGAATAATGAGCTCAGTTTTCACAGTAATAATCAGGTAAGGCACCAAGGCATCTGGATTCTGTCCTCTTGAATTCTCCTTTTGTCTTTGAGGTCAGGGTTCTCAACGGGAAACACTTTCCTTTATCACAAATTCTGAAAGCTCTCTAAGTGAGAGACACTTTCCAGTAGGAAGCAAATTCCGAATTCCATTTGCAAAGAAACTGTGACATTCTAGTTGGCACTTCGAAACTTGCTGCTTAGGTCTTAGTCATGGTGCCAAAAAATTAAGAAATTTGGGATATTGAAGTGATGTTTGCAAGACATGAGGATTCCATTTTCTTGAGCAATGAATCATTAGAATATGATCATGGGTGACAGCATTTTAATGGTAAAACTAGTGTTAAAATAGTTTATTCAAGTGCTGTTGGGAAAGACTCTATGCAATTGAGTCCATTTTCAAAGGGAGACAATATCAACAGCCACAACAAATGGTAGTACTAACCAATAGCTATTATTATCATAGCAATATTATATTATAATACATAATAGAAATGATATGTCCAGCACTTTTCTAAGCAGTTTACATGTGTCATTTAACCCCTCATATTAATTCTATTAAATAAGTATACTATTATACCCATTTTATATATAATGAAATTAAAGCCCAGAGTGGTTAAATTGCTCAAAGTTACGTATCTGGTGAGCGTTGGAACCAGAATTCAACCCTGGGAGTCCTAATCCGCAGCACACGCTCTGAACAGTTAGGTTACGCTGCTTCTCCTTACTATTGCTGCTTATCGTAATCCAGAGGCACTTCTCTTAGTAAAAACTTGGTTTGGCCTTTGGGAATGCTGGCATCCATTATGAGTCCACAGAGTATCATTTTGGCTCTCTTTGAGATCTAGGGAGGAAAGGAAGTGCTTGGTGCAAAGATTTACCATCTTTTTTTTTTTGGCCGCGCTGCCTGGCTTGTGGGATCTTAGTTCCCTGACTAGGGATTGAATCCATGCCCCCTGCAGTGGGAGCCTGGAGTTTTAACCCCTGGACCGCCAGAGAAGTCCCCATCCTTTTGAAAGTTAAATTGAGCTATATCTGAGGTGATGTGGACAGTGTTTCAATTCCCAGATGTTTTAGCGCTATCTCCCACTCAGCAATTCGTTGTGGCTAGTAGGTCAGAGCAGAGTTGACAGCCTATAGGACACACACACATCAAGTGGGAGGAAGAAAGAAGACACTGAGGAATGTAACAAGTCCCTGGTTGGACTTTAATACTCACAGGTTCAACTCTTGGGCTGAACCCAATGCATTTTCTTTCTTCTCTTTGCCTACCTCAGTTTTAAAAAAGTTTTCATCTCTTTCGTTTACTTTCCAATAATTCCAGTAATACAGAACTTACAACTATTGTCCTGTGTATTAGACCAAGTTATGGTCATTTTCATCATTCTCACTGTTGGTTTATACATCTGTAATAATCGTATCTATAATTCTTCATCTTACTTATGCTGTTAGAAAGTTCAAGACAAATAAGACGGTCTAAGTATTTGGTGTCCAAGATTCTTTGACAGTAATGCTTTCTACTTACAAACAAGATGGTTTCCTTTGCATTTTATATAATTTATTATATACACTCAGAAGCACTTCTTGCTTTCAGAATTCAGGTTCTTGGAAAGAAACAAGAAAGCATTAAATTCTCACAGAGTAACCCTCTGTCTTTCTCTTTGGGTATTCTCAATGAAGTTAAAATTATTTTGGTTAAAATATGCAACTTGAAGTTCCAGCAGCATCATTTAAGTCACAATTGCATTTTTAGAGTAATAGTCCTTTGGTATTCATGCATGCACGCAACTCTCTTTGATTTCAGTAGAGGTTTGTACATATTTTCAAAGGCAGAGATTAGGCTAGGTGTTTAACTTCAATTAATTTAATCCATAGGAGAGGAGAGATTATTTGCAGAGAAATATAGAGACCATAATTGACTATATCAGCAGTTGAACAGTCCACATAGGTCCACTTAGTCTATTATTGGACTCAGAGTTCATGGAGGTTCCCCAAACTCTAGGTGAGCATAAGGCAAGTCCTCTGTGTTACTCAGCTTGCTAGCCCTTGAGTCTAGAGCAATGTTCTGTCCTTAGAAGGGGATCAGTAAGTATTTGTTGAATTGAATTGACTTGAGTCCAAATTTCATCCATCACAGGAACTCTTCTAGAGCATTTACTTAATCTAGCAGTGACCGAGGGTCCTGGGTAAGATTTTGTATGAGTGCTGAGGTGTCCTCATTTCAACTTCGTAGGGATCTAAGTGTGGCAATGGACACACAGTTTATACACAACTTCAGAGTTTAGTTTTTTGTTTGCTTTTAGCATTAAAAGTGACTATGCAGATCATCTAGTTTAATCTCCCCTCATGGCTGCAGAGGAATCTGTCCATTTTATATTAGAAGCGTTCTTGGACCATATTTTAAACATCTAAGGTCTTTTATAGGGATCTTGCCTTTTATCTGGGAGAACATTTAAAGGCTTTCTTCTAGTCTTCCTATTTCAAACATTCTTTCGGAATTCCTTCCCCCAGATCACTCTTCTGGTGCCATTCGAACTGCTAGCACATACAATCTTTTTAAAAAAGTCATTGAGTTTGGGGAAAGCTACTTGCTGCTAACTCTTTAGTAAATGTTTAATATGTTTTTAAAAGGGATTCTAGTTTCAATTCGATAATCTTAATTGAATTCTAATTTCTAATGGCTTAGGAACAAAATACAGACCTTCAAATGACTGATTTATTGTCCACAGAGTAGCTTTAGCGCACAGCATAATCAAGTAAATTTTATGAAGTGCATAGATCTAATTCAAATGTCAAAGTTCATAATCTTATAGAAAGTTTATATGACATTAATTTTCTGTGCTATAGATACCTCAGGGCGACTCCTCATCTTTCCCCACACCCACAGTGTTCCTCTTCTCTTGGTTTCTCTTGATGTTGGAAGTAAATGCTTGGTAAAGAGGATCTCAGGAGTGAAGAGGAAAGGTGAAGAGTTGTCTGCTGGGTCAGACTCTTCTGAGCAGGGCATTCTTAATATTCTTTTTGGTTGGGTGTACAGACCTCTGGGAAAGAATCTCAGATGGGGAAGATGGTTTTATCATTCCCAAGTTGGACAGTTTGGTTGGGGAAATAAGTTTCCTTTTTTTAATGAATAAACTTCACAAAACATCATGAAATCACAATGCATTGTACATTTATTCATGAGCCCTTCTTAAGTTTTTGCACAAATGAAAACATTTCCTTACATTGAAACATGAATGGTAATTTAAAACTGGTTTCATGGATTATTCATCTTCAGCCATTTTTTCTCAACCTCACCTACTTATTAAATCTAAAAGCAGTGAGAAAGAAGTTTACTGTTTCAGTGCTGACGTTTTTTCTTCCCTACGTATATGAAGTTGGTGCTGCTATCATTTGGAAACCCTGCATATACAGGAAGGGAAAAATACCAATGTAGAGCCTCCAAAGTTGATTTCACTAATGTTTGTTAAATTATATCAAACTTTGGAAAAATACTACTGTGTATTTGAAAAGAATAATGTGCTATATTTCCCCCACCAAGGAAAAGTTTGATGAGAGCAATGTACTTAATTTAGAGAAAAGCATTAATGTATGCTCTACAACTAATTTTATTCTCTAAGGCAAAGTATTGTTTTTCCATGCCACTTCTATAAGAGCCACATGTTGCAATTTTAGAAGGATGTTGGTAGTAGGCTAATTTAGGGCTGAAGTTTGGGAAATAATATTTCTGACTTACATCCATTGTGATTTTAAGGGAATTTTCAGTGGGATAAAATCCTACAGGTTTAAAACAGATTTTTGGTGAGGGGGTTTATCAAGAGTATAACATTTAAAGGGGGTACTTTTAGGAGTAATTGAGTTATATGAGGGAAGTATAAAGTCTGATGGAAAATCTGATGGTATTTATAATAGATGTAGGCAGGCAGGGGTAACTGGAATGTTGATATTATCCCATTGTAAAGTATAAGCTTACAAAGTTAAATACATCACACACAAAAAAGGTAAATTAAATCCCTTTAAAAATAAAAAAGTTACACTAAATCTTAAGTTATTTATTGCTAAGAAGTATTATATAACTATTCTGAAGTTATTTTTATTATTATTAATTGTTTTTCCCTGGACATTGGGTAACAGAAGACAAAGGAAATCGAGGTAAATTAGGCACATGGCAAATAAAAAGCATGTAGTCATTTTTCTTACATTGTAACATATTTCGCACTAAGAGTAAATAAAAATAAATGTAAATTTGAAATAGCGAGCATGCTTGACACTAACCAGTTCTTAACACCACTGTAAAATTGTAAATGTAATATCATTAACTAAGAACTTAGTAATGTTTGATGCACATAGAATAAGTGTAAGATAAGATTATTTGTATGTAATGAAACATTTATAAATTGTTATCTATTTTGATTAACATCGAAGTGTACTATATCAAAGCACTTTGTAAGTGCAGCAGATATTACCAGTATAATGTATAGATATTACCATTATAATGTCTTAATGATTAAATAGTATAACCTAATTAAAAAAAACTAAACATTTGACTAAGCAGTCATTTCTTCTATTTTTAAATTAGCAACTTTTCTGCTTTATTGCTTTTACTAAAAGGTTTTTATTTAAAAATTAGTGCTAAAAGAAAGCCAATTTATTTTTAAGAATTTCTTTTTACTTCCATTAAAATTTTTTTAACTTTGTAAATTATCTTTCCTTTAGTTTTTAGTGAGTTTTGTTGAATAATAACGTAAGTAGCAGCAGTAATATATATATGAGATCTTATTGTATGACGTGCAGCTATATGACAGATACTGCTTGCTTAGTCTTTAGAATTTTGAAGGTAACTATTTAATAAATCTCTGTTTGTATTCATAAAATAAAATGTTTCCTCCCCAACATGCAAAATTTAAAAAACACACATAAATAACCATTATCATTAGTTCACAAACATATGCTATGGACCATCTACTCTATATTATTTTATAGCTTTTCCAATGTAGTTTAGCTAACATTTTAGAAATATGTATTATTTCTAAATTCATATGCCTGTTTAAACTTCATTATCTCAGATGATACTGACAGAATGTCATGAAACAGTATCATAATATACATATAGACATTATTTTGATGCAATAAACATGTGATTTTTAAGACTCTCTTAATAAACACACATGTTTATTCTTTGCTAAAACATGTTTCTGCAAGTGCCATACCTATATTTTGCAAGTTTTTCTTTACCTGATTAAGACAGTCTTGCTGAAAACTTCCTTTGCTTTGAAAGCTCCTTTTAATTAGCAATGAAAGCTCTAACTCATTAGACAAAGCCATCATTCTTCCTTTCCGGAAACCTTGCCTTCATCGAATCAATAAACTGTAAAACATGGGTTTGGCACTGAAACATGCATTTTTATATTTTTGCTCCTTACTAGCCAGATAACACATGAGATGCAATGCAACCTCCACAAAATAAGCCTTACGTTATTGGTATCTCTGCGCATGAAGCTCTGCGACCCGTACTAGATTTGTAGATGCTGCTGGTGTGGCAATTGCATCTCATGTGGGATGTATCTGGTGTTTTATTATTTGTTTTAGAGTGTCATTTCAATGTAATGTGCTGTTCTTTGTGTCTTTGTTGTCTCTTTTTTTTCTTTGTCCCCCCAACAGCATTTTGTCCCGCACAGGGAAGAAGGAAAACCAAGATGCCTCCAATTTGACAGTGCCCATGACCATGTGTCTTTTTCCTGTGCCATTCCCACTCACCCCATCTCTAAGACCGCAGGTCAGTTCCATCAACCCTACTGTTACTCGCTCCCTCCTTTACAGCGTCCTGCGAGATGCTCCCTCTGAACGTGGCCTGCAAAGTCGTGATGCTCACTTGTCAGACTACCCTTCTTTGGACTATCAAGGCCTCTACGTGACTTTGGTGACTCTCCTGGATCTAGTTCCTTTACTACAGCATGGCCAACATGGTGAGCATTTAATCAAAACTTTTGAAAATGTACATGTATGTTTATAGATGCTAGAGACCGTTGTTGTTATTATAATAAATTGCTTGAAAGGTCTTTGTGTGGCTAAAACCTTTCTTACACTGAAACTTAATTATGGTGTTTCCCTTATTATCATTTTTTGCTGTTTTATGGCCAGAGGGATGTTACCCAAGTGGGTCCCCCCATGGGTGGGGGGAATGGACTTGAGAAAGGAGGAAGACTATAAGAGGAACTTACCTATTCTCCCCTGATCTGCTTATCAGGGAGACTCTGGTTGAAATTACGATTTGGGGGTTAAGTTTTAAAAACTTGCCCTGCAGAAAATGTATGAGGTGGAGCTTAAAGGGCACGTCATATCCACTGACTAATTTTGTGATTTTTGGGAGCAAATCACAGAATCTCTCCGGGACTCATTTTTCCTGTCTTTAAACCCAGGAGGTTAGATAATAAGAAATCTCTAAGAACTCTTCCAAATTTAACAAACAATCAATAGTTATTAGAAAGTGTTGACCAAGTGGTACAGTGTATAGTGGTGCTATATGCCATATATAGTATATGCATGCCATGTATGGTATACACTACACAGTCTTAGTGGTGCTTTAGGACAGAAGCCTAAGAGCATGCTTCTTTTCTTAACTCTTCCTCTTTCTACTGTGTGTCTTTAGTAAATTTCATTATCTTGCATGCTTACCAAATTCTTCTAACCCATAAAAAGGAGCACAATAATATCTACTGCTTAAGTATTCAATATTATATTTGGGAGAATCAAATGAAAAATCATACAGTAAGAAAAATGACTTTTGCAGCAAATGAGCTTTTAATACACCAGTTGTCTTAACTTTAAAGCACTGATAATTTGGTCCATGGAGGTATGATAACCAAAGTTTCACTGTCCAAAAAATTGGAATTTCAGAAATGGGTGGGTGGTGGAGGTTATTTTGTCTTTTAATTATGGCTAACTTTCCTAAGAGAATGCTTAATGGTTTATTTAGTAAGATGTGTTCTGAACTTAAAAGAGAAATCTTCTTTTATAAAAATGATGAAATAATGATTATTAATTTGTTTTTTCTTATATTTACAGTTCTGTATAACAGTGAATATAAAAAAATGTAGAAACTTGTGAGTTTGCTTATTGTACAATTTTGTAGCTGTTTGAGTCTAGTCACTTTTATTGTGATCCCATCCCAGCTCAGAACTTAAAGGAGATGACTCTTTGAATGTAATATTCCCGGAGCTTGCCATGGTGGTGAACTTGTCCGTGCTTTTCCTTTGTGATTACCTGCCTGGTCTTGGGATGGGCCACTGAGTTAGGGCCCCTTGATTAAGATAAAAGCATTCACTTTGGTATCTCACAGCCCATTTAACTGCAGTTAATGTGTAAATTGTGACAATTGCAGGGGGGATTATTTGTATTTTTGCTCTTTTACCCACAGCTATTTTGTGACCTTCCTCTTTACTGTTATCTATAGGCTGTGTTCTGCATAACAGATCTTAGAAGATAGGAAAAACTCACTAGACCATCCCTTAGAGGTTAAAAACCAATACAACCTTGTTTTGATCTGAATGGCATCAGACTTTCCGAGGGAGGGAGTTCGGAACGTGGAATTCTGGTTCCCAAGCTGGAACTTCTAAATAAGAATGACTGAGGAGTGGGTCCTGAGGATCTGAATTTTTAACTAGCTCTCTGGGTGGTTCTTCTGTACACCAAGTTTGAGAACCACTGCACTTGCACTGTACCCAGCAGAGCTGCATTTTTTTTTTTTCTTGCGGTACGCGGGCCTCTCACTGTTGTGGCCTCTCCCGTTGCGGAGCACAGGCTCCGGATGCGCAGGCTCAGCGGCCATGGCTCACGGGCCCAGCCGCTCTGTGGCATGTGGGATCTTCCCGGACCGGGGCACAAACCCATGTCCCCTGCATCGGCAGGCAGACTCAACCACTGCACCACCAGGGAAGCCCCAGAGCTGCATTTTTGTTGCAGTTCAGCTACTAACTCTCAGGTGATCTTGGGCAATCACTTCCCTTCTCTGGACCTCAGTCTCCTCATTTGAAAAATATTCCAGGGGGGGCTTCAGGTTCCTTTCAGTGCCAATGTTCTGTAACTAGGCTAAAAGGCAGCTGAGGTGTCTTATGTGCACAGGCTCAGTCAGTTCTTAGGAATACACTTGTGAATGTTCGATTTTATCAATTTGAGCCCAAGGTTGACTGACCCTCACTCCCCAGTGGGCAGTGTGGCCACATCCTCTCTGCTGTCAGTTGATGTGCTTGTTGAGGTGGCATATTAATTCTAATGATAATCAGAATTAACATTAGGCATCAAAATAGCACAAAGAAGGTGCATCTGCTACAAGACAAACAAGTCTAATAATTTTCTTTTATAATGGACGTGAAAATGAGAAAAAGTCTTCATTGGCAAGTCTTGGCTGATGACCTGTATATCAGGAGATCCAGAGACATCAAAATATATATTCAGTGTAATGGGATTTGGTTTACATGCATTCTAAAGCTAAATCGTTATGAGTTTTTGAATGTCCTCTATTTTTACTCCTTGTGCAGGTAATAGTAATAACAATATTAATATTCATAATAATATCTAATATTTGTGGAGCACACATTAGGTGCTATGTTAAGCACTTTACGTTTTTCTCATTTAAACCTCCTAACAATCCTTCTAATGAAGTGAGGTAGGTACTGTTCCTATCACTTAAAAATGTTGATAGAAAGCTTATTATTAGGTGGCACGTCCTTCTGTGATAATTGATAACTAAGTGCGCAGGGTCATGCAGTATCAGTTTACGGCTTCCTTTCTTTGGTGTGTGCTGAATCTGCCGCTGTGCTGGAAGACGCAGATTACTTCATTGCCCAGGACTCCAGATGTAGGAGGATTGTTCGGTCGATGGAGCAGAAATAGCATGGTTTTATTTCCAGTCTTGCCCTTGACTTTTCTAAAAATTCCCGTGAGAAAATAATTTAACATCGCTGTGCCACAGTGATCTTGTGTAAAATGTAACAGAGGTAAGAATGCTGGAAGGATTTCAAGATTTGTTAATCACTTGGAAAGTGCTTTTAATTTATGAAATCAGGGAGTAATATGAATACCAAGTACTACTGAAGATGGATAAGGTGTTGAGGAAAAGCTCACATCATAGATATGGTTGACCCTTGAGCAACTTGTGGGGTTAGGGGCACTGAGCCCCCATACAGTTGAAAATCTGCAATCTCTGCTGCTCTCTCTGCCTCAAAAACAAAGGAATTGATAAATGACTCACCTAAGGGCAGGGAGCTGAAACAGTTTGGATAGAATCGGGACTCAAACCCTAGTTCTTTGGGTTCCACTTATTGTGATCTCTAATTGAACACAAACGTTTCCCCACACATAGTTGATTTAAAGATCTGTAAAATGAAGATACAGGTACTATATTTATTGAAAAAATCCATGTGTAAGTGGACCCACACAGTTCAAACCTGTGTTGTTCACGAATCAACTGTATATATATATATATATTTTTTGCGGTACGTGGGCCTCTCCCGCTGCGGAGCACAGGCTCCGGACGCGCAGGCTCAGCGGCCATGGCTCACGGGCCCAGCCGCTCCGTGGCATGTGGGATCTTCCCGGACCGGGGCACGAACCCATGTCCCCTGCATCAGCAGGCAGACTCTCAACCACTGTGCCACCAGGGAAGCCCTGTATATTTCTTAATGCAATCATTCATCAAAGACTGTGTACGCACTCTGCAGAACTCTTGATAGGAAGGGAGTGATGGTTGCTTATAATTTAAACCAGTTCATAAAAACTTAAAATGTAAAATTAGCATTTTTTGTTAGATGGCAAAATATTCAGTGACTGATTACTTCATTTTGTTTTGTAGATCTTGGACAGTCAATATTTTATACAACTACGTGTTTGCTCCCCTTTCTCAATGACGATATTCTGAGTACTTTGCCCTACACGATGATATCAACTTTAGCTACCTTTCCTCCGTTTCTGCACAAGGATATTATTGAATATCTCAGCACATCTTTTCTACCAATGGCTATATGTAAGTTCGGTCTTACCTGATACTAGATTATTTTTATGTGTTGTATGAATGGAAATTGCTTTTGCTGTTTAGGTTACAGATTTTCAAGATTATAATGGAATCACTTGCTGTATACATGTGCTTTGATTTAAATTCAGTTATTTCAGCATGAATAGTATGGTGAACATCAAAGAAATGAAAAGACAATTATACCTTAGAACTGTTGTATTCACATAGTTTGATCTTATTGGATAGGAAGAAGGAACATGTCAAGGCATAGTCTGTATTTCCTCCATATAAATTATGGTATTTTTTGGCTACTTTAGAAAAAAGGGTGGAGCAAAGTGCTGCCTTTGATGTAGTAATTCTTATCTTTTGCATCTGAAAGAAGTAGGGTGTGTCGGGAAGAGCAATGGATAGAATCAGGATATGTAGATCTCTTGTGGTCTCAGTTCTATCTGTAATCTGATGTATGATGTGAGGTTGGGCGACTAGCATAGTTGAAACCTCATCTCCAGAATGATGATATCATCAGCTTTCCCTCACAGGGGTGTTGTGATGACAAAATGAGTCAAAATTTATGAAAACACTTTGTAAAAAGCTGAAATTTACAACTCATGTGCAAAGTACTCTTATAAACATGGAATCGGTATGAATTCTGTTTCACTTTTATAAACTTAATTCTGCAGGCTTTCCAGATGTGATAACAGAGAGAAAAAAATAAGTTGGGTTGTGTTTTTTATGATCAAAGTCCTGCTAAAGTATTTTTTAAAAGAAATGGGTGATTAATTAATTTACGTTTCAGTGGATAATCTGAAAAGATTATGGGTTTAGGAGTCAAACATATCTAGATTCAAATCACAGCTCTGCTACCAACTAGCTGTGTGAGCTTAGGCAAGTTACCTAACCTTTCTGTTTCTTACCTGTAAAATGAGAATAATGATAATACTGCCTCATAAGGTCGCTGTGACAATTGAGATGATTAACTGGAATGTTGATAGAGTGCTAGCACAATGCCTAGTGTTCAATAAGTGTTAGTTTACTTCTCTCCTTCCCTCAACTCTTGTTCTATAATAATGCCTGTGTTGGTCACATTCAATTCCTAGAGATCATTTTTCACTGTTTTAATGTTATGTACTTTTATGATCTTATTAAAGTTGTTGCTTTGTAATAACAGTTGGTAAACATATGTACCTTTGAGCCACATTTACTTATTTTACAATTCAGTTTAATTTTAGCTATGGAATTGTAATTTTCATGTCTTTTAAACAAAGAGTCTGACTTCTGCCGAAATTATATAGCTATTTAAAAAATTAGCAGACTGATTATACTGTTCAAGTAATAGAATATTTGATCGTTCTCTTTTTTGGTTCTGTGTATCCTTATTGACAAGTACTTGCTTATGGATACAGCCTTAGGATTGCATAGTTGTATTTTTTTTTTTTGCGGTACGCGGGCCTCTCACTGTTGTGGCCTCTCCTGTTGCGGAGCGCAGGCTCCGGATGCGCAGGCTCAGCGGCCATGGCTCACGGGCCCAGCCGCTCCATGGCATGTGGGATCTTCCCGGACCGGGGCACGAACCCGTGTCCCCTGCATCGGCAGGCGGACTCTCAACCACTGCGCCACTAGGGAAGCACCCCTGTATTTTTTTTAATAAGTATGTTAACTGTTAAACTTAAGCATAGAAATTTTTTTCTTTTAAGAATAGCAGGTGAGGCTGCATCTTTCTAATAATGAGTGTAAATTCACTGTATCCTTCCTTCTTAGAAATAAGTTAATAATTTTGAGAGATGTAGTGCGTATTTCAGGCCCTTGAAGTTATAAAGAGCAAACGAGCATGTGACAGCTGGCAACTTGTTTCTTCACCCTTGATTATTAATTTCTGCTTAATTAGAAACAGACCCCCAAACATGCCTTGTAGTCACATTGGAATCCTTACTTATTTAAATGTGTGAACTTGGCAACTAAGGAGAACAAAATAGTAAGTTGAGTTTACAAAAATTATGTGAAAATTTTAGTGCTTATTAGTGGAGTAGCTTGGTGTTCGTTTAAAGGGTAGGGACAAGTCATTTCTGTCTCCATGTTTTTTTACTGTAAAGGAGAGGTTTAGAAAATAATGTTCCATCTCTAAGGTTATTTCTGTCTTAATAATTCTAGGTTAAATAACATCAATCTTATTTTACATAAGAGGCACATATCTTCCTCCAATGCAATCGCTGATCTGGTTCATTTATTTTGCTGCTCTGGTTTTAGTCTCCTAGTTCTGACTTTCTCGTTTCTCATCACTATTCCTGTAGTTCAACAGTAGCCAGTCTGTATCATCTTTAAATCTTTGAAAAGAAATTGTGGTACTAATCTTTAAAGCCAAATTCTGTTAAACGATTCAGGCATTTCTTTTGTACTTATTCCTTCATAGAGTAGATACAAAGGACATAGATCCAAAGATGGAGGGAATTGAGTTCCAGATTAATCAAGTCAAACTGAATTGATGTGAGAATGTGTGCCTGTTGTTTGCACCCATGTTGGTTTTATTTTTGGAAGTTGTTTCAGTGTGTAGAAATTCTGACCAGAACAAGAGGGGAGCATTTAACTTCTTCGAGAATATTTTTATTTCAGGCCTGAGATGAAGGATGTTGCATTTTCTGAGTACTTGATAAAGTCTTTAAGACAAAAAGGCTTTTATCTCTTTGGTATGGTATTCACAAGGTCAAATGTAATACATGGACAGTTTTTCAGGTGTTAAATGATTATATCATTAAGGACTTAGAAGATGAAAGTCTGAGCTCTCAAGTGGACCTAATGAGGTATTGCAGCTCCTTCAGTTTAAGAGCCTTGCATGTATATCAGTATGTCTTTTATGTCATTTTTGTCATTAAACCAAGTACTGTGCTTTTATTTTAAATAACTCCTTTGAGGTGCTGCAGAGCAAACTGCAATTTATTGTAAAAATTTCCTTTGACATAACCTTTTCTTGTTAACTCTTTCCTTGTGTATATATTAAGATACACTTGTTTTTATTCCACATGTGTGCAATAGGCTTTGTTTATATATTAAAGGAGTTACTAAGAATTGAAAAAGTCATTTGCATTTCACCATGGAAACCTCTCTTTTTCCACAAAGGTTCTGTGATCTGTGGACCAAATTGAAATATGGATGTTGGGAAGATGATATTTTGGCAGAGAAAAGAAAAAGCGGGTCCCAAATGAACATTATGTGATGTAGGATACATTATTTTAAAGTGAATAGTAAAGCTGAACAATTAAATCAGTGAAAGAGCCTTCTAGCGGTATCTTGGTATCCTGAACTGTGCAGTCTCATCTAGTTTCTTTTCCAACTTAAATTTCCTCAAAAATCACTCATCCTCAGGTAAAAAAGGAGGTTCATTTAGATCTTTGCATTGAATTAAAAGCAATTGTATGATTTAATTGAAGGTCTGCTTCAAACCATTGGCCCTGTATCATTTTTTTGTTCTATTGCTACTACAGAGGATGTGTGTTATGTTCTATGATCTTCCAAACACTAATAAGTAAAGATAATAGAAAAAAGACAGTAAAATACCAACACAAGATATTGATGGTATTTAGATTATCTTTTATATATAAAATCTGTTTTATTAGCTAATGATTGTTTTTATAAAGTAGATCTTACTATACTTTAAGAGCTTTATTATTGAATTGTGGGAAATGTTTTGGAATAGGAATCCAGAAGGGCTGAATTGTAGGCTGAATCTCTCAACCTTATCAAACTTTAGTTTCTTTAGCTGTAAATTTGTGAGTAATCATAACCTCACTTGTCTACATCACAATGTTTGTTGTGAAGACCATGACATAACATATGGGAATGACCTTTTAATATTGTCTGATGTTATATCAATGTGTAACACTCAGTCAAATAACGGACATGTCAAATCCCATTGCAACTAATTCCAACATTCTGCTCAAAATCACATGTTGTCCTGAAATTTTATCATCTAAAATATTGCTTGAAATAATAATGGGCCATCTGCTGAGGCTTGGGATTTTTTCCCCCTAGAGTGTGTTGTATAACAACGGAAATTGCTATGTCAGGTTTTGATCTCATAGAACCTGACAGAACACCTCTGCAGTGTTGATGGGCAATCCTGTCTCTATGACTTTTTATTAATCTACCAATCTGCACATATTTTAATGCTACATAGACTTCAGGTTCATGGTGTCTTAGTCCTCCCTTTATGTTGAACTGATATGACCTTCTGACAGCACAGGTATCTTATGTTCAAACCCTATCCCATGGAACACAGTTACCTCTGCTTACACAAACAGAGGCCACTTGCTAATCCAGGCAGCACAGGAAATGGTTCTGTCATATGGTAGAACTGGCATCAGAATGTTTTTCTTCTTCCCAGGTGATTCCCTTACCTTTACCCCTTAAAAAGGTATAAGACTAGAGGGGTTTATTTAAATATATTTCAATTCAGACCACTTCTTACCACTGTCTCTCATCTGGACCAGACCAGTAGCTTCTGAGCTGGTCTCCATGCTTCTACTCTTAGCCCCCCTACAGCCTGCTCTCCACCAAAAAGCCAGAGCTATCCTCCAAACATGTGAGTCAGATCATGTCACTTGCCTCTTCGAAAACGTGTAATAGCCTCCGATCACTCCTACAAATCAAATTCAACACCCTTCCGTGGCCCACAAGGCCCTCTGCCTTGTGATGTGGGCCCTGCTTATCTTACTACTTCATCACTTGTGTCTGCTAATGTTCACTCTGCTCTGTCCATATTGGCCTTTCTGCAGTTTCATAAAGGCAACAAGCTTTTGCTTTTCCTCTGTGTCAAAAGCCCTTTGTGCAAATGGTCACGTGATTTGCTTCCTCATTCCCTTCAGGTCTCAGCTCAAGTATCATAGTCTTCCCAGAGGCCCTTCCTTACTCTCAGGCTAAAATAGGACCTTCCATTGCTTTCTACATATTCCCTTGCCCTGCTTTATATTTCTTCACAGGTATTTGTTTGCCTGTTCCTCTGGAATAGTGCTGTCCACAGAACTTTCTGCAATGATGGAAATGTTATATAAAATTCTGTGCTGTCCAGTAGAATAGCAACTAGCCACATGTGGCAACTGAACACTTGAAAATGTATCTAGTGAGAGAGAGGTTTTTAATTTAGTTTACTTTTAATTAGTTTAAATTTAACCACATGTGGCTACTATATGGGATAGCACAGCTCTAGCATTTAAGCTTCATAAAGACAAAGACTTGCCTATCTTATTTATGGCTGTGTCTGAAGGGCCTAGAACAATGTCTGGATACTGAAAAGAAAAATACTCTGTGAATAAATAAGTGACTAGCACATTAGCTGTGAAGTCAAGTGACAGGCTGTAGTCCTAATAATTACGTTGGTGTTCACATACAAAATTTGGTTTCTCGTTTATAAGATGGCTTTTCCCATATACTTTTTTTTAAATGAGAATCATATAAGAGCTATACATGATAACACGTTAGGAATTACAAAATGCAGAAACAGATTAAGAAATTGTTATTGTTCATAGAAGGAGGGGATGGTGGTAATGATTGTTTTGGTGGTGCTAGGAAGATCAGGGAATAGGTCTTAAAACTTAATTGTATTTTCTGAGCACAACATTAAATGTAAAATTTTCTTATTTTTATTACTTCTCTGCTTCCTTCCATCGTGTGTAGCTTTGACCTTAGACACCCTCATGGGGACAAGCTGCACATCTGTTTGCCTCGTGCCTTTTTAACAAGATTCAATAAATGATGTGTGCCTCTGCATGTTTATTAAATTAGAATTGTGGTGATTTTGTTCAGTCTGTTAGAAAGCTATGAAATTGCAAGGCGCTGTCTGTTTATAGAAATATTGGAGCCAGTTTCTGAGGGCTGGAGCCACGGGAGCACTCTTGGCTTTGTGGCTGGCCATTCTTGAGGGAGAGCGTAGATTTGTAGGGGTAGGGGGGACATGCAGAGGTCACCGAGCCATTTGTCCTGTTCGCCAAATGAACTTCATCTAAATCATCTGAGACATTTATTTGGGCATCTCTCCCTTTTTTTTTTTTTTAAATATTTATTTATTTATTTATTTTGGCTGTACCGGGTCTTAGCTGCAGCACAGGGATCTTTTAGTTGCAGCATATGAACTCCTAGCTGTGGCATGCATGCGGGATCCAGTTCCCCAACCAGGGATCAAACTAGGGCCCCCTGCACTGGGTGCGTGGAGTCCCACCCACTGGACCACCAGGGAAGTCCCATCTCTCCCATTTTTAAAGGCCTCCAGGCACAGTGCTTCTCAGCCTACCTTAATAAGTAGTTTTCATTTTTTAGAAACACTTATAGTTTAAAAGTTTGAAATGAGTTTAAACGAAGGTGAAAACACTTGTCCCAAAAGGAATGTATATAGTATACATATAATTATTTTTCCTTGCGTATGTCAAAGACTACACTTTCTTTTGCTTTTTTCCCCCTTAAAGAAAGAACACAAGGGCATGCAATTATTCCTCCTACACTTGGACACCTTACTGAGTATTTCCTTTCTTGTTCTCATTCCTGTAGTAGTACTTCTCAAATGCAGCTCCAAGGCCCACTTGGTCAGAATCACTTGATGTCCTTATTAAACATGTAGCTTTCCTGCTTCCAAACTGATTGAGTTAGACTCTCTAGGTATGGGGCCCTGGAAGCTGAATTTGAACCACCTCCCTGTCTAAACTCTGAGAGAAACTGAATCTTGTTCTTTAGGATTTGGCACAAAGATTGTTTTCCTTGATTAATCGTATTTGATTAATCAGCTTTAACATCTAAGAGCAGTGAGCTGATCTTCACATCTTTGTATAATAACTAATTTTTATTTATATTGTATAACCAAACTAATTTATGTACCTGAATATCACCTGCTTAGTGGGTTAGCAGCAGCCCAGCAGTAAGTTACTAATAAAAGCAAACTCAGGTAAATGGAACTTAATTATAGATCTGTTTTATTTGTTTGTTTATTTCTGTAAAACTATTGTAAAGCCACTGTCCATTGTGGTGCTCAGTTTTTTACGTTAAAAAGAAGAATCATGTTAAATTTTTTTTGTCTTCTCTACTTTACTATACAACAAACCTTTTATTAGTGCTTTAATGATTCTTTTATACCTGTGTTTTATTATAAGTTGCCTTATTCTTGTTGGTTGTAGGTGAGATACTATTCCCACACATTGCACTTTAATACTTTAAAATAAAGCAGATTTTAGGGTTATCTGCTTTTTTCTTGTTGTCTATGTTGATGGTCTTCTGCAGTATGTGTTGGAAATTGAGAGTTGACTTTTTGAGGGTGTTACAGTCACTGTTTACTGTTCTGTTCATGCTTTCTTGACAATTTGCTACAGGAGCCCAGCTCTAAGGAGAGGTTTCTGCTATTCCTGCAATTATCCTGAGAAAAGGAATTCATTTTATATTTGAGTCCTTGTAAAGTATTGTGGGCCCTTTCTCAGTTACTGTGTTTAGAATAATAAAGTACTCTGGGGACAACATATTACCCCGAATGACCTCCATCAGTGATAGTTCTGGATGCTTATAGAGGTTACCTGATACCCTCTATTAAAAAAGAAAGAGAAAGAAAGTTAATACAGTATTGGATGTCATCCTAAACAAGCCACTTAAAGATGTCTCTTAAAAGCAGTATGTAAATAGTTATCACATGGAGATCACAATTATACGACTAAAAGATGAATTTTGAAGAAACCAACTGACTTTGTGATTGAATACTGCGGGATAGGATAAAATGTCCAGCAACAGCATTATTCACAGATTCAAAAAGTGCTGTATTTCAAACAACTCAGGTGGATGTGAAGATGGTAAGCTCTGGAAAACTAAAAAAGTGATTGTCATGGTGATTAAGATGCTGATGATGAAGTTACATGTGAAGGTTTGAATAAAATTGTTTAATGATAGGTGAGAGTTGAAACTAATTTTAAAATTGATATAACTAAATGCATATGGTACTCATTAAAAGTAGACTGTTTCATCTGCATCTCTTAAAGTTAATACATTCAAGTCGTGTTCAAAAACGTTTTATTTTTACCTTCTTATTTGGATAACCTTCAATATGCCTTATATTTGGGTACATGGAGGATTCTGTTTTTTCTTTCTTTTCTACCTAGATATAAACATCTTGGAAACAGAGATCACATTTAAGTACAATTCTGATAAAACGATTACATTACCTTCTGGCATTACTCGTGCTCCTTGAAGATTCTCCCTAAATGTGCCTATGATAATGACTACTGTAGCGTTTGTAGGCTAGGACAAATTTTGTGGTTTTATTTATGCAAAACTTCTATTGATTTTTTTTCAAGTTTCTTCTCAGCTCTCATGCTCTATGCAAAGTAGCAACTAAATATAAATGTACAAATATATATATATATAAAAATAAATTGTGTCTAATCAAAAAAATTTTGGTTTCAGTGGGCTCCTCAAGGAGAGAAGGTGTTCCTGCCCACGTTAATCTCTCCGCATCATCCATGCTAATGATTGCAATGCAGTACACATCCAATCCAGGTAAGTGAAAATTTGGATGGCTTCAGTAATTCCGAACCAATAATTAAATAAGACATCAAATAAGCAAGCTAGGAATTCTCATGTGAGAAGAACTTCTCTTGGTAAATAGAAACTGGGGATGTGTTAGAAAACAGACTTTCAACTTGAAATAAATTTCCTTTGCCTCTTGCTATTAGCAGTCATCTTGCTGACTACTGATCTTTTTAGAATGTCTGAGAACACAATTTTAGAACACTGACTGGAAATTGCTTGAATATAAATATATAGAAATAATTAAATTAGAAATATAAAAATCACCTGCAATTCTAACAACTAAAGATAACCACTGGGACTACTTTGTGAGTTCGCTACTCTGACACCACATGAATATCCTTGCACATAAATCGTTCGTTACATTCCCACTAATTATACGTGAAAGTACATTGTAACCTGTCACTGAGTGTTATTATAACATTTGTATAGAGATGGACAGATAAAAAGTAATATGTCATTTTGATCTGTGTTTCTTTGATTTCTAGTAATGTGGGACAGATATAATCTGATATATTCTGTTGGATTTCCATTCATCAGTGTAATTGCAGATGAACTTTGGGAAACTGACCTAAAAGGGGGCTGACTGTTGGAGTCACATGCTAAGATATGAGCTCAGTTTTTATTTTCATTTGGAAAGTAAACAAATTTGGTGGCCCTGTTTTCAGCCTTCTGCTTAATTACATAATGAATAATAATTGAGTTTTTGACTCAGCATAAGGAAAACAATTTTTTTTATTAAAAATCTTAATGCTTCTTAGCCTGGAGTGTCATCCTTTAAATATGAAATTCCTTATGATTATTATGTGCATTTAATTAAAATGTAAATTTTGGGGGAAGTTATACCTCGTGTCTCACTCTGGCTTAAAGGATCCTCATAATGTCATTTATATTTATTAGATTTTATGTCCTGAAAAAAACCCCTTCCCATAGAATCTAGTTAGTGAACTAAAGTCTCATCATCAGGGTTTGGTCCTAATTTCGAAGTTGGGAGGCAGTAGAGCGGGTTGGGTAGAATCGTGAGGTTAAGGGTATGTGGGTTCATATCTGAGCTCAGCGCAGATTGCCAGGTAGCTTAACCTTGAGCAAGTTCTTTAACTCCCCTAAGACCAAGTTCCCTCATCTATAAAATGGGAATTCTTCCTGTAGTACCTTAAAATGTTGTTGTGAGGATTTAATGACTTAAGTGTGTGTGAAGTGCTTCTTTAGCATAGTGATTTGACACATCATAAGCACTGCTCAGTAAACAGCAACACAGATCTCTGCAATCTGCCATTGTCTTCTTGGAGTTGAACGTTTCATTGGGAAACCACTGTGATCAAATACTTCTGTTATTTCTTAATCTGTATCTTCATCTGTTCATGGGGGAACGTGTATAGCTAGCTATTCTATACTAAGAATGACATTTGGGACCCCAAATTAATCTTATGATGGGGAAACATAAGAAGTGAGGTGCTATCCACCAGGGGACTCTCTGAGATCAAGCGGGTAGGGCATCATTATCCTTTGAACTTTTAGGGGAGACAGCAAGTGGCAGCCTGGTCCTTGTAGCTGATTGTGTATCAAGGATGGAGCAGGGTTCTTGCTCAGGCACCAGGAATTCATTGCAAAACACCTGTGTCCATGGCTCCGTGCTAGGCATTGTGAAAACCACCCTGAAATGTAAGATATGATGCTTGCTATGGAGCTCATGTCTCATTGGGAAGATTAGGCATGTTTACATAAGTCATTAATTTACAATGCAAAGTAGTATGTAAAAAGTACCAAATAAATACTGTAGGCTGTATTAATTCATTAGAGAAGAGAACTCTGTGGGTTGAAATGACCAGGAAAGGCTTTGTGCCACTTGAGCAAAGAATGGGTCTTAAAATACGGGTAGAATTTTGATCGATAAGGTAAATGGGGCATTCTGGGAGGGGAAGCAATTTATTTATTTTTAAATTTTCGTTGGAGTATCGTTGCTTTGCAGTGTTGTGTTAGTTTCTACTACTGCAAAACAAAATGAGTCAGCCATACATATACATGTATCCCTTCCATTTAGAACACTACAGTGCATTAAGTAAAGTCCCCTGTTCTATACAGTATGTTCCCATCAGTTGTCTATTTTATAGATAGTATCAATAGTGTATATGAGTCAATCCCAATCTCCCAATTCTTCCCACCCCCACCCCTTTCCCCCTTGGTATCCATTTGTTCTCTATGTCTGTGTCTCTATTTCTGTTTGGTAATTAAGATCATCTATACCATTTTTCTAGATTCCACATATATGTACAATATTTGTATTAATATACAATATATGTATTAATATACAATATTTGTTTTTCTCTTTCTGAGTTACTTCACTCTGTGTGACACTCTCTTGGTCCATCCACGTCTCTGTAAGTCACCCAGTTTTGTTCCTTTTTACGACTGAGTGATATTCCATTGTATATATGTTCCACATCTTCTTTATACATTCCTCTGTTGATGGACATTTAGATTGCTTCCATGACCTGGCTATTGTAAATAGTGCTGCTATGAACGTTGGGGTGCATGTGTCTTTTTGAATTATGGTTTTCTCTGGGTATATGCCCAGTAGTGGGATTGCTGGGTCATATGGTAGTTCTATTTTTAGTTTTTTAAGGAACCTCCATACTCTTCTCCATAGTGTCTGTACCAATTTACATTCCCACCAACAGTGTAAGAGGGTTCTCTTTTCTTCACACCCTCTCCAGCATTTATTGTTTGTAGATTTTTTGATGATGGCCATTCTGACCGGTGTGAGGTGATACCTCATTGTAGTTTTGATTTGCACGCTCTAATAATTAGTGATGTTGAGCATCTTTTCATGTGTTTGTTGGCCATCTGTATGTCTTCTTTGGAGAAATGTCTATTTAGGTCGTCTGCCCATTTTTTGATTGGGTTGTTTGTTTTTTTGATGTTGAGCTGCATGAGCTGCTTGTATATTTTGGAGATTAATCCTTTGTCAGTTGCTTTGTTTGCAAATATTTTCTCCCATTCTGAGGGTTGTCTCTTCGTCTTGTTTGTGGTTTCCTTTGCTGTGCAAAAGCTTTTAAGTTTCGTTAGGTCCCATTAGTTTATTTTTGTTTTTATTTTCATTACTCTAGGAGGTGGGTCAAAAAAGATCTTGCTGCAATTTATGTCAAAGAGTGTTCTGCCTATGTTTTCCTCTACAAGTTTTATAGTGTCTGGCCTTACATTTAGGTCTTTAACCCATTTGGAGTTTATTTTTGTGTATGGTGTTAGGGAGTGTTCTAATTTCATTCTTCTACATGTAGCTGTCCAGTTTTCCCAGCACCACTTATTGAAGAGACTGTCTTTTCTCCATTGTATATTTTTGAGGAGGGGAAGCAGTTTAAATAAAGGGGCTCTCTAGGTCTGTTCATGGGCAGTCAGTGTATTCCTCTGAGCAAGGTTCGTGTAGCAAACATATGGAGAATAGCAGACACCGTGTAAGAGAAAGTACCCCGGAGCATCTGTGCTTGAGAACTCAGTCATGGCTTCAGAAAATTCCAAGTCTAGAGGACCATTTATATACTCCACAAACAGTTAACTGAGTATCTGCTATGTGCCAGGCACTGGGAACACCATAATTAGTAAAACACAACCGACCCCTTTCCTCTCTTCATAAAGCTTATCGTGTGGTGGAAGGAGAAGACATTAATCGAATAATTGTAACAGCCAATGCCCAGTTTCAATTGTGACAGGTTCTTTGAAAGATGTACATTGTGCTATGATGAGACCCTATAAAAGGGGATTTTTCTTTTATTGAAGAGGTCAGAGAGGGCTTTTCTGGGAATATAACGTTTGGTCTGAGGACTGATGGATGAGTAGCATTAACAAGGCCTATCAGGGAGTGGAGGTTTCCAGGCAAAGGAATCTCATATGTCAGAAGGGAGCCTGGCAAGCAGGTGGGACTGAAAAGTCATTGTAGCTGGAGCTCAGAGTGAGGGCTGCCTGGTGTGAGATGAGACTGTAGACTTCTGCAGGCCAGAACATGCAGGATGTCGTGGGCTCTGGGAGTCCTGCGTTTATCCCAAGTCTAATGGAAAAGTGCTGAAGGACTTTGAGTGGTGGTGTGTGTGTCACCCGAGCTGCAGTTGAGAATGGATTAAGAAGGAGCTGGAATGGATACAGACTGACCCATGAGGAGGCCATTGCATTTGTGTAGGCATGTAAAAGTCAGGGTTGATTGAGGCCGAGAAAAGTGGATACATCTGAGAGCTATTTAGGAAGTAAAACTGATAGGGTGTGGTGAGGTATTGGATATGGGTGCATTCTGGCTTCTGAACTGGGTGCATGGTGGTTCCATTCACTGCAAAAAGAGACACTGGAAGAGAAAGACCAGGTTTCTAAGGGAAGATCATGAGGTCTACTTTGGACATGTTATGTTAGACGTGTCTTTGAGACATTTGAGAGAAAATAATATACTTTAGACTAATACAATGTCATATGTCAAATTATATCTTAATAAAACTGTGGAAAAAAATCACACATAACCTCAGTAATAGTTATACATATCCAAAACACAAAAATGCAAAAAAATCAGGTTTCTTCAGAAAAAAGAGGTAATAGTAATTAGGAAGTTGTATTATGAACCCAGAACTGAGTTCTGGGGTAGAAGTAATGAACTTTGAGCCCTCATGTAAGTGTCCAGTGCTATTCACTGAACTGCATATAGAGGGTACCTGAAGTTGTACAGGCATACCTCCTTTTAGTGCACTTTGCTCTACTGTGCTTCACAGATATTGTGTTTTTTACAAATTGAAGTTTTGTGGCAACCCTGCATTGTCAGACAATGGTTAGCATTTTTTAGCAATGAAATATTTTAAAACTGAGGTGTGTACACTGGTTTTTAAGATATATTGCTATTGCACACTTAATAGACTACTTAATATATACTTTATGTTTATATAAGGTATACATTAATATACTTAATGTTTGTATAGTGCAAACATAACTGTTATATGCATGGAGAAAGAAAAAGATTTGTATGATTCGCGTTATTGCAGTATTTGCTTTCTTGCTATGATCTGGAATGGAACCTGCAGTATCTCTGATATATTGCTGTATATGAGTGTGACATTGCTTACAAGAGAGCACAGAATGAAAAGTGGATTTGACTTATGACCAGGCCTTCAGGAACTCCAACAGATTCTGGCCCAGTGGAAGAAGAAGTCTTGGAGACAGCTCCGCAGTATCAGGGGCCTGAGAGACCATCTTTGTGTTTCTCTTGAACTTCTCCTCATCTTTGCAAGATATGCCACAGTGGAGGTTATTATATTCTTACACAACTACATCTAAAAACAGGTTTCAAAAATATATCCTATCAAATCCTATCAAAAATAGGATCAGTCAGGGTAATCAGAGAAAGGTCTCCTGGTGTGCCTCTTTCCTTCTGTCAAAGAGGAAAAATGAGTCTCAGAAACTCCTCAGCAGATTCTTTCTTAGGTCTTGCTGGCCAGCACTGAGTCACATGGCCATCCCTAGCTGCAACAGAATCTGGGAAATTGTCTTGCTTGGCAGTCTGTGTACTGGGAGCTGAACAAGGAAGAAAGGGTTGTTGTTAGCAGTTGAGTAGCAACAACAGTGTCTGCCACAGGTAGTAGGAGAGGGTCAGTCATGAAGTCAAGGAAAGAGGGTGGTCAGCAGTACTAAATGTTGCTGAAAGTCAAGTGGGAGGCAGACTGATAAATGTCCATAGAATTGAACGACATGGAGGTCATCGGTGACTAAAGGGAGACCTACTTCAGTGCCATGATAGGGTTGGCAGATAGATTAGGGAAGGTATAAAACGGGTATCTAACTAAGGTGAAAGTATCTTTATTCCTCAAGTAAACACAGGCAAATCAAAGAAGATTGCTGTTGTATAGCTTTTAAGGACTCCTCAACAAGATGGAGTTGGTGATAAAAGACTGCCATTCTAATCCATCAGTCTGTCACTTGCTATCTGTCCAACCTTGGGCAAGGTAGGAAACTAAACCTCACTTTTTTAACTGCAACATGGTGGTTATGAGATACATAATACATAAAGCTCTTAGCTCAGTACCTGGCACATAATGAACGCTCAATAAATGTAAGCTGTTATTATGATCCTGTTAGGCTATTTTTTTCCCCGTGCAATTCTTGATTACATTGATATAAGTTTATGTTATAAAAGTATGATTACTAGGGAGTTTTCTTAATATTTCCTTTGTTAAGATGAATAAAATACTTCTCAAGGATCTTGGAATAAAGCTTGATAAAGTCAAGGGCTTATATGATTTTTGAAAGGCATGAATATATGAAAATAAGTAATTTCTAATTTAATGACTAGAGTGAAAAGTCTAATATAATTTAGACTAATATAGTTTATTTTAAAGGACCTTTTGTCTGGTATTTACATTTCACATTCAAATTATATTTTCTTCCTTACAGTATATCATTGTCAATTATTGGAATGCCTCATGAAATATAAACAAGAAGTCTGGAAAGTAAGTTTGGGGCCACATTAAACTCATAGTCACAAGTTAAATTTGTATAATATAGTAAAAATTGTTTGCATATTAAAACTATTGTTTAGATCAAATTTATTGATGTCTTATTATGTTGGTATGGTAGAACTTATAATCCTTTCCTTACTGGTTAATTATTTACCATTTAGAGCAGAAATGATACTTGAAGAACACAGTGGCTTGACAGAAAATGTAATTGGATATATCTTATTCTTGAAATTTAGCAGATACTATATTATGTGACAGTTTTACTTGATTTGAAATGTTGCTTGGGAAACTTTCTTCTTTCAAATAGGAGATGTGAATTATTAAGAAATATGTTTTAGGGAAATGTTTTTAAAAATGCAGTATTTGGCAAACTGGCTTTATGCTATTCTAAAATCTTTCACGTTATTCTGAGGAGAGAAGAATTTGTTAAAAGATAGTGTGCATCTGAACACTACTGGGGGGCTTATTTACAGGACCCATAAAAATAATAAAAAATATATTATAATATGATTTAATCTGCAAAGCCCATCTGGATGATGAGATTCCAGGGAAATTAACCAGCTCAATCTCTCCATTAGAATTTTCACTGCTTTGGTAATGTTGAATGAGCTACCTTTATTTTTATTTGATGATGCTAGTGAAAATATACTTCTTGTCTCCTTTAGGATCTTTTGTATGTGATAGCCTATGGGCCTTCACAGGTGAAACCTCCAGCTGTGCAAATGCTGTTCCATTACTGGCCCAATTTAAAACCTCCTGGGGCAATAAGCGAGTACAGGGGCTTACAGTACACAGGTAAGATTAGGATAGCTCTGTGATGCCCCATCTTTATTTCTTCTGTGCCACATTTGCCTCACTTACTTGTATTTTTTAATCTTGCTAGATTAAATTTACTGTGCCTTTAGACATTGTCATAAATCCTTTCTGAAACTAGGTGGTATAAAAATAAATTAATTAACATTAATTTCAAAAGCTTTTATGACATCATAGCAAACCATGTTAAGTTCCAGTCCCATTTGCTGTACACCTGGCCTCTGGTCTTAACACTGCTAACGCTGATCGCTGCAAAGGTGTGCGCAGTCAGTGATGCTGCAGATTGGCTCAGATTTAGCAAAATCCCAAGTGGCTAATTCTGCTCTGTTGAGAAGGCTTGGAGTGCTTTCAACATTACCAGTTCAGGCACTAAATAAAAATTAAATGACCCTGAAAGCCTAGGTAGACATGAAGACTCAACCATTGGTGAATACTGGTATAATTAATCACCAACAAGTAAACACTGAGTTTATTGTAAAGACATATATTTACCAAAAACCAAACAAACTAACCCTTATGTAGTTTATGTTTATATGTTATAAAATCAAAGAAGCAATCTATGGCTAATGGACTTTCTGATGCCCCTGACTACCCTCTCCCCCCACTTAATTGTATAATATTTTTCTGAAAATGGAAGAGATGGATATTTTGGCATAGCTTTTATTCAAGTTACTGTGGAGTTGTATACTGATATTCTGAGAAAATACTTTTTTCTTGGCATCACTCATCTTTCCAAAGGTGATTTGAGGCGGTTCAGAGGGGATTTAACATAATTCAAGTGTCTGTTTTATGCTCCTGATTAAAGCCAAGTGTTAGAGGTATTGATGGTGCTTGGTGGGCTTATTCTAAACTCAGAACAAATAATATTGGCCTTAGTGGTAACAATAGTATTAATTGAAATGATGAAGGTAGATAGTAGGTAAATTTAAAAAAATGGAAATTGGTATCATTGATGTTTTATATCATTGCTAGTGGAGAATGTTTAAGCGTTGCTGAGTGGGTAATTTGAGTGTAAAAGCAAGAAGTTGGAAGCACTAATAAAATAAAAGGTGAAATGACAGAAATATTTGACACCAATCCCTTCTCAACAGATCCCTGAAATAAGTGTTTATGTGATGTATGAATGGGTAACTAGTATCAAATGAAATTTATTCATTTGATACATATTTGAAGAGTACTATAGGAAAGAGAAAGTATAGTGCCAGGCACTATACTTTGTGTTGATGTTAGAAGAGCTGACACAAAACCAGACCCCATGGAGCTTAATGCAGTCTAGATATGGAAATTCATTCATTTCCTCAACAAATATTTATGGGGCATCTACTATTAGCCAGACATTATCCTAAGCACTGGCGATACAGTGATAAAAAAAACAGGCTAAGACATTGGTGCGAATACTCCAGCTGGGGGAAAGACCAGGAAACTACCTGACAGTGTAATAAGCACTAAGGTAGAGCAAAATACAGAGAGCTGTGGGAACACACAGGAAGAGCCTTTGAACTCACCCTGATGGTGGGCAAATTTGGGGAGGGTTAAGTTGTCAAGGAAAGTCCTCAAGTGTGTGACATGAAAGCTGATGCCTGAAAGATATACGCACGATAGATAGAGTCATAAGGGGAGTGAATCATGAACCGCTAAAATGTGAGTTTGAGGCAGAAGGAACTGCATGGGTTCAGACTTGGAGGCCGAAGATAGCATGATCATATTTAGGAACTGGAAAAAGTCATATGCAGCCAGATAGTGGAGGGACAGGAGGAGAAAAGCCAGAGAGAAGCAGAAAGTCTGACAGGGCCCGTGAAAGAGTGTGGATTTTATCGTAGCGGCAAAGTGGAACCATGCACAGGTTTTTGTTTTTTTTTGTTTTTTTTGTTTTGCGGTACGCGGGCCTCTCACTGTTGTGGCCTCTCCCGTTGCGGAGCACAGGCTCCGGACGCGTAGGCTCAGCGGCCATGGCTCATGGGCCCAGCTGCTCCGCGGCATGTGGGATCTTCCCGGACGGGGCACGAACCCATGTCCCCTGCATCGGCAGGCGGACTCTCAACCACTGCGCCACCAGGGAAGCCCCATGCACAGGTTTTAAATGGAGAAACCACATGATGAGATTTGCCTGTTCAGAGCATATGAGAAGCCTGGCAAACTGACAGCCACTTCCATTTACCCCCATGACCATACCCTCTTGGAATAGCCAGCCAAACCTGTCTCCTCAGAATAGCTCAGCCCATGCTTACTGAGATCAGAAGAGACGCTCTCATCTTCTCTTGGCTTATCTGAACAAGATGTCTCTGTCTAAAGGCATTCATTCATTCTCCAGTCCATTCTTGTACTCATACCTCCACACACTTCCATCCTTTCAGTGTGTCATTATTTGTCTTCTACCTGCCAGCCTCTGTCCAAGGCCCTGGGAAACAGCTCTCTTGGAACTACCATGCTAGTTGACCATCGTGTTTTGTGCAGGAAACAAGGGATCATGGAAAAAAATTAATCATTCTGATCTATGTATTACTATTTATCCAGCACTGGCTGTCTGTCTGACGTCATTCTAGCTGCTTATTATCTCATTTAATATGTTAGCCTTCTCCTAGTTGAACAAAATTTATGGACCAAGCGCCATATTGGGTTTTATAGACATTTTTCTCAGTTAATTCTCACAAAAATCTTGAGCGGTAGTTTTCTTATTGCAATGTTACAGATGAAGCATAGGACAGAGAGTTTAAGTAACGGCACTAAGTTCACACAGATAATAAAGGAGCACAGCTTGAATTTGATCCTAGATCATCTTAACTGAAAATCCACATTGTTCTGTTCAATTCAGTTCTGTAATTAAACTTTAGCTGGAGCACTAGAAAATTTTCTGCAATGCCTTCGACAATGAAATATGCACTAAAGGGTATCTTCGGTATTTAGGTGGCATTAAAACCCTAAATATTCTCAATAAAAAAATTATGTGGAGATAGAATTTTATGGACTTGGAAGCTCAAAGATGAAATGCTTTCTTAGGGACCAGCAACACTGTATGTCTTCCCAGTGATTTATTTCCTTTTTAAAAAGTAAATTTTATTTTTTATAAAAGGAAAATTTGCTTCTAGAAAAATCATAGAAATATGAAAGAAAGAAAAAATACTAACTAGAAATGACCATTATTAACATTTTGGTATATTTCCCTCCAGTTTTTTTTTTTTTTTTAGATTTTGGGGGTAGGAGTTTATTAATTAATTAATTTATTTTTGCTGTGTTGGGTCTTCGTTTCTGTGCGAGGGCTTTCTCTAGTTGTGGCAAGCGGGGGCCACTCCTCATCGTGGTGCGCGGGCCTCTCACTATTGCAGCCTCTCTTGTTGCAGAGCGCAGGCTCCAGACGCGCAGGCTCAGCAGTTGTGGCTCACAGGCCTAGTTGCTCCACGGCATGTGGGATCCTCCCAGACCAGGGCTCGAACCCGTTTCCCCTGCATTGGCAGGCAGATTCTCAACCACTGCGCCACCAGGGAAGCCCCTCCCTCCAGTTTTTTTGATGAGCATTTTAAAATACAATAGAGGTCATATTGTATATAATTATACAAAGTTACCCCCCTTCCTTACTATGACATTTTTCAAATACAGAAAAGTTTAAAGAGTAACACTATGAACACATATATAGCCACCTAGATTTAATAATTGTTAGTAATTTACCATAATTTTAACAATACATATATGTATTTAATTTAATTATTGCTTTTAAAACGTAATAACATGGGAATATTTACAGCTCATATGAAGATGATGATCAAATAGTGAGGATTTGGTAATCTACAATGTTTGCTTCTTTTGAGTTTATTAGTATTTATCAACAACAAAAACTACCCCAATTATTTTGGTCATTAAATACAAATCTTAAAGATGCAAAAATTACAAGTTTCTTGGGAATGAAATAGCCATTATATTGTTCTATAAAGCTCTGCTGTGGGGGACAAAGAAATTATTTAGCAATTTTCTTGCTACAGTGTGCCAATAGTACATAATTTAGCCTTTGTTAACAAAGATGAACACAAGTTATTGTGTAGTTTCCATCTGAATTAGAGGACAAAAATGTGGCACAATATATAATTTTCCAAGACCGAGATTGTGGCAGAAGTAGATCGAGAATGACTTAAGATAGCACTACAAGGTTAAACTTTGGTCTAGTCTACCACATATCTAACCCTACATTAGTAGAGTTGGATTCTTGAGTTGTATACAAGTTAAAAATATAAGAAGGCCTACCAGTCCTTTTATGTCCTAACTTCCTCCTCATTGACTTCTTATTTATCTTTTTATTATATTGATTTTATGTCCACATAATTTAAAATGTTTTAAACCATTTTATTGGTGCATTATAGACATGTAAAAAAATACAAATTTTAAGTATATGTGGAACACCTCCCACCATGTTTACTACCATGATTACCTTCTCCTTCTGTCCCACAGGTAACCACTAGCCTGCCTTCTTTTTATTTTTTGGAAAGGAAAGTTTGCTTTATTTTGGATGCCGGCACACAAGGGGGTTGGTGGGGGGACTCCTGTCCAAAGGCCGACTCCCTCCCTCCCACACCCCCTCCACCCCGCCCTGCCAACAGTCAGTGGGCAAGAGCTTTTATAGACGGAGGGAGGGGGCTACATGCAGAAACAGAACAGTCAGCTCTGACAGTCATCTTGAAATTGGTTATTGGTGGTCTGACCAGCATCATCTTGATTGTCTTAAGTAGAGTTAATCTTCATTTCCAGGGTCAGTTTGTTCCCATTTCTTTGATAGCCTGACTTCTAACATCAGAGATCATTCTTGCCTAGTTTTTAATTTTATATAAATGGAATCACACATTATTTGTGTGTGTGTGCCAGTGTGTCTGTGTGTGTGATTTATCCGTGGGTTGAGCATAACTGCACTTTGTTCATTTTTATTACTATATATATATATCTCAATATTTTACCAAATGTATGTACCACAGTTTATGTATCCATTTTACTATTAATGGATATTTGGGCTGTTCACACTTTTTGGCTCTTACAAATAATGCTGCCATGAACATCCTTCCCCATATCTTTTGGTACACACATGAACACATGTCTGCTAGATATATGCCTAGGGTAGAATTATTGGATCAGAGGGTATGAATCTATCCAGTTTGGATAATGGCAAACAGTTTTCCAAAACTAATAATGGTTGTACTAGTTTGTACTACCGTTAGTAGTGTATGAGAGTTCTTTTTGTCTATATTTCACATTTTGAGCAATACTTAATTTTATTTGTTTTCAAAATTGTAGTCATATTCGAGGATTTGTAGAAGTACCTTATTGTGCTTATAGTTTGTGTTTCCCTGATTACTAATGAAGTTGAACACTTTCATATATTTATTGGCCATTTGGATATCCTCTTTATATAATCTTTGTCAGTTACATATGTTACAAATATCTTTTCTTATTTTTTCTCTCTTTTAATGATGACTTTTGATTAACTGAGCTCCTTATTTTTAACATAATCAAATTAGCAATCTTTTTCATTATATAAAGTGCTTTTTATATATATCCTAGGAAAATCTTTCCCTACTCCAAAATTATGACAATATTATTCATTATCTTATAGAATATTTGTTTTTTACATTTTACATTTAGATGTAGCTGGGACTAATTTTCCTGTATGGTGTGAGGTAAGGGACAATTTTTTTTTCCTCTTATGGATAGTCGACTCAACATCATTTACTGAAAATATCGTCCTTTTATTTATTTATTTATTTTTGCGGTACGCGGGCCTCGCACTCTTGTGGCCTCTCCCGTTGTGGAGCACAGGCTCCGGACGCGCAGGCTCAGCGGCCATGGCTCACGGGCCCAGCCGCTCCGCGGCATGTGGGATCCTCCCGGACTGGGGCACGAACCTGCGTCGCCTGCATAGGCAGGCGGACTCTCAACCACTGCGCCACCAGGGAAGCCCAATATCGTCCTTTTATTACTGCTCTGTAGTACCATTTTTTTCATAAATCAAGTGTCTATTTGAGGATGGCTCTGTCTGTGGGTTCTTTATTTAGTTCTATTTGTGTATTTTTCCTTTTCACAATACTACACTGTCTGAATTAATGTACATTAATAATAAAATTTTATATCCTTCAGTGCAAGTCTTTCTACCTTGTTGTAATTGTTGATCTCTTGCTTGTCTCCCCTGCTTTCTCTTCTTCCTGTTCTTTCTTCTTCTCTTCCTCCTTCAAGGTTATTCCTAGCTATTTGCTAAGTTGAAGAGTTTGTCAAGTTAAACACACACAAACATATACCTAAACAACTAGGATTTGATTGATAATTGCCTTGAATCTATAGATCAATTTGGGGAACTGACATCTGTGTAATATTGAATCTTCTAGTCCATGTGCATAGTATCTCTCTTCATTTATTTAGGCTTTCTTTAGTTTCCCTCAATGCTGTTTTGTAGTTTTCTGTGTAGATGTCTTGCCTATGTCTCATGTAGTGTGTTGCTAGGTATTTATTTATTTATTTTGATGTTATTGTCAATGATATATCTTTTACAAATTACATTTTCTAACTCTTTTTGCTAGTATATAGACATGCAATTAATTCTAGTATATTGATCTTATATCCAGCAACCTTGATAAATCACTTTTTAATTCTAATAATGAATCTGTAGTTTTGTTTTTAAAAAATTTTTCATGTTTGCAATTATATTATTGTTGAATGATAACAGTTTAATGTCTCCTTTTCAGTTCTTAAGACTTTTATGTCTCTTGCCTTGTTGTATGGGCTAAAACCTCCTATGCTATGCTGAGTTCTAAGTTCCTTCATGGTTTCCCCTTTGACCCATGGGTTATTTAGAAGGATGATGATTAATTTCTAATCATATGGGGATTTTCGTAGTGGAGTTTTATATTGGTTTATAGCTTGACTCCTCTATAGTCAGACAACATACTTTGTATTATTTCATTCCTCTGACAGTTTTAAGCCCTACTTTCTTTAGGGCTGAGCTTATGGTCATTTTTGTAAACATTCCTGTGTACTTAGAAGAGCTCATATTTGGCAGTTGTTTGATACTGTGTTCTATATAAATATATCAATTAAATAAAATTTCTTAATTGTGTAGTTCAAATATTCTATATCCTTATTGCATTTTTGTGTGTTTCTTCCATCAGTTACTAAGAGTAGAATGTTAAACTCTCCCACTGATGATTGTGGATTTGTGTATTTCTCCTTGTAGTTCTGTCAGTATTTGCTGTATAAGTTTGGAGGCTGTTTTATTAGGTGTGGACAAATTTAGAATACACTATCTTTCTGGTGAATTGAAACTTTTACCATTATGAAATGCATGCCTTTATTTCTAGTAATGCTTTTTTTAATATCAAAATCTACTTTGTTTTATTTTAATATAGCTACACCAGCTTTCATGAGTGTGTGTGTAGTATAAAATTTCTGACCATTTTGTTTTCAGCTTTTTAAGATTTGTATATTTATTTCATGTATGTCTTGTAAGTAGCATATAGTTCTATTTTTTAAACTCAGTTTTCATGATCTTTGTCTTCTAATTGAAACACTTAGTCCATATATATGCAATGTAATTACTAGGATATTTGATTTTAAATCCACCATTTTCTATTTCTCCTGCCTTTTGTGTTCTCTTTTTTCTCTCTTTTTGCCTATTTTGCACTAATTGAGTATATTTAAATATTTCATCTTTGTCCTGGTGAGTTATTCATTTTAAACATTAATTTTAAACATTACCCTAGAGATTACAGTAGTCCCCCCTTACCCATGGTTTTGCTTTCCATGGTTTTGGCTACCCACGGTCAACTGCAGTCCGAAAATATTAAATGGAAAATTTCAGAAATAATTCATAAGTTTAAAATTGTGTGCTGTGTTGAATGGTATGATGAAATCTCACACCCTCCTGCAGTGTCCCACCTGGGATTCCCAATTATAGACATCATATTCTCCTGACATCCAGTCATCAGCAGCATCATGGCTTGATGATCCAGGATCACCCCAAGCGGAAGATCCATCTTCTGATGTATTGTCAGAAGGTCAGTAGTAGTGTAACACAACAACACAATTCCTACGTCATTCATCTCAATCCATCTCATCATGCAGGCATTTTAATCTCACATTATCTTAAGGGTGAGTACAGTACAATAAGATATTTTGAGAGGGAGAGACCACATTCACGTAACTTTTATTACAGTATATTGTTATAATTGTTCTACTTCATTATTAGTTATTATTGTTAATTTTTATTGTGCCTAATTTTTTTAAACAAATTTATTTATTTTATTTATTTATTTTTGGCTGCTTTGGGTCTTCATTGCTGCATGCGGGCTTTCCTAGTTGCGGCGAGTGGGGGCTACTCTTCGTTGCGGTGTGCAGGCTTCTCATTGCAGTAGTTTCTCTTGTGGTGCACGGGCTCTAGGTGTGCAGCACACGGGCTCAGTAGTTGTGGCTCGCGGGCTCTAGAGTACAGGTTCAGTTAGTTGTGGTGCATGGGCTTAGTTGCTCCGTGGCACGTGGGATTTTCCTGGACCAGGGATCGAACCTGTGTCCCCTGAATCAGCAAGCGGATTCTCAACCACTGCGCCACCAGGGAAGCCCTGTGCCTAATTTATAAATTAAACTTGATCACAGATATATATGTATAGGAAAATCATATTATACTCAGGGTTCAGTAGTATCCATGGTTTCAGGCATCTGCTGGGGGTCTTGGAACGTATCCCCCATAGATAAGGGGGGGTGGATTACCATACACCATGTTTTTTTTGTTTTTTTTTTTTTTGCGGTATGCGGGCCTCTCACTGTTGTGGCCTCTCCCGCTGCGGAGCACAGGCTCCGGACGCGAAGGCTAAGCAGCCATGGCTCACGGGCCCAGCTGCTCCACGGCATGTGGGATCTTCCCGGACCAGGGCACGAACCCATGTCCCCTACATCGGCAGGCAGACTCTCCACCACTGCGCCACCAGGGAAGCCCCACCATGCATTTTGACTTGTCAGTGTCCAGTATAAAATAGTACTTTTACCTTTTTCTGTAAAATGGCAGAAGATTTTAACTTCTTTTACACACTCCTGACTTTCATGCTATGCTGTTATGCTCTTTCTATTTTTAATAATTACAGAAAACATAATTATTATTGTTCTTTGCAGTCAGTATTCATTAGATTTTTTCTTGCTCTTTTCCCTTTTTATATCTGTAAGCTCCCATCTAGGATTTAATGTTTTTCCTTAATAATATCCTTCTGTATTTCCTTTAGTGCCTTTCTACTGGGGATACATGTTCTCAGTTAGTGTTTGTCTGAAAATGTCTTTGTTTTGGCTTGATTTCTTAAAGATATTTTCTCAGTGTATAGAATTCTAGATTGGCATTTTCTTTCAGTACTTGAAGGTATTTAATGATCTTCTTGTTTTCATTGTTTCTGTTGAGCTGTCAGTTTTTGCTCTTTTTTAAATTGAAGTATAGTTGATTTACAATACTGTGTTAGTTTCAGGTGTACAGCAAAATGATTCAGTTACATATATATATGTATATGCATACATGTATATATATATTATTTTTCAGATTCTTTTCCATTATAGGTTATTACAAGATAATGAATATAGTCCCCTGTGCTATACAGTAAATCCTTGTTGTTTATCTATTTTGTATATAGTAATGTGTATCTGTTCATCCCATCTTCCTAATTTATCCCTCTCCCACCTTTCCCCTTTGGTAACCATAAGTTTGTTTTCTATGTCTGTGAGTCTGTTTCTGTTTTGTAAATATGTTTGCTTATGCTGTTTTTTAGAATTCTATGTATAAGTGATAACATATAATATTTGTCTTTCTCTGTCTGACTTACTTCACTTAGTATGATAATCTCTAGGTCCATCCATGTTGCTGCAAATGACAATATTTCATTCTTTCTTATGACTAGTATTCCATTGTATATATATACTACATCTTTATCCATTCATCTGTTGATGGACACTTAGATTGCTTCCATGTCTTGGCTATTATAAATAGTGCTGCTATGAACATTGGGGTGCATGTATCTTTCCAAATTAGGGTTTTAGTTTTTTCTGGATATATGCCCAGGAGTAGGATTGCTGGATCATATGATAGCTCTATTTTTAGTTTTTTAAGGAACTTCCATACTGTTTTCCATAGTGGCTGTACTAATTTACATTCCCACCAACAGTGTAGGAGGGTTCCCTTTTTGCCACACTCTCTCCAGCATTTTTTATCTGTAGACTTTTTGATGATGGCCATTCTGATTGGTGTGAGGTGATACCTCATTGTAGTTTTGATTTGCATTTCTCTAATTTTAGCGATGTTGAGCACCTTTTCATGTGCCTGTTGGCCATCTGTATGTCTTCTTTGGAGAAATGTCTATTTAGGTCTTCTGCCCATTTTTTTATTTTTATTTATTGAGCTGTATGAGCTCTTTGTGTATTTTGGAAATTAAGCCCTTGTCGGTTGTTTCATTTGCAAATAATTTCTCCCATTCTGTAGATTCTCTTTTCATTTTATTTATGGTTTCTTTCGTTGTGCAAAAGCTTATAAGTTTGATTAGGTCCCATTTGTTTATGTTTTCTTTTCTTTCTTTTGCCTTGGAGGATTGATTTAAGAAAATATTGTTACGATTTATGTCAGAGAATGTTTTGCCTGTGTTCTCTTCCAGGAGTTTTATGGTGTCATGTCTTATATTTAAGTCTGTAAGCCATTTTGAGTTTATTTTTTTGTACGGTATGAGGGAGTGTTCTAACTTCACTGATTTACATGTGGCTGTTCAGCTTTCCCAACACCACTTGCTGAAGAGACTGTCTTTTCTCCATTGCCTCCTTTGTGGAAGATTAATTGACCATAGGTGTTTGGGTTTATTTCTGGGCTCTCTATTCTGTTCCAGTGACCTATATGTCTGTTTTTGTGCCAACATTTGTGCCAACACAATGCTGTTTTGATCACTGTAGCTTTGTAGTATTGTCTGAAGTCTGGAAGGGTTATGCCTCCAGCTTTGTTATTTTTCCTCAGGATTGCTTTGGCAATTCTGGATCTTTTGTGGTTCCATATAAATTTTAGGGTTATTTCTTCTAGTTCTGTGAAAAAGGTCACGGGTAATTTGATAGGGTTCACATTAAATCTGTAAATTGCTTTGGGTAGTATGGCCATTTTAACTATATTCATTCTTCCAATCCAGGAGCATGGGATATCTTTCCATTTCCTTGAATCATCTTCAATTTCCTTTATCAATGTTTTACAGTTTGCAGTGTATAAGTCTTACACCTGCTTGGTTAGATTTATTCCTAGGTGGTTTATTTTTTGGATGAGATTTAAATGGGTTTTTAAAAAAACTTTCTCTTTCTGATATTTCATTGCTAATGTAAAGAAATGCAACAGATTTCTGTATGTTAATCTTGTATCCTGATACCTTGCTGAATTCATTTATCAGTTCTAATAGTTTTTGTGTTGAATCTTTAGGGTTTTCTATATAGAGTATCATGCCATCTGCATATAATGACAATTTTACCTCTTCCCTTCTGATTTGGATACGTTTTATTTCTTTTCCTTGTCTGATTGCTATGGCTAGGACTTCCAATACTATGTTGAATAGAGTGGTGAGAGTGGGCGTCCTTGTCTCATTCCAGAATTTGGTGAGAAGTCTTTTAGCTTTTCACCACTGAGTATTATGTTGGCTGTGGATTTGTCATAAATGGCTTTTATTATGTTGAGATATGTTCCCTCTGTACTCACTTTGGGGAGAGTTTTTATCATGAATGGAAGTTGAGTTTTATCAAATGTATTTTCTGCATCTATTGAGATGGTCATGTGGTTTTTGTCTTTTGTTGATGTGGTGTATCACACTGATTGATTTGCATATATTGAATCATCCTTGAGACCCTGGGATGAATCCAACTTGATCATGTTGTATGATCCTTTTTATATGTTCTCGGATTCAGTTTGCAAATATTTTGTTGGGGATTTTTGTATCTTTATTCATCAAAGATATTGGCGTGTAATTTTTTTTTTGGTAGTGTCTTTGTCTTGTTTTGGTATCAGAGTGATGGTGGATTCATAGAGTGACTTTGGGAGTTTTCCCTCGTTTTCATTCTTTTGGGAGAATTTGAGAAGGATAAGTATAAGTTCTTCTTTGTATGTTTGATAGAATCCCCAAATGAAGCCATCTGGTCCTGGACTTTTGTTTGCCGGGATTTTTTAAAAAATCACAGATTCTATTTTACTTCTTATGATTGGTCTATTCAAATTATCTGTTTCTTCTTGATTCAGTTTTAGCAGGCTGTATGTTTCTACAAACTTGTCCATTTCTTCTAGGTTTTCTATTTTATTGGCATATAACTGTTCATAGTATTTTCTTATGATTTCTGTTTTTGGATTTCTGTGGCATTGGTTGTTATTTCTCCTCTTTCTTTTCTTATTTTGTTTATTTGGGTCCTCTCTCTTTTCTTCTTGGTAAGCCTGGCCAGAGGTTTGTTGATTTTATTTATACTTTCAGAAACCTAGCTCTTGGTTTTATTGATATTTTTCTATTTTTTAAAAATCTCTATTTTATTTATTTCCTCTCTGATCTTTATTATTTCTTCTCTTATCTTTATTATTTCCTTCCTTTTGCTGACTTTAGGTTTTGTTTTTTCTTCTTTTTCTAATTCTTTTAGGTGGTGGCTTAGGTTGTTTATTTGGGATTTTTCTTGTTTTTTTTTTTTTTTTTTTTTTGGTGGCGATACACAGGCCTCTCACTGTTGTGGCCTCTCCCGTTGCGGAGCACAGGCTCCGGACGCGCAGGCTCAGTGGCCGTGGCTCACGGGCCCAGCCGCTCCGCGGCATGTGGGATCTTCCCGGACCGGGGCACGAACCTGTGTCCCCTGCATCGGCAGGTGGACTCTCAACCACTGCGCCACCAGGGAAGCCCGATTTTTCTTGTTTTTGAGGAAGGCCTGTAATGCTATAAACTTCCTTCTTAGGACTGCTTTTGCTGCATCCCATAGATTTTTTTTTTTTAATTTAAAAAATTTTATTGACGTATAGTTGATTTACAATGTTGTGTTAATTTCTGCTGTACAGTGAAATGATTGTTTTTTATATATATATATATATATATATATATATATATATATTTGTCTTTTGTTGCATCCCATAGATTTTGTATGGTTGTGTTTTCATTGTTGTTTTTCTCAAGGTATTTAAAAAATTTCCTCTTTGATTCCATTGTTGACCCATTGGTTTTTTTAGTAGCAGGTTGTTTAGTCTCCATGTGATCATTTTTTCTCATTTCCTTTTCTGTGGTTGATTTCTAGTTTCATGCCAAATTGTTGCTCTTTTGAAGGTTAAACTGCTTTCTTTTTTTCTTTTGAAAGCTATTCTTTTTTTTCCTATTTGATTGAAATTTTCTTTTTTTCCAGTTTTATTGAGAAATAATTAACATGTCACTGTATAAGTTTAAGGTGTACAGCATGATTGTTTGATTTGTATATATTGTGAAACTATTATTGCAGTAAGTTTAACTAACATCCATCATCTCATATATCAACACAAAGAAAAGAAAGAAAGGAAAAAAATTTTTTCTCCTTGTGATGAGAAATCAGGATTTACTCTCTTAACAACTTTATTATATATCATATGGCAGTGTTAACTATTATCATCATGTTGTACCTTACACCCTTAGTACTTATTTATCTTATAACTGGAAATTTGTACTCACAACTTCTTTATCTGTTTATCCATTGATGGACACTTAGGTTGCTTCCATGTCGTGGCTATTGTAATAATGCTGCTGTGAACATGGGGGTGTAGATATCTTTTCAAGTTAGTATTTTTGTCTCCTTTGGATATATTTCCAGAAGTGGAAATGGTAGTTGTATTTTTAACTTTTTGAGTGTTCCTTTTACTGTTTTCCATAGTGGCTGCACTAATTTACAATAGTGCATGAGGGTTCCCTTTTCTACATCCATGTCAGCATTTGTTATCTCTTGTCTTTATTTTATTTTATTTTTGTGGTACGCGGGCCTCTCATTGTTGTGGCCTCTCCCGTTGCGGAACACAGGCTCCGGACGCGCAAGCTCAGCAGCCATGGCTCACGGGCCTAGCCACTCGGTGGCATGTGGGATCTTCCCAGACCGGGGCATGCACCCGTGTCCCCTGCATTGGCAGGCAGACTCTCAATCACTGCGCCACCAGGGAAGCCCTCTCTTGTCTTTTTGATGCTGGTCATTCTGACAGGTGTGAGGTAGTATCTCATTGTGTGGTTTTTTTTTTAATAGATCTTTATTGGAGTATAATTGCATCACAATACTGTGTTAGTTTCTGTTGTACAACAAAGTGAATCCGGCATATGCATACATATAGTGAATCAGCCATATGCATACATATATCCCCATATCCCCTCCCTCTTGAACCTCCCTCCCACCCTCCCTATCCCACCTCTCTAGGTCATTGCAAAGCACGGAGCTGATCTCTCTGTGCTATGCTGCTGCTTCCCACTAGATAACTATTTTGCATTCGGTAATGTATATATGTCGATGCTACTCTCACTTTGCCCCAGCTTCCCCCTCCCCCACCATGTCCCCAAGTCCCCTTGTAGTTTTAATCTGACTAAATGACTAGTGATGTTGGGCACCTTTTCATGTACCTGTTGGCCTTTTGTATATCTTCTTTGGAAAAATATCTATTTAGGTTTTTTGCCCATTTTTAAATTGTTTTCCTCTTCTTTTTTGCTATTGAGCTGTATGACTTCTTTATATATTTTGGATATATGGTTTAAAAATGTTTATTCTCATTCCATAGGTTGTTTTTCACTTTGTTGAAGGTTTCTTTTGCTGTGCAGAAGCTTTTTAGTTTGGTGTAGTCCCACCGGTTTATTTTCGATTTTGTTGCTTATGCTTTAGGTGTCATATCCAAAAAATGATTACCAACACCATGTCAACGAGTCTTATTCCTATGTTTTCTTCTAGGATTTTCATGGTTTCAGGTCTTACAGTTAAGTCTTTAATCCATTTCAAGTTAATTTTTGTGAGTAGATAAGGATCCAGTTTCATTCTTTTACATGTGAATATCCACTTATCCTAGCACCACTTATTGAAGAAACTGTTTTTTCTCCATTTGAGTACTCTTGGCTCCCTTTGTCAAATATTAATTGACCATATATGCTTGGATTTATTTCTGGGCTCTCAGTTCTATTCCATTGGTCGTATGTCTGTTTCTATGCTGGTACCATACTGTTTTGATTACTATAGCTTTATAGTGTAGCCTGAAATCAGGGAATGTGATGCCTCCTGCTTTGTTCTTTTGCAGGATTTCTTTGGCTGTTTGAGGTCTTTTGTGGCTCCATATAAATTTTAGGAGTGTTTTTTACATCCATAAAACATGCCATTGTAATATTGACAGAATTGCATTGAATCTATAGATGGCTTTTGGTAGTATTGAAATTTTAACAATATTAATTCTTTCAGTTCATTAACTTGGGACGCCTTTCCATTTATTTGTGTCATTGATTTCTTTCATCAACGTCTTGTAATTTTCACACTAGAGATCTTTCACCTTCTTGGTTAAGTTTATTCTAAGTATTTTATAGTTTTTGATGCTATTGTAAATGAAATTGATTTCTTTATCTCTTTTTCATAAAATGCATTGTTAGTATATAAAAATGCTACTGATTTTTGTATCTTAATTTTGTATCCTGCACCTTTACTGAATTCATTGATCTAACAGTTTTCTTGTTGGGTCTTTAGGATTTTATATATATAAAATAATGTCATCTGCAAATAGAGACAGGTTTATGTCTTCCTTTACAATTTTCATACATTTTATTTCTTTTTCTTGCTTGATTGCTCTAGCTGGGACTTTCAGTACTATGTTGAATAAGAGTGGTGAGAGTGGGTACTTTGTCTTGTTCCTGATCTTAGAGGAAAAGCTTTCAACCTTCCACCACTGAGTATGATGTTAGCCATGGGCTTGTTATATATGGCCTTTATTATGTTGAGATATTTTTCTTCTATGCTTAATTTGTTAAGAGTTTTTATCATGAATTTTGAGTTTTGTCATATGCTGTTCCTGCATTTGTTGAGGTAATCTTATGATTCTTTTCTTTCATTCTACTAATGTAATGTATCATATTTATTGATTTGTGTATGTTGAACCATTTTTGCATTCCACAGATAAATCTCACTTGACCATTGTGAACGATCCTTTTCATGTGCTGCTGAATTCAGTTTGCTAGTATTTTATTGAGAATTTTTGTATCTATATTCATCAGGGATATTGACCTTTAGTTTTTTAGTAGTGACCTATCTGTGGTCTCCTGAATATCTGGTGTGTTCACCAACGTTCTTCACTTTGGCTACATTGGAAATACAGTGCATCTCTAGCACAATGTGACCTATAAAATCTCTGTTCAGCTTTCAGCCATTAAGTATGTGTTCTCTGCTAGTCTTTGTGAAGTTTTTCTGTGAGACCATGCAGTTTAGGATTAAGCCAAGGACCCGAGGAGCATCCTTACACAGATTTATGGGACCTATTCTCTGGCACTCCCTGCTGTTCTCACTTTACTTACAAATTCCAGTTGCATTAGCACTTCTTCACTCTGATGTTTCCTCTACTCACCGAAAATGCTAATTACTAATTGGGTTTCACTTCTCTTTGCTGCAGTTTGCAAGTGTTCCCAGGCAGAAAACCAAGGTGAATGTAGAACTTAATTTGTGTGTTCCCCTCTTTTCAGAGGATTGCAGCCTTGTGTTAAAATCTATGCCCAGTGTCGGAAACAAGTTGCTTTATACATTTTGTCCAGTTGAAGGGTAAGTCCAGTACATTCTTAAAACATCATGGGGCTTCCCTGGTGGCGCAGTGGTTGAGAGTCCGCCTGGCGATGCAGGGGACGCAGGTTCGTGCCCCGGTCCGGGAGGATCCCACATGCTGCGGAGCGGCTGGGCCCGTGAGCCATGGCCGCTGAGCCTGTGCGTCCGGAGCCTGTGCTCCGCAACGGGAGAGGCCACAACAGTGAGAGGCCCGCGTACCACAAAAAACAAAAACAAACAAACAAACAAACAAAAAAAAACATCATGGCTGTAACTGGAAGTTCCCTTATTTCTTCAACAATGGCTTATACCATATTCTCATCCTTCTTTCTGGAATTCCAATGACACATATGTTACATCTTTTCTCCCATGTCTTCTATGAATATTTTTTTGTATTCTCTCTCATTTCATCTTTCTGTGCTTCATTCTGAATCTTTTTATCTGACTTTTCTTCCCCATCATTAATTGTTAACTTCCCAAATGTATTCTTAATTTTGTTAATTGTATTTTTAAGTTCTAGAATTTCCATTTGGTTCTTTAAAAATTCTAATATCTGATTATATTCTCTAACTGTCTCTTACTTTATAGAATATATTAAGCATAGTTATTTTAAAGTCTTTTCCTGATAACTCAATATTCCAGATCTCTGGAGATTCTGATTCTATTGTCATTTCTTTTTTTTTTTCTTGTCTTTGTATTTTTTTAAATAATTGTGTGCAAGGTATTAGATAGAAAAACTATGGCGTTAATTTGAGGTTTAGGATTAAGTTATGTTTCTTCAGAGAGTATTTGTGTGTTTGCTTCTGGCAGGAGGCTGTAGAATTGGTAACCCAGGTCACTTTAATGCAGCTCAGAAAAAAAAAATCTGTGGTCAATTCTTGAGATGATTTGAAGCTGGTCTTCAGTCCCTGTGAGGGTTGGTCTACTCTGGTTCCTCTTTACTCCTAGGGTGTGACCTTTTGGGACCTCTACCCACAGCCCAGGGAGATTTTTAGGTTTCCCATTCCTTGGTAGTCACCCAATTCCAAATTTAGTTCCCCTATTTCAGAGAGTCTGTTGAAATCTGCTCATCTTATGGAATTGGCAGAAAGAGAAATAGGCAAAGGAGAAAGAGTGGCCTCAAATGCCAGGCCTACCTTTTGGCAATCCCATTTTCTTTTGGATCATGGCCCCATAATTCTCCCATACAATTCTCTGGGTTTTTGTTTGTTTGTTTATTTCCTTTTGCATTTAATCTTGTCCGGTTTTCTAATTGTTCTCATCAGAAGAACTGACTTGAATTTATTTGTCTATTGTTTCTGGAGAAATGGAACCCAGGCTTTTTTTAATGTAATATTTTCAATGGTGAAATGAAGGTCATATATATTTTTTGAGGTCAGGCATATTTAAGAATGTCTTTCTATTTCTTCACACATGAAAGAAACCTCTGCCTCACTGTGAAAAATATGTAAAAATTGCTTCATAGTTTACTGGAATTTCAGAGTTATAGAAGACAAATCTTAGACCAGTGATTTTTATCTGTTACAGGAGTTACCTTTCTTGTTCTTAATTCTTGGAGCCTTATCTATTTATTAAAAAAAACCCTTTTCTTAAATATTTCTATATAAGTATCTTTTCATTAATTTCTATAATGTGAAGAACACTTTCAATCTGTAAATTCAGGTCCTTTTTTCAGGAAATTTCGCATTAATGAAATTTTAAATTATTGCTGTGTTCAAATTGTCTTGGTTTATTCCTCAGGAACACCTGTAACTCATAGGTCATGTTTTCATTTTCTCTGCTGTGTAGCTGTTAATAGCCACTATTTTCCATACATTTATCTTTTCCTCTATATTCTTAGTTTTTCAGGTTGGTTTACTCTATAACTTACTTGACTTTTTCCCCAAATCAGCTCTATTTATTGCACTGAATGAGGGTCTCTAATTTTGCTATCTAATTTTTAGTTTAATTACATTTATCATGTCTCTTACCTAACTCTATTTTTATCTCATTCTGTTAGTGTCCTATGTCACCCTGAATTTCTGTGACTGTCTACTCCTGTTTTTATAGAAGTCTTATGTTCCTGCTTCATGTTGCAGATGCCACACACTTTCCTAAAATCTTTTGATTCATTGACTAGATAATTTTCAGACAAAAGTTTTCTCTCAGGTTTCCGTATACTATTTCATTTCCTTTGAAGTATACATTTGGTTGGTCCTTCATTCTTTTAAAAAATCAATTTTGTTGAGATATAATTTTCATGCAATAAAATGACCCATTTTAAGCATAGTTTGATAACTTTTGACAAGTGTATACACTAATGTAACCAAAGCTGTAATCAACATACAGGACATTTCCGTCACCCTGCAAATATCTCCTAGTTTTATTTTCAGTCCATCCACCATAGGCAACCACTGATCTGCTTTTTGTCATTATAGACTAGTTTTGCCTGTCCTAGGATTTCATATGAATGGAATCGTATAGAATGTACTATTTTTGTGTCTGCTTATTTCACTCAGCATAATGTTTTTAAAATTTATCCATGTTGGTATATAAGTAGTTCACTTTTTAAAATGTTGAGTAGTAATGCATTGTATGGCTATATCAGTTTACTTATCTTCTTGATGAACATTTTACCTATTATGAGTAAAGCTATAAACATTCATATAAAAGTGTTTTTATGAAGATATACATTTATTTCTTTTGATAAATAACTGGCAATGAAAATGCTGGATTATATGGTAAGTGTATTTTATAAGAAATGTCCAAACACTTTTTCAAAAGTGGTTGTACCATCTTTACTCCCTCCAGAAGTATATGAGAGTTCTAGTTCTATATTATTATCAACACTTGGGATTGTTGGTCTTTTAATGTTAGACATTCTGATGGCCAAGTAGTAATATCACGTTGTTGTTTAGTTTGCATTTCTCTGATGACTAATGCTAATGAACATCTTTACAGGTGCTTTTATATATATATATATATATATATATATATATATATATATACACACACACACATATATTTTTGAAGTTCTCAATGAAATCTTTTGTTCATTTTTAAATTGGGTTGCTTGTCTATTATATGTTGAAAATAGAAGACTTTTTTCAGATATATGTATTGTGAATATGTCCTTTTAATCAGGGGATTTCCTTTTCAGGTATTTCAAAGAGCAAAATTTTCAAATTTTGGTAAATTTCAGTGTATCGATCCTTTTTCTTTTATGGTTCTTTCCTCTCCCCTAAGGTTATAAGGAAATTCTCCTAAGGTTATAAGGAAATTCTCCTGTGTATTATTCTAGAAGTTTATAGTTTAAGCTTTTACATTTAAGTATATGATCCATTTGGAATTAATTTTTGTATATGGTGGGACGTAAGGGTTGACTTTTTCCCGTATGGATATCCGATTGTTCCAGTTCAATTTGTTGAAAAAATTGCTCTTTCCACATTGAATTACCTGGACTGTTTTGTTGAAAACCAATTGACCACATATGTGTGGATCAATTTCTAGACCCCATATTCTATTTCATTGTCTGTCCTCTCACCAGTATCACACTATCTTGATTACTATAGTTTTATAGTAAATCTCGAAATTATGTAGTGTAAATCCTCCAGATTTGTTCCTTTTCAAAATTGTTTGACTATTTTTAGGACCTTTGCATTTTCATAGAAATGTTACTATCAGCTTGTCAGTTTCTACAAAACAGTCTGATTGCATTTTGACTGGGATTACATTGAATATGTAGTTTAATCTGTAGTTTAATTGACCTCCTGAGAAAAGACTCAATATTGAGTCTTCTGATCCATAAACGTGGTATTTCTAGCCATTTATTTAGGTCGTATTTAATTTCTGTCAACAATGTTTGCTAGTTTTCAGTGTACAGGTCCTGTAGATATTTTGTTAAAGGTATTCCTAAATATTTTATGGGTTTGGGTGCTATTATAAGTGGTGTTTTAAAATGTAATATTCTACTTGTTTATTGACATTATTTATATAGATATAATCGATTTTTGTATTTTGACTTTTATATCCTTGAACCTTCCTAAATTCACTTATTAATTTTTGTAGCTTATTTGTAAGTTTATTAAGATTTTCTGTATATATGATTATGCTTTCTTGCAAATAAAGATAATTAAACTTTTTTTCTTCTAATTTGTATGTCTGTCTGCCTGCCTACCTGCCTGCCTGCCTCCCTCTCTCTCTCTCCCTCCTTCCATTTCTTTCTTCCCTTCTTCCTTTCTCCTTTTCTTCTCTCATTGCACTGGCTCATAACTCCAGTTCAGTGTTGAATAGAAGTGCTGAGAGTGGATATCATTGTTTTTTTCCTTCATCTGTAGGGGGAAAGTGTTCAGACATTCACCATTAGACATGATGTTAGCTGTAGGATTTTCACAGATGCTTTTTATCATATTGAGGAAGTCCTCATCTATTCAGAGTTTGCTGAGAGTTTTTATCATGAGTGAATGTCTATTTTGGTCAAATGTGTTTTCTCCTATTAGATGATCATATGACTTCCCCCCTTAATTCTGTTAATAAGGTGAATTACATTGATTTACTTTGCAGTGTTAAACCAACCTTGCATTCCTGGGATAAATTCCACATTGTTGGCTATATTATATTGCCAGATTCAATTTGCTAATTTTTTGTTAAGTGATTCTGGTCCTGCATTTATGAGGGATATTGATTTAGTTTTCTTTTATTATAATGTTTTCATCTGGTTTTGTTTATAGAGTAATGCTGGCTTCATAAAATGAGTTGGAAAGTGTTTCCTCCTCTTCTGTTTTCTGAAAGAATTTATGTAAGATTTGTATTATTTATCCCTTTAGTAATTAATAGTGAATCCATCTGGTAAATCTATCTGGCCTTGGGGCTTTCTTTGTAGGAAGGTTTTACATTATGAATTCAATTTAACAGTTATGGGGCATTGAACTGTCTACTTTTAATTGAGTTGAATTTTGTAATTGTGTAACCAAGTTTTTTGATGAATGTGGGCATTTTATCCAACTTGTCCAATTTATTGGCATGTCTGCAGTATCTGCAGTGATGTCCTACCTTTCATTCCTGATATTGATAATTTACTTCTTCTCTATTTTTTTATTCATCAAGCTACCTAGGGGCTTATCAGTTTTATTGAACTTTCCAAAAAAACCCAGCATTTGGTTTTATGACTTTTTCTGTTGGTTTTCTGTTTTCAATTTTATTGATTTCTGCTTCTATCTTTATTATTTTCTTCCTTCTACTAATATTTAATCTAATTTTTTCTTTTTCTATCTTATTAAGTAGAAGCATGAATCATTTATTTTGGGCCTTTAAAATTTTCCAAAATAAGAATTTAAAGCTATAAATTTCCCTTTAAGCATTCCTTTAGTTGCATCCTACAGATTTGATATGCTGTGGTTTCATTGTTTTTCAGAACAGAATATTTTATAATATTCCTTGTGATTTCTTCTTTGATTTATGGATTGAGTAGAAGTATATTTTTTTAAATGTACAAATATTTGGTGATTTTCCAGGTATATTTTTGTTATTTATTTCTAGTTTAATCCTATTGTGGTCAGAGAACATACTTTATTCTATCACTCCATCTAAATTTTTGGAGCTTACTTTATGAATGTGAATATTGTCTCAGTAAATGTTACCTAGACACTGTGTCTGTTCCACAGTAATTGAGTAGAGAATTCTATAGTTATCAATTAAGTCAAGTTGTTGAGAATGTTGTTCAAGTCTTCTATTTTTATTGATTTTTTTTGTCTGCTTGTTTTATCAATTACTGAGAGAGGATTGTTCAAATTTACAACACTAATTATAGACTTATTTCTCCTTTTAGTTCTGTTAGTTTTGCTTCATGTAAATTGAAACTCTATCTTTAGATACACACATATTTATGACTGTTATGTTATCTTGATGAATTGACATTTTCATCAGTGTGAAACATCCTCCTTTGTTCCCGGTAATATTCTTTGTCCTGGAGTCTACTTGTCTGAATTTATATAGACACTCCAACTTTCCTATGACTAGCATTTAAATGGTATAAGTTTTTCTATCGTTTACTTTTAACTTCTCTACCTTTGTATTTCAAGTGTGTTTCTCACAGGCAGCATATATTTGGTCATGCTTTTTGAAAAACTTAAATCCTATTTGACAATCTCTGTCTTTTAGACTATTTACATGTAATGTATTTATTGTTTAGGCTATTTATACTTAGTGTAATTACAGATATGGTTGGGCTTGAGTCTATCATCTTGTGCTTGTTTTCTATTTTTCCCATCTATTCTTTGTTCCTTTTCATTTTAATATCTTGCCTTCTTTTGGTTAATTTTTACTATTCCGTGTTTCTCTTTTTAAATTGTTAGTTATACCTCTTTTTAAAAAGAATACTCTACAGTTCTACAATTACAATATGCATCTTTAACTTCATAGTCTACCTTCAGGTAATATTATACTAGTTTACACGTATGCAAGAATCCTGTGCACTTTCATTTTCCCCTTCCCATCCTTTTAGTTTTTTATCAAATATTTTACTTCTATATATATAGAAAGTTGTTTGTAGTTATTCACTATATTTATCATGCTCAGAACTCTTTATGCCTTTGTGTAGGCCCTAGCATCCATCTGGTATCATTTTCCTTCAGCCTGAAGACCTTCCTTTAGCTTTTCTTGTAGTGGAACTCAGGTGGCAATGAATTCTCTTATCTTGTGTTTGCCTTCAAAGAGTCTTTATTTCATATTCATTTTTGAAGGATATTTTCACTGGGTCTAGAATTATAGGTTGACAGTTTTTTTCTTTCAGCCTATTAAAGATGTTGTTCCATTGTCTTCTGGCTTGCATTGTTTCTGACGAGAAACCAGTGATCATTCTTATCTTTGTCCCCCTGTAAGTAATGTCTTTTTTTCCCTGGTTGTTTTTAAGATATTTCTCTTTATCATTGGTTTTCATCAATTTGATTATAATGAGTGTTGGTGTTATTTTCTTTGCTTTTATTTTGCCTAAGATTCATTGAGCTTCTTGGACCTGTGGGTTTATAGTTTTCATCAAACTTGAAAAAATTTGGCCATTGCTTCTTCAAATTTTTGCCTCCACCCCCACCCCCACAACCTTGCTTCTTCTGGGCTTTTAACCACAGGTATGTTGCCTGATGTTTTCCCACAGCTTACTGAAGCTCTATTTATTTTTCTTCCAGTACTTCAGTTTGGGTAGGATCTGTTGTTACATCTCTGAATTCACTGATCGTTTCTTCTGCATTGTCTAATCATCCTTTAAGCCCATTCCGAGAATTTTTAATTTTTGATATTGTATTTTTAATTTTTAGAAATTCCATTTGGTTGTTTTATTATGTCCTGCATCTCTGTCCTCATTGTGTTCATGTTTTACTTTGAATATGTTTATAATAGCTGTTTTAAAGTCTTTGTTTGCTAATTACCTCATCTCTGTAGTTTCTGGGTTTGTTTATATTGGCCAATTTTTTCTTCCTAATTGTGGGTAATATTTTCTTGCATAATATTTTCTTCCCCTTTCAAATATCAAGTAATTTTTGACTGGACTTCATGAACATTACATTATTGAGTGTCTGGATTTTGCTGCCTTCCATTACAGTGCATTGAAGTTTGTTTTGGCAGCCAGCTTACTGGTGGATCAGCTTGACCCTTTCAAGCCTTGTTCTTATATTTTCTTAGGGTGAACCTGGACTAGCCATTTCCCTAATGTTAGTTTAGCCCAACTACTAAGGTGTGACCTCCTAGAATTTCAATTGAATATCGCAGGTTTTCACTGAGTTCCCTCCACTCTGGCCGGTTGAAGCTCAAATATCTCTCAGCCCTGTATGAGATGTAGGAATTATTAAGCTTACAGATCCCCCGTAGTTTGCTCTAAGCAGCTTAATGGAGTTTTGCCTTACACATGCTCAGCTTAGTGTAAAGCCAAAGACCCAAAAGGATTCCTACTCAGATATCTGTAGCTCTTTCTTTGCATAGATCCCTCGTCTTTGGTACTCTACCCAGCAAATTTAAGCCGCTTTGTCTTTCTAAATTCTTTTTTTGTTCCCTCAACTCAATGAAACCACCCTACTGTGCTTATCTTTCTACCTCTAGGACCAAGACCTGGAACTTGCTTCCAGGAAGAGACCAAGGGTAATTGTAGGATTCATTTCATTGTTTCTTCTCTCAAAGGTCATTGTCCTGTACTACCTGTAGTCATGTTTCTTAAAACAGTTGTTTCATATATTTTTTAGTTTTCTAGTTATTTATGGTAAGAGGGCGAGTCTAATACAAGTTACTCTGTCATTGTTGGAAGCACAATTCTTGTCTGCCACGTTTATGCTATATTTTTGTTTTTATTTTCAAATAAAGGGAGGTCTATCATGAAAATATTTGCCATATGGTAAGGTATGTAGATTGTCCTTGTATCAGAATCAACTGTGTTGCTTTTCCCAGTTACGGATACCTGGGCTTTGAGGTTCCAGGCATCATATTTTAAAAACCTTTACAGATGATTTGTGATACAAAACAAAAGCCAATAATCACTGATCTAGTAAGCTTAAATCTAGTGTGACTTTGGTGAACTTAAAGGAAGTATTCTACAACCTGTGCTTAAGTTAGTGACACCCTGTAAAAATAGAATAAAAAGAGGAGTAGGACCTCCTAGATATCCCCGCCATCCACATATAAAGCATTAATTTCTGGCAGAGCAGGAGTTTTTGGAACTCTGATCAAGTGCTGTGGCCATTTCACGTTCTAATTTGTTTGTACCTGTGCCATAACAGTTGTTATGTAGTTTAAATATTACTTTTATCTTAAAATGTCATGAACTTTTTCTTAATATTTATAAAGTGATCTGCAAATATTCTCATAATACATGGATTCAGAGATGGTTAGCAGATTTCATCTTGTATGCCAACTCTGTTTTGATTAGTGGTGACTTCCTGGAGCTCAGTGTTGAGAAAGATTTTAAGGCCAGTTCTAGACTCAGCAGGAAAGAATGCTCTTATCTGTCATGAGTTTGGGATTGGAGGAATGGGGTACACGTTCCATGTATTTGCAACTTCTGTACTGGTTGAAGGCACTCTTTTTTCTCTAGATTTCTCTAATTACACAAGAAAACTTGTTGCTACTGTATCTTGACTTTTCCACATGTAGGAAACAAATATGGAGTGTCTTTATTTAAATTATTTCTTCATTCATCCATTCCTTACTCATTCATTTCCTCTTTCTTTCTCTCAAAAGATATAATCAATATGATATTATGTTATTATAGTAGTAGTTCTAGTCTGTACTTCTTTTTAAATAAATAGACCCATTGTGTATTTTTTTTAAGATCACTTGTTCTGTTGACCATATTTTCCTGAATTCCAAATCAGACACATAGTCTTATTCCTGGTCTAACAATAGCATAGAAGAATTGAAGTTGGGACACTCTTAGAAAATTTTACCAAATGTTCAGAGCACAACTTAGGCTCAGATCATTAATAACAAATATTTTTGGATTATAATTAGACATGTAACTAAGAATATCTTCTCATCTGCAGATTTTTATATATTAGGCCAATCATGGTCCTATAGGATTAGAATGTGGCGATTTAGAAAAATGTCCTACTTTCAAACATAAAATCCTATTGCATTTTTTTTATGGTGGAATATTGTTAGCTAAGTGCCTTGGGCTACAGAATCATCTGGATGATGAGAAGTAATTGTAATTCTCTTTCTGATCTGTCTCAGATCACTTGGTTCTTGTCCTCATTCTGTGTGTATACTGTGTTGAGTTGGGTATTAGCAAACTAGCAGAGGTTTAGACTGTGACTAATGTGTGAGAGGGACGCATTTCGTTTGGGCAAGAAACTCATCTTTTCAGTCTCCACATTTAATGGGGATGGGTGGGAAATGGAATGGTGGAGGTTGCCTTACTACTCATTTCAGTTATTATGAATCTGAAACACTTCCTGGTGCCAAAAATCTAGGATGTTTAGCATAGTATACTATAGTGAAAAGAGCACAGTTTTGAGAACCAAGAGATATATGTTCTAGTCGTAGCTTTTCACTTACTAACTCTGTGACCATAGCAAACTACTTAACCTTTTAAATTTTAACTTACACATAAAATGAGGTTAATAATCTGCTGTATCTATCGCACAGGGTTGTTGGGAGGATCAAGTGAAAACACAGATGTAAAAGCTTCTAAGAATTTACTAATGGTATATCATTGTGAAATAATATTATGGTATTGGGTATGCCACCTTATATTAGCTTGTCTCTCCGCATAGGAAAATGGATGGGGTTGTGATATCTTTGCTTAATTTAAAAATACTTCATAGACTGAAAAAAAAATTATTTTAGGAAACCTTCTGATGATGGTTCTATTTAAGGAAAACTAGTGAAGTATCTGCTGTGTTTTTCCTAGGGCATGAATAATTCAGTGAGAAATACTCATCAGCTATGCTTTGCTTTACAGCTTGGAACCCCATCCACTGCCAGCACACTGAATGCCACAACGCAATTAACAAACCAGCTGTGAAGGTACTGTTTGATTAGACATGGTGCTGTATTATATTGTCAGTGGTCAAATTATCAGGAGCAAATTGCTGAATGAAATGGAGATTGCATCCTTCTCTGTAAAGCAGAAGCCTGTACTCTGTGGTCATCTCAAATGACTGTTCTCTACTTGGATCTGACTGTACTCTGGTGGATTGGTTCAAGACAGAGCAATGAATAGTGATATCTGCAGATTTGACTCTGAGTTCATAACCAAGTGCTGTGGAGAACTGTGCTAATTATCAGAATAATTCTGGTGAAACACTTACATAGTCCTTGACTGATTTCTGTCTGGGCTAATAAACTCAAGGGAATGTACTTTGGCCCTGTTTTCATGTGTTTGCTACAAGTTATGAGTGGTCTAGTGTGTGACTATGTGAATTCAAGAGTCGTAGGACAAAAACAGATAAAATTGTTAAGTCTTAGCTCAGATCACAGATGTGACTTAGTTGAAATGACTGAGAGGTAGTTGGACAGCAAACACATGGAAAATTACAAAAGAGGTAAGGGAACAGTGGTTTAGAGAGGTCAAGTCACTCTCCTAAGGTCACGCAGACAGAACTAGGTACCTTGACTCTCAGCCTTATTCTTTCCCTACCACATCTAATTGGTTCTGTCCTGTTATAATCCTGAATCTTTGAAGTAGAAAATTAAGAAAAATAATTACACCACTTAACAAAATTACTTTTGGTATATTTGTCGGATACAACACTTGGCTGGAGAGACCTGTGTCTGGATTTACAAGGGTTAATTTTTAAATTCTGAGGAGTGGGAGTTAGGTCAAGTGATTAGAGTTCAAGTTGCTTTTTAGAACCTATTGTCAAGGAAGTTTGCCTCTCTTGTTCTATAGAGAGGTAGATTGTAAAGATTAGCAAATAATAGAAAAATAATACTCTAATTTTTAGAAACAGTAGAAGAGGTAAAATGAGATATAAAAAATATAAATATAAATGGAGCCAAAAAGAACTCTAAATGGAATAAAACATGTATTTCATATACCAAAAGTGGCACAGGAGTGCCAGTTATCACATTGTCATCTAGATATATCTTACCAACAAAGGACATCCTTATATTATTATGCTTGATCTCTGCTTTTGATGAAAGTAAATTGAATGAATTTATGCTGAGAAAGAGCAGGTGAGGGTAACCCACCAATGGAAGCTTAGTCCTCTCCCATTCTACGATGTGTACTCTTCCTCTGAACTTCCATAAACATTTGGGGTTCAAAGGTACTTTTCTTTGGTGTGAGGACATTTTGAGCTAAACACAAGTGAGTTCATATAGTATTCAGCTTAATTCTTCACAGTGGTGAGACTTTCACAATTCCCGTAGTTTCTATATCTGTCCTTTCCTCTTTCTGCCTAAGTTACAGTGCCCTCTTTTCGTTCACCCAGACATCAACAGAAAGGAGGTACTGAAAATCTGTTTAATTTTTCCAGTTATTTTTTCCTTGATTTTATGTCAGACTGCATTCTCGGGAGTCCTCTGACTTCCTGATTAGTAATGGTTTTTGGCTTCCTTCCCGCAGAAGTCATCATGAATTAGAAATTCTCCCTCTCTTTAGGCAAACAGCCCAGTCTACTCCTCTGGCCTGGCCTGACTTTTCTCACAGGCCATTCCCTATAGCCAGTCCTCCAGGATAAGCCAAACCATCCCACTTTCTGTCATTTTTTAATTGAGGTAAAATTCACATAACATAAAACTAACCATTTTAGAGTGGACAATTCAGTGGCATTTATCACATTCACAATGTTGTACAACCACTACCTCTATCTAGTCCCTAAACGTTTTTCTCACCCCCCCAAATTTTACTTTCTCAATCCCAGTTTTCTTAAAGGGCTTCCTTTTACATTTTCACTCTATGCTTCCCAGAAAGGGAATATTCTTGTTGTCATTTCCTGTGCAGAGGCTGTTTTTGCACGACCACCGGTCTGGCTCAGGGTTATTCTTTCTTTACAATATGAGCACTCCACAAACCCACGGAGATATGAGCATATGACATGTAAATCAAGGGTACCCAACATCCAGATGCTTGCAGAATAATGTTAAATGAAAAAGAAATTATGAAGTGTACAGTATGATGCACATGTAGTTTAAAAATCACATATATGAATTTTATATTCATCTTCATAATGAACACCAACCAGTAATTCTCATCAAAATATTACCAGTGATTGCATTGAGATGGAGGGTTAATGAGTTATTTAAATTTTCTTCTTTCCTTTTCTTCATTATCTGAAGCCTTTACCTTGGGCATGTATTATATTTATAGACAGAAAATAACTATTTTTAAATGTAACAGTCAGATGTGAACATATTAACGTGGATGTAAACTGACCTGTTCAGTGCGGAACAGGATTGACACTCCTAGCCACAAATCTGAAGGGTCATGTTAATTCATTTAACATGTCAGAGGTCAACTAGCTAACCTCTAATGACTCTTTACAGTTCTAACATCCTAGGAGTTTTTACTTTGGAATGGAATGAAAAAATATCTTTACCTGACAGAGGTATCAATGACTCATTAGAAATGAGAGTAAAGTACCTATACTGAAGAAGAGGTCTACATGGAGTGCATGGGAAAAACTCAGGGAAAATGGATTTATTTTCACAAAAAGCCTAATATCTCCATAATAGTGAGTTATACCTCTAGGCAGTAATGAACCAAACTTGGGTCTGCTCGCCTGTGTGCAGTAAAGCCAGTCTACTGATACCGGCTGGTGGTGAAGGAAAGCACAGCATTTATTGTAAGGCGCCATACAAGTAGTCTGGGACGGCTAGTGCTGAAAACACCGTAACTCTCTGGTGGGTTTCAGCAAAGCATTTATAAAGGCCAGGTGGGGCCAGGGGGGAGGGGTCGCAGGGTCTGTGATCAGCTCGTGCACAATTCTCCAATTGGTTGATGGTGAGGTAACACGGTGATGTCACAGGGGTTAACATTATCAGTCCTTAGGTGCCAGTAGCTCTGGGGGCTACAAAGTGCTCGTGATCATGAAGTAGTTAATTTCTTCCATTTAGTGGTGGTTTTAGTATCTGTAAAACAACTCGGGAAATGTTCATCAGATACTGTTATATAACTAGGTATTTCGGAGAGGAGCTACAGCAGAGGATATGGGGGAAGGGTCTGTCTCTGGAAGGCCCCGTAAGGTCCTGCTCAGTTACATAATGATTTGCCAAATAGAAAAGCATTTTATATATATATATATATATATATATATATATTTTGCAATAGGTTGCAAAAAAGTACTTTTAAGGCAAGAGCCAAAAGTTATGATAGGATCCTAAAATGAAAGTATGTTGGAAATTATAGTTCATTATATCCCACTCTGTATTTTGGTTTTACTTGCTCCTATTTGAAAATCACTTTATGAAATACTTGAATCCCAGATAATTAGCTAACACAGGAGTCAGCAAACTATGGCCGCAGTTAAATATGGCCTGCTGCCTGTTTTTGCAAGTAAAGTTTTATTGGAACACAGCTGTGCTCTTTTGCTTACATATTGTCTCTGGCTGCTTTCATGCTACAACAGCAGAGCTGAGTAGTTGTGACAGAGAACTTATGCCCCACGAAGCCTGAAATATTTACTTCCTGGCCATTTACAGAAAGTTTGCCAATCCCTGATTTAACACACCACAAAGTAGTTATTCACTGTATCAAAGGAAGCATGAAAGTTACCTAAGAAAAATTTTCACACTGGGCCTTTAGCACCAGGGAATATATAATTTACAGATTTTGATGGTATAATTATTTACGTTTAGGAATTCTAACTCTTACTTCCCCAACCATTGAAACTCCTAAGGGTTTTAACTTTAAATGACAGGCTGCTTGGGTCATAAGTTCAGTTCATTTATCCCCTTCAAATCATTAAAAAAAAAAAAAGCCTAAAGAAAAGGCAGAGTGAAGTTCTAGAAGAATTTGTGTACTAGGCATGTTAACTGCATACTCAGCTGTAGCATAGATTGATTACTTCTTGAAGGGCAGGAACAAAATTCAAAACGACTTTGAGACTTCCCTGGTGACGCAGTGGTTAAGAATCCACCTGCCAATGCAGGAGACGCAGGTTTGAGCCCTGGTCCAGGAAGATCCCACATGCCATGGAGCAACTAAGCCCGTGTGCCACAACTGCTGAGCCTGAGCTATAGAGCCTGTGAGCCACAACTGCTGAGCCCGTGCTCCACAACTATTGAAGCCTGTGTGCCTAGAGCCCGTTCTCTGCAATAAGAGAAGCCACTGCAATGAGAAGGCCGTGCACCGCAACGAAAAGTAGCCCCCACTCACCGTAACTAGAAAAGCCCGCGTGCAGCAACAAAGACCCAATGCAGCCAAAAATAAAATAAATAAATGTTTATTTTTAAAAAAAGGACAACTTTGGTGGGACTTCCCTGGTGACGCAGTGGTTAAGAATCCACCTGCCAATGCAGGGAACACGGGTTCGAGCCCTGGTCCAGGAAGATCCCACATGCTGCAGAGCAACTAAGCCCATGCGCCACAACTACTGAGCCTATGCTCTAGAGCCCACGAGCCACAACTGCTGAGCCCACGTGCCACAACTACTGAAGCCTGCGCACCTAGAGCCCATGCTCCACAACAAGAGAAGCCACTGCTATGAGAAACCCGAGCACCACAACGAAGAGTAGCCCCTGCTCGCCACAACTAGAGAAAGCCCGAGTGCAGCAACGAAGACCAGCGCAGCCAAAAAAAAAAAAAAAATAAGAGTTCAGTAAGTCATAGACATTTAAACCAATGCAAAGTACAAAATTCATTTTTTACTAGTCATTGAATGTTTTGTCCATTTGATTTAAAACATCCAGATATTTGAAATATCCTAATGATCAATTTAAGATTAATACTTTAATCTCTGTACTTACACTAATGAAAAGAGGCATAAATAACTCAAAATTGAACAGAGCACTACAGGGTTAAACAAACTACAGTTCATATGTGGAAGAAAAAAAACTACCTGAAGTTGAAAGTTGGATATATAGAACTTATTCCAGAGTAAGAAAAGTGAATCACTCAATGTTAGATTTAATGCTAAGTTTTCTGAATGAGGTCTATCTTGAGAAGCAAAATTCTCTACTGCCAGCATTTTGGTAACCGTTATGATTTTTAAATCTTAATAATACATTTTCCTTTTCCCAAAGAGAGATTACTGTGTTTACTGCATTAAAGAAGGAGTTACTATATGAGTAATACAGAAGCAATTTGAACAGCCACAGAACAGGATGATTTTTTTTTTTTTTTTTTTTTGTTTTGGGTCTTCGTTGCTGCGCATGGGCTTTCTCTAGTTGCGGTGAGCCAGGACTATTCTTTGTTGCGGTGCGCGGGCTTCTCATTGTCGTGGCTTCTCGTTGCGGAGCATGGGCTCTAGGCGCACAGGCTTCAGTAGTTGTGGCACATGGGCTCAGTAGTTGTGGCTCGTGGGCTCTACAGTGCAGGCTCAGTAGTTGTGGAGCACGGACTTAGTTGCTCCGCAGCATGTGGGATCTTCCCGGGCCAGGGCACGAACCTGTGTCCCCTGCATTGGCAGGTGGATTCTTAACCATTGAGCCACCAGGGAAACCCACAAGATGATTTTTTATCTTTATAGAATGAGGGTGGATTTCTTTTTTTAAAAAAATTAATTAATTAATTTTTGGCTGCATTGGGTCTTCGTTGCTGTGCGCGGGCTTTCTCTAGTTGTGGCGAGTGGGGGCTACTCTTCGTTGCGGTGCACAGGCTTCTCATTGTGGTGGCTTCTCTTGTTGTGGAGCAAGGGCTCTAGGTGCACAGGCTTCAGTAGTTGTGTCTCAGTATCTGCAGCTCACGGGCTTTAGAGTGCAGGCTCAGTAGTTGTGGTGCACGGGCTTAGTTGCTCCGCGGCATGTGGGATCCTCCCAGACCAGGGCTTGAACTCGTGTCCTCTGCATTGGCAGGCAGATTCTTAACCACTGCACCACCAGGGAAGTCCAGAGGGTGGATTTCTTGACACTATTTGTGACTTGAATTGCAAATAACAGGAGAAATGAAAAACCACAGCAGCCACATTTAAACATCCAATGTGGGAAAACAGTTTTAGGTTGAATGGGTTTTACTGAAAATATTTATTCTGCTTTGCTTTCGAAAATCTATTATCGAAACATTTGTGCGCTTGATATAGGGAACGTGATAAACAGGAGAGTTCATTCTGTCTTTTCATGTGTTTCAGATGTGTATAGACCCCTCCCTGTCTGTAGCTTTGGGTGATAAACCACCCCCATTGTATCTCTGTGAAGAATGCAGCCAGAGGATTGCAGGGTAGGTATAAGAAAAGGAAATAGGGCTACAATGAGAAGAGAAGAATAATCACTTTGACTTAAATTGGTTGTTACCTTCATTTTCCACTAGCCTCTCTGTTTTTTAAAGGTTAGTTTGTCAGATATTTAATATATATCAAACTTTCATTTGAAAAGATTTCAGCTCTGAAAAATTGCAGTATTTCTCTCCATGTGACAAGAGAAAGCAATTCCACTTAATAAAACAGCTCCACTCTTCAAGTGACCCTGTGAAAAAGGCCGCCGAGAAAAAGAAAAGAAAGCTGTGGTTTTCAAACATGACATAAAATTCATATGGGTTTTCTATGCTTGTTCGTTTCACAGAATCACACTCAGCTTTGTACAAATCATGCTGTATTTTGGTTGACTTAATTAGCATCTGGAAAGTATCATTTAAAGATAACTGAGTATGATGAAATGCCTATAATTTATAATTTAGATGGAATGCATTAGACATTTAAAAAGTTTATTATGATAGTGCTCTTAATTACACATCCTTTATATTAAAAGCCTTTTAGCAATAGCGTGCAGCTTATAAGCATTCATGTGGAAGGGTAACATTGCAACAAAGTTCAAAAATGAATTCTGTTTTTCTTTATAGGGACCACAGTGAATGGTTGATTGACGTTCTTCTGCCGCAAGGTATGGCTTACTTCAGAAGGGATGAATAATGAGTAATCATGACTAATGGCACCGTTGATTTTTCTCCTTTTGTACTGTTTTATTTTACAAAGACAGCAACCAAAGTATTACTTTCTGTGCATATTCACTGATATGAAGCATGATATCAATGTCTTGCTTGTAATATACCCACACATTTAATAATGAGGGAAGAGGTATCATCTCCACCACAATTAGAGGTAGGTGTTGGAATTAGGATTCTGTATGACCAAAGCTGGATTTTGCCTTAAGGGGTTTTCTGTGTATATAACAGGTGTTGCCTGCAAGTTTGCTGTGCAAGTCAGAAAGGAAATAAGGAACATCAGTGAGAAGAGCATAAATAGTGGGTCTTTCTCCTGCCACGGTTACCAGCTCTGTGTTTTTAGGGAAAATTATTTAATCGCTCTGAGAGTCAGTTTCCCCTTCAGTAAAATGGGGATAAATATATCTGACCCATCTCAGTGAAAAGACGAGATTGTAATGCTTGCAGTTTGCTAGAGTTCTGAAAGCTGTGCCTGATAAGTTGGCACGTTGCAGACAGAGTGTTTCCCTACACGTGGGGAAGCAGGTATTCCAGCCACCTAATTGCAGGATGAAATGACCAGGAAAAATACTTAGCAGAGGAAAGATGAAAAGTGGAAAAAGCTGGGGGCATACTGAGCACAGATCAGGCACCCAGGAAGAACTTGATCTATAACTTCAGAGGTAGATAATAAAAGAATTTTTACGAAAGGCCTCACTTAAAAAGAAATGTAAAAACCTCATGTTAACTAAATTCGGTAAACACTTTTTTCAAAACTTAAGGTCTTTGCCTGATGATAATTACACTCCTTCTTTGTAGTCTAACTTTTAATATTAGGTTATCTCAACCTGAAGAAATAAATTGTTTAGTGAGTGCTCTGCATCTGTAAAATGGGTCAATAATATCAGCCTCTATATCCTTTAAAGAGACATTTAAAAATTTTATATAAGAATATCTGTAAAAAGATTTGGGCTTATATGGGTAAAGGTAACCTTTTTTTCCCCTTAAATTAGTGAACTTCCAGTGCTCTGAGGTAAAACCCATAGTCAGGTTCTAAACTATGTTTTAAATTTCAGATATGTTGCTGAATTCTGGCCATGATCTGCAGATGATATTCATCTGTGGAAGAAAACTGATAATAACTTTTCATTATTTATCCAGAGATGTGACCCATTAACCTCAGGTTAAGATAAACTCCAAGATATCAAACTGTTAAATAACCATTAATTATACAAAATCAGTTTTAACAACTGAGTTGTTAATTTCATTGATTTGACATCTGCTAATTCATAATTTCCAGACAGAGTTTGGGAGACATTTATCGTTGATCTTTTTAATAAATTGTGACATAGGCATTTAGTCTATTTTTTGAACACTTACTATTTCATGGGAAATGTTAACAGATTCTTGGAAAAATTATTTTCAATTACACCCAAGCATCAGTTTTCATGGAAATAATTGGTATGCCCACTAAAAAGAGGTTTTATCCATTTATTAAAGTCAATCCTGAAGTACTAAAGTAATTTGACAGCTTTACTCCAGCTGGCCAATCCATGGGTTTGAAATTGCTTTCTCTTAAATAAGCCTGCAGCTGGTTTTGCACTAGTTAAGGACTGATGTAAGTTGATAGTTTGAGTCTAATTCATCCAAGTTATTAAGTTTTTTTCTATAGTTCTGATATAGCAAATCATCTCCATGGTGAAACTCTAAGCATATCACATCAACTCAGTGTCATAGCATAATGGAAGAACAGTAGACAGGGAATCCAGTGACATTTGCTCCAGATTGGCCTGTACCATTGATGGCCTGTGTGACTCTGAAGAAGCCATGTAACCCTCAATTTTGTTCTCTGTCAAATGAGGGGGTGAGGTTAAAGTTATTTGATCTGAATTCTAAGTCATGTCTGAGAAGATTGAATTATTTCTAAGGATAGGTGAAAATATTTGCAGCCTCATTAAACATACCACAGGTATTTTTAACCTCATTAAACATAACTAGATGACAGTTTATGAGAGGAGGGAGAAGCTGTTTTGGCCAAATCTGGAGGTTGTGTTACTAAGCTTGTTTTTTGCTCACCTTGGTGGCTGCCCTTATTTAAAACGGGCTCTCTTTCTTTGTTGATATTTTGTGTACCTTCCCCTTACAGCTGAAATATCTGCTATATGTCAGAAGAAGGTAAGAGCAAACCATCTGTGTGGTGGGGCATGATTTGCTGTGTTTGTATGTAAATTCATTCATTGACATCTGCCTCATTTCTGCACCATGGTTTCCCAGTGTGTACATGTCACTGTATTTGTGAAGGGGGAAAGGAAATAATTCAGCATGCAAGATTGCTGTGTCTGGATGGTCTCTATTTACATTTCTGCTTTTGCTTACCCATCTATGCACAGTGTTTCTGAAAAGTAATCTGAAATAAAAGCATATGTGTAACTCTGGGATAGAAGTCTAAATACAAAAAGGTGTGAGTGACAATGCAATACATGCAACTTAACTTTGGTAAAGGATGATCGTGTTTGCTAAAAGTCTTTATTGTTTGGAAGTGGAATGCAAATAGTCCAATATATGTGTGTCAGAAACATACCCAGACCAAGTATATATGGAAAATATTAATTTATATGTAAGTTGAATGATATCTCTAGTTAACGATTCCACTTTTGAATAGCCACTGTTCATGACAGTTTCCCTAAGCCATTTCCATCTTCTTTTCTTGCTCCAGTTGCTGAAAAGTACAAGAGAAGGTAGTATGGTGTGATACAAAGAACTTTGCACTAGTTGGTTGTGATACTTGGGTTCTGGTCGGCTCTATTCCCACCTAGCTATGAGACTATGTACAAGTCATTTATGCTTTTTGGGAGCTGTTTATGAGTGGATACCTTTAGAGGGCTGTTTCAGTTATCTATTGCCACCTAATAAACCATCCTAAAATGTACTGGCTTATAACAACAAACATTTGTTTGATCACGATGCTGTGGATCGGCAGTTTTGCCTATGCTCGCCTGGGTAGTTCTCTTGATAAACTCCTCTAGGCTCACTCATGTATTGATAATTGCAATCAGTGGGTTTGCTGGCAACTGGTTGGTCCCAGATGACTTTACTCCCATGTCTGGGGCCTCAGCTGGGATGGCTGGAATGGTTGGGATGACAGGGGTGTCTGGCCCTCCCTCTTTCCATTAGGTGTCTCATCTTCCAGGAGGCTAGGCTGGATTTGTTCACAAGATATCAGTGTTCTGAGAAAACGAGAGAGGAGGTTGCAAGGCCTTTTGAACCTGAAGCTCAGTAGTCACACAACATCACTTCTTTTTTTTTTTTTTTTTACAATGTTAAATGTTATGTTTTATCACATTTACGATGCTGCGTTTCCAAGCATTATACTATAGAAAGAAGAACACTCATTACTAATTTCTAAATCATAGTTTGTATCATATACCTTTTATTCTAACACAGCATCGCTTCTGCTGCATTCCATTGGCCAAAGCAAGTCCAAAGGACAGCTCAGTTTCAAGGAGTGGGGAAATAGACTCCTCCTCTTTATAGAAGGAGCAGCAAGAATTTTGTGGTCATATTTAATGTACCACAATCTACCCTCTGGGCATCACTACTTACATTCTTTCCATGTACCAAATACTCTCAGCACCTTGTAAGACCTCCAAAAGTCTTACCCATTTATGGCTTCAGGCTTAAAGTCCATTGTCTTATGATCTGCATCTGGTCTGGTCACTGATGAAACCCCTCGGGTATGAATTTTCTTGAACCAGAGACCTGTGAACTAAAAAGGCAAGTTACATACCCAACACAAAATGCGAGACAGGGATTGGATAACAGCAATAGACCTCTGTTCAGAAAGAGGAAGGGGAAGCAGGTAGCTGTTACTAGTCAATAGCAGCTCTAGCCAGGAACATGTCAACAGTTCCTCTGTCTTTAAGGAATAGCAAATATGCCTTGATTAGGATCTGATTTTGCTTCCTGGGAATAGTTTCCTAAGTCATTTCTTTCCTGGGATCTTTGCTCCACTCTTTAAGACATCTTTCCTTTATAATAAGAAATGGCCCATGTTGCAGCTGAGTAACCCTCTCAGTCTGCTTCCTGTATGTAGAAGTTGGGGTTCCATAGTCCTCTTTTCGTGTTGAACTGTGTCTGTCCCATTTGGTCTGCTGGTGGTACTTTTGCTAGTATGCCTCTCTTTAAAACTTTGTGGATTTTCAGTGAATCTAATTGGGGTTCAGTGCCGTCAAAGGCACATCTATAATTCTTTTTGAGTATAGAAATGCCTTCTATACTTTGGGCATTTCAGCCCTTAACAATAATTATTAGAAGCCCTGTTCTAGCTGGAAGGCTCAACTGGGCATCGCCTTATATAGCTTTCTGAAGTTTTAACAAGGGATCATATAGTCATTCAGCATACTTTTGATTTCATTTTTATTCCGAGGCTATTTCCTACTTTGAGAATCTTTTACAAGCTGGAGAGACTAGGATGAGAAACAGTTTTATTTCTAAATTGGCATTTCCTGGCTCTGGTGGTATACGTAACATACTTGACACCCAGGGTGGATCATTTTTTAATACTCCCCTCCTTTATATGACAAAATTATTTTCAGTAATAAAGTTAAAATTAGCACATTTTTATTACTTATCCTTTAATAAATGTTGTGTTTTATATGAAAGTTAATTTGGAGAACTTTCCTTAAGTTCCTAATAGATCAGAATTGTTTGAGCTTGCTTTGGGCAAAGTTTGTGTCTTTCAATACTATATATTCAGTACTACATATTCCTACATTTGAATAGTAGGTTTGAGATAAACATCAAGATTGTATCAAATACAACATTGTAAATCAGCTATACTTCAGTAAAAAAATAAATTAAAAAACTGTATCAAATAAGCATCGAGAGACAGATGCTTTATTTCAATTCTGCTGTTCTGTGAGACCACTTGGAATTATTTATTTATATTTAAAATTCAAAGCAATGAAACAGAGTGGCTAGAGCGAACCTTTGAAAACATGCCCAGCTGAATCTGAACCTAAGGGAAATCTCTCTAATTTACTTTTGAAATGAATGCATGTAGCTGAGTCCACAGGGTTTAGGACTGATTGTGGCTTGGAAATATATTATTAAAACTTAGGAGGAACCACAGCAACTGTTTAGAACTTTGACCAACCAAAGGTTATTTAGGGGCAAAGTATTTTATTGCTGATATTATTTAGAATTGATGGCACATGGGGATAAGGCAGGTTGACTTTTAGTTGATATTCCAGATACTAACATACACAGTATGTCCAGATACTACCTAAGAAATCACTCAAAATGTAGCAGCATGAAACAACAACTATTTAATTATGCTTACAGATTCTGAGGGTCAGGGATTTGGACAGGACACAGTCCACAGCCTATCTCTGCTTGATGATGTTTGGGGCCTCATCTGGGAAGACTAACTTGACTAGTTAGGGGCTGGAATTACCTAGAGACATCTAGATCGTATGTTTGGGCTCTGGGATGGGGTGACTTGAAGGCTGGGCTTAGAGTAGAGACTTACACATTGCCTCTCCATGTGCCTTGACCATGGCACAGTTCTAAGAGTATCCTGATGAGGAAGCTTCTGAAGAGAGAATATTCTAAGACAGCAAGTTGGAAGCTGCATGTCCTTTTAGAATTTGCCTTGGGAGTCCTGTGAGTATCACTTCTGCCGTGCTCTGTTGGTTGAAGCAGCCACAGCCCATCCAGATTCAAGGCTCATGAAAGCATATCTGAGGAACTAAACCAAAAGAGCCTCACCCACAGCTGGACTTAATTTACACAAGAAGACCTTGGACCTCCAGCCAGGAATTTGCATGTGGGAAGAATGTAAATAATTTGTGACCAGAAAATAGGATTGGAAATTGTAGGCCTTAAACGTTGGGACTTTATTATAGCTAATAACTACCCACTAAACCCATATCCACATCCTATTGTTTATGTAACAGTGGGAATCCCAGAGGAACAAAGACTAACTATAACTGGAAGGAAGAAATAAACACTAACAATGTACTCCGATATAACCCACCCTGCTAGTGATGTGGTTGGGTTTGGTTTGGTTTGGTTTGGAGAAGCCCCAAACCAGTAAGGATTCATGTGCTTCCAGAATGAAATTTAGTAAGTGAAAGAGAAAGAAAAGGCACAAAGCAGGAAAGACACCTCACTTGGAGAAGTCAGGGCTGACTTGGATGCTGAAGAAGACCTGGGCTTCAGATGCAGAGGAAGCACACTGTATTTTAACAAATAATTTTTAAAAACTCGTTAATAAAAGGGAAAAAAGATCATAAAAAATTTAAACTTGCTTTTATGATTTATTGACCTGGGTCCTGTTCAGAAAATGAGATTTCCTAGCACTCGTATCCAAAGCCTTGTGCTAAAATCGAAGTGGAACAAGCCTTACTTTGAAATGGTTGTTCCGATAGGCAATTCAATACATTGTCAATGTTTGGATATAGGTTTTGTACTTGCCTTTTTCCTTCTTCTGTCTCCGTACTTCGCAAGATATCTGTCATGGAAGGTTTTCAGTCTTCCTCAAGCCCTGAGTTCATAATGGCTTAGGATATTACTTCCCCTATTATATTCCATCTTTAAAAAAATTTTATTGGATTATAGTTGATTTACAATGTTGTGTTAGTTTCAGATGTACAGCAAAGTGATTCAGTTATACATATACATATAGTCATTCTTTTTCAGTGTGTTCCATCTTAATAAGCTCTGTTGAAAGACTGAAATGCTCTCTTGACACAAGACATTGATTATGTGGTGGTGACATCTCTAAAAGGCTTGGGCACAGTTTTGTGCAGAGGTCAGGGATATTTCCTGATTGCTCCTCAAATTGCATTATGTGGGCGCTGCCTTTCTCCCCTGCTTCTTGTCAGGGCAGCTCTGATAATAACCCCCCCTGAGCTTCAGAATCTCTCTTATACTGCACCACTTTTCTCACTTCATCTGTTGACTCCTTTCCTCTAGTTAATGTCAGCCGCTGAGTCTGTGAATGCTTCTTGCTGTGTTTTGATGTTCCTGTGGTGTCCACTGACATATTCTTTAGGTCTTGATAGAAAGAGTGCCGGTGGGGATGGACAGGCCAGCTTTGGGGTCATCAGCTCGGTGCAGCACAGCTCCCTGCCTGTCCTTGAACGCACCAAGGACAGATGAGCTGCAGTGGAAATCGGCCCTTTAGGTGGTGGATAAAATAATTTTGAAAGTTTATTTTAGGGGTTAAAATTGTTTGTTTCCGACTCTCATGTGCTGTGATGCACTGTCTCTGGACCACAGTTTTAATTTTTTTTCATATTTCTGCTGAAAACTCTTGAAATGCTAACTTGAAATAATCCAGGAAGACCCCCATGCCTCATGGCTGAGGTCACTTTACAGAGGACTTTTCAACAGTTTCACTCATATTTAGAACGTTTCTACCACTCACACTAATAGAAACCACTTCTCACCTTTATTTTTAACTATAGCTGAAATCTCACTGGTTAGAGATGACCTGCATTTTGGAAACTAGTGGCACTTCAGAAATGCGCTGCCACTTCCAGTGGCCCTTTAAGTTTCCATTTGTTCCAATTAGTAGCCAAATTTACCTCAGTGGTGACTTTTAATTGATTTCACTCTTTTTCTTCTAGAACTGCAGTTCCCACGTTAGAAGAGCTGTTGTCACCTGCTTTTCAGCAGGGTGTTGTGGTCGTCACGGAAACAGGCCTGTTCGGTACTGCAAAAGATGCCACTCAAATCATCACAGTAACGAACTGGGAGCTGCCTCGGAGACCCACCTCTATCAGACCTCCCCTCCACCCATCAACACTCGAGAATGTGGTGCCGAGGAACTTGTCTGCGCCGTGGAGGCGGTGATTAGGTAACAGCTTCATTAGAAACTTACCCTGAAAACACTGCCTTTGCTTTGAGCCACCCTGTTCACATTGAGATGTGCAAATTTATTTATTTATTTTTATTTTTAAAATTATTTATTTATTATTTATTTTTGGCTGCATTGGTCTTTGCTACTGCACGCGGGCTTTCTCTAGTTGCGGCGAGCAGGGGCTACTCTTCGTTGCGGTGTGCGGGCTTCTCACTGCGGTGGCTTCTCTTGTTGTGGAGCACGGGCTCTAGGCACGTGGGCTTCAGTAGTTGTGGCACGCAGGCTCTAGAGCGCAGGCTCAGTAGTTGTGGCACACGGGCTCAGTGGCTCTGTGGCATGTGGGATTTTCCCGGACCAGGGCTCGAACCCACATCCCCTGCATTGGCAGGCGGATTCTTAACTAGTGCGCCACCAGGGAAGTCCGAGATGTGCAAATTTAATTCAACTTCAAGTGCCCTCAGCCGGGCAGCTCAACTTCCACAATGTTGCAGTGACGATGTTTTAATTCATTCATTCAACAAATATTTTTATCTAATGCCAGTTATGTGCCAGGCATGTATCAGACACTTGGAAGACAGAAGAGAGTAAAATGTAACCTCTGCTTTCAAGTTACCCATGTAGGGACTATAAAAACAGAAGAACGAAATTGCAATCCAGTGTGGTGAGCACAATGACAACACAGAGTAGGGGGTCTTAGGGGAATGAAGTGGAGGCGCCAGTCAGAGTGAGAGGTGGGAATAAGGCTGTCCCAGACCTGACTGATAGCAGTGAAGGATGGGAGAGCTCTAGATAATTCGGTCCTGGAGTAAACCAGAAGACTGTGGAGTAAGGCAGGGGCCTGATCCTGCAGGCTTCTGGCTTTTTCTCCTTCTGTCACACACAAAAAAGGAAGCTTTAGAAGTGATAGCCTCTAGATTTGTTCTCTTTTTGTATAATATTCACTGAGGCAAGATTTTTAAAAATTAAGAAAAAATATTAGAATGCAAGTTTTTTTTAGATGTTGGGGGTAGGAGTTTATTAATTAATTTATTTTTGCTGTGTTGGGTCTTCGTTTCTGTGCGAGGGCTTTCTCTAGTTGTGGCAAGCGGGGGCCACTCTTCATTGTGGTGCACGGACCTCTCACTATCGCGGCCTCTCTTGTTGCGGAGCACAGGCTCCAGATGCGCAGGCTCAGTACTTGTGGCTCACGGGCCTAGTTGCTCCACGGCATGTGGGATCCTCCGGGACCAGGGCTCGAACCCGTGTCCCCTGCATTAGCAGGCAGATTCTCAACCACTGCACCACCAGGGAAGCCCCAGAATGCAAATTTTAAAGCTAGAGACTAAGTCTTCTGTTTCTCTTATCCCAGTGGCTGATACATGTAGAAGTGCAATAAATGTTTGCTAAATAAAACATTACAGAAAGTTTGGAAATAGAAAAAAAAATCAACCATACAGCTGTCATCATCATCACTTTTGCACATGTTCTTCTAGGTTTATTCAAATGCATATTTTATTTACATAACTGTAATCACAGTGTATCCACATTCTTTTTGATGTAACCTTATACCATTAGCTCTTTTCCATGTTGTGTACTTTCCACATTTATCCTTTTTAGTGCCTACATAATATTTATCTAGATTATTTTCCTCCACCAGTAGATATTTCAATTTCTTCCTTTTTTTTTTTTTTACTGTTAAAAATAACTCTGATAACTATTTTTGTGTATAGTGCTGTTTGTATATTTTTTTTCTTAGGGTAGATGACCAGATGTGGTTGACTGGGTCAAAGGATCTGAATATTTTAATGGTGCTTGATACATTACCCAGCTGATTTTCAGAGAGTGTATGTGAATTTCATACATCACCGTATGAAACTGATAGTTTTTGCTAAACCCTTGCCAACATTGGGTATTATGTTTTTAAATTGTCATTTGCTTAGCAAGTGAAAAAGGAACCTTCGTTGCTCACTGTCAGGTCTTTGAATACTAGATATTAAATAGTTTTCCATCTGGGTACCAGTTCCTCAGTCTTTCCTTGTATTATGCATTTGATGTCCACACAGCTTCATATTAGATATAGGAGAAGCACTGACATATAGTGGGATGGTTGGTGAACTAGAAGCCAGAAGGCATCAGTTCTGCTTGATTCTAATTGATTGGAGGAAGTAGCCTCTTTGTGCCTCTGTCTGTTCATCTTTGAAATGGGGATGGAGTAGAAAATAGTAAGGAAATTAGGCTCCTTCCAATTTAAAGGAGAGCAATGAGTAATGCTTGAGTACTCATGAAGTAATTGCTCTGAATAGGTCATAATCTCGAATGTGTTTTTTGGCAGTCTCACTTGAAATCTCTCCCCTTTGGCAGCTTGTTGAAAGAAGCCGAGTTCCATGCTGAGCAGCGGGAACATGAGCTCAATCGCCGGCGGCAGCTGGGCCTCTCCTCCTCCCACCATTCCCTGGATAACGCTGACTTTGACAACAAAGATGATGATAAACACGACCAGCGGCTACTCAGTCAATTTGGAATATGGTTCTTAGTAAGAAAAGAAGTTAACTCTTCTCTGCTTTCTTATGTTTCATTCCAACATTGCGCTGATGAGGAATTTCTTCTGTTCTTTTTAAAGAAGTAAATAGTAAATAGTGAAAAATTAAACTTAGCATAGGGACTCTATACTCTAGGACAGTGACTGCACATTGGATTTACCTGGGAAGGCTTTTAAAAAATGCCATTGCCCAGATTCCACCCCAGAATCTTGGGAACTTTTTAAAAAGCTCCCTAGTTGATTCTAATGAATAGCCAGGTGTTGAAACCTACCGTGCCAGACCCTAAACTGTTGGAAATGCACAGTTTGACAATAAACAAGTGGGAAAGTTGCTAGGGTATATTGTGAAATATTGGATTCAATATAATTTACAGATCATTCATCCGATCAACATGAAAGTTTGCTTGAAAGTTCAGTCTCTGTGGAGCTTTTTGTGTATTTATGGCAAGTCTGCAATACAGCCAGAAAAATTATAGCCAAACCAATGCAAGGAATTTGATTGCTATTGACTGATTCAACTGCAGTATTCATTCAGGAAAGATCAAACATACAGATCCAAAGTTCCAAGCATGCTGAATTTGCCAGTTCTGCAGAAAAGCAGACTTTTGTTTTTGTCCGTTGGAGACATGGGCTAAGTCTCCAAAGTGATACATCTCTTTTATGCTTTCACACATTTTTTTGGTTTTGTTTTGCTTTGTTTTGTTTTGCCAAATTGGAGTTTAATTGTTGATTTCGCATGTCTTGCTGCTAGAACTTACTATCTAATGACATACTGACTATTATTGTGAACTCCTGAAGGCAAAGATAGCGTTTTACTTATTTCTTATATTCCTGAACGCTACTTCAGTGCTTAATAAGAGATTATTTCAGAATGATTGAATTACTAAGTGATGAGCAGTTTTGGAAGGTCTATTTATAATATGGTGAACTGGGGGGGCTCTAAGGTTTCAGAATTATTACTGATAGGAAATTCTTGGCTAAATCTGATCATTTTAGAACTGAAATATATATAGATTATTTTTTACTGAAGATATTTATGAAATTTCACTTTGTAGACTTAACTTGTTAAAAGTATCTAGTGCAGATTATGTAACAGATTTCTTATATGGGAAAAGCTTATAGGGAGGTGCAGTCTCGAGGGGAAATTCTTACAGTCCATCTCTCTCTGTAGAGGAGAACACAGTTTCCAGGCTAAGTGGTCCTCCATCAATTTAAAAACTGCCTATTTTACCCCTTCATTTTTCTGATGAGGACAGAGAAGCCCAGAGAGGCAGTTCAACTTGCCCACAGTCACTGCTAACAACCAGTTAGTAGCAGAAGGTGGTTGGGACACAGCTCTAGTCCCAAACTCTGATTGAGGGGCAGAGAGTGCCTGATTCAGCTTCTTCTGAAGGCCAGTCTTGGACTTCTTAACATACAATTCCTAATAGCCAGAAGGAAAGTGTACATTTAAAACTTTGGACAGATCGGAACCAAGATGGTGGAGTAGAAGGATGTGCTCTCACTCCCTCTTGCGAGAACACCAGAATCACAGCTAGCTGCTGGACAGTCATTGAGAGGAAGACACTGGAACGCACCAAAAAAGATACCCCACATCCAAAGACAAAGGAGAAGCCACAATGAGACGGTAGGAGGGGCGCAATCACAGTAAAATCAAATCCCATAACTGCTGGGTGGGTGACTCACAGACTGGAGAACACTTATACCACAGAAGTCCACCCACTGCAGTGAAGGTTCTGAGCCCCACGTCAGGCTTCCCAACCTGGGGATCCAGCAACAGAAGGAGGAATTCCTAGAGAATCAGACTTTGAAGGCTAGTGGGATTTGATTGTAGGACCTGAACAGGACTGGGGGAAACAGAGACTCCACTCTTGGAGCGCACACACAAAATAGTGTGTGCATCGGGACCCAGGGGAAGGAGCAGTGGCCCCAGGGGAGACTGAACCAGACCTACCTGCTAGTGTTGTAGGGTCTCCTGCAGAGGCAGGCGGTGGCTGTGGCTCACCATGGGGACAAGGACACTGGCAGCAGAAGTTCCGGTAAGTACTCCTTGGTGTGAGCCCTCCCAGAGTCTGCCATTAACCCCACCAAAGAGCCCAGGTAGACTCCAGTGTTGGGTTGCCTCAGGCCAAACAACCAACAGGGAGGGTACCCAGCCCCACCCATCAGCAGTCAAACGGATTAAAGTTTTACTGAGCTCTGTCCAACAGAGCAACAGTCAGCTCTACCCACCACCAGTGCCTTGCATCAGGAAGCTTTCACAAGCCTCTTAGATAGCCTCATCCACCAGAGGGCAGACAGCAGAAGCAAGAAGAACTACAATCCTGCAGCCTGTGGAACAAAAACCACATTCACAGAAAGATAGACAAGATGCAAAGGCAGAGGGCTATGTACCAGATGAAGCAACAAGATAAAACCCCAGAAAAACAACTAAATGAAGTGGAGATAGGCAACCTTTCAGAAAAAGAATTCAGAATAATGATAGTGAAGATGATCCAGGACCTCGGAAAAGCAATGGAGGCAGAGATCGAGAAGATGCAAGAAATGTTTAACCGAGACCTAGAAGAATTAAAGAACAAACAAACAGAAATGAACAATACAATAACTGAAATGAAAACTACAGTAGAAGGAAGCAATAGCAGAATAACTGAGGCAGAAGAACGGATAAGTGACCTGGAAGAGAGAATGGTGGAATTCACTGCTGCGCAACAGAATAAAGAAAAAAGAATGAAAAGAAATGAAGACAACCTAAGAGACCTCTGGGACAACATTCAACACAACAACATTCGCATTATAGAGGTCCCAGAAGGAGAAGAGAGAGAGAAAGGACCCGAGAAAATATCTGAAGAGATTATAGTCGAAAACTTCCCAAACATGGGAAAGGAAATAGCCACCCAAGTCACGAAGCACAGAGTCCCACACAGGATAAACCCAAGGAGAAACATGCGGAGACACATAATAATCAAACAGACAAAAATTAAAGACAAAGAAAAATTATTGAAAGCAGCAAGAGAAAAATGACAAATAACATACAAGAGAACTCCCATAAGGTTAACAGCTGATTTCTCAGCAGAAACTCTACAAGCCAAAAGGGAGTGGCATGATATACTTAAAGTGTTGAAAGGGAAGACCCTACAGCCAAGATTACTCTACCCGGCAAGGATCTCACTCAGATTCGACAGAGAAGTCAAAAGCTTTACAGACAAGCAAAAGCTAAGAGAATTCAGCACCACAAAACCAGATCTACAACAAATGCTAAAGGAACTTCCCTAAGTGGGAAACACAAGAGAAGAAAAGGACCTACAAAAACAAACCCAAAACAATTAAGAAAATGGTCATAGGAACATACATATCGATAATTACCTTAAATGTGAGTGGATTAAATGCTCCAACCAAAAGACACAGGCTTGCTGAATGGATACAAAAACAAGACCCATATATATGCTGTCTACAAGAGACCCACTTCAGACCTAGGGACACATACAGACTGAAAGTGAGGGGATGGAAAAAGATATTCCATGCAAATGGAAACCAAAAGAAAGCTAGAGTAGCAATACTCATATCAGATAAAATAGACTTTAAAATAAAGAATGTTACAAGAGACGAGGAAGGACACTATATAATGATCAAGGGATCAATCCAAGAAGAAGATATAACAATTATAAATATATATGCACCCAACATAGGAGCACCTCAATACATAAGGCAACTGCTAACAGCTATAACACAGGAAATCGACAGTAACACAGTAATAGTTGGGGACTTTAACACCTCACTTACACCAATGGACAGATCATCCAAAATGAAAATAAATAAGGAAACAGAAGCTTTAAATGACACAATAGATCAGATAGATTTAATTGACATTTATAGGACATTCCATCCAACAACAGCAGGTTACACTTTCTTCTCAAGTGCGCACGGAACATTCTCCAGGATAGATCACTTCTTGGGTCACAAATCAAGCCTCAGTAAATTTAAGAAAATTGAAATCATATCAAGCATCTTTTCTGACTACAACACTGTGAGATTAGAAATGAGTTACAGGAAAAAAAAGTAAAAAACACAAACACATGGAGGCTACACAATATGTTACTAAATAACCAAGAGATCACTGAAGAAATCAAAGAGGAAATCAAAAAATACCTAGAGACACATGACAATGAAAACATGATGATCCAAAACCTACGGGATGTGGCAAAAGCAGTTCTAAGAGGGAAGTTTACAGCTATACAAGCCTACGTCAGGAAACAAGAAAAATCCCAAACAATCTAACCTTACACCTAAAGGAACTAGAGAAAGAAGAACAAACAAAACCCAAAGTTAGCAGAAGGAAAGAAATCATAAAGATCAGAGTGGAAATAAATGAAATAGAAACAAAGAAAACAATAGCAAAGATCAATAAAACTAAAAGTGGGTTCTTTGAGAAGAAAAATAAAATTGATAAACCATTAGCCAGACTCATCAAGAAAACGAGGGAGAGGACTCATAGCAATATAATTAGAAATGAAAAAGGAAAGTTACAACAGACACTGCAGAAATATGAAGCATCCTAAGAGACTACTACAAGCAACTGTATGCCAATAAAATGGACAACCTGGAAGAAATGGACAAATTCTTAGAAAGGTATAACCTTCCAAGACTGAACCAGGAAGAAATAGAAAATATGAACAGACCAATCACAAATAATGAAATTGAAACTGTGATTAAAAATCTTCCAACAAACAAAAGTCCAGGACCAGATGGGTTCACAGGTGAATTCTATCAAACATTTAGAGAAGAGCTAACACCCATCCATCCTTCTCAAACTCTTGCAAAAAATTGCGGAGGAAGGAACACTCCCAAACTCACTCTATGAGGCCACCATCACCCTGATATCAAAACCACACAAAGATACTCAAAAAAAGAAAATTACAGACCAATATCACTGATGAATATAGATGCAAAAATCCTCAACAAAATACTAGCAAACAGAATCCAGCAACACATTAAAAGGATCACACACCATGATCAAGTGGGATTTATCCCAGGGATGCAACGATTCTTCAATATACGCAAATCAATCAATGTGATAAACCATATTAACAAATTGAAGAATAAAAACCATATGATCATCTCAATAGATGCAGAAAAAGCTTTTGACAAAATTCAACACCCATTTATGATAAAAACTCTCCAGAAAGTGGGCATAGAGGGAACCTACCTCACCATAATAAAGGCCATATGTGACAAACCCACAGCAAACATCATTCTCAGTGGTGAAAAACTGAAAGCATTTCCTCTATGATCAGGAACAAGACAAGGGTGTCCACTCTCACCACTATTATTCAACATAGTTTTGAAGTTCTAGCCATGGCAATCAGAGAAGAAAAAGAAATAAAAGGAATACAAATTGGAAAAGAAGAAGTAAAACTGTCACGGTTTGCAGATGACATGATACTATACATAGAGAACCCTAAAGATGCCACCAGAAAAGTACTAGAGCTAATCAATGAATTCGGTAAAGTTGCAGGATACAAAATAATGCACAGAAATCTCTTGCATTCCTATACACTAATAATGAAAAATCTGAAAGAGAAATTAAGGGAACACTCCCATTTACCATTGCAACAACAAAAAAAAAACCTAGGAATAAACCTACCTAGGGAGCAAAAAGACCTGTATGCAGAAAGCTATAAGACACTGATGAAAGAAATTAAAGATGATACCAACAGATGGAGAGATATACCATGTTCTTGGATTGGAAGAATCAATATTGTGAAAATGACTCTACTACCCAAAGCAATCTACAGATTCAGTGCAATCACTATCAAATTACCAATAGCATTTTTTATGGAACTAGAACCAAAAATCTTAAAATTTGTATGGAGGCACAATAGACCCCAAATAGCCAAAGCAGTCTTGAGGGAAAAAAACAGAGCTGGAGGAATCAGACTCCCTGACTTCAGACTATACTACAAAGCTACAGTAATCAAGACAATATGGTACTGGCACAAAAACAAAAATATAGATCAATGGAACAGGATAGAAAGCCCAGAGATAAACCCACACACATATGGTCACCTTATTTTTGATAAAGGAGGCAAGAATATACAATGGAGAAAAGACAGCCTCTTCAATACATGGTGCTGGGAAAAGTGGACAGCTACATGTAAAAGAATGAAATTAGAACACTCCCTAACACCATACACAAAAATAAACTCAAAATGGATTAGAGACCTAAATGTAAGACCGGACACTATAAAACTCTTAGAGGAAAACATAGGAAGAACACTCTTTGACATAAATCACAGCAACATCTTTTTTGATCCACCTCCTAGAGTAATGGAAATAAAAACAAAAATAAACAAATGGGACCTAATGAAACTTGAAAGCTTTTGCACAGCAAAGGAAACCATAAACAAGACAAAAAGAAAACCCTTAGAATGGGAGAATATATTTGCAAACGAATCAACGGACAAAGGATTAATCTCCAAAATATATAAACAGCTTATGCAGCTCAATATTAATAAAACAAACAACCCAATCCAAAAATGGAGAGAAGATCTAAATAGACATTTCTCCAAAGAAGACATACAGATGCTGAAGAAGCACATGAAAAGCTGCTTAACATCACTAATTATTAGAGAAATGCAAATCAAAACTACAATGAGGTATCACCTCACACCAATTAGAATGGGCATCATCAGAAAATGTACAAACAAAAAATGCTGGAGAGGGTGTGGGGAAAAGGGAACCCTCTTGCACTGTTGGTGGGAATGTAAATTGATGCAGCCACTATGGAGAATAGTATGGAGCTTCCTTAAAAAACTACAAATAGAACTACCATACGACCCAGCAATCCCACTACTGGGCATATACCCTGAGAAAACCATAATTCAAAAAGACACATGCACCCCAATGTTCATTGCAGCACTCTTTACAATAGCCAGGTCATGGAAGCAACCTAAATGCCCATTGACAGACGAATGGATAAAGATTATGTGGTACATATATACAATGGAATATTATTCAGCCATAAAAAGGAACAATATTGGGTCATTTGTTGAGACGTGGATGGATCTAGAGACTGTCATACAGAGTGAAGTAAGTCAGAAAGAGAAAATCAAATATCATATATTAACGCATATATGTGGAACCTAGAAAAATGGTACAGATGAACCGGTTTGCAGGGTGGAAATAGAGACACAATGTAGAGAACAAATATATGGACACCAAGGGGGGAAAGTCGTGGGGGTGGTGGTGTGATGAATTGGTAGATTGGGATTGACATGTATACACTGATGTGTATAAAATGGATGACTAATAAGAATCCGGTGTATAAAAAAATAAATAAAATAAAATTCAAGAAAAACCAAAAAACAGAAAATAAAAAACAAACAAAAAAAACTTTGGCCCAAAAGATAGAGATACAATTGCTATAAAGACTTGTTTCCCTGGCCAAATATTGACAAGTTGTACATTAAAAAACGAAACAAAACAAAAACAAAACCAAAAACCAGAAAAGGCCTCTACCTCTTGTTAAGTGAATAAGCTGCAGCAGATGTCAAGAAGAGAAGGACGAGGTAAAGCAGTTACCCTACAGTGGTATTATGTCACTCCTGTCAAGGGGGGGAGATTTCAATTACTCATAAATGTAGTTTTAATAAGAATTTAAACAAATCATATTTCAGTAATTCTTAAAGTGGTTCAAAAATTTAAATAAATAAATAGGCATTCAAAGGTTCAAAGAACAACAACAAAAAAACCCCCGAAAAAACCTCTGCCTATTTCAAATGGATTATACGGGGCATCTTTCTTTTGTTTTCGTCTTTTACCAAACATGTAATAATTATGTAAGGAGGCTGAAGGAGAGTCTGATCTACCTATTTCCAGGTGAGCCTCTGCACGCCCAGTGAGAACACCCCTACGGAAAGCTTGGCCAGGCTGGTGGCCATGGTGTTTCAGTGGTTTCACTCCACAGCGTATATGATGGATGATGAAGTTGGAAGTTTAGTGGAAAAGCTGAAGCCTCAGTTTGTCACCAAGTGGTTGAAGACAGTATGTGATGTTCGCTTTGATGTCATGGTCATGTGCCTTCTTCCCAAACCAATGGAATTTGCCAGGGTAAGTGGAGGCTGTCGATGAAAAAACATAATCAATAATCGATCTAAGAAAGAAATGGAAAATGTTATTTGAGCCAACCTGAGGATTATAACCCAGGAGAGAGTCTTTCAGAAAGTTCTGAGGACTGTTCCGCCCATTAGAGGTCAAAGCCCAGGTATGTAAAATTTTGAGACAAAGGGTTTTACATCAAATGATGTATTATTGACAGTTTACAGAATCCAGATCTACACATACAAAGCACGTAGTGGGTCATGGGTCATCATGGCCCTTTACAAGATCAAGAAGGGAAGTTATCTTCTAAGGAGTTGTGACCCTTGATGAGGTTAGGAAGGAATGTTATCTCCTAAGGAAGTCTGGTTAATGCAGTTGCACAACACACACTAAAGGGGATGGAGGAGGCCCAAATGGGCAGAGAAAAATTTTTTTTTTTTTTTTTGCAGTACGCGGGCCTCTCACTGTTGTGGCCTCTGCCGTTGCGGAGCACAGGCTCCAGACGCGCAGGCTCAGTGACCATGGCTCACGGGCCCAGCCGCTCCGTGGCATGTGGGATCCTCCCAGACCGGGGCATGAACCCGTGTCCCCTGCATCGGCAGGCGGACTCTCAACCACCGCGCCACCAGGGAAGCCCAGAGAAAAATTTTATGTTTAAAATTTTCTTGTCTTGCTATAAAATATGAATTGTTTTCATCAAGGCCTACAGCTTGGACCTTGTTGTAGAGGAGGACTTAGGGAGAAGCACTATTGTTACAGAAACACTGGGTTTGCCTCTTGGTGGGTGTCGAGCCAAAAGACACAACCAAGGCAAAGAGCTGGAGAAGGAGGGATTTATTACTTGCAGCAAGTGAGGAGAACACCAGGGCTCTTTCCCAAAGTAGTGTCTCTCCGAACAGCAAAATTGGGGAAGTTTTAAGCTAAGGGTATGCGCATATTCATGAAGGGGCTTGAGCAGAGAATTCAGCATAGAATTGGGGCAAAGATGGACGGAGTCCAGACTTTAGTGGATAGAAGTCAGGGGGTCAGAAAAGGTCAACATCATCATTCCTTAGGTTCCGACCAGTCTGGGGTCTCAGCATGTAGTTACCATCCTCTACCTGGTAGGGGGTGTGTGTAGGGGGGGAGGGGCTTAGTTCCTACAGAACTCAAAAATATGTATCAGATTGTGATGTATATTCTTGAGGAGGAACTAGGACTCTGCTTTATTGCTGAACTATTGTTTCTTGACTGCTTTTCCTTTGTTCCTGCCCTTAAAATCATTAATTACTGAGACCTGTTCAAGGGCAAGCATTGTGGCCAGGCTTAGATCACAAAATGACTTAGGTGAAATGGCTCCTTTTCTGTCAAGAAAGCCATGCCTGGTTCTCTTTCTCTGGGGACACCCTACCCTATCTGCTTACACTACCTTAGCCGCTAGAGTATTATCAGTGACTGTAGAAGAGGGACATCTCTCTTTAACCTAGTCTTTTATTTATTTATATTAATTTTTATTATAGCTAAGTGAGTTTAGTAACTACATTTTAAGTGATGTGCTGCTTTGATGATAGTTTGTGATGGGGAAGAATGGCAAGATGAATGTGCAAAGTATCTTTAAGAAATTTAAGGAAATATTCTTTCCTGATATCGCTGAATATTTTTATTAAGAAACAGGAGAAAATAAAAAAGCCTTTCCATGAGGTGGCAAGAGCTCAGTCCTTTTCTGGTTTACAGTCTGTGGAAAGGCTAACATTTGACTAGGGGCAATTTCTGTGGTTTCACATATATTTCTAGAGATGAATGGTCCCTGCCCTCCCATCTGGAATGCCCAAAAGATTTAGGAACTGCCACAATGCTCCTTTTCCTCTGGCTTATAGGACAAATTTCTCTGTGCTTATCCTCTTGCTTCTGCCTCGGTGGATCACAGGCTTCAGATATACAGCTGGTAAGACATCATATTTCTTGAATACAATATGATTCGTGTCTAACCCAGCAAGATGGATATCTAGAATCAGTTTCTGGCAGCAATATATGAATTTTTTTTCAAGGTATTTTCTAAGTTTTAATTTTTTTGTGTGATTTTTGGGTTTACTTTCAATGAAGTCTTGAGGCAGTTTTCAGTTTATTTTATTTCATTTATTTATTTATGTATTTATTCATTTATGGCTGCATTGGGTCTTCATTGGTGCACGTGGGCTTTCTCTAGTTGCAGTGAGCAGGGCCTCGTCGTTGAAGTGTGTGGCTTCTCATTGTGGTGGCTTCTCTTGTTTCGGAGCACGGACTCTAGGTGTGTGAGCTTCAGTAGTTGTGGCACGCAGGCTCCGTAGTTGTGGCGCACAGGCTTATTTGCTCCGTGGCACGTGGGATCTTCCCGGACCAGGGCTCAAACCCATGTCCCCTGCATTGGCAGGCGGATTGTTAACTACTGCGCCACCAGGGAAGTCCCAGTTTTCAGTTTAAATAAGATATTTAAGGATAAAACAGAACACAGACCTTCTAAAGAGTAGGTTTTATTAGATTTCCAGGAGTCAGAGCATTCTTTGCGTTTACCAAGATACACTTCTTTCTTCTTTGGTGCCACCTACTGACTCATATATAAAATTAGATTTTTGCATGATGGAAATGTGCAAAGAATGCCACTTCCTGGCATTCTTTGACTGTGTTGATATGTTTTCTATCATTGTTCCTTTTGGAATAGTAAAGAACTGGTGTGATCTGATTCTGAAAGATAAGAAGAAGTGATTATTTTGGGAGGAAAACTATTCCTCTTATAGCTTGGGTTCAGTGGTTGCGAGCCTGCATATTAATTGTTAAGAGACATATTAACAAGAGAAGAGACAAAATTTATTAATATTTATGCACAGGAGTACTCTTCATTGACGGGTAATTTCTTTAATAACCAGAGATAAAAGGTTTATATACCAAACTTCCGGGGGGTGGGGGTGGGAGGAGGCATTTCAGAGGAGGCTTGAATGGGAAGATATGGAAAGTTCTTTTAGGCATTTTGATGCCAATGGAAATGGGCAGCCTGTCTCCAAGGCAGCTGAATTCACAGGAAACTTCCTTTGAAGGGGGTTAATGGCAGCCATATTTTTCTGGAGGCTCTGTTTTAGTCAGGTAAGGGAAGTTCAGATAAGGTTTCTCTCTACATCTTCTTTAGCTCAAATGTTTTCACTTTTTTTTTTATCTTCACTTTATAAAGATAAAAAATAATCTTTATACCAACTCTGGGGGTCTGAGTGGGTCCCCACATTTCTCCTATCTGTAACTTCCCTAGAAGTTTCACACAAAAAGGAGTCTAGGTTGATTGACTTGGAAAGAAGATTTGAGTTAGGAAATGCTAGGTAAGAGATCTGAAAAGGAGGAAAAGAGCATAAATTAGAACAAGGAAATAAAAAGAAAACACAGATTAGTGGTTAGAGTAGACAGTAAACCTAGTTTCTGAGTCCGAAGGGCAGCCAGTCAAGAAGATTTCTAGATGTTGGGCTTGAAGCATCTTTAGATGATGAATGAGACCATCAGTGTCATGGTCATGGTTATTTCCTAGAGCAGAGCATGGAAGATGCGGATGTTTGGTGAACTTCCTCAGTGGCCTAAACTGTTGCAGCAATAAGTCCTTTGAAGTTTATGTCAGGTTGTCCTGCTTCAGCTTACAGGACTTTGGGACAAGACAACCTAGAGTCTCAATAAGGAACTGGGCAGTCAGGTTTTAGTTCTTAGTGACAGCAAGTGAAGAGGGTAGTAGAAAAATTGGAAACATTAATTGCTGAAAATGTGCAAGATGGCAGGATCCAGTTTATAAAGAGGTTAAAAATAGCTCGAAGACAACGAACAGGACTAGAATCTGAAAATCCACAGGATGGGTTATAGTTTTCTGTTGAAACATAAAATTTCTCTCTCAATTACCACCATTTTGATCAAAGAAAATCAAAGTAAGATGATTCTTGTTCACAACATAAGTCTAGTCTCATTAAATTTGGCCTGATTATTTGCATAAGTGCAGCAAAAATGGTATTTGACCACATGGGCCTTTAAAAATTTGCTTTGCTGGAAGTTTTTTTAAAGAATCTCAGATTGGACTTTTATTGATTTATTTTTTTAAAGATTTTGTTTGATGTGGACCATTTTTTAAAGTCTTCATTGAATTCATTACAAGACTGCTTCTGTTTTATGTTTTGGTTTTTTGGCCATGAGGCATGTGGGATCTTAGCTCCCCAACCAGGGATGAAACCTGCACCCCCTGCATTGGAAGGTGAAGTCTTAACCACTGGACTGCCAGGAAGGTCCCTCAGATTGGACTTTTAAAAGCCTCTCCACGCTCGGAAGCCAATCTGTCATCATACTTATCTGCAGTACCTATAGATTTGGGTGAATTTCTCTTCTCGAGGTCCCCAAAATACTCTGTTTCCTGGGCCTGTCAAGAAGTGACTTTTCTTATTTGCCTGTAGGCTGGGAACATCATAAGTCAGGTACCAGGCTGGTTTTTTCCAAGAGGGCTTTATAAGCATTGGTTCCATGATGTCAACCTTAGTTCCTTAAAGCTGTCTGGTCATATTTGATTCTATGCATATCTTTCTCAAATATGACATTTCAGTCAAAGCCTTGATAATATAACCAATTTTTCTAATTATGTCCTGTTACAAGGAGAACAGATTCTTACTGAACTTGTGTAAATAGCTATATTGCCATATAAATAAGAGTATTGTAAGAGTTTCTGAATTCTGGGAGGTTCAGGTAGGGAGAAAAAGAAATGTTTTGCTTTTGTTTACAAAGGTATAATCTGCTAAATAGTCATGAGTTATAGATAGCTTAAGAGAAATCTTATACCCAGAAAACAGAATATTAATGAACCAGCAGTAAAAAACACATAAAAATTACCATCTTCCTTCAGCAGTTCATTCAGTCCCATGTAATTAATTATTTGTTCTGCTTGGTCTTGGGTTAGCAGTTTTATGAACCCATTGGCTTCTCCACTAGAGTTCTGGAATCTTTACTCAGTCCAGTGGCATGGTCTCAAAGTTACTTGAGCAATTCCATCAGAAGTCTGTACCCCAGATTACCTGTTATAGTCCTTTCCATGGGTCTCAGAGACAGTCCTTTTTGCTGAAGATGAAGCATTCTGGATAGTAGCCGATTGCAAGAGCTTTCTGGAAAACACTGGAATAAAACAATAACTGTGAATGATAAAGGCTTAAAATGGCTGTATTAAAGATCTGATGAGAGCAACTGGAATTATGATGATAAAATTATGCCATTATTGTATACTATCAGGCAAAGTAGCATAAGAATATAATAGTGAACAAAAAAGGCGTTGACAGATTTTTAGAAATTACATCTAATTCCTGGAATATTTATGTTAAAAACATTTACCTATACAGATATAAGCTAGGGAAGGTTAAGAATCTCTTCTTATTTGACCTTGATTTTCATGCAGTTCAACATATTAAATAGACCTAATTAGCTTAACATCTCTTTTTACTAGGAGAGAACAAATCCTTTGAGGTTTTCCAGAGGCCCTCTCAGAAGGCTCAAAGTCAATTTGAGATCAGGATTTTATTTAGGATTTGATTTTGGTATATGTACTGCCGAAGCAAGCATAAGGATTTGATCTGGGGAAGCAAAGTATCAAAAGTTGTCAAAATGTCAAAAGGTTTGGACACTTAATTAACCAGGATGACAGGTCACTATGAAATGATACTTAGTTATCCATTTAACCAAAATGGCAATACAGATATCAAAAGTAAATATGGGATCTAACATAATTTAAAATTGAGAAGACTCGGTTCTTTTAAATAATTGAGGACATGATGAAGACATGTTCCCCCCCTCCCCACACACAGTTCCTTTACAACTTCATATTTTCATTCAGGTTTTTGTCCTTCACTTTCCTCTTTCTCATCTGAAAGCCTTCACACAACCTCTAAGCCACTATTGATACCTTAGGACAGAATTACAATCTTTTCCCTTGACAAGAACACCCCTCATTCCTTGAATATTTTGCATAAAGAGGTTTTTCCTTCATCCTTATTATTTCTAGAAGTTTCATTTATATATTGATTATAATTTTCAACACTTAATAACCTCTATTTTTCCACGAAGACCAGGAAGTAAACAATTGTGAATTGCTTGTCACATACCAGCATTTTGTAGCATACTAGCAAATTTTATGATTATACCATCTCATAACTTCTAGAGGATATGCTTCTTCATAGTATAATTTCTCAGAGTGGCAAAATGAACACATTTATTAACAGATCCAAACAGCTTTAGCTCTCTGTAAAAATAAGAAGCCAAAAGTAGATAAAATTAAACTTATATTCAGTAGTTAATGTTTTGGTGTTTTATCTTATTTAGAAATGATCTAGATATTCAATGAATATCTATTATTTAACTCAATATAAATTTAGTTTCAGGTTACCAAAAAGATTTTGGAATCTACTTCTAAGAAGACATACTATAACACACAATTACTGTTGAAATAAAACTTGTCATAATAATAATTTAATTTGATTAAAATGGAATCTATAAATTTTATAATCTTAAACCTCTAGTAAATATAATATTAGCTTATTTGACTAGTAAACCCACGTCGAATAAAAATGTATGCTCACAGTGCTGATAACTCAGAAGATGCAGCTGTTTTTATTAAACCAACAGTATTAAAATAGTCTTATTTATCAAAGATTTACACAATTGTTACTGAACTCAGATTTGGCTGCTCACTTCTCAAAAGCCAATACTTGAGAGGCAAGTATTTGTAGAAAGGAAAGTTGCTTTAATTAGAAAAGCCAGCAATCTGAAGAGGTGAACTCATGTCCCAAGACCAAGTTGGAAGATTGTGCTCAGCCATGACAGTTTTTTTTTTTTTTTCTTTTTTTTTTGGTGGTACGCGGGCCTCTCACCGCTGGGGCCCCGCCCTTTGCGGAGCACAGGCTCCGGACGCACAGGCCCAGCGGCCATGGCTCACGGGCCCAGCCGCTCCGCGGCATGTGGGATCTTCCCAGACCGGGGCACAAACCTGCGTCCCCTGCATCGACAGGCGGACTCTCAACCACTGCACCACCAGGGAAGCCCCATGACAATTTTTAAAAAGAAAAAGGGGAAAGAATCTCAGTGAATCATTGAGGCAGGAAGTTGGGTTCTGCATCATTTCCCGTTGGGTGCAGACTGGCTGACTCTTTCTTCAGATGTTATATTGCCTGCGTGATCTGCCTGCAGGATTGCTAAGGGGGCTGCTGGGGGTAGAGAGCTTGTTATTCTTTAACTCCTTAATTCTTCATTCTTCTTTTAATCCAGGAAAAGAATCCACAGGTTAGGCAAGGCATGGTGTGCACTCAGGAGAGCATAAGTCAGGAGTTAGGTTAAATTGTCTAGTGATCTCGTTCCTATAAGGTTTGAGGGGAACAGAAATAGGCAAACAGGAAAGGGGCAAAAGAGCTGCTTACAAATCCCCACTTTTCAGACATCATTCCATTTCTGTGGGATTAGGGGTGAAGGTCTGTTCTCTGTAACTTCTTCATGCTGACATAGGGCACTGTATTCTCAGAGTGAAAGATGTCGACATGGGTCTATAGCATTTCTTTGCTGACAATTTTACTTGCCCACTTATATATATGGGCAGAGCAAGCTATAATTATTTTGATGCCCACAAAGATATAGATTATTATGAGCAATAAGGTTAATCCCATTCTTTTGAGGCCAGTTCTTAGAAATGTACTAGCCGTAGATTCAGTACTGCTCAAGTGGAGCACCTTATGTCATGGCTACAGTCTGGTCATCATGCAGTCAGCTTTTCCCCTCTGGTGGCAGTTAGAGTACCTGTAAAACAGCTCAGGAATGTGCACCAGACACTGAAAGATTCTGTAACTCTCTAGTCCTAATCATTAACTTGAGCCTGCTTTTTGGTGACTCAGGGAGGCCTGGGAGACTTCAGCTTTTCTACAAACAAGAGGCAGGGGACATAGAGGGGCCTTTGCACTTGGGGGTGGGGTGGGGGCTCAAGGTTCTGCTCAGTTTCAAAATCACATGAACTTGAAAAACATTTGGGTTGCTTCCTATATTTCTGAGAGTTTGGGGAATATTTAAATTTTTTTTTCTTTTAGTTTTATTGATCTTTGCTATTGTTTTCTTTGTTTCTATTTCATTTATTTCCACTCTGATCTTTATGATTTCTTTCCTTCTGCTAACTTTGGGTTTTGTTTGTTCTTCTTTCTCTAGTTCCTTTAGGTGTAAGGTTAGATTGTTTGAGATTTTTCTTGTTTCCTGACGTAGGCTTGTATAGCTGTAAACTTCCCTCTTAGAACTGCTTTTGCCACATCCCGTAGGTTTTGGATCGTCGTGTTTTCATTGTCATGTGTCTCTAGGTATTTTTTGATTTCCTCTTTGATTTCTTCAGTGATCTCTTGGTTATTTAGTAACGTATTGTTTAGCCTCCATGTGTTTGTGTTTTTTACTTTTTTTTCCTGTAACTCATTTCTAATCTCATAGCGTTGTAGTCAGAAAAGATGCTTGATAAGATTTCAATTTTCTTAAATTTACTGAGGCTTGATTTGTGACCCAAGAAGTGATCTATCCTGGAGAATGTTCCGTGCGCACTTGAGAAGAAAGTGTAACCTGCTGTTGTTGGATGGAATGTCCTATAAATATCAATTAAATCTATCTGATCTATTGTGTCATTTAAAGCTTCTGTTTCCTTATTTATTTTCATTTCGGATGATCTGTCCATTGGTGTAAGTGAGGTGTTAAAGTCCCCAACTATTACTGTGTTACTGTCGATTTCCTGTGTTATAGCTGTTAGCAATTGCCTTATGTATTGAGGTGCTCCTATGTTGGGTGCATATATATTTATAATTGTTATATCTTCTTCTTGGATTGATCCCTTGATCATTATATAGTGTCCTTCCTCGTCTCTTGTAACATTCTTTATTTTAAAGTCTATTTTATCTGATATGAGTATTGCTACTCCAGCTTTCTTTTGGTTTCCATTTGCATGGAATATCTTTTTCCATCCCCTCACTTTCAGTCTGTATGTGTCCCTAGGTCTGAAGTGGGTCTCTTGTAGACAGCATATATATGGGTCTTGTTTTTGTATCCATTCAGCAAGCCTGTGTCTTTTGGTTGGAGCATTTAATCCACTCACATTTAAGGTAATTATCGATATGTATGTTCCTATGACCATTTTCTTAATTGTTTTGGGTTTGTTTTTGTAGGTCCTTTTCTTCTCTTGTGTTTCCCACTTAGGGAAGTTCCTTTAGCATTTGTTGTAGATCTGGTTTTGTGGTGCTGAATTCTCTTAGGTTTTGCTTGTCTGTAAAGCTTTTGATTTCTCCATTGAATCTGAGTGAGATCCTTGCCGGGTAGAGTAATCTTGGTTGTAAGTTCTTCCCTTTCAACACTTTAAGTATATCTTGCCACTCCCTTCTGGCTTGTAGAGTTTCTGCTGAGAAATCAGCTGTTAACCTTATGGGAGTTCTCTTGTATGTTATTTGTCATTTTTCTCTTGCTGCTTTGTCTTTAATTTTTGCTGATTTGATTACTATGTGTCTTGGTGTGTTTCTCCTTGGATTTATCCTGTGTGGGACTCTCTGTGCTTCGTGGTCTTGTGTGGCTATTTCCTTTCCCATGTTAGGGAAGTTTTCGACTATAATCTCTTCAGATATTTTCTCGGGTCCTTTCTCTCTCTCTTCTCCTTCTGGGACCCCTTTAATGCGAATGTAGCTGCGTTGAATGTTGTCCCAGAGGTCTCTTAGGCTGTCTTCATTTCTTTTCATTCTTTTTTCTTTATTCTGTTGCGCAGCAGTGAATTCCACCATTCTCTCTTCCAGGTCACTTATCCGTTCTTCTGCCTCAGTTATTCTGCTATTGCTTCCTTCTACTGTAGTTTTCATTTCAGTTATTGTATTGTTCATCTCTGTTTGTTTGTTCTTTAATTCTTCTAGGTCTCGGTTAAACATTTCTTGCATCTTCTCGATCTTTGCCTCCATTGTTTTTCCGAGGTCCTGGATCATCTTCACTATCATTATTCTGAATTCTTTTTCTGAAAGGTTGCCTATCTCCACTTCATTTAGTTGTTTTTCTGGGGTTTTATCTTGTTCCTTCATCTGGTACATAGCCCTCTGCCTTTGCATCTTGTCTATCTTTCTGTGAATGTGGTTTTTGTTCCACAGGCTGCAGGATTGTAATTCTTCTTGCTTCTGCTGTCTGCCCTCTGGTGGATGAGGTTATCTAAGAGGCTTGTGCAAGTTTCCTGATGGGAGGAACTGGAGGAATATTTAATTTTTAAAAGCTCTTATTTTTTTTAAGACCATTTAGAATAGAGATCTTTTAAGGTGTTTTATAAATTAATTTGGCAAAACCATCCAGAGGAATAAAATACCATATATACATACCATACATATATAAACTTACAGGCAGACATAAATACAGACCTTATAGAAAATACAGACCTAATACAAAACTCACTAGTTTATATAAGAGCTGGTTTTCATCTTTACCTCACTTTTATTCAAATTATGTTTCTAGCAGATGGACCAAGTTGTTAGTTAATCTGTTCAATATAGGGTTAAAGTTTTTAAGCAATATTTGTAGGGGGAGACCCTTAAGAGCTTTTTATTTGCCCTGATATATAATCTGATAGAGGCTGTGATTCAGCCTAAGACAGTTGTTTTAGTTGACTAAGAAGGTACTTTTTAATGGCTGGAGTGTGCTAAGAAAAAAGGCATTGGAGGTTTGTTAAGGGGAGTGTTAAGTGATGCTTATCAGGAGGAGAAATAAATTTCTCCTATTTTATGAGAGGAGGCAATAGTACAAATAAAAGCAAGGCACCCCTTAGAGAGCCACAGTTAATTCCTTGAACATTTGCATTTTAAAGAGATGATTCTCAAGTCCTTGAGAAGATAGTGCTGGGTGGTAGAAGATTTAAATGTCAAAGAGGGAGAGAAAGGATGCAAGCTTGTAAGATAACAGTCTAAGAGGGTTTTCAAGGGCAGATTTGTCTCTTAACAGGTTTTGACTGGGACAAACAATAAATTCTCTTGGCAGCGTTGAGCTTTTACAAGCAGGCATTTTGAGGAAGTTCATGGGAGGTGGACAAAATTATTTGTGTTGAGAGTCTGAAGTTTTTAACAGGTCCAAGGTGAGGCCTTAGTTGAGAAGAGGACTCAGAGGAGCCTGTCCGAGGAGGCTGGGCCTAAGACAATTGCTGTTTAAGTGTTTCTTCTTCTGAAGGGCAGGGCAGTCCCTTTTCCAATGTCCTGACTTTTTACAGTATCTGCAATCATTTTGAGATGAATAGGGGAGGCTTTGGGGCTGGGAAGAAAGATGGATGAGCTTTGGGATTCTTCTAGAGCCACAGTTTAGTTTTTGTAAATATTCAATTAGTAAGGCAAGGCCACTTATTTTTAATTCTTCAAAGAATTAGATGACAGCCTCAATAATAACATTACGGAGCTGGCCTGCCCATGCAACCACATTACTTTGAAGTAACCTCTTTATATCAGAAACGAGATTTTCAACTAAAGTAGAAAACAAAAGACTCCTATGATCTGAGATTTGTAGATTTAGAGCTGTGTGCCTTTGCAATATTTTTTATAAATTGTGTGACAAAGGTTTTAGGATATATTCCTTTTCTCCAAGTAGATCATTCCATTTTAGCGCAATTAAACTTCTGAGGGAAGGCCTTTATAATGGCTCCTACCAGGCTCTGAATGTCAACCTCCAACTGGGTCATTCGTAGGAGGGAGGTGGTGGAGGGGGGAGGTTTATGGTGGGTGTGGATTTTATTTTTCTTTCTAAATCAGATTTCTGTTCTTCAGTTTTGTTAAGGGAGTCTTTTAGGCTAGCTGTGATCCATTTTTGGTATGCTTCTGTCAATCTGATCCTTCCCCATTGGTAAGAGGACATTTATTTAGGGTGAGAACTCTCTAAAATCCTTTTAAACATAAAAAGTTTTCCAAATCAAAGGATCCATTGTCTGGTCACTGACAATTTAGTATCTCCATAAGGATACCTGTTCCAAAATGTGACCCAAAACCAATAGGCCTTTATATGGCTTAACCATAAATTAAATAGCCAAAGGGACCTCAGTAATGATACATTCCACAATCGCAACATTATCAGTGGTAGCTCTTCTGAGTCTATGTAACTAACAACAACCCCAGAAATGTAGTCACTTCCTGAAAATGTCTAGTCAATCATCTAGCGTGTTGGCCAATATGATACCAAATAGATATTTCAACTTTAAATGGAGTTTATTTGTTTTGAATAATGTGGAATTCTAGATATAACAATTAAATATTTAAAATTGGATTCATTTAAAATAAGATAGTTTTGGGGCAATTAATCTATGACCAAGGAGGCAAGAATGTACAATGGGGAAAAGACAGCCTCTTCAATAAATGGTGTTGGGAAAACTAGACATGCGAAAGAATCAAACTGGACTACTTTCTCGCACAGTATACAAAAATAAATTTAAAATGGATTAAAGACTTAAACGTAAGACCTGAAACCATAAAATATCTAGAGGAAAACATAGGCAGTATGCTCTTTGACATCAGTCTTAGCAATATTTTTTAGACATGTCCCCTCAAGCAAGGGAAACAAGAGCAAAACTAAGCAAATGGGACTACATCAAACTAAAAAGCTTTTGCACAGCAAAGGAAACGTTCACAAAAGGAAAAGACCACGTACTGAATGGGAGGAGCTATTTGTAAATGATATATCTGATAAGGGGTTAATATCCAAAATGTACAAAGTACTCATACAACTCTTATAAAAAAATCCGATTAAAATTGACCAGAGGACCTGAATAGACATTTTTCCAAAGAAGACATACAAATGGCCAATAGGCACATGAAAAGATGCTCAACATCACTGATGATCAGGAAATGCAAATCAAAACCACAATGAGATATCACCTCACACCTATCAGAATGGCTGTTATCAAAAAGATGACAAATAGCAAGTGTTGGTGAGGATGTGGAGAGAAGGGAACCCTCTTGCACTGTTGGTGGGAATGTAAATTGATGCAGCCACTATGGAGAACAGTATGGAGGTTCCTCAAAAAAATTAAAAATAGAGCTACCATATGATCCAGCAACTCCACTTGGGTATTTGTCCAAAGAAAACAAAAACACTAATTAGAAAAGATACATGCATCCCCATGTTCACTGCAGCATTATTTATGATAGACAAGATATGGAAGCAACCTAAGTGTCCATCAATAGATGAATGGATAAAGAAGAAGTGGTACATATATAATGGAATATTACTCAACCATAAAAAAGGATGAAATCTTGCCTTTTGTGATGACATGGATGAACCTACAGGGCATTATGCTAAGTGAAATAAGTCAGATAGAGAAAGACAAATATTGTGTGATTTCACGTATATGTGGAATCTAAAAAAACAAAACAAATGAATAAACATAACAAAACAGAAACAGAGTTATAGATACAAAGAAGAAACAGGTGGTTCCAGGAGGGGAGGAGGGTTAGGGGGAAGAGAGAAATAGGTGAGGGAGATTATGAGGTATAATCTTCCAGTTGCAAAATGAATGGGTCACAGGGATGAAATGTACAGTGTGGGGAATATAGTCAATAACTATGTAATATCTTTATATGGTGACAGATGGTAACTAGGCTTATTAGGGTGGTCATTTTGAAATATATAGAAATATCAAATCACTATGTCGTGTAACAGGGACTGATATGGTGCTCTAGGTCAATCATACTTCAAAAACGAACAAACAAACTCATAGAAAAAGAGATCAGATTTGTGGTTACCAGAGGTGGGGAGTGGGGGAAAGGGGAATTAGATGAAGGCAGCTAAAAGGTACAAAATTCCAGTTATAAGATAAATAAGTACCAGGGATATAATGTAAAAACATGATAAATATAATGAACATTGCTGTATGTTACATGTGAAAGTTGTTAAGAGAATAAATCCTAAGAGTTCTCATCACAAGGGAAAAATATCTTTCTATTTCTTTAATTTCGTATCTGTAGTGACAGATGTTCACTAAACTTATTGTGGTAATCGTTTCATGATGTATGTAAGTCAAATCATTATGGTGTACAGTACACTTTAAACTTATACAATGCCGCATGGCAATTATAACTCAATAAAACTGGAAGGAAAAAAATAACATATTTTCCCACAAATCTTGTGTTATACAGTAAAGATCTAGGACCAGTCAACCCTTTGTTACTTTGATACGTATAATAGTAATATAGGATCTTTATTTAAAATCAGAATTACAAACAGAACCTCAGTTTGTAATTTTAAGTTTTTCTGCATTAGGAAATTAGTATACTATCTTATTTAGTAAAAAATATAGCTTTTAAAAAAGTCATGGATTCAACCAGCCTTAGAACATTCTTAGGGAAAAAATTGTGGCAGAATATGCAGCATAGGGGAAAAAAGTACTCTCTGTCCCTTCGTTTTCCATATGAAAAATCTTCAATACAAAGTGTACAGTAGTAGAAATCTGTGTTCCTTTGAAACACAGGTATAACTGCACATATTTGCAATGGGTTTGTCAAACCTTAGAAAAAACACTCCAATAGCCTGTTCACCCTACTAGGAATAAATCTTTGGAATTTTAATTCATGTGTGATTTGAGAAGTCTGCAGTAGAATAGTTCAAATTCAGTCTGTGATCATTATTTGGACCTATTTGTAACTATGGTTTCTTTTTGGTAACAAAGGGATCCTGGTGGTTTGTAGTTTTTTCCAAATCTTACTCAATATACTTGGCCCAGGTTTCAGATGTAATGGATAGTGGTCTTTGTACCCATTTCATGTAGTATTTCCTTGAGTATAAATGTAACAAGTGCACTTTGTTCTTTTCCCCTGTGGCTGTGGAAATGCCATCAGGTTGGTGGATACTGGGATAAGTCCTGTAGCACAGTGACTCAGTTGAAGGAAGGTCTCAACCGAATCCTCTGCCTGATTCCCTACAATGTGATCAGTCAGTCCGTGTGGGAGTGTATCATGCCAGAATGGCTGGAAGCCATCAGAACAGAAGTCCCAGATAATCAGTTAAAAGAATTCAGGGAAGTATTAAGGTGGGTAAGTAGTTTAATGAAGTCACCGTTAATTATGATGTTTAACATTTATCGAGCATGTACTGTGTGCCAGGCACTGTGCTAAGCATTTTGTATAATCTCATTTACTTTTAAATGATCCTATAGAAAAATTGGAAGGTTCAAAATGGAATAGTTGCTATAAATTGTGCTAAGATGATTTGTAATTGTTCAGAAAGGATTTCGTTCTTATGGGATAATAAAAAGATACACCATATGGTTTATTTTCAAATGTAATTATGATTTGGATAAAGTGGGAGAAGTACAAAGGGACAGTGTTTTTAGATGCTGGGGAGCAATTCCCTAGAAGTGCAATTCCCTAGAAATGCAATTCCTTCTGTTAAACCTGATATGAGTATGAACCCCAATGTTATTAACAACTGTATGAATTATTTATATCTATTCCAACGACATAAGCTTTTTCAGTAAAATGAAACATGCTAATAGTTCAGAACACAGACTAAACTGTTTGGTTCCCCAAATAAGATATAGACGGAAATGCAACAGTAGACCCTACTATATGCCCACTGGTCATTTACTTTTGTTGCTCTGCTTTTCAGCAAAATGTTTGACATTGAGCTTTGTCCTCTACCTTTTTCAATGGAAGAGATGTTTGGCTTTATTAGTTGTCGGTTCACAGGATACCCTTCCTCTGTGCAGGAACAAGCTTTACTGTGGCTTCATGTAAGTAAATGATACTTTTGATCATTTTGGGCAATAGTTTTTAGCCTATGAACTTTAGCTCCTTGGGTAGAGGGGCAGAGACTTATTGCAAAGAATCCTTAAACACGTATGTTTGCTCAGGACTATCTGTAGACTAGTAACTCATATGCATAGACAAATAGCTATGTTTCAAATATATTAACTATAGTTGTGGTTAATAAAATACAAATTTGTGCAATACTATTACTGAATTCATAGTAGCTTTTGGTTCTTATATTTTTTTCTATCAATAGATACTAAAAGTGTAATAGCTGTCTTGTGGGATTCTGATAAATTTTTTGATATTAAGTAGGTCCTTTACTTGGAAAGGTTGAAAGTTACTGATTTAGGGAGTAGTTCATGCTATTCCCTCAGCCTGGAATGACTTCATTTCCTGTCTCCATATGTGAACTCTAGCTTATTCTTTAAAATTCAGCTCCGAAATTATCTATGAAATTTTCTATGTCACACCCTTATCTTCCCATTAGAGTTCATTATTCCTTCCCCCAGTATTCATATAGGTTCTCTGTGTAAACTCTATTTCTGCTTAATATTATAGTTAACTTTTATCTCTTTTCCTGATTACAAATGCCTGGAGTGCAGGGTCCAGGTCTTTTTCATTTTTGAATTTATAACTCCCTCATCCTTTCCTCTCAGCATCTGGCACATGCTTTGTTATTTAGTGTACATTCTTAAAAATTTATTAAATTGAGTTGAATTCCTGTTATAAAATTTGGACAATTTCAGAAAAGGAGGACAGAGTCAATATTTAGATTAGCTACGGATGCAGATACATTTCTGTATCATGGAAGGATGTGATCCCAAAGGCTTTTCAAGTTCTGGAGATGCCTTTCTGGGTTGTAAACTAAAGAATAATATTTTTCATAACGGACAAGTAGTAAAGGGATATTTTAAAAAAAAGTCACTTTTGGGACTCAGAATTTTAACTTTTCATCCCCAAGTAGACTTGCATAAGATAATTTCCATTTTAGCAAAGCCCATCCTTCTGCAGATGGCTAGATAGCGCCTCCGTTATTCAGTTATACACCCTTTAGCTGTGCCATCTGGAGGTGAGCAGACAGGCCTGTAAACCTCCAGAGCATAGAGGTTCTCCATAGCTAGAGCAATTACAGCTTATATGTTTTACAGACTGGGCTTTGACACAATTTTGCTTTGAAGACAGAGTGCTTCAAAGCACTCTGTAGTTGAAGGAGGTTTTAAACCTCTGGTCTAACCATTTGGGGAATAGAGTGAACAATATAGTGATTGGCTTGACTCATTTATTAATTAATTATAGAAACATTTATAGAGCTCCTATGTACCAGGCACAGTAATAGGCAGTAGGATAAAAATGGGAGAAGAAATGATTCTTTCCTCATACTTCCTTTTTTCAAGGAACTCACAGTGGGGAGATAGTATCAAATAATCAAATATAATAAAAGTGATAATTGCTCTAATAAAGGTATGTACAAAGTTTTAAGAAAGCGGAGAAGACAGATGGATTAATTCTGTCTGAAGGAAGGAGGCATCTATTTCTAGAAAATTCATTACAGATAAAGTAACATGATTTTGACAGAAGGGTACCTGAGCTTGCACCAGAGAGCAAGGTCGGATGGGGCATTCAGGTCAGAGTGGGGAAGGATTGGAGGAAGATTGCTCGCAGATTATACTAGTTCAGGAGAAAAGTGATGAACTAAGGCAACAGCAGTGGTATGGAAAGGAGGGGACAGCATCAGGAGATACTTAGAAGTTTTAATAGAAAGAACATGGCGATTTATCGGGTATGTGGAGTGGAGGAGTGGGAATGTTCAATGATAGCTTTGAACTTTTTAGCATGAATAATTGAGGATGACCGCAGATAGAATACGTGTGAGGCTAAATGTCCTTATGTTCAATAGGTCACCTTAGGGAAAAATGTTAAACATAGTTTTTTTGAGTTTTAATGTTTATATTTTGGGGGACATATGCCTTTTTTCCCCAGGTATTATCGGAGTTAGACATCATGGTTCCACTTCAACTATTAATCAGTATGTTTTCTGATGGAGTTAATTCTGTTAAAGAACTGGCAAATCAAAGAAAATCAAGAGTCAGTGAACTGGCAGGGAACATTGCAGCTCGAAGGGTAATTATTGCCACAATTGTTTTTGTCTTACTTGTTAAGATTTTGAAAGCTCTTGTCAATTATAGTGGGCCTTAAAGTCACATCCTCATAAACTGCTCTGAAAATGCTTTCTTCATCCTATCCCACTCACTCTGTTAACCTTTTAAGCACATTAAATAACAGAAAACACTGTTCTAAGACATGTTTGGTATAGTCTGTAATCAGTAAGTTATTGAGTTTTCATTTTCCTTTGAGTTTTTCTCCTACACATCTCTGCTAGCTACCTTTCATCCTCGATAAACCAAAAAGAGTAGCTTGAGCTTTTGGGGTACTATCCAATTTTGTTCTGTTTTGTTTTCTGGTGAATAAGAGTTCTTTACCAGCTAGTGGGCAGATCACTGCTTCACTTTGGGAATGAGCAGTTTGGATATTTTTGTTTGCTTGCTCTTTGTTTTTCCCTATTGTGTTTTGGGAAAAGATGATCAACTAGGGGTGATTGTGAGTGATGTTGTCACTGTAAACTAACTGAGCCCATCTTATTGACCCCTTTGTACCTTTGAGGATGAGAAAATATAGTCTGGTGTACAGTGTACAAGAACTATTGGACATCTGTGATAATTTTTCTATGGAGGACCTGATAAAGTTTCTGCTGTTGTTCTGACATTCCCAGACCATGATCAGTTTTGGAGAGGTTGACTCTCATCAACGTCTCCAAGGCAGGGACTGTTCTCACCTGTCTCCGTGCCAAGCCTCCCCATAACATTTTCCCAGTTGTATACTGCAGGCCCCCAGTCATGCTACCTGCTCTCTAGGGATTAGAAAATGAGAATATAACGTGATCATGGGATCATAGTTTGTATTCAGTGCTTTCTTTTTAAAAAATCATTACTTCTTTTCTCATCTGCCTCATAGGAGCCAGCTGCCAAACACTTATATTTTATTGATTTGTCCAGTAATCTTTAATATTACAGTACATTATTAGCACTTTATACTGTGTAACGTATTCACACTTAATGACATCACAGGATTGTGTGAGGCAGTTGGGAAGAGCTCATGAGCCTCATTTTACAACTACTTAACCTGAGGTTCAGTGAACTGAAGTGATTTGCCATAGATAACGCTATCATTATCCAGGTATTCTGATTCTTAATGGGGGTACTCTTTTATTTTAAATATGGTGTTCAAGGAGATTTCTGATCATTAGAGAGATCTTAAAGAGAAAAAAGATGATTTCAGAATGATGTACAGGTATGTCAGTCAGCGTCCTGCTACAGAATTTATCCTGGATGGTTCAAATGAAGAGATTTTAATGGATACTCTGCCTATAGAGTTATGGGAAAGGTTAAGGGGGCGATGGGGTTGGTGAGGCACCCAGGGGCCAGCAGTAGTTCACTAGGAAGCCTTTATACCCCTAGGGCTGAAGGAGCAAGGGAAAATGTTCCTGGGCCTTTTGGGAGCTGAAATTATAAGGAAAGGCTGGCTAGAGGAACTATAGAGGGTGGAGATACTGCCAAAGATGTAGCATCAAAGGAGGCAGGAGGTGGGAAGAAATAACTCCTACCTCTCGCTCCTTCAGCTTCAGGTCTTCCACTGGTGCCTCTCATTAACTGAACCCAACTGGAAGCCAGCCAGCAAGAGGGCCAGGAGAGACTCAGTCCTGGGCATCCTTGGGCATAGAACAGGGCAGAAAAGGGCAGTGAGGGCCTTCTGGGGGGGAAGAATTGGGTTGGCAAACGGAGAATAAACAGTACAGCAGGCTTGACATATATTGTTTTTTCATGACAGTTTAATACTTATTATACCCAGAGACCATTTTTCTTTAACCAGTCATGTCAATCTGAGATTCTGTGCTAATGATTTTAAAAGTGATCTTGCAATGCCTTACTTCTGTAAGTTATCATTTTTCAGGTTATGGTTTTAAGTAGAATGCAGACAGTTTAGTTTAATTGGAAATGTTTTACGGAATGAAAAATATAATGGCAAAGAGAGCTGCCTTCATTCTTCAGGGTACTTATGTTTCATTCACCTGACAATTAGAAAGTTTAGATATTTTATTTCTTATTTTTATGTTTTGAGAAGATTCATAGGATTTGGAGGTACTAATGCCATTGGCTAAGGAAGGAAATCAGTGTGACAGCTGGAAATACCTTACACAGAGTCCTCAAATATTTTGTACAGCCATTTGAGCTCCTGTGAGTTCACTTATGTGTGTTAATGTTTTTTCTTCTAGGTGAGTGTTGCCTCTGATCCTGGTCGACGAGTTCAGCACAATATGCTGAGTCCATTTCATAGTCCTTTTCAGAGTCCATTTCGGAGTCCTATGCGTAGCCCATTTCGTAGTCCTTTCAAGAATTTTGGACATCAAGGAGGAAGGACTATTGACTTTGATTGTGAAGATGATGAAATGAATCTAAATTGTTTCATCCTCATGTTTGATCTTCTCCTGAAGCAGGTAGCTGAAGCATGAACTTCCTTTAGTTCAGAGGTGAAGAATGAGGGAAAGCATTGTATAGTGATTCTTTCTATGTGTTGGGCATCTTCGCACTTACTGAAATGATGCAGCATCGCTCAAGACATTTCACAAACTTCTATGGGGATTTCCTAAGGAGTCTGAAAAATACTTGTATGAATAGCTTCAATGATGTTGACACATGAGAATGGTTATGAATTTTAGAAACACCCTAGCATCATTAGAATTGATTCTGTTGAACAAATTTGGTGAACAAACTGGGTAATGCTGTTTTGGGGAAGAGCAAGGTACAACTCTATAGTGATGGGCTGATTTTAATATATTATATAAATTGATTTTTGAAGTTAATTTTAAAAGAAAAGTTTAAAAAAGGCTTTGGTCAGGAGAACATTTTTTCTTAACTTATTATTTTGAAATAATTTCAGACTTACAGAAAAGTTGCAAGAATAGTACAAAAAATTCCCAAGTACTTTCCCCCAAATTCTCTAGATGTCAACATTTACCACATTTATTTCTCCTCTCTCTCTCTTAATTATGTGTATGTATGAATTGTAGAATTTTTTAATGAACGATTTGAAAGTAAATTGCAAACAGGATATCCCTTTATCCTTAAATACTTCAGAGTATATTTTCTAAAAAATGACATACTTTTACATAACCAAGTACAGTTATCAAAATCAGGAAATTAATATTGTTATAATATTATTATCTATTATAAAACTTACAGAAATTATTCACTTTAAAAATTGATATAATAATCATACCATATTTATAGCAAAAGTAAAAAGTTATTTTTGACTGAGGACACAATCCAGCATCACTCATTACAATGATTTGTCCTGATTTATTAGTCCTTTAATCTTTGTTTATCTTTCATATTCTTGACATTTCTGAAGAGTACAGTCCAGTTACTTTATAGAATACTTCTCAATTTGAGTTTGTCTGATGTTTCCTTATGAATCAATTTGAGTTAAGCATTTTTGTCAGTCATACCACAGATGTGATGTTATGTTGTTTTCAGTGCATGATATCGGGGGGCACATGACATGATAATGTCCCATTACTGGTGGTAATAACTTGGTTAAGGTGATTTCTGCCAGATTTCTCTACTACAAAGCCACTATTTTCCCCTTTGTAATTAATAACTAACTTGTAGGGAGCTACTTTAAGACAGATATCCTGTTTTTCATCAGACTTTCACCTTCTAGTTTTAGTATCCATGGATGATTCATGCCTGAATCAATTTTTACTCTGTTGGTTACCAAATGATAATATTCTAATTCCATCATTTCTTTTAATTTTTTAGCTGGCATTCTACTGAAGGAACAGGTTCCCTGCCTCTCCCATTTATATAGTTATTTGTTTAATCTACTTATACCCGAATGTAGTCATGGATTCTTTTGTTCAGTGGGCTAAAATCTGTTACTATGACTATTTATTTTGAGGCTCATTTCATCCCACATTTGGCCAATGAGAGTCCCTTCAAACTGGCTTCTGTGTTCTTTTGACATATTCCCATCGTTCTTTGAACACTTCCTTAATGTCTCACATGACAGAATGTTCCAGGCTCATTTTATATTTTCCTAGCCCCAACCCTGGAATCAGCCATTTCTCCAAGGAGTCCTGGTTCCTTTAGTGGATAATGGTATTTAGAAACCAAGATCTGGACACTAGGTGAGGAACAGCATTTTTTAAATGTGTAAAATCTCACAAAGTGATGGCTTTAAAAAAGAACTCTCTTTTAAATGTCCTACATGATTTAAAAAATAATTCCTATTACTTTGTATTGTGTTTATATTCTTTTTAGAAGATTCCATGGAAAGTAATGTATGCTCATGGTCTGTAAGCCTTATCATCTTTAAATAATTTATATTGTCATCAGTTAGTGAAAATTGTCCCCAGTTAGTGTGCCAGTGAAATATTGGACAAAAGGACCAAACTCCTTCTTCTTCTTTTTTTTTTTTTTTTTGGCTTTTTTTTGGTATCTTTCAGATGGAGTTACAAGATGATGGGATCACCATGGGCTTAGAGCACAGCTTATCAAAGGACATTATTTCCATTATAAACAATGTCTTCCAAGCCCCCTGGGGGGGCTCCCACACCTGCCAGAAGGAAGAAAAAGCAATTGAGTGTAACTTATGTCAGTCTAGTATTCTCTGCTATCAGCTTGCTTGTGAGCTCCTGGAGAGACTGGCTCCCAAAGAAGAAAGCCGGCTGGTGGTAAGCAGTTGAAGACATGAGATGATCCATGCCTAATGGTAATAAAGACTGCAGTAGATGGTGTAATGGAGTCTTCCTCCAGTATTATCTTATGCTCCATGCTGGGTTATATGTGAGATTGCGTTAAAAGAAAGTTTCCCTGTTCCTTCTGCTAACTCAGGCTCCTGGAAAGAGACATGAGATGGAGATACATTACACAGAATTCTTGAGTTAGAATTCTTGAGTCTTGAGTTAGGGTTGTAGTATATCCGTTCATACAATTTTCATAAATACAAAGCATTACTGGTATTCTTGAAATAACTTTTATCACAAAGTTATATTACAAAGTTTAGATAAAAATGAATACTACAAAATATAGACATCAAATATTGAGTAAGTAGATTGGATATGGACACTGAAAATTCCTTGGTCACCTCAGTGTATAAAACCAATTGACTTGATCAACAACCAATAAAGCTTTCATTTCATTTTCTGCTTTTTAAGAAAATTGTTTAAATAGGGAACAGCTAATATATGCCATGAATTATCTACTCCATATATTAGTTATTCCCTGTTTAGCCTATTTTCCATCTAAGATACACACATCACCAAAATACCCACATAGCATCATAGGTAGATGAACCTGAATCATTTGAGCCGGTGTTCGCCATCTTCTCTTTTTCTTCCCCTAGTGTTTGTCTAGGTAGAAAGTGACTTCTTTTAAAACATTCTTTGGGGATGTATAGTATATATGCAGTAAAGTGTTTCTTCAGTTTTTAAATACCTTTCAGCCCACGTAACTCATTAGTCCTACCTGCCACAACATAATGTTCCTGTAGTATGGTCTTTTAACACCGTCATTGGGTATATAGTCTAAAGCAGTCACAGTAATAGATGGTTCGAAAACATCGTCTAGCTTAGAGCCTAATCAGGAAGACGTTTACGTAAATGAAAAACCTAAGATGCTCAGGACGATCATAGTGAGAAAGAGATGAACAAGATAGCTATGGGAGGACAGAGAGAGGATGAATCTAGGTTAGAGGTGTGATGGGGATAGGCAAGGTCTTTCCGGAGGAGATGTCTGCTGAGCACATATTTGAAGGAGGAGCGGAATTAATGAAATGAAGGTGATAGGAGAGGAGGACTGCTGAGACCCAGCAAGCTCTCTGTTTAAATGATACAGAGGAAAGGGGGTGATGATACACTCAGGAAACTACGAGTAGTTCATCGTTGCCAGAGCAGCGAGGAGGATGGCAAAGGAGTAAAAGGTAGACTCAGTTTTATAATCACATTTATTAAGGGCTCTGTCTGCCGAACTAAGAGGTAAGGATTTTGTCTTGGCGACAATGGGGGAATCCTGAAGAATTTTAATCAGGGTGGTGATATAATTTGATGAATTTGAGAAATTCTGCCAGTGGAGGAGAGAGATTAGAGGATTTGGAGGCCAGGGACAGGTATCTAGTCAGAAGGTAATGCTGTCGCTCAGGGGAGAAACAGGGGAGCCTTAACTAAAGCAATGATGGTGGTGATAAAGAGAAGGTGTGGACCTGACGGATTTTTAGGAAAGAGAATCAACAGCACTTGGTGTTTAGTTAGCGTTTAGCGATGGAAAAGTTGAGGACAAATCCATGTTTTCTGGCTTGGGAGCTGATGATGTTTCCATTTACAGAAAATTATACGTGAGTTATTGGGTGTATGCCGAAGAAAACTGGGTGTATGCAGCAGGAAATTTTTTGCCATATCGAATTTTATGAAACTCAGTTTATAATTTGATTTAGTGTCTTGTTCATGGGTGACCAAGGAACAGGGCCAGCCTCAGCAAAACTGCAAAGTTGGCAAAGATATTCTTCAGAACCCTCCCAGACACCGTTTTAGCACTGGTTTCTTTCTTCTTGGTGTCCTTCGTGTATCCCATCAATCTTTACCTCCTTCTTGCTTTCAGCTGGCTATCAAGTAATTCTTCAAATTACTGGTTAAAGTAATTACTGGTTAAAGTGTTAGCTAAAGAGGATATTTTAAAATTTTATTTATGTAAAAATTTTTTTTATTTAATTTTTATTTTATATTGGAGTATAGTTGATTTACAATGCTGTGTTAGTTTCAGGTGTACAGCAAAGTGATTCAGTTATACATATACATATATCCATTCTTTTTCAGATTCTTGTCCCATATAGGTTATTACAGATCATTGAGCACAGTTCCCTGTGCTATACAGTAGGTCGTTGTTGATTATCTATTTTATATATAGTACTGTGTATATGTTAATCCCAAACTCCTAATTTATCCCTCCCCCAACCTTTCCCCTAAAAGAGGATGATTTTAGAAGAGGATATTTGAAGGTGGGAGTTGAAAGAGAGAATAAAACTGGAATAGGAGGATAACTAGAGATGGATATTTTAAACGGTAGCTATTCCTAGTACATTCTCTCTCTCTCTTTAAATCTTCTTTTTCACCCATTTTTCAGCTTGTTATATATCTATATATAGACATACAGATATAGTGTTAAGTATATTCACATTGTTGTGCAACCAATCTTTTTGTCTTGCAAAATGGAAACTCTATACCCATCAAACAATAATGCCCATTTCTCCCTCCCCTTAACCCCTGGAGATCACCATTTTACTTTCTGTTTCTATGAGTTTGACTCCTGTAGATACCTTATATAAGTGGAATAATCCAATATTTGTCCTTTTTTAACTAAAAATAGAACTACCATATGACCCAGCAATCCTACTACTGGGCATATACCCTGAGAAAACCATAATTCAAAAAGAGTCATGTACCACAATGTTCATTGCAGCTCTATTTACAATAGCCATGACATGGAAGCAACCTAAGTGTCCATCGACAGATGGATGGATAAAGAAGATGTGGCACATATATACAATGGAACATTACTCAGCCATAAAAGGAAATGAAATTGAGTTATTTGTAGTGAGGTGGATGGACTAGAGACTGTCATACAGAGTGAAGTAAGACAGAAAACGATAAACAAATACCGTATGCTAACACATATATGTGGAATCTAAAAAAAAAAAAAAAATGGCTCTGAAGAACCTAGCAGCAGGACAGGAATAAAGACGCAAACGTAGAGAATGGACTTGAGGACATGGGGAGGGGGAAGGGTAAGCTGAGACAAAATGAGAGAGTGGCATGGACATATATACACTACTAAATGTAAAATCATAGCTAGTGGGAAGCGCCACATAGCACAGGGAGATCAGCTCGGTGCTGTGTGTCCACCTAGAGGGGTGGGATAGAGAGGGTGGGAGAGAGACGCAAGAGGGAGGGGATATGGGGATATACATATGCATATAGCTGATTCACTTTGTTATACAGCAGAAACTAACACAACACTGTAAAGCAATTATACTCCAATAAAGATGTTAAAAAAGAAAATTTGTCCTTTTTTGACTGGCTTATTTCACTTAGCATAATGTCCTCAAAGTCCATTCATGTTGTAGCATGTGTCAGAATTTCCTTCCTTTTCAAGGGTGAATAATATGCTGTTGTATGCATTTTGTCTATCTGTTCATCTGTTGATGGACACCTGGGTTGCCATACCTTGCTCTCTTTAACTCACATATTATAGAAATTTCTTGCTCCTAAAAATTTGACTTCCCCCAGCAACCAGTATTTGTATCTAAATATATTGGTGTGAACCCCTTATTATCCTCTGCTAATTAAGTGCTGTGATTAAACAAAATGAGCATGGATTGGAATCACCTGGCAAGTGAGACATGCTCACAGGGATTACAGCAGAGATGAGAAAGCAGGCCTAGGAAGATTTAACAATGTTTTTGGGATTTTTTCCATATTTATTTTAAGGGAATGAAAATATTTCAGAAAACAGCTGATCCAAATTTCCTTTAACCATTGTGGCAATAAACTCAAGTCTCTATGGGGGCACATGTGTTTGCCCTCTGGGGTCAGCACAGGGCCTGGGACACAGCAGGCGCTCATCCATCTTTGTGGAACTAAGTGGAACCGTTCTTTACATCCCCAAAGGGCTGCTCATCTGGCTGCTTGTCGTATTTGTTTCAGGAGCCCACAGACAGCCTTGAGGATAGCCTCCTTTCTTCCAGACCAGAGTTTATTATAGGCCCGGAAGGTGAGGACGAGGAGAACCCAGCAACTAAGCATGAGGAGAACCCAGGCAATCGCACCGAGCCCATGGAACGTGCTGGTAGGTGGACTCTGGCTGATGGGGAGAGAGGTGTGCACATCCCAGTTTGCACAGGTCTAACGCTCAGAGCCCGGATTTCTTAGGTCACCATCGGCTTGGGCAAGCTCAGACTCGGGTTCCTCAGTACAGACTTGTGCACATGAACCATTTCTCTCAGGATTATGAAGTGAACAGATCCAGCTTGTGCTTCTCACAGAAGAGAGGTCACTGAGCATATTTCTTGCTATCGATAAAAACCTACCCTGTCCGTGAAAGCATCACCTCTACATATAGTGAATCACGTTCTCTGTGGAGAAGTAGCTGTGAATCAAGGCTGAAGGGCTCAAGTGGAGGCTGCCAACACTCTTGAAAGCCACTCAGGGCATTTGGCCAAAGCACAGTGTTTTTGGATAGTGGTGACCAAAGTTGAGCTCGTGCAGCTTCTGAGCCCCAGGGGCTTGGCTGTAATCCTGGATGGCCTCACCGTGAATAGCTGTACAAGTCGTACTCTAAGGCTAGTTGGCTCTGCTGAGAGCTGGGAAGAGAGGTGACCTCTTTCTACTTTGCTTAAAGGCTCTATGTAGGTGAATTGGGACCAGCAAGATGGCAGGCAGGCCTGGAATCATCTCCAGCTCCTCAAACTCTGAAGGAGTTTCAGGAATTTAGGATGGGACTCCACGTGCCTCTGAGAAAGCCTGGTTTCTGGATCTGCACTGTGACACTCTCGGAATTTTTATCTTCTTGCTTCCACTATCCTGAATTGTTAGAATACCTGACCCCTGGGGAGCCTACTCCCCAGAACCAAAGTTTGGGAAGCTTTCCATCATTTGTTCAGTGGACAGCAAACATTATTAAGTGACTGTTTTGTGGGGCTCATTGCAAGTCACGGGGTGTCTTATCAGACCAAGATAACTACATCATTAGTACAAAATGCTTGGTTGAAACTAACTGCTTCAGCATGATTGTGTAACTAGTCAGTTGAGGATGTATATGTTGCCTCACACTATTTAGAACCATTGAAACTTAGATGAGGGAACACCTGAGATAACCTACTTCATTGGTTTTGAGTGTGTACTTGGAGTTGTAAATCTCTGTGTTGTTTCCTTTTGACCTTCCTTAATTGGGGTGGCAATTGGTGAGAACATGTGGGCAAATGATAAAGACCCAGGCTCCCCACCCTGCTTCAACCAGAGTGTTTTGACTTGCGCTATTTCCTATGTTGGAGTTCTAAGTAAGATTTTCTTTCAACAAAGGATTCCATAGCAAGGAATTTGAAACCTGCAGATCTAGGTCAGCCTTCTCACTTTGTAGATGAGGAAAGTACATCCAAGATGGGTTAAGCAACTTGCCCATGGTCATATAGCACAAGTTATTCATTCCTGACTTATGCTTTTTTTTTTTTTTTTTTTGCGGTACGCGGGCCTCTCACTGTTGTGGCCTCTCCCATTGTGGAGCACAGGCTCCAGACGCACAGGCTCAGCAGCCATGGCTCATGGGCCTAGCCGCTCTGTGGCATGTGGGATCTTCCTGGACCAGGGCACGAACCCGTGTCCCCTGCATTGGCAGGCGGACTCTCAACCACTGCGCCACCAGGGAAGCCCTGATTTATGCTTTATGCTTAACATGATTTCAAAACTGTAATAGAGCATCAGGGTCATCTGAGGAGCTGAAACACAAAATGAAATGAGTTCCACCTGCTCACCCCTGATTCTGGGCATATTTGGGGGCAGGGGACTGGGAATTGGAAACCCAAATATTGTACAACTAGTTAGTGGCAGGGTTGAGACTAGATCCCAGGGCCATGTTTCTATCAGGCATTGATGCCTAAGGGAAGCAACGATTTCACTTATGATCCAATAACCTGTACTCTTTAGATGTAAATATATATTTTTAAACCTGACATAGCACACAAATCAGTTCACTACCATTTTAATTTATATGTAACATTTTATTTGAACAATGGTTAAAATGAAGCAATTTGTTTTTATAAATTACTCTTTCCTTTGCTTAATTGTTGTAAACTCCACTTATTTAAACCCTTGCTCTATTCATCTCCCCCAAACACTACTTCAGGCTCTGGTCACAGCCTCTGGTCTGTTTTCCTTCTTTTACTTTCTGCTGTCTTACAGGACACAGTTATCACTTGTGTCCTCAGGGAAGAGGAATTTTCTTCCAAGCCTGGCCGTCCTGGCTGCTACGCATGCTGACCCTGCTTCTGCTCTGTGGGTCTCCAGGTGTTGGTCTTGAGCTCCTCTGTCAGAGAACAGATGGGTGCTCTACTGACGCGTGTTCAGCGGTTTCCCTCTCTCATTCTAGAGTATGTCCTGTTTCTGCATTTTGTGGCCTGGTGCCTATTCCTTATAGCAGTCAGAGATGTCCTCCACTAAAAATGTTAAAAGTTTCTTTCATGCTAGACCGAATGGAGTTTAGTGCTGATAACAAGTATTTAAAATACATTGGGGTGGAAGATCCCCAATACACTAATATATACACCAAGAGGGTTTGACTCTCACGGTCTATGATCCTAGGAATGGCCAAAACTTAGAATGGTGATTTGAAAACATTTTACGTTAGTTTCTATATCTGGTTAACTTTTGAATTCTTTTCTCTAGCATGCCTCATGTAAAATATACCACCACTACCCACTATAGAGGCAAAGGTCTTTTTATTTATTTATTTACTTATTTTAAATTTATTTATTTATTTATTTATTTTTGGCTGTGTTGGGTCTTTGTTGCTGCGCACGGGCTTTCTCTAGTTGCGGCGAGCAGGGGCTACTCTTCGTTGTGATGCACGGGCTTCTCATTGCGGTGGCTTCTCTTGTTGTGGAGCACGGGCTCTAGGTGCTTGGGCTTCAGTAGTTGCAGCACGTGGGCTCAGTAGTTGTGGCACGTAAGCTCAGTAGTGGTGGCTCACGGGCTCAGTTACTCCGCGGCATGTGAGATCTTCCCGGTCCAGGGATCAAACCCATGTCCCCTGCATCGGCAGGTGGATTCTTAACCACTTTGTCACCGGGGAAGTCCCAAAGGTCTTTTTAGAGCTCCTCACAAGAAGGTAAAACCATGAGTAGCTCTGATCTGAATATGCTTGACTTCTTTAAAAGCCTCCCTTTTTGCACATGGGGGTCCTGTGCATGTGTAAAGAGTGTACACTTGAGTCCTGGGGTAAATCCCTCCTTAGGTGCTAATATAAGTTGCATATCTCTCTTTAATACCTGCTTATCTCCCTTTCAGTTAGAAGGGCAAACCTCGGCAGGCCCTAAGCCCCTTCCAGGTATCAGCAGAAATAGCTGTCCACAGGAGCATAGGCTGGGCTGGGGTTGCCTCAGGGAATCAAAGACATCTGAATACACAGTGGAAGGTAGAAGCTGAGGATCCTAAATCTAGAAGGTTTCCTGCACTTGCATCGTGGAAAGGATATATGCTACCTTGGAGAACAAATAAACCCATTACATGAACACTTTTTAATATATTCTATTTCTGTGTTTACTCCTCTTTGTTTTATGGTCTTGATCAATTCATGAACGGTGAGGGGAAGGAGTTATGCTAACCTTTGTAATTATTTCTTCCCAGCAATAAAGAATGATACTGAAAGAAAGTTTTGCTACCAGCAGCTTCCAGTAACGCTGAGACTAATATACACCATTTTCCAGGTATATTATTTGAAATATTTGAATATTATATTTAGTAGCATTGCCGTTTTAGATAACTCAGTAAACTTGTGGTTCTTTGCATAGGAAATGGCCAAGTTTGAAGAGCCAGACATTCTTTTTAATATGCTCAATTGCCTGAAGATCCTCTGTCTACACGGAGAGTGTTTATACAGCGCTAGAAAAGATCATCCTCAGTTTTTAGCCTATATTCAGGATCATATGTTGATTGCAAGGTATGTCTTTCTAGTAGCTTTTTGTTTGTTCATATTTTAGGCTTTTATCTGTGAAAATCAATTTTAGAATAAGACTTACCAACTCATTGGGTTATTTCTCTTAGCCAGCACAGGCTAATTACCTATGGGAACTACTTTTCTTTCTTTTATGTAGTCTAATTTTTGAGTATGTCAATATGAAGAATAGTAATTGTCTTTGCTAGGTACTTTAGAAGTAGAAAAGGCAAAAGAAGGATTATTTTATGCCTTTCAGTTGTTAGATGGCTTAAGAATATTGTGTACTCTAGGTGGGCTGACTTTTGTTGTTATTAAAGCGATCTCTACCAAATATGAACCCAGGCCATTTGGATTGCTGATGCCGTGGGATCTCTGCCTCAGCCTTTGGGCTTTGTATCCCAGGTTTTTCCCCCAAAGTACCACCCTGACACAAAAGCCATGGTGGACAATGTAGGGATTTGGGGAAGGGACACTCTTCCATTTTTCAAACAAGACTGCCTTAGAGAACTGGGAGAGCTATATGTTACTGGCCAAATCCAGAATTTTTTGTCACTGAGACGGTTTTCTACTAGTGCTGTATGTATGTGTGTGTATATATATATATATATATATATGCTTTGCCTCCTTCAACTAAGTTGCAGCCTCCATGAGGGCAATTGTTTGGACATTCTTCTTATATAAGACCTACTGTTGTGCTCTGGAAGCATCATCATCCTTCATCACACAATAACAGTAGCTCAAGCTTTTTGAGTACCTACTATGTGATAAGTACTACATATCATTTCATTTAATACAACCAGCATTGGGAGGAAACAAAAGTTCAGAGAAGTTAAGAAATTTATGCTTGGTTACACAGCCAATTAATGGCAGGGTTGGGATTAGATCTATATTTGTCTGATTTCTACTATTAAGATGAAGCACACAGTGTTTGAAAGTTACTCCTTTTCATTCCATAGCTTTAGTACGTCTTCTCAAAAACAAGGCTCTCTAGTGACATGTACCTCAATATGTTCTCTGTAAAACGGAGATAATGTGTCACTTCTTCTTTCTCTTAGTGCTGCATTATAAGTTTTTAAAGTCAAACATAGTTTTGATTCTGATATTAACTCTGGAGCCAAATAGAAAACAAAACAAAAAGAAATAAAAGGCATACTTTAAATAATTGAATAAAAATTTTGAAAACATTATTACTAGAAATATATAGTCAGCACTATTCTGGCATGCAATGATAGGGACTTAGCTTAAACTTGCTAAGGTATGTTTTTGACCAGTAGTAGTCTGGTTTTAAGAATGGCAGGTACTCATAAGATGTTACCAGGGATACCTCTCTCTTCTGTTTTTTTCTCTCTCTCTTTCCCCGCCCCTTTCTCCCTCCCCATCACTTAGCCTAGTTCTCTCTGTGCTGGCTTCTTCTCCTCAGGCTGTTCCTGTGAGGTGGGAAAGAGAGAGGGTTGCTAGCAGCCCTAGATTGACATTACACTTCATTCTTGAGATTTCAGAGTGCATATCAAAACCTGGAAAAAGGATGCTAGCGCTCTCATGCTTGGGTCACGTGCCCACCCCCGGACTAATCACTCTTCATGACATTGATCACCCTGGGTTTTGTGTTCATTATTAGGATAGAGAAGGTGGGGGAACTTGATTGACAGCCCTGCCAGTTGGTGGAGAGGCTGTTCTTAATAGAGAAAGAGTTGTTCTTTGCTAGAATAAGAGGAAAAATTAAAAAAATCACTTATCACCCCATCATCTTAACATAACTGATATCAGTTATTATTTAACAGTCATTGTTCAATTATGTACCTTCATTTATAATATACAATTTTTAACTTTTATGTTAAAAATGCACTGTTAACTGGTAGTGTTCTCCTATGTTATTACATAAAAGTAATTTCTTTAAAAAAATTAACATAGGAAAAGAGCATAGGAACGGTTTTCCAAGGGTTATACTCTTGTGAATGAGTGGAATTTCACCAAAAGCATCCCTACCAGCCCTCTGTTAACTATACTTCCCACAAACTAAGATAATAAGATTCTTTTCCTAGAAAGATTGTCATAACTGTAACCACTTTGCTTCTTCTTGATTCCCCAGCCTGTGGAGAGTCGTCAAATCTGAATTCTCCCAGCTATCTTCATTGGCAGTTCCTCTCCTTCTTCACGCTTTGTCACTTCCTCATGGTGCTGACATCTTTTGGACAATCATTAATGGCAATTTCAACAGCAAAGACTGGAAGATGAGGTTTGAAGCAGGTACCTCTGTATTAGCTTAAAAATTCTCTCTGGGTCACAAGGTGAACCAGATGTCCAGTCATGACATCTCTTTTTGGCCCTCCCTTCCCCTCCCTTCTTTTTAGAAGGCATTGTCCTGCTTGCTAGTGTTCTTTGATGACTCTACTTAGTTGAGCCCTTGATAATAGAATTTTTCAGAGTGGTCCTTAGGTAGGTTGACCATGTCTAGTTTTGTCTGGGATAGTCCTAGTTTATGCCTGTTGTCCAGGTGTATTTATTAATTGCACCCTTGTTTACTCTCAGATGGGTCCTGGCTTGAATAATAAATTATGTAGTCACCTAATAGGTTACTTGCATTTGAGTACCTGGGAATGTTTGGTAAAAATGCATATTTTGGGGCCTCATCCTAGACCTCCTGAATCAGAATCTCAGGAGGTGAGACCAGAAGTCTATATTTTCTAACAAGTTCTCCAGGTAATTCAGTGAAGTTTGAGAAGCTCTGCTGTTGTACTCTTGCCATTGGAGCATCAGTGACCAAATCTGGTGAAGTGATGGGTATAATTCCTACTGCTTAGAATGGCAAGTTCCCAGAGGAACATGGTAAGGAAGGAATTGGGATGTGTTCTCTTAGTCTTGCATCTGCTGGTCTCACTGTCACCCTAATCTGCTGGTACTCCCGTTCTCAGGGGGCAGCAAGCAGGGTTGGCATACCAACCTGTGCCTTATCAGAATGGTTTCATATATTTTAGTGTCTCAAAAATTTAGCAGAGAAATGGAACTTCCATCAGGTGAGTTAACTACTCTACTTTGAGTTCAGTTCCCTAATAACTGACCACTTCAAAGAGTTCCTGCTTTTAATGCCCCATGAATCCCAGGGGCTGGTTTATTTATGTGATAGCACATAATGTTGTATGAAATTAGAGTAAAACCTTCTAGCAAAAGTCTACATAGTATTGGCCACATTTTATAGGCATTTGAATACAAATAAGGCAGGTAAATATTTAACTATGCTCTTTCATTACAATTTAAGGATTAGATTATTGCCAAATTAATCTTCTGAATCACAGCTCCGATTATGTTGCTTTTCTACTCAAAAAATTTTAATGGGTTTTCGGTGCCCAGAGAATAAAGTTCAGACTCCTTAAACTGGCGTTCAAAGTTTTCCATGGTCTAACTGCAAGTGTTTGCAGCCTCATTTCCCACTCTTCTTTCTACATATACCATTGCTGTTTCTCCATTGCTTCCTGCTTCCCTTCATCCATGTGTTGGCCATTCTGTGCTCTCCATCTGAAATCCTCTTCTATTCAAGGTTCCATTTAAATGCCACCTCCCAAACAATGATGAACAACACAATAAATGACATTAAAAACTCTCTAGAAGGAATCAATTGCAGAATAACTGAGACAGAAGAACGGATAAGTGACCTGGAAGATAAAATAGTGGAAATAACTACTACAGAGCAGAATAAAGAAAAAAGAATGAAAAGAATTGAGGACAGTCTTAGAGACCTCTGGGACAACATTAAACACACCAACATTCGAATTATATAGGGGTCCCAGAAGAAGAAGAGAAAAAGAAAGGGATGGAGAAAATATTTGAAGAGATTATAGTTGAAAACTTCCCTAATATGGGAAAGGAATAGTTAATCAAGTCCAGGAAGCGCAGAGAGTCCCATACAGGATAAATCCAAGGAGAAACACGCCAAGACACATACTAATCAAACTATCAAAAATTAAATACAAAGAAAAAATATTAAAAGCAGCAAGGGAAAAGCAACAAATAACATACAAGGAATCCCCATAATGTTAACAGCTGATCTTTTAGCAGAAACTCTGCAAGCCAGAAGGGACTGGCAGGACATATTTAAACTAATGAAAGGGAAAAACCTACAACCAAGATTACTCTACCCAGCAAGGATCTCATTCAGATTCGACAGAGAACTTAAAAGCTTTACAGACAAGCAAAAGCTAAGAGAATACAGCACCACCAAACCAGCTTTACAGCAAATGCTAAAGGAACTTCTCTGGGCACGAAACACAAAAGAAGGAAAAGACCTACAATAACAAACCCAAAACGATTAAGAAAATGGTAATAAGAACATACATATTGAAAACTACCTTAAATGTAAATGGATTAAATGCTCCAACCAAAAGATATAGACTGGCTGAATGGATACAAAAACAAGAGCTGTATATATGCTGTCTACAAGAGACCCACTTCAGACCTAGGGACACATACAGACTGAAAGTGAGGGGATGGAAAAAGATATTCCATGCAAATGCAAATCAAAAGAAAGCTGGAGTAGCAATTCTCATATCAGGCAAAATAGACTTTAAAATAAAGACAATTACAAGAGACAAAGAAAGACACTACGTAATGATCAAGGGATCAATCCAAGAAGAAGATATAACAATTGTAAATATTTATGCACCCAACATAGGAGCGTCTCAATACATAAGGCAAATGCTAACAGCCATAAAAGGGGAAATTGACAGTAACACAATCATAGTAGGGGACTTTAACACCCCATTTTCACCAATGGACAGATCATCCAAGATGAAACTAAATAAGGAAACACAAGCTTTAAATGATACATTAAACAAGGTGGACTTAATTGATACTTATAGGACATCCATCCAAAAACAACAGAATACACTTTCTTCTCAAGTACTCATGGAACATTCTCCAGGATAGATCATATCTTGGGTCACAAATCAAGCCTTGGTAAATTTAAGAAAACTGAAATCACATCAAGTGTCTTTTTTGACCACAATGCTATGAGACTAGATATCAATTACGGAAAAAAATCTGTAAAAAATAGAAATACATAGAAGCTAAACAATACACTACTTAATAACCAAGAGATCACTGAAGAAATCAAAGAGGAAATCAAAAAATACCTAGAAACAAATGACAATGAAAACACGCGACCCAAAATCTATGGGATGCAGCAAAAGCAGTTCTAAGAGGGAAGTTTTTGTTTTGTTTTTTTTTTGTTTTTTGCAGTACGCAGGCCTCTCCCTGTTGTGGCCTCTCCCATTGCAGAGCACAGGCTCCGGACGCGCAGGCTTAGCGGCCGTGGCTCACGGGCCCAGCTGCTTTGCGGCACATGGGATCTTCCCGGACTGGGGCACGAACCCGTGTCCCCTGCATCGGCAGGTGGACTGTCAACCACTGCACCACCAGGGAAACCCTATACATATTTTTCATATTCTTTTCCATTATGGTTAATTAAAAATAAGTGAATCAGTGAATTTACTGAATAAATACTGTATGTACTAGTTATCATGGGAGCAATACAAAGAGTGTAAGAGCAGATTCTTGCCCTCAAGAAGCTCCTAATTTAATTGACGAGATCAAATATAAACATGTAAGAGGTTAAGAAACTATAACAGTATAAATATAATTCAAGACAACAGAAGATAACGGTATAGATATAATTCAGACAACAGAAGATATGTCATATAGCTATATATGAACACACAAATGCCATAGGTAAATGAATAGTATTTTTGCAGGAGTTCGTGGGATGGAAAGCCCACTCTGGGAAGTCAGAGTGACTTTACAGAATAGTAGAATTTCAGCAGCAGACTCTTTAAGGATGGTAGAATGTCAATAAGCAGAAAAGAATAGAAAGAATATTCTATCTAGGCTGCTGAAACAGCTTAAGTAAAGTCCTGAAATGTCTTTGCATGGAACTATATTGCTTCACTATTCATTATAACTTTTTATAAAGCTATGTTTAAAGAGTGGCTGGAATAATTTAATATAGATGTGCAGAATAATGGTGCATCTGTTTCATGGAAGAAATATGTGGCTTCTATAGCCCCAGGAAGACTGGTTGTCATATCACTTCATGACATATTAAGGACTTAGAGCCAGCCCTGGTTGGCATGTCCCACATCCCTATGTGGTCTGCAGAACCTCTATAGAATGGACAAAGATATGAGCATGGAGGCATTTTGAAAAATTTGAAATGTGGCTGAAAGTTAAACAAAGGTAAAGACCGTTAAAAAGAAAAGAAAAGAAAAGAAAACCCAGCACTAAATCAAGGCTGCCTGACATAAAAATACTATACTGCATAGAAACGGTCTCTGCTGCACAGATAAAATGGAACACTAAAGAAGGTGGCATTAGGGCTTCCCTGGTGGCGCAGTGGTTGAGAATCTGCCTGCCAGTGCAGGGGACACGGGTTTGAGCCCTGGTCTGGGAAGATCCCACATGCCGCGGAGCAACTGGGCCCGTGAGCCACAACTACTGAGCCTGCGCGTCTGGAGCCTGTGCTCCGCAACAAGAGAGGCCGCGACAGTGAGAGGCCCACGCACCGCGATGAAGAGTGGCCCCCGCTTGCCGCAACTGGAGAAAGCCCTTGCACAGAAACGAAGACCCAACACAGCCAAAAATAAAAATAAGTAAATAAATAAATTTAAAAAAAAAAGGTGGCATTAGAATTTCCTTTTGGTATTTAACATCAGTGTAGGGGGGCCCAGAGTTAACTTTTTCTCTGTGGGCTCATTTCTCAGACCGTCTAAATAAATGTCAATTTTTTTTGTTCTCTGCCTTTGACATTGCAGTGGAAAAAGTGGCTGTAATTTGTAGATTTCTGGATATTCATTCAGTGACCAAAAACCACCTGCTGAAGTACTCCCTGGCACACGCCTTCTGCTGCTTTCTGACGGCTGTGGAGGACGTCAACCCAGCTGTGGCTACGAGGGCTGGTCTCCTGCTTGACACCATAAAGAGGCCAGCCTTGCAGGTGACGTCCCTCAGATGTGCATTATCTGCTCTGCGGATGGTGCTCTGCTCTACTCTACTAATTCATTGAGTTATTTGTCACATAAACACACAGAATACTGATGATGATGGTAACAGTGGAAATTTTTACATCGAGAAAAGCATCCCAGAACCACACTGTATTAACAGATCTCTTGTTTTTATTTGTTGATTCTTTCTTTCCAGTCTTTGTCCCTATGCTGCCATCACTTCTGACAGATGTAATTATTGTATAATTTTGTGTGTGTGGCAGATTTTTAAACTAGGTTGGTTATTTTATACCATTCAGCTGGCTCCTGGGGCAGAAGCCCTTGTCACTGAGTCTAGATGCAAGGAGAAATCAGATGAATTATAATATAAACCAAAGCAAAACAAGAGATGGCAAATATACTACTGAAATGAAATACCACAAAGTAAAATCAAAGAGACATGAAATATGAGACCTGGAGAGAGTTCTTTATTTATCTTATTTGGCACCTTTATTTTATACTTGAAAAAACCAAGTCTCGGAGAGATAATGTGACTTTTCAAAGAACACAGAGTGAATTCATGGGAGAACCAAGACTAGAACCTCTAAAGTCCTGATCTACTGTTTTTCCACATTGGCACCTGATTTATTATTATATTGTTATTATTAAAAGTAATAATAATGGCAAGAACTAACATTTGTCAAACAGGTATTGTGTTTCCGGGGCAGTGTATGAGAAGTGTCCCATCATGCATTACTTCATTTAATCCTCACAATAATATTGTGTGTGTTCCCATTTTACAGATAGAGAAGTTGAGGGTTAGAAAGTTTAAGTAACTTTTTCAGAGTCACACGGCTAATAAGTGGCAGCACAAACTCAGGTCTGACTCATAATAATGTCCATGTTCTTAATAGTGTGTGTGTGTGTGTGTATATGTGTGTGTGTACACAAGGTCTCCCAAACCAGTGTAAGAGCTTCTCTTGTAAAAAAGACTAAGAAGAAAGGGCAAACTATGCAGAATCTGAAAAATTGTAGAGCTCTGCTGCTTGTGGACCCATACCTCCCCATGTAAAAATTCCCAGTTGTCTTCTGGATAGTCCTTCTGTGTTGGTCTTAATAAGACAAGGTAGTTGTATGTCTAACCCCCGCTCAGGGCTTGGAACATAGGAGGCACTCATTAGATGAGAGTTGAATGAATTAATAGCATAATTGGATGAATTAGTTTTAAAATTTCATTCAGTTAAAAAAAGGGAAATGGTAGACTCACATACTAGAGAAATAGATGCTCAGTCCATTCCAACTTGGATTTCTTAAGATTCTATGTTCCACTCACATTCCAAGAAGACAAGATGACTTTCCTTTCTTTTAGAATCATGGAATTTAGCATTGAAAGGGAATTTAAAGACCATATTCTTGTGTATTCTAAAATGTAGTTTTGGAAGTACGCTTCTCTTAATAGAAACTACAGACATTAAAGAAAGAAACACTGGTCTGAGGGTATTTGGATTAAGTGGTTATTATTCGATGCATCAGAAGAATCAATAATATACATTTAGCTCAGATTTCTGAGTCAAAATTCAAGAGATATTCAACAATTAGGAGAAGCTCCTCTTCTGCTTTTTTTTTTTTCCCTACCAAAAATGCAATCAAAGAAGATTTCAGTTGAATCATTCTTCATTGTAAGCATGGATTGAGGAGGCTGCCTTGTTTCACTGACTTTGCTTGGTGTATTTACATCTGACTTGCCTTTTTTTTTTTTTTTTTACCTTTTCCCCAGGGTCTGTGTCTTTGTCTTGACTTCCAGTTTGATACTGTGGTTAAAGATCGACCCACAATATTGAGCAAGCTTTTACTCTTGCATTTTCTTAAGCAAGATATTCCTGCTTTGAGTTGGGAGTTTTTTGTCAACAGATTTGAAACGCTTTCTTTGGAAGCTCAGCTACATTTGGATTGTAACAAAGAATTTCCTTTTCCTACAAGTAAGCAAAACAAAGAACTTGCTTTAAACAGTCACAGTTCCTATTCTGGTGCTTGCTGGATAAACAGAAGATACTCCGCATGTAGTTTAATTTCCCATTATGGAGGATACCTTGACTTCATGTACTCAGTTCATCAAATGTTTATTGAATATCTACTGTGGTAATCTGCAGGTTAACTATTTTCTGGCATTCCAACATCAAAATTTTTCTCATTTAGGCACTTCCCTGGCAGTCCAGTGGTTAAGACTCCACACTTCCAATGCAGGGGGCATGGGTTCAATCCCCGGTCGGGGAACTAAGATCCCACATGCCATGTCGCGCGTCCAAAAAAAAAAATGAAAAAAAAAATCTCATTTATTTGAGGACCGATGAGAACTATTTGTGACTCTGTGTTCCTTAAATATTATTCAACCATCATGTTTGTAATGTCCGTGAGCAATTTTGTGAGATATATTTGCACTTTGTAAATTTACTCTTCCATGCTTAGTAATCAGTTACCTGGAGCTCTAAACAGATGGAGGAAAGACTTTGGGCACTCAACTATTTATCCCATGATAACAAAATTAGATACTTTAATCTTACGGTCTAAACAGAAAAATGATAAATGATAGTCAAAATAGGTAATAGCCATGATTTTTTAATATAAGGCTTATCATAGAGGGAGATAGATGAATGAGAAATGTATTCATGGAAGATGACTTTTAATATTGAAAATATACACAGATGGATTGTTTCAAACTACTTGTATAACATAGCGAGTTAAGGAAAATGATCACCTCTAATTCCTTTTGCAAAGCTATCACTGCTGTGAGGACCAATGTCGCTAATCTCAGTGATGCAGCATTGTGGAAGATCAAGAGGGCTCGTTTTGCAAGGAACCGCCAGAAGAGTGTGCGTTCCCTCAGAGACAGCGTGAAAGGGCCCGCGGAGTCCAAGAGGGCGCTCTCCCTCCCTGAGACCCTAACCTCCAAAATCCGTTGAGTATCTTCTTCCATCCTTCCCTTAAATCTGTTTGATGTCTTTCTGAGGCTGACATGTCTTGTTGAATGTTCACAGAGAGTAGTGTATTTAGCAAACTGAGCTCCTTCAGCTGCATTGGCCTTCACATTCCCTAGAGGGTCCCCTCAGGTGTGTCAATGCCCTGGGTGGCTTTTCCCAGTTGCTGGTGAAACAAATCCCCGATCCAGCAGTAGATTGTTTTGAAATGTAGAAGGCAGTTAAGTCCGTTGATGCATGGCATGAGATGCAGGAGAAGCGTTTGCTCCTAAGTCCTAGAATATGAAAGTTTCCACTACCACCATTATAACCTAAGAGCTTCCTGGATAAGACTTTGTCAAGACCCATGGCAACTAAGAGGGTACAGTGGAACTTTGGAATGCATTTTCTTTTCATGAATGACAAAGCCAGCCAACAAGCTCCTAGAAAACCAATAATAATGGTGTTTTCAAAAAAGAAAAAACAGGCTGATAAGTTGAATTTCTGCCCAACTTCACCAGATAATTTATAAATAAAAACAAACATCATTGCCAACTAAAAAAAGACCATATATACTTGTTTTCTAAAGGTCTTTTTTTATATTGCACTTTTAAAGAAAACAAAAAATTACCAAATGACTAGATGAACTGTAATGATTAGCAATGGCTCATGAATGACAAATAATTAAAAATTCATAACTAAATCATCATATTAGTGAATAAGTACATTAAATATAATACTAACTTGTAACATTTATTAAATGATTTAATTTTTAAATAATGTCATGTAGTTAATAAAATAACACCATAAAACATATTTTCTTATCCTGTCAGAAGCTGAAATGTTTGTTTTTTCATTGACATTTCTTAGAAGTCAGCTATATGTAACATAACCATTTTTAATCATAAATATGATTTTATTTTTTTTATTGCATTTCTCTCTATTTTATGACAAGCTACGGAAATGTGGTATTTTGAACTTTGGAAGAGTCAATGAAAGCTCTTTAAGCAATCAATGACCCAGCTTTTCAGGGAGCAAAGATAATAACAGATGGCCATTTAAGAATAACCTTTAGCATTGCTAGGCCCAGTGAAACTGCATCAGATTCTAGAAACCAGTAGCTAGATTCAATAAATTACAATTTCTATATGAATTTCCCAGCTCTTTTATAACCTAACTAATCAGTTTGGGATATAAAGTTTATTTATTGTTATTTCTTGTTAATTGATTCACATGACAATTTTGAAGAATAAGAATTGAAGTAACATTAAAGGATGTTCTTTAGATTCAAAGAAAGCCACAGAACTTCTGTGACGTAAACATCTTGTATGTGATGTTAATTACAAATATGAAAACTAAACTTGCTCCTGCTATCCAGTGCAGTTAGCACTGAGTATGTTTTCTAGGCTCAAGTTGTTTTTAATGCTTATTTAAATAGAGTTGTTGTTGATTTTTAAGCTGTGAGGTTGACCAGGCATGAGCAGTCTGCTCCAGCTCTCGGTGGGACACCCGAACAGATGCCAGGTGGGTACTTCTGACGTTGAAGGGCCGTGTGCAAGTGTCTATCACAGGTGGACGAGGTAAAGAATACGATGTCTCTAACTGGACCAGAGTAATGTATTTAGGATTTGAAAGCTCGAAGGGTTTTACCCCTTCGAGATGCTCAAGTGTTTGAGCCCCTGACATGGCAATTCTTTCCATCTTAAAATTGGCAGACGACTTTTGATCCTGTTAACTTATGGTCCAGTAAGAAGCATCATGTTACCTGAGTATGCACTTTTCCCCCGAGAGCCAGTATGACTAGAACTATACCTAGTACTTATATTTGTATGTGTTTTTACACATAGAAATATTATGTTCATATATATCTGCTCTAGGAAAAACATTTCATTTACATTTTAAAAGGTTATACATTTGAACCACCATCATTCACTCATCCCCTTAGCCATTTCCGATTCTTTGCAACTCTTACATGCATTTCTGTCTCTCGAGAAAGGAGGATTTCCATTGTTTAGAGGACCATGGGATCATATTCTGCTTGGTAGAGTGTAACTGTCCTTTGACGTTCTTGATAGATTAACTTATCATGAAGTATCTTAAGGGTTGAAGGGACACTGGCGAGCCTGTTACAGACTGAATGTTATCTACACACGTGATGCCATACTTGCTGGGAAAATTGTGGAGGTTCTGAATACCTGCTTATTTGTCCAAAACAAACCTGGTAACTACCACCTATGTATCATGCTATACAACGTTTGGCTTTTCATCTAAGAGTAGTTTTAAAATAAACTTTTCAGAATGGTACCGATACCCTCAGAAGGAGAGTATTTCAAGTAAGGAGACTTTCAAGAACGTGTTGTAAAAACGATGGTAGAAAGAGAAGCAGTTAGGCGTGGGAGACGAGGGGAAGAGGGAGAGCCCTAAATACTGTGAATGCACATGGCAGATGTTGGCCTAAGTGCATTTTTGCTTTTAAAATTGATGAGAAAAGGGGAGCACACACTTGGCAGAGTCCCTCTACCTTGTTTTGAGCATCACTCGGGCCTCAATTGTGCTGGGATTTTTAAAAAAAAAAGAATAAAAATAAGAATTTCTGATCCTGAGCTTCATTTAAAATGTGAAAATATCCATTTTCCCTTCAGTTAGGTCTTTTTGAGATTGGTCTTATGCAATTTCATAAGTTACCTTTATCTTACCCTGTCTTTTCTTTTTGTCTTAAGGCTTAGTTGAAAAGCTAGTCTTTGATTATTATTATCCATTTTAACAATCCAACCGTAGGAGTCCTCTCACATCTCTTTGGAAAAACACGTACATATGTTTCTTGAAGAAAAGCCTTTAGGCGTCTAATTGTCCCATCAAAAGTGATCAGATGGAAAAGGGGCAGATAACAGTATTGTTTAAATTAAATATAAAGCTAATGCTTCTGGAAGGATAATTACATGACACCACCATGAGCAAAACTTGCTTAGATTTGGAAACAGGTGGCTCAGCTTATAAGGCAATTTCAAACTAGTTTTTCATTTTTGCATTATTATTTACTGAACACTGAGTGTTTTAACTTGGAAGCAAAGACACGCCAGGATAATCACAAGATTGTACAGAGTGGTTTAAGATAATAATTAAATGGAAACCGAAGACCTTGCTATTTAACGAACATGCTTTTGTTTGGTACAAGTAATGAGCTCCTCTGTGCAACACCTCTTATTGATCAGGCCTGAAATAAAGCAGGTGTCCTTTAATTATGCAGCAAGACTTAATTTTAGTTGCTGTTTAGGCTGAACTTTTGGACACTGGATTTACAGTTTATGGCTCTCTGATCTTAGCATTTACATATTGCCCACAGCAAATTTTACAGCAGAAATGCACTTGTATAGAGGGTAAACTCTGCAAGGCTACTGAAGAGTTGCATTCCTCTGTGACTTTTTTTTTTTTTTTTTTTTTGCGGTACACGGGCCTCTCACTGTTGTGGCCTCTGCCGTTGCGGAGCACAGGCTCCGGACACGCAGGCTCAGTGGCCATGGCTCACAGGCCTAGCCGCTCCACGGCATGTGGGATCTTCCCGGACCGGGGCACGAACCCGTGTCCCCTGCATTGGCAGGTGGACTCTCAACCACTACGCCACCAGGGAAGCCCCCTCTGTGACTTTTATGAGTCAAATCAAAGGCCTTTGTGCATATAAGTAAAATTCATAGACTCTCATAGCTGAAACATTAGAGATATGTTAACATTCTCATTTTCCAGAAGAGGAAACTGAGGTTCCCAGAAAGGAACAAGTTTCACAAGCTTGTTGGTGACAGATCTGGGTCTCAAGCCCAGATGTCTTGATCTCTCTTGCAAGGCATGTGTGGTAATGCTAGCAGGAGCTCAGCACCTTCATTTAATCCCAATTGATGAAATATACAATTTTACCTGCCAGTCTGAATTTGGTATAATTATAATTAGATATAAGCTGTTTTTTCACTGATGTTGTGAGAACCAGGAATTCTTTGCTTTTGGTGATTCAGAACACCTGTTGAATATTAATTGAATATAATGCAGCAGTTATGGTAGGTTACCATTGGACCGTACTGGAAAATTGGTATCAACCCCATGTGATCATGGGAAACTTAGTTATATCTTCTTCCTCATCCCCTGGGATGAATAATTAAACAATAGTAGGTATATAATGTTAATAACGACAATAGCACTTTATATATGTATAGTACCTTTTTATAAAGAGTATTTTTAATGCAAATCATCTAATTTCGATTTCACAACAACTCTGCGTATACGTAAAGTATTATTTTTTTTTCCACTTTACATACAGACAGGAAAACTGAGGTCCTGGGGGACTAAGTAACTCTGCTTATATAATTTGCTCATGATCACATATAACTAGTTAGTTAGATAGAGTTAGTTAGTTAGTTGAGTCCAGGAGACTTTATTTGCTTTCTTTCCACTACAGCTTCTTCTCAATAAACTGGTCTTAGGGTGTCCCTGCCTTGGGGTACGTGAGGACACCAGTCTTATCAGGGAGCTGACTTGGGCACTCAAGCTCCAGTGTGACTTAAGCCCATGAGTGTCCAGACCAAAGGACCTTTCCCGACCAGGACTTATAGATTGGTCTAGAGCTATCCTAATCCCTAAAGGGACATATATACTTTCAATTCTACTCCAGCCTGCAGGGAAATCTTGCGATCTCTTGGTCTGAATTTGTGTCAACAAGAGAAGGTACCCAGTACTGGGTAGCACTGGTAAAACTCTCTTGTATTTCCCGCCTCCCTCAATGTCCAGCCTAGAATTCCAAATTACTTCTCTTTGGGCTCTCTCTTTCTTTCTAGAGGTGGTTTACATTTCATGTCTTCACTAACTTGCAAAATGCCTATTGATCATTAAGAGCCAATAAATCAAAGAATTCAATTGTTTTTATAGGAATGACCTTGATTGAAATGATAGTTTCGGAAAATGACAGTTTCTATTGACCAAACACTTATTGGGCACCTGCTGTACTAGAAAATATGAAGAATGTAAAGATACATCAGAAATTCTTGTACTCTCAACTTGCTTTAGTCAAGTAAGGGAGATAAAGTATGAACATAGGTGAACTCTCATCTCGTGTGAAAGTGATAGTACTACAGGATCGTTCACGTCAAATGCAATGGGAGGAGAGCTGGAGGGAACAAGGAAGGTTTTGTGGACAGGTGACTCAGCCAGGCCTAGACAGGTGGATAGGAGGTAAATGCATGGTGATAGGATGTGGGATAGGAGAGGCAAAGGCAGGGATGGGGAGCACATGAGGCGCTGCAGCTAGTAACCGGCCCCAGCTTTACGGCCCTCCTGTGGCTCTGTGCATACGGAACAGAACTGCTGTGAACGAAGCCTTAAGTTGTTTTAATGAGCCACGGAGACCAGTGAGGCAGTGTAGTTAGAACTACCAACATAAGGCAGACTCATTTATAGTGCTTGATCGTTGGTTTCTCTGGACCAAATGCAGAGTAAACTCATAGAAACTTCCTTCCACTACCTAATTGTCACTTGTCGGCTTGACAGAGGGGTCCGTGAGTCGACTTACAAAGAGGAATGTTCCCTATTTCCCTACCCACTTCCTTGCTGTTTGGGGACTTCATCAGGTTTTTGCCCATGTAGAAAAGATATGAAATATTTATTTGAATTCAATGCACTTTAAACATATACGAATTATGAGCATCTACTATATATCAAACACTGTCCCGTATTCTGTGAGGGATGTAAAATTGGATAAGACATAGCACTTGCCTTCAAGGAGTCTTTGTTCTTACAGGGGAAATACAGCAAATGGGTAAAAAAAAAAAGTTCTGCCTCGCATAATAGTTATTTGCCACATGAGAGTAGGGAAATGCTAAAGGAAATTTTCCTGCACTCTTTCCCACCCATCTTCCCTCCTTTTTTGTTTTTGGAGATGTATAGATTTAGGGACCCCAGTTGCTGAGAGGAGGGTGGGCATGTTAATAAGAATGGCTTCTGGGGACCAGATCCATAGGATAAAGTTGGGGATGCGGGTGGAGGACCACCGTGCAAGGTGAAGAGAGCATCACGAGCAAAGACACCAAGGTGGGAAAAGGCTGGCTCCGTTCTGAGGTCCAGGAGTAGCCCCGTGTGTAAGACTGTGGAGCATTTAGGGTGGAGCAATAGGAGATAAGTCTGGAAAAGCAGATCCTGGTCCTGCCTGGTTTCACATCTTCTGAATAAATAAAACTGTATTATACCGTGGCGTTTCAATCAGCTGTGCCACTCTGTGGACAGGTCATGATGGACCCGGTCCATGTTAAAGTGAGGGTAGGAGTAGCTCTGCCCCCATGAGAATAAAGATTTTTACATTTTTCTTTACAAAAATGATAAAATCAAATCCCTTAACCTGTTAAATCTCTATAGTTAAAACAGATACAGAAATTTCACGGACTAGAATTCAAAAGGAAGTGTTTTAATTGTCACATTTAGAGAAAATATTATAGGCATTTAGTTTTAAACTGGAAATTTTATATCTTTTATAGATAACTAAAATAGTAATATTGTCTTTATCCATAAAGAAAATTTCAGCTTTCCTAAGCTCATTTTTCTTAGGGATTTGATTAAGGTAACTTTTCCTGATGAAGAGTGGTGTCAGTCACATGCTTACACTATTTTTAAAGAAAGACAACATACAAAGCATAGACTTGCAAAGCCCACACTTGGAGGGGTAAGTTATTGGAATGAAAAGAGATTTCTTTCACTTTATGCAAAAAGTTCCATTAACTAGTTCTTTTTTTCAGTACATTTAATGGTTTGTGAAAGATCACTCATTACTGGCTATTCAGGGAAAGCAAAGAGCAGCAAACTTAAAGCTAACCACTGCAGATGGATGAAGATGAATCCAAAATGAGGATGGGGCCTTTGTGAAATGATACTTAGTCATTAGGAAAATATGATTTGATGGGGAAAACTAAGGTTACACACTTTTAAGATGAATGTCTACTTGCAATGGGGCGAAGAGATTTGAAATATTTAAACTTGAAGCCTGATAGTGTATTTTCTAGACTTGAACCAGATAGGAGGAAATAGGGAGCCGGTGTCCTAGCTGGGCCTTGTCTGGATCTCCCTTTCTTCTGTTTTAGTCCCCTAGACTCTCAGGGCTAAAAAACAAAGTTGCATCTCCTTCTCAATTCCTCCTCAGTTCCATTTTTAACTTTGGAGTCAAGCCAGTCTAGACTTGGAGGTGGCTGAGCAGGGCTGAGTGATACATGCTCTCCTAAACCTTGCCCCCCAGAGCTAAAACGAATTGAGGAATGAAGCTATATCATCGTAACAGCCATTGCTTGCTGCTACAATAACACTGAACCCTGCAGGTAACCTAGATTTTCACACTTGTCACATTCTTGGCCCAAGCTTGCCCAGAGCAATACCCTCCTGCTAGTTGTAAAGTAATACTCTGATGAAAAAAAAAAAAATCAAGACTAAATATTTTTCAATGCTGAAAAGATAGTTCTTAAACTTTTAAAATAAGGATTTGGTCTGATCTTCTATTTCAGACATTTAATTTAATTATAATATACAGTAATGCTTTACATTTATGACCTTTCGTGAAATAGGGTGTTCCACATGAATTGATTTTTTTCCCTGATGGGTCATGCATGCCTAATAAATAATGATAATACTAACAATTTATTGACCACTCTCTGCATGTGAAACAGTGTAATAAACAAATCCTTAGGTTTTATTTGAATAATTTTTGGTTAAAACTTCTCTAAAGTACATTGCATACATTTATTCCTTCATGAACAGACTCTATGAGACCGAAAAATGTTGTTAATGTCCGAGAGTCATATTGAAGTTTGTTAGGTGATTTCCCCTATACTAGAGGTTCTTAGACTTAGTTGATTCTGCTGCCTTTTCACTCATTGTCCACTATCCCATCTCAGTGTATCACTTTTGAAAAGATCAACATTCTTCTGATCATCTTGGGAAAACTAGACAACCAAGCATGTAACCTTACGTGCAGTTCTAAACTACTAAATTTGGAATTTGACATTACCTTCATGCCACTACTTCAGAGAAAGTGTTTAGGCTTGAGACAGCTAATTTCTGTGGTCTCCAGGAAACATTTCTTCTATCTTGCTTCTCTTGGCTGGTCCTAGAAGATTGAGATTTTTGCCAAATTAGTTGAGGCGTTAAAGGATATAAATTACTACCTAGCTCTTGGTTGTATCCTGCATGCCATAATTAAAATGGATAGAATCAAAGTTTGGTTTGTAATGATTTGTAACCAAAGCTTGTCATTATTTAGAACGTTTCCTCTCAGGATGAGAGATGAGAATGCTGGTGTGTGGGTCTAACCCACCAGGCAAAAAATTTGTTTCCAATTTAAAAATTCTCATGTGGCTTGTCAAAGGAAGGACAAGAATGCATATAGGGTATTTTGAATAAGGCCCAAAACATAAACATAAATATGGAAGAGCAAATCTCACTCTTCCTTCCCTCAAAGTCATAAACTAAACCAGATCAGAAAAGGCAGAAAACAAGGGGAGACAGGGTATAATTTCTGACTTTGAGAAATAACAGAGAAAGTCAATGTCAGGGACCTACTCAGATATAATTATTTGTTAGGTTAAGAGTAAGTCAAGGGCTAAGGTTTTTTTTCTTTCCATGTGAACTTTCAGCTCACCTTCATGTGGTGTTTTTCTCTGTTTTTAAAAGGTCATGCTTCTTTCTTTCTGTCTGTGCCCTCCCACCCCTTATATGTTTCTCATTACATACAGCAGGGCTTACAATTTGCTATTTCTAATTTTGACTATATCATTCAAAGAGTACACACTGCTAATAGCTTAGGATTTGGAGAAGAAAACTTTTCTTTTTGCATCAGCTGATATTTGAACGTAACTGAATTGAGATTATAATTTAGACAAAATAACTCAATGGATGTTTTAGTCGCTCAGTAGATTTTAGGAAAATGATTTTTGTGGTTATTCTTACACGCTTATTTTACAAAGCTGGAAGGGAAACTTCTCTTTATTAGTGAGGATAAAACTTTGCCAAGATATTCAAAAATTTGCTAAATGCAAAGTTTGTGTAGGTATTTGTCTTGCTGTTTGAAGATAACTTTGCTTTACAGTGTCTCCTTTTTTTTTTGCATTCCCTTATTCTTCCCAAATTACTTGGTCGTTGTAATTTCCACCCTGGGACCAGTGCTTTGCTCAGTAGGCCATATTGTGCCTTTAAGTTTGTCTAGAGCAGACCTTTAAATATTTAGAGGCTTTATCGATATAAAGAATGAAACAGGGTGCTATGGTGCTTCATTGATCAGTGAGTTTTTAGTGTAAACTTACCTGTGGGGGAACCACCCACCGATGGCCTTTCTTGTACCGACAGGCCAACAATCCCCTGAGAATGACAACACCATCAAGGACCTGCTCCCTGAAGATGCTGGGATCGACCACCAGACAGTGCACCAGCTGATTACCGTGCTCATGAAGTTCATGGCCAAGGATGAGAGCAGCGCCGAATCAGACATCAGCAGCGCCAAGGCCTTCAACACGGTCAAGCGGCACCTGTATGTCTTACTTGGCTACGACCAGCAGGAAGGTTGCTTCATGATTGCACCTCAAAAAATGCGCCTGTCAACTTGTTTTAATGCGTTTATTGCAGGAATTGCCCAAGTAAGTGTAAGCTTTCAGGAGTCATGCCGTTAGGCTTTTAGTACAAACAAGTCATTAAATTCCATTTAGCTGACATTGGTTAAGTGTAAAGTTTTGCACAAGTTACTTTATTAGGCAGGGGTACGTGGAGGACGTCAACCGCCTGATATCATAAAGGGAGTTGGGGATTTTGGGGGGGGTAAAACATACAGAAAACTTAGCATTTTAATCTTTTTTTTTTTAACATCTTTATTGGAGTATAATTGCTTTACAATAGTGTGTTGGTTTCTGCTTTATAACAAAGTGAATCAGCTATACATATACATATGTTCCCATATCTCCTCCCTCTTGCATCTCCCTCCCTCCCACCCTCCCTATCCCACCCCTCTAGGTGGTCACAAAGCACTGAGCTGATCTCCCTGTGCTATGCGGCTGCTTCCCACTAGCTATCTGTTTTACATTTGGTAGTATATATAAGTCCATGCCACTCTCTCACTTTGTCCCAGCTTACCCTTCCCCCTCCCCGTGTCCTCAAGTCCATTCTCTAGTAGGTCTGCATCTTTATTCCCGTCCTGCCCCTAGGTTCTTCATAACCTTTTTTTTTTTCGATTCCATATATATGTGTTAACATATGGTATTTGTCTTTCTTTCTGACTTACTTCACTCTGTATGACAGACTCTAGGTCCATCCACCTCACTACAGATAACTCAATTTCGTTTCTTTTTATGGCTGAGTAATATTCCATTGTCATTTTAATCATTTTTAAGAGTACAGTTCAGCGGCAGTAAGTATATTCACATTGTTAGGTAACCATCACCACTGTCCATCTCTAGAACTTTTTCATCATCCTAAACTGAAACTCTACCCATTAAACAATAAAGAAGTGTGGAAGTTTTCTTTGTAGGTTTTTTTTTAAAAAATTGTTTTCCTTTCTTGGCTTCAAGTGGAGAGTTGAGTTAATCACCCAACTTACTTCATGTCGCCTTATCATCATTGGCTTTTTTCATGTTTCTCTGCTACTTCTAACTGCTGTATTATACATCATGGTATACATTTTCCATGATTTAACTATCCACTCCCCCAGTGATGGATACTTATATTGCTCCCAGCTCCTCACCACCCTATACAGATTAGCAATAAACATTCTGTACGTGCACCTTATTCACCAGTGTAAGAATTCCTTTGGGATATGGGTCCAGGAGCAGACGTAACAGATCATTGGGTATATATATGCCTAATTTGACCAATGTTACAAATCTCACTGTCCGAAATGGCTGTCCCAATCTGCAAAGGGTGTAGAACGTGGGGCTAGAGAGAAATGGATATGAATTTCAGCTCTGCCACTGCTATTAACTGTTAAGCATCCTTGCTTCTTTGCTCACTGCTTCTTTGCTCACTGATTTTTGGGGGAAAGATTAGAGACAACATATTGCAGGCGCCTTAATCAGTGCCTATCTCATGGTAGGGACTCAGTGATGGTAGCTGTTATTATTTAGCTCAAATAGATCGTTAATATAATGAACACAGAGAAGCACAGGGGGAGCAATATGTGTGTCTCTTGCTGGTGTTGATAACTAGACGGATCTTCACTAATACTCAGCTGTCTATGATGGAGAGAGAATACATCATTTCAGATACCAAACTTTGCCTCCCTTCCTCCCTCACTTCTGTCTTTCTATATTCACATTATGCATATTTATTTTAGATATATAAGAAAAAAAATTAAAATGCAAATCTCCAGGAAACCCATGACAACTATAGCTTACTAACATTTTGGTGTATGTCACTGGCTCCAGATTTACATACATTCATATATACATGCATACATACATATGTGTGTATATGTATATGTGCACATTTTTTTATAATAATGGGATCATTTATATATACTGATATATATATGTGCCTGATGTGTGTATGAATATGTATATATATACATATATGTATCTTTTAAACCTAAAATTTATTATGAAGTTCATATCACGTAAATAAATTTGTACCATGTTCCATTTAATGGCTACACAGTATTCTGTTGTCATATAAACAATCTTTTATTTAATTCCATATTGTTGAATATGGAGGTTGTTTTCAATTTGCGGTGGCTATAATGCTGGATATCTTTATGCATACATCTGGGAATGCCTGTCGGATTATTTCCTTAGGATATATTTAATTGCTGTATTAGAGGCTATGTGCTTTTTCCTACTTCTGAATACATGTTTCTAAATTGCTCTCCTGAAACGTTGAGAAATACTCTTGCTAGTGGTGTCTGAGAATGCCCATTTCCCTACATAATTACCAATACTATGTGTTTTCATTGATTCTAGTTTAATTCTAGTTAATAGTTTAATAGGACATTTTAAAAGATAAAATTTATTTTCAACAGATAATTAAGTAGATAAATTAAATAGGTAAGTAGATTAAAACTATTTAAGTTACAAGTTATTAAATTTCTTGTGAGCTAGGATTTTTCCCCCTCTATATGTACTGGCCGTTACTATTACTGTTTTGTGAGATACCTGTAAAATATTTCTCCCGTGTTTTGATGGTTCAAAGTTTTCCTTTTGGCTTATAAATGCTCTTTATAGTTTTCCTTCAGTTATTACGTTTTTTCCTATTTCAGGTTATGGACTATAACATTAATTTGGGAAAACACCTTCTCCCCTTGGTGGTTCAGGTGCTCAAATACTGCTCTTGTCCTCAACTACGGCATTATTTCCAACAGCCACCTCGTTGTTCTCTCTGGTCCCTAAAACCTCACATCCGGCAGATGTGGTTGAAGGCCTTGCTTGTCATCCTTTACAAGGTGAGTTGCTGTAGTCACTCATTTTTTTGGGTGGAATGATTCTCTTAGAGAGAACATTTAAGAGATCTCTGTAGGATAGTAATTTGACCTTCAGAGGAAGATGCATGATACACAATTAGTGTCAAGAAGTAAAGAGCCATTGGAATGAAAATAGAAATGTAGACCATGCCAGTGTATACTCCAAAATGCTTAAAGCGAAATCTGATGAATATTGATCAATAATCTCTCTTTATGCTCAGAACCTCATATCTTATCTATATATTGATTATTATGTCAGAAAACAAGAAAACTATTTAAAATTGTATTCATACACCAAATGTTTATGCCAGGTAGTTTTCTTGAAAGGAATTATAACTACAAAATGGCATGCCTTGCCATCCATGATTTGGTGCAAGAGGAAGGGAATACAGTCCCTTGTCAAAATAAGGCCATGATAAGAATTTATGTTTCTGCTTTTCTATATTTTTCTTTTTATTATACCCAGAAGAGACTGAGAAAAATATCTAGCAAGATCAAGTGGAAAAATTTACCCTTCAAAATAACCATTTATATTTTTCTCCCTCCATTTCATTGAGCAGTATCCATACCGAGACTGTGATATCAGCAAGGTCCTGCTGCATCTGATTCACATAACAGTCAATACACTCAATGCACAATATCATAGCTGCAAGCCCCATGCCGCGGCAGGACCTTTGTACAGTGACAACAGTAACATAAGCAGATACAGCGAAAAAGAAAAAGGTACTTTACATATCTCAATTCTGTCTCAAACTTAGCTTGCATACGTAATACATTTCTGGACAATGTTTTTCTTAGATGATAGACGAGCCCCCCCAGATATCATTCTGGAGTCAAAAAATGACCTACTGCTTCATTAATTTTCCAACTTTCCCATGAATGTTGCTGCTTTCATTATTTAAAATGAACACTCAAGAGAAATAATTGATATGCTTCTAAAGCCCCCTTCATAAGAAATCGTGTTTTGTAAAAAAAATTGTCTGCTGTTTAGTTAAGGAGGCTTTGTAAACCTTTTCCTATATGTTGGAAACATCTTGCTTTGGACTGTGAAGTAAATCTTGGTTGGCACTCAGTGGAGCCATAATCTTGTCCATCTCTAGTTTGCTCCTGACCTTGTGCTCATAGATTTGAATGGAGCCTAAATTTGCTGAAGTGTTTTTTCCTAGCCTCCTTATTCAATAAGAATTAATTTAAGGCAACTGAAATGAAACATTTTTGCTACATAGGTTTAAATTATTTCCAGTATCAACACTCTATTGATAGCTTTTCAGCAAAGGAGGCAGTAGAATGAAACTTTAGATAAACTTCCAGCCTGGATGTTTTCAGGTGAGAGCTGAAGAGCCAAGGTGTGTGTCTTTAGTGCATGCCGCAGGATGACTAGACTCGTAAAAGGTGACATCATCAATCCAGTCCTGGGAGAAAGCCAAGTGCCCCGTGGCCCTTTGTGGTGTTAATAGATTCCTTTTTGGTGGGACTGCTCTGGAAATGCCTGGATAGGAGGGATTGGAGCCAGTGTTCCACTGTTCATTTATTGCCAAAAGGTCCAAGAGCCTAGGTTGGCCAGAGATAGAGCTGTCAGAACTAAGTTCATTAAGTTCTGGTACCATTCAGATCCTTCCTGAAGAATATCTTAGGCCCTAGTTTCTGGGAAATTAGACAGATTCAGTTGAACTATAGATGTCGTCAATGTGGGCTCAGTGTTTGGGCCAATCCCAGATGAACCTTTCTGGATGGGAGGAGCCATCTTGAAGTCTTTCCATCTCTCTCATTCAGTACATTTTGAGAATTATTTCCAAGTTATGTAAGGGAAGTTACACAATGATTTTTTTCAAAAAACTGTATTTTTCAAAGGAGAGTATTTTTTAAAAGGAAATAAATTAAACAGATCGTGTTGATAGGCTTCCTCATCATCGCAGAAGTTCACTGGGAGTTTTGTATCCATTTTGATCATTAACGCTTATTTTTTTATTTGACCAAAAAGATTATTATGATTACTTTGTCTAACATCTACTGCTTCAAATTTCATTAACTTATAGAATCTTGTGTTTTAAGACAGAATCGGTCCTTAAAACTTAACCCTATGCTGGTACTCCCCTTATACTCAAGAAGTCTTAAATAATCATAATCACACCTGAGGCTCATTTTGTCAGATAGGTAGATATAAATATAGGCCAAATACTATGATTTCAGTGATGTTCAACTTGAAGAGTAGGCTAATTCCATTTACTGTGGTATTAAATGCACTTTTGTAGCCTTTTCTCTTGCTGCTTTGTACATGGCTTTGGCCTTTCTAAAGGATGCAAGAAGAAAATTTATTCAGTGGACTTCATGGGTTGCAAAATAGCAACCTTTTCCTCATTACTGTGTTTTTGGGTTTCTCTTTGATTTAAAAGTAGCCAAATGTGGATAGAAGAGAACATAGAAACAAGCTTGATAGGACTCTAAGTGACCAGTTTGTTTATGAGGCCTCAGGACCATAAGAGTCAAAGATTCTTTCTGGGATTCATAATAGCTACCTGTGGCAAACTCTTACTTTAATATGGGGAAATGTTATTTTCTGTTTTCTTTTTCCTTTGTTTATCAGTCCATAATCATTTGTGGAGCGTTTGAGATGACCGGTGGCTTTTCTAAGCTTTTTCTGTGTGTTGTGTGTTTCATTGCCAAATGTAGAGTACAGTATTTTGCATTCACAAAGTTTAAGGTGCATGTACTGTTAGGCTGTGTCTATGCCAGTTCTCAAATCCCAGGAAGGCATATATTTTTGGAAGGGGCAAGATCCACTCATTTTGTTTAATTTTCTTTTGCCAAATCAGCCTGAAAATTCACCCAAAGCAGGCACATTTAAGGAGTGTCCCAGATTCCTGATGTGTATTGGTTATCTGGTTTTAAGTACATTGGAAAAGTTTTCCCATGAGGGTCCCATTGGAATATCGAGATGCCTGTCTTGAAAATGCTGTCCACTGTGACATGAAGTATGAGGGGCAAACTTGTAACAGTTGCTCTGTTCAACGCATGAATAATTTGACACCTGAATGAAATGCCAAGCCAGGCTAGACTTGGGCTGGTTTAGAACCACCCCAGGCTGTGTTCCGTAATGCTTTCAATGAAATGCTTGTGTAGATACAGCCTAAGAGAGAATAACCTCTTAAGTGTAATTTTGACTTTCTCTCCCCAATTAGAAGAAGATAGTGTTTTTGATGAATCTGATATTCATGATACACCTACTGGACCCTGCAATAAAGAGTCTCAAACTTTTTTTGCAAGATTGAAAAGGATAGGCGGCAGCAAAATGGTGAAATATCAGCCGGTTGAGATGAATGTTCAGAGAAGTATGAATTTTTTCCTCTTAGTAGTTTTATGCAGAAATGTTGTACTCTACCATTTTTTGGGGGTGAAATCTCAATTTTATTATGTTACTACACATTTTTAATACCGTTGATTTGATATATATGTATGCACAACCAGTATATATATATATGCACTTATATATATACGTGAATTGACAGATACATCATTAACGTCATGATCGTCTCAGAGGGCCATTGCTTGATTTGATTTGTTGCAAAATGTTTGCTTCTCTTCCACACAATTTGAATAAAGTTTCCTAGATCCGCCTCAGCCAAACGCGATCCCCTCTCCTGTGCACGAATGAACAGAGCTGAGGAATTATCCCGAAGCCTGATTTCAGAAATAAGATCTTAAACTGCCTTTTGGGGTTCTCTCATTCCAGAGTTTTCTGGGTTTTGAAATTAGAATGAACCTTATGAAAATGTGGCCGGGAAGTCAGTTTTACCTTCCGGTAGAGCTGGGATTTTGATTATGGTTGATGCCAATTATATGCCCAAGTTTGAGGGGAAGAGAAAGGTGAAATCTCCAAGTGAAATAGTACTAGCTTTTTCTGTTTTAATCAGGTGAAATAGAACTGGCTGAATATAGAGAAACGGGTGCATTACAAGACAACATTCTACACTGTGTGAGAGAAGAAAGCATTCAGAAAAAGAAGCTGCGCTCTTTAAAACAAAAGTCTCTTGATATAGGGAATGCAGACTCCCTCTTGTTCACACTAGATGAGCACCGTAGGAAGTCCTGCATAGACCGGTGTGACATAGACAAGCCTCCAGCCCAAGCTGCTTATTTCATGCAAAGACAGCATGACCATGGACGGTCTAGACAGAACTCTGCTACGAGGTCTGACAATGCCGAAATCCCCGAGAACCCAGCTCTGGAAGGTTTTCAAGAAGCTCGGAGGCCTGTAATACCAGAAGTTAGGTTAAACTGCATGGAGACTTTTGAGGTGAAAGTGGATTCCCCACTAAAGCCTGCTCCCAAAGAGGATTTAGATCTGATAGACTTGTCCTCAGATTCAACATCTGGGCCTGAAAAACACTCTACGCTCTCAACATCGGACAGCGACTCCCTTGTGTTTGAACCTCTTCCCCCTCTCCGAATAGTAGAGAGTGATGAAGAGGAGACCATGGACCAAGGGGACGATGGTACCTCTGGTAAGGATGCTGCTTCCTCTCCCTCCATCCGCAACCGCCCCTCTGTCCTCAGCCTCAGTATGACGCCCCTCGTGCGAGTAAGCGTGGAAGACTGTTCCAAAGACTTTTCTCCTAAGGACTCAGGAAATAACCAGTCGGCGGGTGACAGGGACCCCCCTCTCATAGCTCTGGAAGACCCCACGGACTCCGAAGAATTATCAAAGCCTGAGGAGCTGCAAGGGTTTTCCTGTGGCAGCCCGCTCACGCTTAAGCAAAAACGAGACCTCCTTCAGAAGACGCTTGCTCTCCCTGAGATGTCACTGGACGATAACCCTGAGCCCAGCACTGAGGAAGCGAAGCCCGGTGGGCTGATGCCAAGTTCAGGGGCAAAAACTGTCCTCCTCAAAGTCCCTGAAGATTCGGAGAATCCAATGGAAAGTGAGAAGCCAGACGCCGGTGCTGAATCAGACGCAGAACAGAACCCTGAAAGGAAGGCAGAAGAGGAGGGAGCTGAGGAATCTGAATTTAAGATTCAGATTGTCCCCAGGCAGAGGAAACAGAGGAAGATTGCGGTCAGTGCCATCCAGAGAGAGTACCTTGACATTTCCTTCAACATTCTAGACAAATTGGGAGATCAGAAAGATCCAGGTGAGCGCGTCTCTCTTCTTTCTCCCAGCCTTACGTTCAAGTTTCTGCATTTTACTTGTTAGGGTCTTGGCACTGATACGCATCAAACTCTCAATTTTAAAATGTCAAGGAATGACATTATAATTGCTTCATTATCACTCTGAACCCTTCCTGCTTACTGGAGTGTGTTGGATTCAGATGTGGTACTGTTGGCTCCATAAAGGTTTCTGTATTGGTTGTTTCTAAACTCTGCACTCAATTCTTGATCATCCTTGACAACAAGAGGCAATGATTAATTCATATCAAGACATTCCAAGTATCATTTTCGTTTTCCTCAAACAGCAAAAGTCATTAATTGAACTCTTATTGCTTTCTTTTTTTTCCTGCTATACTTTAGTGAATTATGATACAGCTAAAATATCATGAAGGGCTAAAATAAAAGAGAGAGTGCTTGGAATGATTAAGAATTGACTGTATAGTCATTTAGGGTCTATACTGGTTACATATTCTAAGCAAGTATCAGCAGTCTGGCAGACATTGTGTGCCCTCAGGAACCAAAAAGAGCCCAGTTACAACCTAGACTGTAATCCATGGTCACCAGTTGATGGTGAAGTTGTTATAGTACGAGCACTTCCTGCCTCAAATGCTGTTTCTTGTGTTTCCTTGGAGGCACTGTTTCCAAGAAAGATTAACTTGAAAAAGTGACAAGCTGGTAGTCCACCTCATCCTAGAACACAGTTCTCTTCTCTGTTATCATAATACTGATCAGAATGTTGCGTCATTTCTCAGCCCATATTTAAAAAAAAAAACAAAAAAGAATGTGAATCTCTAGAAAAAATGAGATTGGCCAGGGATGATTATTTTAGTAGATCCGTGGACTACAGAACATTGAGCACTGGCAAAAATCTTGGGGACCTCTAGTATAATCCCTCATTTCCTATAAGAGGACACTGACACTCGGAGGAGGGGACGTGCCCTGCCCCAGGTCACACAGCACTTCTCCCCCACTCCATAACAAAAGCAACTCCTCAGAGAACAGGCTCAGCCCTTTTATTTGCCCCGGGCATTTCCTGAGCTTTCCAATTGTTCTCTACTTCATAGGACAGAGCTGTGTACCTTCAAGGGGCTCTGTAAAAACTTGTCAAATGAACATTAATGTATTTGGAAAAGGCCATGCTCCAGCCAGGCAGGGGGAAGAAAAAGATTCTCATAATAACAAGAAAGTGTAAGAAGGTTTCTAGGGAAACTGGGACACACTTTTATTATTTGGAGCCAAGAAAATTATTGCATATAGATGGAGCAAAGCACTGACCTAGAAACTATAGAGGTCTATAGGTGGGTATATAAGAAACCATATAAGGTCTGTAGGGTGGGTATATAAGAAACTATATGAGGTCAATAGGGTGGGTATATATGATATATAGGTTGTATATAGGTTGTGGTATGTATGTTTGTGTGTGTGTGTTGCCTTCTTTATTCATCCTTATGTCAGGTTGTTCCCCAGGCTACCAGGGAGGAGATTGGTATTATATTAATATATTTGTTACCAGAGCAAGAAGGAAAGTATCTGACAATTAAGATGATACGTATTTAAAATTTTTATAATATAGGTTATACTGTCATAATCATTTTATATCTGCGTAGTGTCCCACCTGCCACAGACATGCAGAGCTACCCTTCCTTGCTGGGTGTTGGAAGGAGGGCCATGTGCTCAGAGTAAGACTCAGGCTTCCCCAGACCTTCTTGCCTCTGTCGGTCATAGTCAGGGGAGGCCTGGACTCACAGCCTTGCCATTGCTAATTGTCTTGAGTCTGCCAAGTCTAATGGCATTGTGTACTTTCCTTCTGTTCATGTCAGTCCCTGCAAGAAGCTCCAGATCACCCTTCATCTCTCTCACTCTAATTTCCATAAGGCCTTGCACATCTCCTGTCCAGATCCTTTCTCCCACCTTATCGCAATTCCTGAAACTTTTCCTCCATCAGAAATTCATGGTCCTTCATGTGCTCTGTTTCCTTTCCCTTCTTAGTCTAATGGAAACCCAGCTGTTCCCTGAGGAAGCGTGTCCTTGGACTAGGGCCGGGGTGTAGGCATCTTCCTTGCTCATCATTTCCCCCTTCAGACCATTCCCACCTTGTCTTTAAAAACACCCAGCTCTGAATCTCACATTACTTACCCTGACTTTCTCATTTATTGACAATTTTAATTCCTGGCTCTTTTTACTCTTTCCTAAACTATTCCTGTCTTAATTCTTGTTGATTTCAGTATTCATACACATAGTACAGTGTCTTAGTACAGTGTTTTCTGACACTCTGGCTTCTCAGTTCCTCGAATTCGTCTTCCCCAGAGACTTTTTTTTTTCATCTTCCACCCTCACTCAGTTACTTATTCCTATGGTCATATCACAGAACTTGTTATTATCAATAACTGCAGCCTGTCCATGGTGTCAGTCCAATGTCTCCCATTCTCTGATTACCATTTCCTCTCTCTCTGGACAGCACTGTATTGATCCTATCGCCTCTCACTGTTCCTCCCCTTCTTCATGTCTTCCCTTCTCAAGTCAATCATTACAATCCCTTCTTGCCTACATCATTCCTGACCTCTGCTTTTTCAGACTTGCTTGGCTAAACACAGCCCTCATCAAATCTTCCTTTCCATCTACCAACACCTGTACCTATCAGATGAGTGTGGCTGGATAAAAAAACGCATAACAATATTGACTGGTCTTATTTTAAATTCATGACCATGAACCTCAACTGGGTCCTTAAAGCTACCTGGCATCATACCGTATTTCCCTGGTCCATTCACATTTCCATTCTCCTGATTATTTCATAGCTACTTTTCTTTCCAGACTTTCAGTATCTCTTCCTATTTGATATAATCTGAAGAGATTTCCACATCCTCCTACCCCTTCCTCTGCCTCCCTTCCATCAACTGCACCCATATACCTGGCCTTCCTAGCTGGGGCTGCAAGTGAACTGTGTTTTGGTCTGAAGTCAGCCTTTCCACATGTGGACATGATTCCATCTCTTTTACTTACTCAAGGATGTACGCCCAGAAATCTCCCCTCTTGCTCCTCCCTTAGTTTTTTCTAAGGTATCTTTGACTTGAATATACAAACGTCATCTTATTTCTCTCTTTTTAAAAAAGCTCTTGATCCTAATTCTCCCCATTATTATCCCATTTGCTTCTTCCCTTTTAGCAAAAAACACCCCCACCTTTTTATTGAAGTATAATTGACATACAATATTATATTAACTTTAGGTGTACAACATAGCAATTCAATGTTTATATGCATTACAAAATAATCACCGTGATAAGTCTAGTTACCATCTATCACCATTTAAAGCTACTACAGTATTGTTGACTATATTCCCTATTCTGTGTGTTACATCCCCATGACTCATTTTATATAACTGGAAGTTTGTGCCTCTTAATCCTCTTCACCTATTTTGTCCATCCCTCCCTCCCCCTCCTCTCTGGCAGCCACCAGTTTGTTCTCTGTATCTATGAATCTGTTTCTCTTTTGCTTGTTCACTTGTTTTGTTTTTAAGAATCCACATATAGGGGAAATCATAGAGTATTTGTTTTTCTCTGTCTGGCTTACTTTACTTAGCATAATACCCTCTAGGTTTTAGCAAAACTTTTTAAGGAGTTATCTGTACTATCACTATTCCCAATTTTCTCCCATACTATTCTTTCTAAAAAGTACGCATCATTCCTATGAGGCTTCCAGAGTTCACCCAAACTTCACTTGTCAAGGTCACCAGTGGCCTCCACTGCTAAATCCAATGGTCAGCTCTTAGATATTATCTTCTGACTCAATAGTTCACAGAGTTGATCACCCCCACGTCACTTGGCTTCTGGGATACACCTTCTCTTGGTTTTCTGCATATTCAGTGGTCACTCCTTCTCAATCTCTTTTTTCGGTTCCTCCTTAACTCCCTAATGAGGGAGTGCCCCAGGGTCTTTGTCCTTGGTCCTTTTCTCAGGCTTGTCTACACTCAGTGAGTTGGTGATGTCATCTACTCTTGTAGTTTTACATACTGTCTGTATACTGAGACAACTCTGTTAGGTACTTACTGCTGGAATAATGCCGTGTAACAAATAAACATACAGATATCAGCAACATATAACAATAAGCATTTATTCAATTCAAGGGCTGTTGGCTATCTGCAGATCAGCTAATCTAGGCTGGACTGGGTGGCCAGCCTCCTCCTGGGACCCATGAAGCCTGGAAATATTTTTCTTAGGGTGATGGAAGAGGCACAGGAGAGCAAGCCCCATTGCACAGGAGCTTGGCAAGCCTTTGGTCATGTTATGCCTGCAAACATTCCACGAGCCAAAGCAAATCACCTGGCTGGAGCCAAAGTCAAGAGGGGAGATACACTCTGCCTCTTTAGTGGGAGGAACTTTTATGTTACATGGCAACGGTCATTGATTCGGAGAGGAGTGAGGAATTGGGGCCTCATCTGCCAAAAACTGTGTGGGACATACTCATACTAAACAATTTTCTGTTGTTTATCCCAAATTAAATTTTAACTGGGTGTCCTCTTTTATCTGGCCACCTTAATCTACCTTCAGAATCTACTCCTTCTCACCATCTGCCCTGCTTCCACCCTGGTCTGAGCCATTAACATCTCTCATGCGGACCAACTGCCATAGCCTCCTTCCTAACTGGGCTCCTGCCTTTTACCCGTATTGCCTTCGTATCTGCCCAACACAGCAGCCACCGTGATCCTTTAAAACACGAGATTATACCATTACTCCGCTTAAAACCCTCCATTGGCTCCCATTTCTTTCATAGTAAAAAGTCAAGTCCTTTAAATTCCTAAAATGCTTTATGTAGTCCTGATTCTCATTAGTTCTCTGACTTCATTTTGCTTGGTTCTCTCCACATTTCTTCTCTTCAGCCACAGTGGCCTCCTGCCATTTTTTGAACACTCCTTACATTTTCTTACCTTGGGGCCTTTGCACCGGCTGGTCCCTCAGCCTGAAACTGTCTTCTCCAGATACCTGCCTGGCTCCCTCTCTCATTTCTTTTAATTCTCTGTTCAAACGTCAGGTTCTCCATGAGGCCTGGACCACACCCCACCTTTCCACCCCTACCCGGCATCTTAGAATCACTTTCTCTTCTCTGTTTCTCTTCTATAAAGAATTATTCTTCTAATATATAATAATTTATTTACTTTTATGTATGTTAATTATTGTCTGTCTGTCCCCACTGTTCTCTCAAAGGCAAGAAATTTTCTCTGGTTTGTTCTTTGATTGTATCCCAAGTACCTAGTAGAGTGGTGGCAAATATTTGATGAATGAATGAATCAATAACATGACATTTTCTTCACATCAGTATAAAAAATTGAATAGAAGAATTTTAAGCTAAGTGTATAGCTCTATTCAAATACTTGTTGTCTTAAACTATATACAAATGGAAGGCTTCATAAAATGATTTACGACTGAGCAAAAATTGCCTGGCTTAAAGAATCTTGGTACACTAATGATTATTAATAAGTATCTTACAGTTATGACGTTTCTTTACAATTAAAGCTACCAAGGATTTTAATAAGCGTATCGAGACCCTAAAAGTCTCAATAATCTGTTAAAGAATTCTTGCCTTTAAGCTTTCCTGTTCTACATTATCGGTGAGATTATTATGCCAGAGTAGCAGCAAATGTAAACCAGAAGCAGATAAGGGTAAGAGAGGTAATTATGCATGTTTTAAACTTGTGGTTTGTGGAGAATACCTAAGAGAAAAGCAATAGCTTAATCACTAAGGAATTTTTAATGGGTAGTTATTTTTATGCTGTATTTGGAGAGTTTGGGAAACATTGTAACAGTTATACTTCTTTTGTTTCGAAGAAAGTATTTATCTGGCAAATGTATCTATTCAGAAAGACCTCTGAGAACCAAAAATAGATGTTCCAAAATCAGTGCTTAAAAGCTTTTCTCCTCAGCCCTCACCTAGGATCTATTTTACTTTTATTTCTGACAGTTTAATAAGTTTAATGATCACCCAATAGTAGAATAGCATCTGCATACTTATATTTTATGTATGTGTGAATGTATGGTGACTTGCTCTGTGGCAAGAAAAACAATTGATAACCTGAAAAGGAGGAGACAGATGTCATGAAGCTTAAGAACTTGAAGCCGTTTAGGGTGGACATGTTATAATCATGGAAGCCCATAGTGGTAATTCCAGGCTGCTAATTGAGCTCAATATACAGTGAGTGTTGCTTAAGATGTCAAGGAAGTTTATAAAAAAGTTTTAGGGGTTTGCCATGATAAACCACTAAACTTTTCAAAAAGCTTTAAAGGATAATCTTTACCTAGGATAATGTGGGACAGCTTGTTTCCCATTATTCATAGATGAAAAAGACAATAGTATATGCAGAAAATATTTTACCTTAGATGCATTTGTCAACAGCAGAAGCAAATGATACGTCTTTCTTGCTCAACTAATAAAATCGAAAACCTGAGTAATTGGTAAGTAATTATTCCAAGTTAGATACAGTCCCTGCTCTGAAATTACTTATGATTTAGCAAAGGTTGTAGACCGGTAAACAGACAGTTACATTATGGCGTGTTCATTTTGGTACAGGTTAGGACAGGGTGTTCTGGGATTGTATAAGAGGGTCATGTGATTCAGTTTTTTGTTTGAATCTGGGGGTGGGGGTCCTGGATGCTTTTCTGGAGGAGGAACTGTCTATATAAATTGAGATGTAAGTGATGAGTAGGAAATTGCCAGACAAAGGTGGAATGGTGGAATGATATAGGTGGATCAACTGTAGGTGTCTTTGGGTTTTGTATGAAAAGAAATTCAGTTCCGGAAAGGTGCAAAGATATGTGATATGAGCATGCTGAGCTCTAGCTTTGTAATTGTGCTGTCGTTAATTTCTGAGAGGCACAGCAACACATGCAGAATATCACGTGGATACAACTCCCACGGAACTTTGAAACCAGTGTGTATGTGATTCCATTAAAGTAGTTAGTAGGGCCAGAAAGTATATAATGATTTGAATGGGAGAATTGGGCAAGAGGGGAAAATATATGAAAAAGGTTCTTGAACTTGCTTTTAATCAATGTCCTGAGTTTTAAATAATATTTCTGTCTGTAGATCCTGCTACTAAAGGACTTTCAACTTTGGAAATGCCACGAGAATCCTCATCTGCCCCTACATTAGAAGCAGGTGCGCCAGAAACAAGTAGCCATTCTTCAATATCAAGTAAGATTTCCTTTGGTGATCATTTCACCTGTACATTGATTTGGAACATTATCTGCTGCATAGTTTTCAATTTTCACACTCTTGGTATTGTTTTTTTCTTCTTTTTTTTAACGTTGTGTTAGCTTCCTAGGTAACACTATGTTGTATGTTCTCAGAGACCCTGAGACATAGGCCCACTTTTGTCAGCATCTCAAGTGTTTGATAAATCAGTACAGCTACTGATAGGCCAAGAATCCTAATTTGTTAAGGTATAATCACTGGATAATTCAATAAAATAAGTATTATGTATGACTAGCCTAAACATAAAACATGGAACTGGTTTTGGGACAAGTGAAAAACATTGTCTGTGACAGAATTTTACATGAAACACCTTTGTTTAATTTGAATCACCTCCATCATTGACAATATTTTTATCTAAGTTATCATCAAATAAATGTATCAGATATATCATGATCCCAAAGTTATTATTGAATATAGCGCTTTTGGATCGGAAAATTAAAATGGCATGAAGTATTACTGGATCTACTGGAGGCAACTATTCAGTATTTTGAAACTACCTTGTTGTTGGGTCCTATATTTTGCCCATGAGGAGCTTGAGTTCCATTGAGGTGAAAATAAGGGTGTCCACCTGGCTCAGTGGAGTCAATTAAAAGACTTTAGCATGGGAAATTCTCAGTAGGAATCAGAGATACAAACAGTGGTGCAACTTCTGCAAACCCTTGTCATCTGTGCTGGTGTATTTTGTGTTCCATGTGGCCACTGCCTCAAGGGCTAGTGCATTTTCCTTTGACAGTATTTTGAAGTAAAGATGATCCTGAAAACCAGATAAAGATCTTAACTTAAATGCTGGACTGGTAGTATGGAACAACATCGTCATCTTCATCATTCATTTATTCATGCTTTCATTCATTCAGTAAGTATTTATTAAGTGTCTGCTGAGTGCCAGGCACTGTGCTTGGTACTGGTGATCACAGGTGAATAAATAAGACACCCCTTGTTCTCCAGGCATTTACAGACATAATAGTCATAATTGCTACCAATTATTTGACACCATGTTCCAGGCACTGTGCTAAGTGGTTGCTCTCTTAACACATTGCTACCTTATTAAATCCTCGTGTCAGCACTGCATGGCAGATATTATTGACCCAGTTTTAATAGACTAAGAAACAGGTTCAGAGAGGCTAAGTGACTTGCCTAAAGTCATACGGCTATTAAGTGATAGAGACAGGAATTGATGCTAGGTCTGTTTGATTTTTCAAGCCCATGGTGTTTTTTAGTATACCACACTGCCTTAGAATAATTCAAATTCAGTTATAATAGAGATTACAGAAATTCTAAGAAAGCATTTTCAAGTAACAGTTATTTGCCCTTTTGGCAGTAAAGAAGAACGCCTCGTTCTGAATCTAATTGTTCTTCTTTTATCACAAAAAATCTGTTTTATAACATGAAAAAATGCCCATTTTTAAGTCCATATACTAAAATCATGAAAGTGTATCTTCTCCTCCTAATTTGCATGAGTCATCTGAAAAAAGTGAATTATAGTTAGAATTCCAAGTTGGATATAATTTGAGATAGGATGACTTAAGTCAGTTTGGCTTCAGTGCTAGTTACATGTATCATAAAATAAGTGTATCAATGAATCATGATCCTGAAGTCATGATTGAATCTAGCCCTTTTGGATTCAGCATAGTGCATCATTAAATTTCCACCTTCCTCCTTCTCTCCATTTAAAGCATGTATTGGATAGCTCTTGGTGGTGTGTTCTTAGAGACATAATGCCAGGTGCTTTACACACTGAGCTAAACATTAAGGGACTTTACTCTCAGGGAATTCTTCTGTCTTTAAAAAAATACTGAGGACTGGAGAAATTAATCAATCACTAGAGGTTTCTAACCCTTCTTTGATCTTGTCTGATAGATGGGGCTAATTTTTAAATTTGTCGATCTTCCAAAAGATTTCTGCTTTTGAATTTTACTTGAAATTTGTTAAATTTTCTAAAAGATTTCTGCCTTTGGATTTTACCTGGAGCTGCACTTTCAAGTGAACCATGAAATTGCAAAATTTACCAATCAACCACAAGAATCAGATTTTTCATTAGTTTGCATAGTCATTTCCATGAATTCAGTTAACATGGACTCCAAGACACAAGAATTCTCATCACACCCCTCTTTTTTGCTCAGTTTATCAGCTGATTATTTTGTAGCTAAACATGCTATGACCACCATGAATCAAACAGCATGCTAATTACATTAAAAATAATGTCATAATTGATTTCACATCACACCAAGTTGCTGCCCTGGTACCATGATTGTGAAACCTGTGTATAACGCGTAAGGAAGGCTTTCTAGGGCCATAAAGACATCTCGGTTTCTACCATCCCCTTCTAGACTATGTATTTCAGAGCTTCAGTTTCTAAAATTGTCCTTATAAGAGAGTGAATAACCACAAGTTCTCAAATATCCAGTTGTTTGGGATCGTGTATAAAAGGCCTCTTAGCGATGCTCTTCCTTTCTCACTGGGCTGGTGGCAGGGATTGGTGGGACCACTTGAGGAGGGATAGGAGGGTAGGAGACAGGTTGCTTTCTCACTCAGCAGTCTGTTGTCAGAAGTGCTTTTCACTGTTTTTCCGGTTTGGAGATGCTTATGTACGTGACTTATCAATCATGGGATATTTGTCAATGCCTAATTGCGAGATAAAAATGTTACCACTATTTCTTTTTAAAACAAAGATGTGTACTAGAATATACTTGTGGAATGTTATTCAATTCACATTTTTCCAACAGTAGGCAGAGGCTCATGCAGAGATTGAAAACAGCATTGACTTTGGAGTCAACATGTTTTGGTTTTACGACCACCTCATTTGCTGGTCGGTTCCAAGGAACATAATTTCATTTGCTTCAATTTCTCCCTAAAAATTGGGGTTGATATGTGTCATCCTACTCCAAAATATGCATGTACATACACAAACACACACACATGCACGGGGGCCTCAGAGGGATATAATGGAAACTGAAACTATGCATGTATGCACAGCTCCATTAAAGAAAGTTAAGCTATAAATTCAAAGTAGTAGTATCTGTCTTGAATCCTTTTGGGAACAAGGCAGAGTATATAAATTAAAAAGTAAATGAAAATATCATATTGTTGTAACTGGGGTAAATATTTACAGGCTACAGATAAGTGCTCATAGGCACTGTTTCTTTCTTTATCGAGTGAAGACAGGCACCAGAAATAGCATAGTGCCTTAGTTTTTCATCTGAACAGGAGCATACAACTCACTAAACAATGATGAATAGCCAATGAAGGTTCAATTAAGATTCTGTGTGGATGTGTAGAGCCTTTGTGTGCTGTGCATATTTATTCCCCCTAGTAATTATCTCCTAATTTCCTCCATATAGCTCAGTATAGGCAGATGAAAAGGGGATCCCTGGGAGCTCTGACAATGAGCCAGTTAATGAAGCGACAGCTGGAACATCAGTCTAGCGCCCCCCATAACATCAGCAACTGGGACACTGGTGGGTCAAGCTTTTTCTTCTTGTTTTACCTCTCAGATTAGCGAATGCCACTTTCTCTGTGTCCCCTCTGCTTCCTTGTGAAGGAATAGATTTTTTCTCATATTCTGTGGTTCAAACAATTTTTTTAACCTAAGGTAATTAATAAGTCTATTTAAACTTTCCAAGTATTCTAGAGCCACCGGTTCTTCCATCTCGGCTGGTCCAACTCTTTTTTTTTGTTTGTTTGTTTGTTTTCCTCTAAGACCCAGATACCAGATGTTAGGCTATCTCTTTGGGGGTTAAATGATATAAATGCATAAAGGAGGGAATGGAACTATGATTTCATGATGCAAATTAGAAAACAAAACAAAACACCAGATTATCAATATTCTCTGTTTTATAAACTCTGAATTATCAAAAATGAGGGACTATTGATAGTAATAATAACAGTAATAACAAATGTCAGCTTAGTGACGTCATGATCTGCCGGTAGGTTTGGGAATATGAGCTCTGTGTTTTAGTCAGCAGGGTCACCAGGTTGCAGCCGCACACCCTCATGCTCATACGATGGAACTGCCTCTAACCTCAATTTTAAAGTAAGAATTGACCGCCATGACATGTCTATTTTAAACATGATCACTCTGCATTTTCTAAACTTTGTTACCACGTTCTGCACATGTACTACTTTCTCAAGCCAGTAGTACTGCTGCAATTCTGCTCTTTTGAGTGCCTGCCTTTTCTTTTTTTCTTTTTTAATTAAATGGGTCATTTGATTACAAGATTATGTATGTGAAAGCTTTTTGCAAGACGCATGCACTTTGAAAATGTCAGGGTTTACTACTGTGATATGCTCTGGGGGCCAACACTTGGATAGGACTATTTTTGTATCGTGGTTAGTATACTTTCTGGCTACAGTTATATGAAATTATTTTAATAGCTTTCTTTATGACCAGGAATTACAGTGTCCACAAAACCAAAATATTGAGATACTGTTAATTTTTCACAACCATAATATTTACATATATTTCGTCTTATTTTCCCCACTGTTCTTCAAGAAAAAAAAGAGAGCTAGTCTAGATAACTAAATCCTACACACCATACCCAATCCTATATTTAACAGATAATTTCAACTCTCCTGGCCTTTGTTAAGGTTCTTAACATTTTAAAGGTTTAGTGTTTTGTCTTCTTTTTAGTGATAAGTGGTAGTGAATAATGAAATGGCCAAAAGCCAACGGGCAAGGGAGACAAGGAGAAAGACATTGAATAACCAGCCTTGAGAGTTTACTGGGTTTGGGTGAAGCTTTTCTGTTCACACCAAAGAGGACTTTGTTCCTCTCTTTACTGAGCTCGTGCTATGTAAAACTGAGAATGGAAGCTGCTGTTAGGTTCATTCTCTGATGATTAAATGCCCATCTTTCGTTAGGTTGACCTGAAGATTATTTTACCATGCTGCTGTTCTCTGTAGCAAGCTCAGCCTAAGCTCTCCATTTTGGATTCTGACTACAATTACAGCTTAGTTTGATTGACTCTGTAGAGTGATAAAAAGGCAAATAGATCTCAATTTCTAATCCAAATTTTAATCTAAAAAAAAAACTACATGATGCCAAATAACCCATTTAACTGAATTTTTCACTTTTCAACTAAACCTCAGCCTTGTTCATGTCACTCTGGTTTATCATCTAATACTTAACCATTCACATGCTGTCTGAATTTCTTTTGTCTGAGTTTTCCTGGGCTTGTTTTCCATCCTCCAAGTTGGTTTGCTAGTCACCAAGTCCTCCTAGAGCTTCATCTCAATATTCTTTTTTTTTATTAGTGTCATAAAAATTCTCCCCAAATCCAAGACCAGAGAGAGTTGACGAGTGTGGAGTTTTTTGTTACGTGGCATGTCACTTTATACCACATACGTTGATTCAGTGACTTGCTAGTCTCCAAAAGAACAGATCTGGTCATGCAGACACACTGAGAAAGGCAGCCTAAAGCATGGGTCATGATCGACTCACCTCAGCATGTGCCTGCTCGCTCAGAGGATACCTGCCTCTTCTCCACCCATGCGTATCTGATGGCTTGCTTCTTTGCCTCATCTTTCACATGAAAAAAATGTTCCTGAAGCACTACTCCTCCATGTGCCCCTGTCCCCTTATTCCTGTTCTGCAGCCCTCAGTCAAATGCCTGTCATTTCCTTGCTACCAGTTCCACATGTTTTCTGTACGATCTATCTGGTCATTGCCACAAATGATCACTTACGTATTTATTGATGTGCATAAAACATGTCTTTCATGGCTGTGACATTAGCCTTTCATTTCTTTCATTTCATATCAAGAGATTTGCGATTTGAGCTTTTGTGGGGGAGGGATTAGAGAATCTGGACTTTTAGGGATGGTTTTAGATACTCTCCTGCTTTCAGCTGCATCTTATACACCTGAATGGCAGGTTTGTAGTGAAACCCCAAGCAACCCTACCCTAAAATCTAGGATGTTTCCTGTAAATGTTAATAATCAACAGTAACAATCACCACAATATGGCCCCAAGAGATTATTGGTTAAATTCTTTGTATTGTGAATTGTGCGCAATTGACCGCAATGAAGACTGAAATGTTCTATTTATCCACAGAACAGATACAGCCTGGGAAACGCCAGTGTAATGTGCCAATGTGCCTAAGCCCTGACCTGGAGGGACAGCCACTGAGAATGAGAGGTGAGCTGAGTCGCAGAATCTCAGACCGAAAGGGTGAAAGACACCATATATGTCAATCATCTAGTCACCCGGCAGGTGCTGAAATCTCTTCTTCAGCAGCTCCATGAAGTGGATCCAACCTTTGCTCAAACGCTTCCAGGACCTGGGAATGTACGACATCTCATCTTTGAACACGACTGACAAAAATTTCTTCCTTATAGTGAATTTTTAACCTTTGGGGCCACACAAAGCAAGTCTAGACTCTCTCACGTAATTTTTAGATATTTGAAGAAAGCCACCAGTTGCTTGTTTCCTCAGGCTTTTCTAAACCACACATCCCTGGTCATTTGGTGTTCCTCCTAATATGTGTCAGTTTTCCATATCATCCTGTATCTCCTTCTCTGAACATGGCCCAGGTTATCTATGTTTCTTCTAGATTATTGAGATCATAGATGAATAGCTTCTTTTCAGCTATCCGGAACTGAACAAAATATACACTTGACTTTATGATGATCATAGGAGCAAGCTGAGAATAAATCTATGCTAAGATAATCAGAATATGTATTTTTTAAATTCATCTTATGTCTAGTTAATCATTACTTTTGTTCTTTTTTTCTTTTTAATTTAGAAGGCAGGTTAACCTATTACTTGTGACAACCAAAAAGCAAAAATGAATTATGACCACATCTCTTAGCTAGTCCCATAAATCAAGCAAACCTATTATCCTGGACCATATCACTTCTGATTTGCCTTAGGAATGAGGAGACAGTTATCTCCAGCTTTGGCTAACATTTATTTGGCATTGAGTAGCAGTTTTATCTCCTGTATCCGATGAGATGAGACTCTTCTCATTTATGGGCTTAGGAAAAGCTTTTATGAGCAGAAGTCAGGGTGGTTGAACAAACTCTGGTGCTTGTCCGTGATCTAGTGACTCGGTCAGTAGAAGCAAAAGTGGCATGAGGTAATGGGAACAAAGAAAGTCTCTTTCATGGTAAACTGAAGAGTCCATTGATATAGCTAGGGGACTGATGTGTGCATTTACGCTTTGAGACAAACCAGCACCTGTATACTTTCTCCAGGACTCTCTAAGAAGCTTTTGTCAAAATCTCCAGCTATGGGCTTCCCTGGTGGCGCAGTGGTTGGGAGTCCGCCTGCCGATGCAGGGGACACGGGTTCATGCCCCGGTCCGGGAAGATCCCACATGCCGTGGAGCGGCTGGGCCCGTGAGCCATGGCCAGTGAGCCTGCGTGTCCGGAGCCTGTGCTCCGCGACGGGAGAGGCCACAGCAGTGAGAGACCCGCGTACCTCAAAAAACAAACAAACAAAAAATTCTCCAGCTATGAAGTTGGGCTTTGGAGGAGGTCCCCTCTTTATTCAAGTTTCTAAGAATGTTCTGTTTCTGTTCCTAATTCCATATACAGCGCACTTTGGGTATTCAGTAGGGGAACCAGTAGGGGAGGCACCAGAAGTGTTGCCCTAGATGATGGGAGATAATGGGACTGCCCTTCATACTGCAGACTTAGTTGTGACTCAGCTATAGCACAAGGTGGCTGAGGTCAAGGGCTTCCTTTTTGCATTGCCCACCTTCTCCTTGTATATTACTCTTTGCTCCCTTATCATAAGCAGTATTTAGAAATCCATTGATTCAGCTAATGTTGCCATAAGGTGGCCAATGTCTCATAACTTAACCTATCTGCTTTTATAAATGACTGTCATAAATATTGCCTCGTACATTCTGTGTTGTGTGGAAAAACAAATCCATGATGCTGTTGTCAAAAATATCTGTTCCTTGGGCTTCCCTGGTGGCGCAGTGGTTGAGAATCTGCCTGCTAATGCAGGGGACACGGGTTCGAGCCCTGGTCTGGGAGGATCCCACATGCCGCGGAGCAACTAGGCCCGTGAGCCACAACTACTGAGCCTGCGTGTCTGGAGCCTGTGCTCCGTAACAAGAGAGGCTGCGATAGTGAGAGGCCCGCGCACCGCGATGAAGAGTGGCCCCCGCTCGCTGCAACTAGAGAAAGCTCTCGCACAGAAACGAAGATCCAGCACAGCAAAAATAAATAAATTAATTAATAAACTCCTACCCCCAACATCTTCTTTAAAAAAAAAAAAAATCTGTTCCTCGGCATTTGTATTAGGTAAGGATTGGCTTGAAACCACCCAAATGACTTGGATTCCCACTCTTCTTGACTTGAATTGTGATTTCTATGTATGCAATAGTACTTAGCAAGCATCTTCTGAAAGCCTTGACTCAGAGTTGTTGGTTTTTTAAAAAATCGGTTGCTTATGTTTCTAGTAAGACTGTATATATATCACCACGTATCTTGTGGGCTGAGTTTCCACTTTTAGCACAGGCATTATGGCATCTGGCAGATGTGGTGTGTCAATGTTCAAGAAATGTGGAGTACTGGAGTTGAACTTTCTATGTTTTGGTTTCTTGAAGCAACTTCATACAGTTTACCTTACTGTTTTAATAATCAATCATATCTTCTTTTATATTGGCCCAGTTCTTGCCTTTTCTATTATTAATCAATTTTTGCTTGTAATAAATATGTTGCTTCCTTTCAAAGCATCATCTTTATGAAACAGCTGGAGATCTTTGTTAATGATATAATTGGAAAGAGTATTATCTCAGAGGTAGCTGATAAATATAGTAGCAAAATTTGGATTCCCATTTGGGATCCTCAGAAGTGACATCAAGATATTTTCAGATAATTTCCTTTGCTGTTTGGGTCTGAAGGTCTCCTTATAAACAGATTTTGTAGCCTTTGATCAGACAAGGGAGTCTGTATAGTATGGAAGCATCAAAGGCTTTGATACCATTTTTTTCTCTCTCAGATTGAAATACTTTGCCCACTTGGTGAGGTTTCTAAAATTTTTTATGTTGATTCCTTTAGAAACCAATTCTCTGAATCATTATCTTTCTCCTATTTAAGGAAAGACCAGACAGTTTTGTTTTGTTTTTCAGCACAAAGTTAGCAGTTCCTTAACGAAAAACAGATTCTTTAACGACCATTGGGTTTTTCTGGCTTCTTTCCTGTTTGAAGAACTCAGTCTCAGTTAGTACTTTGTAGAACATGGTATTATTCTGAGTTGTCACTTTGGTATTCTTCTTGGAGTGCCTTATTTCCATAGTCCCTGGAGAATCTGTCTAGCGCTGGTGGTTTTCTTAATGGAGAACAGTCTCCTGGATCTCCAGATTTACTCATCACTAAAGCACTAGATTCCTGCCTCAGATTTCTCTGAAGGCAGCAAAACCCAAAGTACTAAACTCTGTGATATCGATTGGCTGAAGTCACCAGATGGTTCATTCAAAAACACTTCATATTTCATTCATAAAGATTTCAGTTTGAAAAATGAAGTCTTTTGCTTTGGGGCTTATATTAATTTACAAAGTAGAAAACTTTCCTGATATTTCTTAGCTCAAACTTTTCCCCTTGCTTAGGTGTGTAGAGATCTAGGATCTGGTTCCCTTTCCAAATTAGCAACATTTTAGTGTTGGCATGCATTTGTGATTTTATGTAGTATTGTATGAGCAGCTTCCATTTATGCCTAGCAATTAAGGGTTGTAACTCATTTAAGGATACCCTTGAATAGATCCCACACACACACTTTTTTTCCTCTCTGTTGTAGTACCCTGTTGGCACGCCTGAACTCTTTCTAATTTTTTTTCAGAGTCAAGAAGCAAAATGAACCATAGCAGTCTAGCTCTTAAAATGATATAAGCCAAAACAAATCAGTCTTTCTTGAATTCATTTCACTCTTGACGGTTTTTCACAATGGAATTGGGCTGTCCCTGTTACATCCCTGTGAATGTGATCTTTGGAGGATTTATAAGAGGAGAATAGGGCTTTTCCTGGCCCCCAGACACACATATCTATTCACCAGCTGTTTCTTTGCTGCTTACCCAGGTGCCACGAAATCCAGCCTGCTGTCAGCACCCAGCATTGTGAGTATGTTCGTACCAGCACCCGAAGAATTCACAGACGAGCAGCCGACGGTGATGACAGACAAGTAAGCTCACAGTTATTTTCTTCACTGTTTACAGAATTTGAGAAGTTGCTCACCATGGTTGTGAGAAAATATCAGAGGAGGTATGCTATGCTTTTAAGTCATAATTTGTTCTTCAAATGGCTGTAGCCATAAGTGTTGGTAAGCATTTGTTACTTTAGAAATGCAGTATTGTATGGGCAGCTTTCATCTATGCCAAGGCATTTTTCTTTTTTAATTTGGATGAATGCAAGTAATGTCCGCTTACTGATGATTCCTAGCAATAATTTCACACAGATGAAATCTCTCATCCAGAAGCTTCAAATTGTTAAGAGTGGGACTAAGTTTGAGCTATGATCCAGCTGGTAGAATTCATTCTCTGAATCTCAGGTTGGTTACGTTGCCTCTCTGTTTGTCAGCCTTCAGTCCCCCCAGATTTCTTATGGGATAAAGTCCAAATGCTTTAGCTGATTGTAAAAGGCCCTTTAGGTTGTGAAGGTATGGACTTAACCACTCCTCACCAGGAACTCCTTCCCTAGCCCCCTCACCTTCTCCAGAGCATGCCTGATGTGTTCTCTCCTCTGTGATCTCATAGGTGCCCTTCACTCTGTACTCCCTCTGCCTGGTGAACTCCTATTCATGCATCAAGACCCAGCCTGAGGCCAAGTTTCCCTGATTTCACAAGGCATAATGCATCATGCCATTCTCCAAGTTTCCATAGTATTTGATACATCTCTCTATTCTACCACTTATCACGCTATATTTTAATCGTTAGGTGTTTATACATACATGTTCTGTAATAGATTGTGAGTTCCTTAGGGACTAGTACCCTTTCTTCTGTACTTTATACTCTGAGCTCCCTATACATTTCCTGGCACATAAATGCTGTTCAGTGAATATGATAAAGAATAAGACTTGTACAATTTCAACTTTGGAGAGATCCCTTGGGCCAGGGAGGCTTCCTGGTAAAGGTGACCCACGTGAGAAATTGAGTAGGCTTGTGATAAAAGGAGAGGAAGGTGAAGTGGAAGGGGCTGGTATGAGGATCCATGCAGCTGGCCACAGCCGGCCGTCATTACTGAAGAAGTGAAAGGCCTGTCTTGAACAGCTCCTTACCATGTCGACATGGGGAGCACCTAGTTGCTTGTGGAGGGCTCTTCTTAGCTCTTTCTTTGGTATACTTTTCTCGTTTTGTGTCCTCCTCCAAGTCTCAATATTTCCTAGTTGTCTTCCCGGTTGCCTTTGTGTGTACTCCATTTATCTTCATTTTTAGTTACAAGCGTGAATCCTATATTTTTTAAAAAGTCAGTTTGTAAGGAGTGATATATATGTATATCAGGAAGTTTTCAGATGGAAAGGTCACAGTAGCTATTTTAGCGCTGCCTCCCTTGCTTTTCCCTTCACCGTATAAATCTGTTCAGCGGCCACTGAGAAAAAGAGCTCCGCTTTGGTTGAGATGACGTCAGTTGAACCCACATTAGGTACTACAAAGAGCAATAAGCTGGAAGTTCCTTAAGAGCAGGGACCATTGTGTTTTTACAGACTGCACTCTCAGTAGGCGTGGTAAGTTCATAAACTGATCTGAGTGACGGGTAGAGAAGAGACTTGATCCAGACTCCCTAGGCTTTCTACAGGGTTCTATTGACTAGACTATTCTGTCTCTCACCCACAAATAGGATTTTTAAATTTTTATTTATTTTTGTTTTATTTCTTTTTTCAATAGATCTTTATGGAGTATAATTGCTTCATAATGCTGTGTTAGTTTCTGCTGTACACCAAAGTGAATCAGCCATGTGCACATACCTGTCCCCCATCCCCTCCCTCTTGAGCCTCCCTCCCACCCTCCCTATCCCACCCCTCTAGGTCATCGCAAAGCACCGAGCTGATCTCCCTGTGCTATGCTGCTGCTTCCCACTAGCTATCTATTTTACATTCGGTAGTGTATATATGTCGATGCTACTGTCACTTCTCCCCAGCTTCCCCCTCCCTGCCCCCGTGTCCCCAAGTACATTCTCTATGTCTACGTCTTTATTAATAGGATGTTTTTAAATCTGAAAGATTGGGAAGGCTTCCATTTTTGTCTAGACATTTTTCACTTTTAATTTCAACAAATGAAAAAAAATCTAGTTAATGACTATCCCCAGCAATAATTTCACATGCAGAAAATCCTTCAACCAGAAGCTTCAAACTATTAGTCCAATTGGCACTCATTGTAAAAGGGAGCACTAATTCGTGTAAAGGCCAGATACTAATGAGTTGAAAGACCATTTTCAGTGATCCGCGGAACCTTCCTGATCTCTGGTGTGTGTGCTATTTCTGTGTCTAAGGTGATGGTGGTCCTGGAGTTTTCTATTTATTGTTAAAATGTGACCGCTGACCTCCTTTTGGGGACTTTTCCAAGACTCACCAAAAATGGCTGCATGTACTTACACCTTGAAACCACTGTCGGCTTTCACGGAAAGCATTCCTCTGTTTTCTTTGCAGATGCCATGACTGTGGGGCCATTCTTGAAGAGTATGATGAGGAAACCCTTGGGCTGGCCATTGTGGTCCTCTCCACATTCATTCACTTAAGCCCAGACTTGGCAGCCCCGTTGTTGCTGGATATCATGCAGTCTGTGGGAAGGTGAATGTCAGCTTCTGTTTTGTTTGGTAGGAAGGAGCCTTACTCAATCTGTATCCTTAAGTAGAAACTGCCAATTCAAAAGTGAAACATTTTATAACCTTACAGATGCTTGATATTTGTGGGATCAACTCAGACTAATTTCACAAACTGAATGTACCAAACTTTTGGTTGAATTCTACAGCCATGTAGGGTCATGAGTCACAACGTCAGAGTGGAGCTAGAGGAAACTGCACTAAGAAAACCCTAGTTTGTTGTTCTCTATTAACTACTATGTGAGCCAGTGTATGTTACAGTGCTCAGAACTGTGCATAATTCACACTAAACACTTTATAACTTTTAGATATTATTATTATCTTTCTTTACCTGTTTTTTAAAAAAATATTTATTTATTTATTTGGTTGTAGCAGATCTTTGTTGCTGCAGGCAGTCTCCTTAGTTGTGGCATGCAATCTCTTAGTTGTGGCATGCATGTGGGATCTAGTTCCCCTACCAGGGATCAAACCCAGGCTCCCTGCTTTGGGAGCGTGGAGTCCTAACTACTGTGCCACCAGGGAAGTCCCTCACTTTACCTGTTTTAAGATGGGTTCTCTAGGCACTTGTAATCAGGGTGGCTCACTTAATTATGCAACTTGCGGCATCGTCACGTGAAGGGATAAATGGAAGTATAGTAGTTTTATACTTCTGACTCAGAAAAAGGAAAGATGCACTCATTTTGGGAACAGAGCCTTCAGCCTGACTGATTAAAACTTAGCTGCTTTGAGAATTTTCATGTTAAGAAAATTCCATTTAGTAAGATAGGACATTAGAAGAAAAGTGATGTACTTCATGGATATAAGTAAAGTTCAAATTCAGTAACAAATTGTAGTCCTAGCATACACAACGTATAGGAGAGGACTGAGTTAACTCCCCATGAATGTGTTAAGTTTCCAATCTGTGCTAGCACAGAGCTAGGTGCTTTAGGTTGCAGGCATTACACCTAGCTCTTGCCCTCAAGTGCTCTATGGCTTAGTTGTTGAAGAGGACAGGGATGTGTGGAATAACTGAGTAGCCATAAAAGATGGGACATGATTAAGAGCTGTATTCATGAGCGATATGTTTGGTGAATGCTATGGGAGTTCAGGATGGAAATGATTTCTTAGGGAAGGTCTCTATAGAGGAGGTTGGAGAAAAAACCTGGATTCTGCAAATTCCTGGTATTTGATGGAGGAAAGAGAATGAATCTTGATGGAGCTAAAATTTAATCTTTTTAATGAAAAAAATGATAATTTCAAGTTAAAGACAAACAGGGAAGCGTTAAAAACCCCTCAAGCCCAGAAGTATGTGACTCCCTTATCCCCCTTCCCCAAATTTTTCTGTAGTATCCTTAGGTGTGTGTATCCTTAGTATGCAGTCAGACTTGATATAACTATTCCACCTCTAATACTTAGAAATAGCCAATGTGTAAAGTAAATGATGAACACAGGGAGATAGGTAAGAAGAGATGAATTAAGCCCTTGATTTTAACCTAATCATAATAAATGTGGAATAAATGTTATACCAGCTATCAGCAATACTTGTGTAATTGAAAGTTTTTTATTAATGCAAGGTCTCGATTCCTACTATCAATACTTTTCAGTTTTAGAACAGACAGAATTATTGTTCTGGTCTGTTACCATCTCCTTGAAATAGCTGATCTAAGTTGTAATAGATACATAGAGGGGTTTTTATTTTGTTTTAACATAAGGGAGAATAAATCATGTTCAAGCATTGCCAATTCTTAGGATGGAAACAAACAAGTTTTGAAGAAAGGCAAAGGAAAAACAATAGAGATACATTTTTACATACTTACATATAAAAATCGTTAAATCTGTACCTCCTTTGGGCAGACTAGCAAGAGACAGGGAGAGCATTAAAGCAAGCTGCCCAATTCTTAGCAACCAAACCTACCAAGAAGGCAGATTCAGTAGTCACCTGATTCAGGCCTTCCTTGCATACCTCAATTCCAGGTGAGGCAATGTGGATTTACGAACACTTAAGTTTATTCTAATCCCACAGGAACTATTTCCAGCATGTTCTAAGAGTGTGTAAGTTCAGCACATCCCTTTCATTTATCACCCAAGCCTTTCCATATGATTTCATGTTTTGCTCTCTACTTAGATCTCTTAAAATTTACCCACCCCTTTTTCTAGATGCAGCCTTCAAGATCACATTGGCTGCACCCTTAATTACTGTTTATTTCATTTGCCAATGCTTATCTATTCATTGTAGTGTCACTAGTATGAGAGAGACCATAACCAAAGAAACTGGGAATCATGTCTGGTGTTACTGGTGCTGGACCCTCTATTCCTGTCCAAATGCATTCTTGACTCGATTCACTGTTGTGGTCTTAAGTAAATAAATTTTTAGCATTCTCCTTGTTTGTTTCTTCAGTATCTCACTGATCAAGACGTGTTTTTCTAAACCCACAAATTTATTACATTCTTTTTCTTTCTATACATCTAGAATATTTCCATGCATATAGAACCATATAATTATATTTTTCAAAAATTACATGTTATATATCGATTACTTAACCTAATACATTTCTCTTTTCAATATGTCATTTCAACCCAACGATTAGCTGACAAATACCCGTTACCTATTTTGCTATCTTACAGAGGCTTTGACAGTTTGTGGTTTGTTTGCGGTGAGGTTTCAGAGGTTGTATACAAAGAAATGAATTTTGAGTTGAGTTAATATGGGGATGGACTGGGTCAAATACTGTTCTGTTATCTGTCTAACCTGGCTGCAAAGGACATATTTGTAGATTGACTGGGTGCTATTCAACTAACTCAACTGTATGCATCTCCATGGAAATATTTGATGCAGAAAGCAGATTTCAGAAACTAGATTAAATTGAACCCTGGAGATTGACCCCTGAGTGGATCCTCTGTCCCTGGTCAAAGGAATTGTCAATGGTTTTACATGTCCCCCATCTAAATGGGAGCTGCAATGCGGCATACAGTACTCATGCATTTCATCATGAAACCCTAAGATACTCATGTGACTCTGTTTACTTTATTTCCTAGATTGGCATCCAGCACAACTTTTTCTAATCAAGCAGAAAGGTAAGGTCCTAAAATGAGCTCAAATCTCACTTTCTTTTCGTCCTCTGTGCATGTTCATCCATTTCTAAAACACTAGAGTGTTTACCACGGGAGGAATATGGTTAGGTTCAGTTGCAGCTCCAGAGAGCACTCGTTCATTTTCTCTTCACACCTTCATTTATTCAGTCCTGCATTCACTCATTTCAGTCAACAAATACTTTTTTTAAAAAAATAAATTTATTTATTTATTTGGCTGTGTTGGGTCTTCGTTGCTGTGCTCAGGTTTTCTCTAGTTGTGGTGTGTGGGCTTCTCGTTGCGGTGGCTTCTCTTGTTGCAGAGCACGGGTTCTAGGCACACAGGCTTCAGTAGTTGTGGCACGCGGGCTCAGTAGTTGTGGCTCACGGGCTCTAGAGCACACGCTCAGTAGTTGCAGCCCACGGGCTTAGTTGCTCCATGGCATGTGGTCCCGGACCAGGGCTTGAACCCATGTCCCCTGCATTGGCAGGGAAGCTCTGATGAGAAGTTTTTAACTTAGATGAAGTCTAATGTTTTAAAGTTTTAAAACAACTTATGACTATTCCTTCTTATTGTGTATCTAAGGAACCTTTGCCTATCCTTAAGTCAAGAATATATTTTCCAATGTCTCCCAATAGAAGTTTTATGGTTTTAGCATTTATATTTAGCATTTACATGATCCATCTCAAATTAATTTTTATGTATGGTGTGAGGTAGGGGCTGAAGTTCCATTTTATCCATGTGAATACCTTAGTTATTTCAGCGCCATTAAAAAAAAAAAAAAGACTTTCCCTTTCCCCATTGGATCCCTTTGGTGTCTGTTAAAATCAAATAACCGTATTAGGTTCAGTCTGTTTCTAGGCTGTCTGTCCTGCCTCACTGATCTATATGTTGATCCTTGTGCTGGCGCCGCGCTGTCTCGATTACTGTAGCCTCGATTACTGTAGCCGTATAGTAGGTCTTGAAGTCATTGTGAGTTCTCCAACTTTGGTCATCCTTTAAAAGAAGGTTGATTTGGATATTCTAGATTCCTTACATTTCCATATAAATTGTAGAAAAATCTTCTCAATCTGTGGGGGAAAGCCTCCTAGGATTGTATTCAGACTCTAAGTCAGTTTAGGGATAAATGATATCATAAAAATATTGAGTCTTTCAATTAATAAACATGGTGTCTATTGTCATTTCATTTGGTCCTTGTTTCTCTCAGCAATGTTTTATGGCTTTCATTGTAGAGATCTTGCATAGCTTTTGTTAAATTTATTCCCAGGAATTTTGGGTTTTTAATGCCAATGTAAATGAAATTTAAAACATTTTGGTTTTCTAACTTTTTGCTGCTGATATACAGATATACAATTTTTGTATTCATATTGTAATGTAATAAACTAAATTCACTTATTAGTTGTAGTAGCTGCCTTTTAGATTCCTTAGAATGTAAAGGCAATTGTATGTAGAAAGTCATATCGTCTGTAAATAGTGACAGTTTCACCTCTTTCTGATTTTTATGCCTTTTATTTTTTTGTTACTCTCTTGCATTGGCTAGGGCCTCCAGTGTAAAAGTAAAGATGTGAATGAGCACCCTTGCCTTGTTCCTGCCTTACAAGACAATCATTTAATATCTCACCATTAATTATGTTTGCTATAGGTTTTCATAGGTGCCCTTTACCAGACTGAGGATAGTTCCTTCTATTTCTAGTTTGCTGAGAGTTTTTTATGAATGCATGTTGAATTTTATCAAATGCACTTTCTGTTATCTATTGAAATAACTATGGTTTTTACCCTTTATTCTTTAAGATATTGAATTGCATTGATTGGGTTTTGAATATTAAGTGATTCTTACATTCCTGGGATAAACTCTATTTGGTCACGGTCAATAATCCTTTTTATCTACAGTTGGAGTCAATGTCCATGAGGACTATTGGTCTGTCCTTTTTCTTTTCATTTTGTTCCTTCTTGGTTTTTGTTTTGTTTTATTTGTAATGCTTTATCTGATTTTAGTTTTAGGGCCTCATAAAATACACTGGGAAGGGTTCCCTCCTTTTCTAATTTTCAAAAGAGTTTGTGAGAGTTTGGTGTCATTTCTTCCTGAAGAACATTTTTGACCTATAAGTTTGAGCCAGCATATCAGGGTAGACAAGGCAGAAAGAAACAATTAGACAAGACGGATTTTTTACTAGTTACCCAGCTGGGCTCTTTGATTTCCTCCTTCTTCTTTTCAGCAACTCAGCTACAATCACCTCTGGGAACGTCCTTTCTGATACTTTGGTCTAAGGGGAAAGGCCAAATAATCATCTCTTGGCTCCCTGTTTTGACATGCAGTTGGTAGTGCAGAGGGTAAAGGGGAAAACTGCACATATCAAAGTCCTAACCTTTTTACAAGTAGCAGCTCAGATGCCCCAAGAAAACTTCCCAGGTCTTCCAGTAGGAATGGACATCTCCCTCCTGCATTTTCCCTCAGAGGGGCTCTCTCTCTTAGCCAACGCCACTTTCTGAGAGGATCTTGCTGATAATCCCCATCCTGGATTCTAGTCCTGACTCTGCCATTCTCTGGACTTGTAGCCTTTGTAGGTCACCTTTTCTCTCTGACTGGGAGCCCTCATCTGTACAGTGGGGTGGCTGGAATTAGTCTGAGACCAACTCTGACATTACCTGGTTCCCTCTTTCTAAAAACGTATCGTTAACAGGGATTCCATGTGACTAGAATATTTCATCTTGCTAATGAAAATGACAGTGGGATATTCCATAAGAGGACTGATGTGTATGTGAATAAATAAGTAAATAAATACCTGAACTCATGCTGGTTGCTCCAAGATTCCTTGTGTTTTCTCTCCCTGGTCAACACCAGCATGATGCTCCCCGGCAATGCAGCGGGGGTGGCCAAGCAGTTCCTGCGCTGTATCTTCCATCAACTGGCTCCCAATGGCATCTTCCCGCAGCTGTTCCAGAGCACTATCAAAGGTAATTCATCCATGGGGAATCCAGACACCACAGACGTGGCTAGGTGCTGAAACCCAAACGCTACTAAATCTGATGGTTGTCTTTCCAGATGGGACTTTTTTACGGACCTTGGCCACGTCTCTGATGGACTTCAATGAACTGAGCTCTGTTGCTGTCCTCAGTCAGCTCTTGGAGGTAGGTTTGCTTTCTCGGCACTCTGAGCCCCTGCCGAAATCACTGCTGAGGAAGAAATTCAAAGTCATTTAATTTAAGTATTAAATTTTAAATGTCAAATTAAATTTTAAGTAATTTAACATTAAAAAATTTAAAAAATGAAAATTGCCAACACATAGAATAGTGTCGGTTGGACACTGCTGTTTAGTGCGGACTTAGAATTTACTTGAAGTCTCTGGACCCCTTCGCTAAGAGGTGCATGCCAGGCGTGGAACACTCACCTCCACAAAACTCTCCAGCTGTCAGAATGGGTGGTGCGCAGATCCATGTGCATTGCATCACGAGACTTGGATTCAGGTTTCAGCTTCACTGTTTGTTTGTGTATCACAAGATCTGGGTTCGAGGTCTGCTTATTTTCTGTATCATGAGACTTGAAGCTACTTCTCACCTCCACGGCTTATTCGCTGTATCGCTTTACTTGGAGTCTGTCTCCTGTCTTCTGCTCATTAGCTTTGCTCGGTTAGCTTGGAGGGTTGGCAGATTGCCGTAGGGACTTTGCTGTTGCTATAGTAGTCATCCTCAGTCTTTGGCCGGTGGAGTTGCCAACAAGCATCATTCACTGCGTTTCTTGACACCTAACCACACCAATTGTAGATCCTTAAAAGGTGTTTCTAATTTCCTGTTCACATGTCACCCTTTCTCACTGAGTCAGAGATCACAGTTTCCCCCCCAACTTTGTGTGGACTCGTCCATTTTTCCCTGTACTCCTGAAGTTACAATGATTAGCCTTTATAGCAGGCACACAACACGTGTTTATAGTGCGAATATATGATTTTTAAAAACTGATCTTCGCCAAATAGCTGTATGAATTCCCACACTGTTTCAGCAGTTGATTGCCTATGCTTTGTGTTTTTAGGGTCTAAATAACAAAAAGAATTTACCAGCAGGGGGTGCTATGATACGCTGTTTGGAAAACATTGCTACCTTCATGGAAGCTTTGCCCATGGATTCTCCTAGTAGCCTCTGGGCCATCATCAGCAACCAGTTTCAGACTTTTTTTGCCAAGCTGCCTTGTGTTTTGCCTCTGAAGGTAAGCTGAGCCCAGGATTTCATTTTAAATTACTTCCTTATTGTTTGCAGATCATCTGGGTCTTGGGTGATTGAATGTTTCATAAAGGGCTATAAGGAGTCTCCTTTAGCCACAGAGTAGAGAATGTTATTTAGGTTTTCCTTCAAATGTTACAGATTGACAGTAATATGCAGTGGACATTTTGACTTAGTGATTTCATGTTTCCGGTTGAGTAAAACATAAAAAAGTTCAGGAAGACGTTAGTAGATTGTGTTCATCTAGAAATTTTTCTCAAAAGGATATTAAATAAAAGCATAATAGTTTCATCTAAAAGGAGACCAGACATATATAATGTAAGGCTTCAATTTTACAGCATTATCTAAAGGGAAGTGATTGCTTCTGTGTGTGTGAATAAAGTACTTAAAAGACCAAGATGATATTTTTCTATTTGACAACTTTACCCCTCCTCCCCCTCCTCCCTCCCCCCGCCCCTGCCCAACGCCACACCGCCCTCCAAGAATACACACAAAATTACCTAGCTAGAAATCTGGTAGCCTAAGGAACATTTTCCATATGAGCCCATTAAATGCAAAACCAGAATCCTATACTGTCAAAACTGGAAGAGACCCATAAAAACCATCCTTTCCAATGCTCCCATTTTCCAGATGGAGATCTGCAAATTCAGAGAGATAGTGGCAGTGTAAAGATTAGAACTCAAGTCTTCTGACTCCCAATCCAGTGTCCTTTCACTAGCAGACTCCTAGAGTCCTTCTAGAACAAGGGTGAATTAGAGGCACTCAGGTCTCTATAGCAGGGAGAAAGGAGGTAGCTGGGAGTGGCCATTGCTGTGTCTTTGAACCTCATTGGTTCCACAAGCTTTTTGTGCTTTATCCAGGTCACAGATAAAAATATTCAACTTGCAGCAAAACTGGATCTGACAAGTGAAGTTACACGTTGGCAGCACTACTTCTGAAATGAATATTACATATATGTAAAATGTTTTTAAAAGACCAACCACCTCTGATAATACCTTTTCCCAAATTGGCAAATTTGGAAAATGCGACCCCCAAATAAGGTCTGTAAGGATGATAATTCAGGGACCCTTACCTTGGTGTATGCTGGTTTCTTTGAGTCTGAAATTACTGTAAGAAGCAGGAATACTGAGATCTTTGCCATCTCTCACATCCTGTGATTCTTGTCTATCCAGAAATCTAGAGTAGTTGAATAAATCCAAGCAAAGAGAATTGGTACTTTGAAACTATGTATGTACATAGCTATTGTACATATACACTTAGGAAGTCAAGTGCATGCATTTTTTAATATCTTTATTGGAGTATAATTGCTTTACAATGGTGTGTTAGTTTCTGCTTTATAACAAAGTGAATCAGTTATACATATACATATGTCCCCATATCTCTTCCCTCTTGCATCTCCCTCCCTCCCACCCTCCCTATCCCACCCCTCTAGGTGGTCACAAAGCACCGAGCTGATCTTCCTGTGCTATGCGGCTGCTTCCCACTAGCTATCTATTTTATGTTTGGTAGTGTATATATGTCCATGCCACTCTCTCACTTCGTCCCAGCTTACCCTTCCCCCTCCCTGTATCCTCAAGTCCATGAAGCAACTGACAAAGGATTAATCTCCAAAATTTACAAGCAGCTCATGCAGCTCAACATTAAAAAAACAAACAACCTAATCCAAAAATGGGCAGAAGACCTAAATAGACATTTCTCCAAAGAAGATATACAGATTGCCAACAGACACATGAAAGAATGCTCAACAACATTAATCATTAGAGAAATGCAAATCAAAACTACAATGAGATATCATCTCACACCGGTCAGAATGGCCATCATCAAAAAATCTACAAACAATAAATGCTGGAGAGGGTGTGGAGAAAAGGGAACCCTCTTGCACTGCTGGTGGGAATGTGAATTGGTACAGCCACTATGGAGAACAGTATGGAGGTTCCTTAAAAAACTAAAAATCTAACTACCATACGACCCAGCAATCCCACTACCGGGCATATACCCTGAGAAAACCATAATTCAAAAACAGTCATGTACCAAAATATTCAAGTGCATGCATTTTAACATGACCACATGGACCCTCCCTAGGAGCAGAGAGCCATTCAGGGCCATTCATTGCTTAGGAGCCGCACACTTTTAGAGAAGGTGTGGGGCAGGCATGGCAAATTCAAATGCCTGTAGGGCGGTGCTATAATGAAAATATTTAACTTGAACATGGACTAGTTGGAAGTATTGCCAGCTGGAAACAATTAGTAAACCTAATTTGTAATAATCAGTCCTGTCCAAAGGGACCCTGACTGCAAGGTTAATGAGTGGAGTGGAGTGAGATAAGGAGAATTGAGACCCTTGAGAACTGGAGAGCACCAGTCCTTTCTAATGGGGTCAGCTGCTACTCCACTCTAGCCAACTGTTATTTGAGAATGCAATCCTCATCTCCCCACGTTTCCTAAGATATTTCCTGACTTCCTTCACAGGTCACTGTGGGGACCTGATGAGCACCCGGTTTTCAGCCCCTGGTTTAAAGTAATGTAAATGTCACGTCAACTCGTATGGGTATTGAGCAGATTAAATAGACCAATGGTTCCCTTAGGAGGTATTGATACTTGTGACATGCTTTCAGCATTTATCTGAAAACTTGCCCTGCTGGATTTTGTCTGGGCACTGCCTCTGATCATCCTATGCTGTGTATTTAATCTCTGGGGAAAACATTAAGCCATTGAAAGACCTTCTGTAGTTTGTTCTCATCAATTTAGAGAAGTGGATTTCAAACATCGGTGTGTGTCAGTGTCCCTGAAGGACTTGCTAAAAATCTGAATCCTGGGCCTTATTCTGAGAACTTCTGGTTCAGTAGGGGTGCGACCTGAGGATTTGCATTCCAACTAGTTTCCAGGTAATAGAGGTGCTGCTGGTCCAGGGATCATACTTGGAGAAACACTGGCTTCGTTTGTACTATCTTAAAGAGGTTCGTATTGTACACAGCTGCAGAGATTTCACTGTAACCTGCTATTTTCATATATTTAACAATGTTAAATAATATCATTGCTTATTCTTGCTATAACATTTTCCCCCAAACCCAGTACACGTTATTTAAAAAGTATATTTTGATGTGGAATTGAGCCAAAATATGCTACTTGATTTGTGAGGCATGATTTTCTGTTGTAGGAATTTTACTGCTTTTTCTTAGGTTATTGTTATATCTTTTCGTAGCAGAGAAATGACAGATGAAATGTTCTTTATTTGGACTAATAAGCCTAATGGTTTTAAATTGATCTAAATAGGTTTTTTTTTTCAACAGGACCTTTCACAAATTAATAGACCTCTTTAGGATTGGGCACATTTAATATCAATTAATATTATTTAATTGTTTAACACTGTTTAATTAATGGTTTAATGAAATTTTTAAAGCTAAGAATTATTTTTTTTTCAACATGAATATATGGCATGGAAAACTGTAAGGAGGCAGCTATATTTCAGATTTTTTTTCCCTAAAATAAATGCTTAGAGGAAATATATGAAGCAAAAGATATGTTAAGAAGAGTACTGACTTTTACTTTTTTTGTATTTGTTCATAGTGTTCTTTAGATTCCAGTTTGAGAATTATGATTTGCCTCTTGAAGATACCCTCTACCAATGCCACAAGGGTATGTATGTTTCAGAAAAACATAACCAGTTGGTTATTTGGTTATTTTTTTAACCTAAAAAGACAGGCATATAGCAAGCAATACTGAAGAAATAGTTATCACATACTGAATGCTTCACTTTCAACCTTTTTTTTTAAATTTATTTTTTAGTGAAGTATAGTTGAATTACAATGTTGTGTTAATTACTGCTGTACGGAAAAGTGACTCAGTTATACATATATGTACGTTCTTTTTCATATTATTTTCCATTTTGGTTTATCACAGGATATTGAATATAGTTCTCTGTGCTATACAGTAGGACCTTGTTGTTTATCTATTCTAGATATACCAGTTTTCATCTGCTAATCCCAAACTCCCGATCCATCTCTCTCCCACCATCCACCCCTTTGGCAACCAACAGTCTATTCTCTATGTCCCTGATTCTGTTTCATAGATAGATTCACTGTCATATTTTAGATTCCACATATAAGTGATATCATATGGTATTTGTCTTTCTCTTTCTGACTTATTTCACTTAGTATGATAATCTGTAGTTGCCACTTTCAACCTTCTGAAAGTGCCTAGTATGAAGAACTCTAATAGATTACAATATCATTGGTCCTTTTAGTCCTGGGCCATGTCCACCAGTTCATCCTCAATACTATGAACTAGATGATCCTTCCAAACACAGATCTCATCGCACTGGTTCCTTGTTTAAAATCTTTGATAACTTCTCCCTTCTTTTAAGATAATGTCCAAATTCCTTAATGGAGCATACAAGAAGGTACTTCATTAACTTGCAAGCCTACCTTTCCTAGTTAGTCTTTGGCTACTTGTCCCATCCCTGTGCTTCCTGCGTACTTTCAGAATCATCATCATTATCATCAGCGAAACAATAACCACTGTTTGCTGAGCACTTACCATATGGCAGACATTGTGCTAATTGCCGTACATTTATAATCTTATTTAATTTCATACTTCCTTGCCTTTGCTTAGGCCATTTCCTTTGCCTGAAATGCTTTATACCCTTGCTGGTGAGTGAACTCCTTCTCATTCTTCAAGATGAGAATCTGAATTCCATTCTGATTTATAAAGGCTCACGTTTTCTGTAGCAACTTCCTCCTATATCAGATCCCACAACACCTGACAGAGCTCTCTGTATGAGCAGTTATATTATACTGAAGTCTCCCCAGTGAGCCTGTGAGCTTTATGAAGTCCAGCACTATGGCTCATTTACTTTCGTATTCCTGCCTACATTCCCAGGCTGCACTATATGCAATAGTGCAATAATTTGTATTGCAATGGCTTGTAGCTACTAGTTAATATACCAAGAAGCCACATCCCCTGTAACTTTTTACCTTGACTGTGCTTGCATAGACTCATGGTTTATGCTGGAAAATTGCATAGAGATCATTTGGTCTAGTCTGCTCATTTACACATAAGGAAACAGGCTCAGAGAGTTGAAGTGTCTTGGCCAAGGTCACAGAGCTGGTTACTGGAAGATTTGAGACTTGAATATATGTGCTTTGATTTCAAGCTTTTTTATTTGTCTGTTGTACTGTATTGCCCCATTACCATGCTGCTTTGCTAGATAAAAGAGCAAGTTTCTATATAGGTCTGAATTCAGGTTTCTTTTTTTGATCAATAAGGATGTATATCAACCAGAGACATATTCCTATCCCTATCCCTGTTCATTCATTATTAGTGTTTTAAGGCAACAACATTTATACAAAGCAAACAATACTGAATCAATAATACTATTTCAAAGAGTGTCTCTAAGATTTTCTGTATGGAAAGCACTGCATGGTTTTGCGGGTAATACAAATAACAAACATAATTCCTATCCTCAGAGGCAGCTATCATGTAATGAATTCATTTTTGTATCCATAAGGAAAAAGGACCTCAAAAATGCACATATTCTTTGATTTAGTCATTCTTTTTCTGGTAATCTATTCTAAGGAAGAAAATGCAAATTTCATGCAAAAACATATTTATTGAGATGTTATATATAATAAAATCTGACTTTTGTGGCCATTAAAATGGATCTTTATGAAGAATTAAATAGCATTGGAAATTTCGTACGTTATTATCTTAACAAAATGTAGTATTATATATACGTGTAAGATTTCAACTGAGTAAACTGGTGTGTGATGAAGAAGAGAAATATATCAAAATGTTATCACTGGGTGATGGGAATATTGATGACTTTTATTTCCTTATCTGTACTTTTCTACAGATCCTGCGTTTGCACACTGAGCATGTATTACTTTCATAATCCAGATAGTTAGGACCATAGAGGTTGAGAAGTAGTGGAAATCACAGCATCGAAGTCTTTTGGAGCCCAGTTAAAATCCTGTCTTCCCCACAGAGCAATTCTCCCTCTGGAAAATTGCCCTGGAATTTGAGTTTGAATTCCATTCAATGGCTGTATGGCCTTAGGCAAGTTACTTGCCTACTTAACTGCCTCAGCTGAAGAATGGGGATAGTAAAGCTTCAGAGAGTTATGGCGCAGTTCATAACTAACAGTGATGGAAGGCTTACTGTTGCCAAGTGCTTTACATACATTATCTTCTTTAATTCTCACAACACTATTGAGATGGAGGTCATTATTATCCTCATTTTACAGGGAAGAGAATTAAGTCCAGAGAGGTTAAATCACTTATTCAAGGTCACAGAGAGCTAAAGTTTGCAAACACTGGTGTGAAATTCTAGAGCTTGTGTCATTAATTATTATAATATACTGTCTCCCCAGGATTGTTATCAGAAATTTAAATGAGATAAACGAAACAAAAGCGTGTAACTCTGCTTGTGACTTAGTAGGTGCCCAATAAATATCTCTAAATGACTTAAAGCATAAGGATCTAAAACTGACCCTTTATGGGTGGGATTCAGATGGAGAACCCAAAACTGACAGCCTTCCTGGTAAACACTGGCAGGAAGCTGGGTCCTGATGTGTATTATCTAAGCTAATAGTGCTTTGGTACTTACGTGCAAGGGTGGTTTGTGCTACTTACCTGAGATGACAGGCTTCTAGAGGAGCTGGGTCTGATGAACTCACACATGCCTAAAGATTCAGAGAAATAGAGTGGGAGATCCTAAAGCACACTTCACAGAGTCTTGACTGCTGGTGGTGGGTGTGAGGATAAGATTGGAGTTACATAGGTTTATAAATGATGCCACATGGAAAAAATGGATTATTTTTAGCAATAAAATGATTAAGTCCTGCTCTTTGAGCCATTGATTGAAGATTCAGTTCTGTTCTTGTTAGACAAACAGGGTTGCTACAGTAGCCACCTGGCAACAGATTTGAAATTAAGAAAGAGTGATCCCATTAGTTAAGGTATCATTAGACTCTAATACATTTTTTTAATGAAAGAATCAGCAATTGATTTTGGTTTTATTTTGGCCCCAATCTCATTGCAGAGTTTGTTGGAACCATTTTCAAAACTGCTCAGCTTTGTAATTCAGAATGCCATCTTCACTTTGGCCTACCTGGTGGAGGTGTGTGGCTTATGTTACCGAGCTTTCACTAAGGTAAGGTTGCATGTGTGTTTATGTGTCCCTGGGAAACAAAAAACTGGCAGAAACATATTCTTTCTAATCAGTATCAAATCCCTCTTAGGTTAATTGCCTCAGTATAGTTAAAAGTGAGTAATTCAACTGAGGTCTAATAAAATTCATTAGAAGGAAACACTTCGCACACACAAATATATAAACTATACGTTATATATGCAAATGTGGAGAACTGAGGGTCATATGGTTTAGAGGAGAAGAGGTATTCCGAATGAAATGAGATAATGGTCTAAATGACCTCTAATGTCCTTTTCAAGTTCACCATCCTATGATTAGTGGGCAAGCCATCAGTACATATCAATTTTATACCCAGAGTAGAAAAATACCAGCTTGTCATTTGTAAAAGCCTGTGGAGAGCTCCTTAATTCTCATCATTTGTCTGTCTCCCCAGTTCTGGGTTCTTGGCCTCTGAGACTGTAATCTCATCGTTTGTCATCTTGCTTTGATAATGGTTTCTCTATTGCATTATCTTTAGTATCCCCTGCCCCACTACTGAGGAAGTGGAAAAGTACTGCTTGCCCAGTGCATATAGCAGCCTTGTTGGTGCTGATAGGCACTATCCTAATGGAAAAGCAGAAGGCAGGACAAATTGAGAGCGTTTCTGTCCTTAAGAACAATGTGCAAATGCTACTTTTCCAATTTCCAAATTTTCCAAGTTTATTTTCAATGGGCTTTCTGTTTCTGTTGTTCCCTCTTAAACATTCAGAATACTCCTTTATTCACGTTGTCCACTTCTACAAGCCCTTTAATTTCTCCTAAAAATCTAACTTCTATCAAGGTTTTCATTCTATTTAAAACACCCTTGTCTCCTTTCTTACCATCTTGTGTCCATTCCACCATGTTAAGTGTTTCATGATAACCTTCTCTTTAATCTTTATGATTATAAACTGTTTATTACTCTGCCTGGAACAATATGTTTTCTAACTACGAAAATAATCAGTATTTTTTTCTTCTTTCAAATCCTTCCTGAAAAATAACTTCTTTTTCTTTTTTTCCACTTAAAAAAAAAGACACAGCAGCAAATACAATGAAAAGATATTCTATTTTTAGAAGTCATTTTATTTCTTAATTTTCTTTATGTTTGATTTGTTTAAATTATATATTTTATAGAGGAGGAATCATAATGAGTTTGTACTTTCTATGCTGTGTACTATAAGTATTGATTACAGTGGACCTTCCACTATTTTGAATTCAAGATATTTTTGGTTTTAAATATTCATTATGCATTATATCCCCTCATAATCTATCATAACTTTTGTGGCCTCTCTCTTCCTGTTGTCATCTACCCTTCTTCATTCTGCAACTCAAAATGACTATGAGTTGTAGAAAGCTTTGATCTAGGGCATTCCCACCTTTTTCACAGATAATGAGAAACTATAAGAAATAGCTAAAGAAATAGCAGTATCTAATTGAGGCTTCTCCTCAACTGCTTCACAACACTGTGTTAGTTTCTGTTGCACAACAAAGCGAATCAGCCACATGCATACTCATGTCCCCATATCCCCTCCCTCTTGAGCCTCCCTCCCACCCTCCCTATCCCACCCCCTAGGTCATCGCAAAGCACTGAGCCGATTTCCCTGTGCTATGCTGCTGCTTCCCACCAGCCAACTATTTTATATTCCGTAGTATATATATGTCAATGCTACTCTCACTTCGCCCCAGCTTCACCCTCCCACCTCATGTCCTCGAGTCCATTTTCTATGTCTACCTCTTTATTCCTGCCCTGCAAGTAGGTTCATCAGTACCATTTTTTTTTTAAGATTCCATATATATGCGTTAGCATACAGTATTTGTTTTTCTCTTTCTGACTTACTTCACTCTGTATGACAGACTCTAGGTCCATCCACCTCACTACAAATAACTCAATTTCATTTCTTTTCATGGCGAGTAGTATTCCATTGTATATATGTGCCACATCTTCTTTATCCATTCATCTGTCGATGGACATTTAGGTTGGTTCCATGTCCTGGCTATTGTAAATAGTGCTGCAACGAACGTTGTGGTACATGTCTCTTTTTGAATTATGGCTTTCTCAGGCTATATGCCCGGTAGTGGGATTGCTGGGTCATAGGGTAGTTCTATTTTTAGTTTTTTAAGGAACCTCCATACTGTTTTCCATAGTGGTTGTATCAATTTACATTCCCACCAACAGTGCAAGAGGGTTCCCTTTTTACCACACCCTTTCCAGCATTTATTATTTCTAGATTTGTTTGATAATGGCCATTCTGACTGGTGTGAGGTGATACCTCATTGTAGTTTTGATTTGCATTTCTCTAATAATTAGTGATGTTGAGCATCTTTTCATGTGCCCAAGAAAAGACATAGAAAGGTAATAGCTTTGGAGACTATTTGGCAATCGGGCAGTCTCGATAACTTGAAAACGGTCCCACTTAAAATGCTAGAAGTGATGGATGACATGTAATAAACATGATTTTAAATATATAGCAAATTTTATAAGAATGAAAGTTGAAAAAATGAAAAGGGAATTGAGAACCAGAGTGGTAAGCATATAAGCTGATATTGTAGCAGTCTTGGGGTAGAGAAGTTGATTGTTTTGGTAACTCAGTAGCTTGAGTTTTTTGTTTTTAATTGAAGTATGGTTGATATACAATATTATATAAGTTCCAGGTATACAATATAGTGATTCACAATTTTTAAAGGTTATACTCCATTTATAGTTATTATAAAAATTGGCTATATTCCCTGTGTTGTACAATATATCCTTGTAGCTTATTTTATACCCAATAGTTTGTACTTCTTAGTCCCCTACCCCTTTCCCTTTCTCCGCTGGTAACCACGGGTTGGTTCTCTATGTCTGTGAGTCTGTTTCTTTTTTGTTACATTCCTTAGTGACTTGAGTTTTAAAGCCCATACAGAGAAAGGAAATGAAGTCTTGGGACTATTTCAGGCTGGGAGTCGGAGCTGAGTTGTCCCCAGGAGAAAGCCAGAACCCTTGAAAGGCTATATGTTTGAGAAAAGTTTGATTTGGAAAGGATATATTCTTATATGGAGGTGACAAAGAATGGGCTCTATCTGAGCCTGGGAACTGAAAGATTTGTAGTTTCCCTTGAGAATTAGTAAACATGAGCCTGTCTTTGAACATGTTTAGAATTTGAATTTGTAATACCTGCATGCTCTGTGAACCCCCAAAAGTCAAATAAATTGGTGCTGGGCAAGTAATTGCATTGGAGTGTCTGCCAGAAGCAAGCTCAAAATCAATCCTCAAAGCTCTCTGGAGGGATATGCCTTCAACCTAGGCCCAACAGGATTCCCATAATTAAAATCTGGATGAACATGAGATCATGATCTAAAATTACAAAACATGTGAAGAAATAATCCACCATGAGCTACTTTAGCGTAGTCAACAAAAATCAGATTATTCCCCCTAAGAACTTCCAATATTAGAACAATGTGATAGAGACTATAAAAACATACTCTGAATGATAAGCATTAAAAGATGAATTAAAAACTTGAGAAAAGATCTAGTCACTTAAAAAAAAAACCAGATAGATTTGAACAAAGTAGAAATTCTAGAAATGAAATAGTCATTGACATAAAAAAAAACTCAGTGGACAGGTTAGAGAGCAAATTAGACATAGCCAAAGAGGGATTTAGTGAAATGAAAATAGATCTGAAGAAATTATATAGCATGCAGCAAAGGGAGATAAAGAAATGAAGAATATAAAGAGAAGATTTAGCCAGTAAATTTGAAATCTTGGGAAATAGGGACAATTTTCTAGAAAAAATGTAATGTGTAACAGTCAGAAAAAAGATGGCTAGACTTAAATGATAAAAAAATGGAATCAGTAGTTAAAAACCATTCCAATTTTTTTAACATCTTTACTGGAGTATAATTGCTTTACAATGGTGTGTTAGTTTCTGCTTTATAACAAAGTGAATCAGTTATACATATACATATGTTCCCATATCTCGTCCCTCTTGCGTCTCCCTCCCTCCCAACCTCCCTATCCCACCCCTCTAGGTGGTCACAAAGCACAAAGGTCCCTGTGCTATGTGGCTGCTTCCCAATATCTTAAGTTTAAAAACCATTCCAATTTTAAAGACAACTTTCATTAAACATTTAAGGAGCAGATTGAGCTCTACTTTATGCAAAGTAAAACAGAGAATAGAAAAAACGAGAACAATTTACAACATATTTTATGAGGCCAATAGAATTTTGATACCAACCAGACAAGGGTAATAGGGGAAAGGAAAATTATAGGCCAGTTATACTTCAAAGATGCAAAAATTCTGAATGAATAATCCCAAGTTAATGCATTAAAAATAAAACCTCATGCTCAGCCATAAAAAAGAATGAAATTCTGCCATTTGCAGCAACATGAATGGACTTGGAGGGCATTATGCTAAGTGAAGTAAATCAGACAAACAAAGACAAATACTGTATGATATCACTTATATGTGGAATCTAAAAATACGACAAACTAGTGAATATAACAAAAAAGAAACAGACTCACAGATACAGAGAACAAACTAGTGGTTACCAGTGGGGAGAGGGAAGTGGGGAGGGACAGTATAGGGGTAGGGGATTAAGAGGTACAAACTATTATGTATAAAATATAAGGATATATTGTACAACATGGGGAATATAGGAAATATTTTATAATAACTATAAATGGAGTGTAACCTTTAAAAATTGTGAATAAATATATTGTTCCCCTGGAACTTATATAATATTGTATGCCAACTATACTTCAGGTTAAAAAATTAAAAAAAACTAAAGCCTCATGACCTAGTGAGGATTCTCTTGTAATATAAAATTGGTTTAAATATTAGAATATCTATTTATGTTGCCAGATTAAAGGAGGAAAAGCTTTTATCATTATCTCAAGAGATACAAAAGAAGCATTCTATATAATTCAACATCCATTTATGATAAATCTTGTCAAACTAGGACTAAAAGGGATAACTTGATCAAAAATGTCTACCAGAAATCTCTAGGAAACATTATACTTATGGTGAAATGCCAACAGTAGTCCCTTTAAAATCATAAGTAAGACAAGAATGGCCATTATCACTGCTTCTATTTGCTCTAGTTCTGGAGGTCCTGCTCAGTTGAGTAAGACAGGAAGAAGAAATCAAAGTATAAGGATTAGAAAGGAAAAAAACTCTCCCTTTTCATAGATGATGTGATTACAAATGAACTGAAGAGAATCTATCTAGACACCTTTTTATAACTTTTATGAGAGTTCAGCAAGGATGCTGATACAAATGTATACCCAGAAATCATCTACCTTTAATTATTCAGCTACAAATGATTATAAAATATACTTTTAAACTAGCATTTATTGTGGCAACAAAAAATGAATCTAACAAAAATATGCAATAATTTTATGGAGATAACCAGAAAATTTTATTAAACAACGTTAAATAAATGGAGACAGATCTCATGTTCATGAGGACCCAGCATAATAAAGATAGCTGATTCTCACAAAATAACCTATAAATTTAGTATAATTCCAATAAATATCCTAGACTTTCTCTCCTGATACTGATGGACTAGATAATTTGAATGTATCCTCCCACTGGATTTGAAAAGTTTCTTAAAAAAGTGAACAAACTATTCTCTGAAAACTTTAAAAAATCATCAAAATGCTAACCAGATATAGAATTACCAGGCTAAGATCTGAGAGAACACAGAAATGCAGAGATGTGAGCCTAGCACTGAAGACCTTTTTTTTGCTCTGGGGGTGTTTGCCTATCTGAAAGATGTGACAATTCTGGTAGATCCAGGAGGCTAGGGGGAAAAAAGTCAGAATCCAGGACCTTCCAAGAGTGGAGACTCTCTGATCCTGCACCTCCTGCACCTTTTGGCTGGGACCACTAAGTAAAGATAACCCAGAAGTAAAGTTGTCCTCACATGGACACAGATCCCTGTCAAGACCTTTGGTGGCCCAAGATAAGATATTATAAGGTTTGTATGTGTATTAAGGTAACCCTGGATCACTAGTGCCTCCAGCACCTGGTAAAAAATGAAGAGAAAGCTCTTTGGAGGAAGATAACATTTCAGGCCTCAAATTATTGCTAAAAATATTTAAAAAATAAAGGATGCAACATGCAAAGATAACCAGACATATGAGGAGGCAAGACACCACAAGTGAGAATGAGTAGAAGGAAAAGACAGTGGATACAGACCTACAGGGTCTCCAATACGTTGGTTATGATCAAGAAAGGACACATAGGGGACTTTTAAGGTACTTGTGATGTGTACCCGACTTGGGTGCTGATTACATGAGTGTTCAATCTATGCTAATCTGTTTATCTGTTCACTTATATTTTATGTACTTTTCTGCATGTGTGCTATATTTGACAATAAATAAAGCTTACAAAATTGAAAATATTCTAGCATTGCATTAACAAGGACAGATCAATGAATTTCAGTATGTTCATACAATAAAACATCATTAAACTGTTTAGTTGAAAGAATGAGAACTATATGTATCAACAGGGACTCACTTCAAAAATATAATGGAGGGCTTCCCTGGTGGCGCAGTAGTTGAGAGTCCGCCTACCGATGCAGGGGACACGGGTTTGCGCCCCGGTCCGGGAAGATCCCACATGCCACGGAGCGGCTGGGCCCGTGAGCCATGGCCGCTGAGCCTGCATGTCTGGAGCCTGTGCTCTGCAACGGGAGAGGCCACAACAGTGAGAGGCCCACGTACCACCAAAAAAAAAAAAAAATGTATATATATTTTTATATATATAAATATATATATATTTATATATATTATATATATATATATATTTATATATATAAATATATATAAAAATATATATATATATATAAAATGGAGTAAAAAATTATAAGTTGCAGAAAGATTTGCATTGTATGATAACATTATAGAAAGTTAAAAACAAGCAAAAATAACAGTAAGCCTTATAATGGAGGTATACGTATGTAGTAAAAGTGTAGTACATGAAATAATAAGCACCAGATTCAAAATAGTGGCTATTTCAAGGAAGGGAGAAAGAAAAGAGAGCACTCTATAGGTAGCTTCAACTATTTCTGTGATGTTTGATTTTTGATAAAAAGTATTAAATAAAGCAATATGCTATGATTTAACAAAGATGGGTAATAGGTAGATGACGCATTCCATCTCTCTGTTTTTCTGTATGCTTGAAATAGTCCACTTAAAAAGTAAGCTCCTTTTGAGAGGATATGAGACCCTTTCATATCCAAAACATGTTACATGTTTTTCTCTACATCATTTTCTATTGAAAAACATCCTTTTAGATTTGTTTAGTTTCTGCAGTTCTTGGAACCTCTCCTCTGTGACTAAGAACCAAATCTCGTGGTTTCAGTCTTTAAGAGGTAGCCTGTCTTTTTCTTATCCATTAAATTATGTGTTCTCAGTGCTTCACTAAACTCATTACAAACACAAAAATGCCCTTTTTCTTTTTTCTTGGGTTTATTTCTTAAGGACAGTTCATTATGCATTTTAAAATACTGTTTCTTATTTCTGATCTGTGAATCTTTTGGAAGCTCTTTTGACATAGATCTATTCTAACTGAAGTTTTAGAAATCGCTTACCTTCTTCTCTCTTGTTTCGTTTAGGAGAGGGATAAATTCTATTTGTCTCGTAGTGTTGTTCTAGAACTCCTGCAGGCCCTGAAGCTCAAATCTCCTTTACCGGATACAAACCTCCTTCTGCTTGTCCAGGTAGGCTTATGCCTCATTTCACTTTTCATGAAATTCACTTATGTTTGGAAAATTTAAGGAAGGTGTGGGACATATGCATAAATTAAATGTCTGTCCAGAGATAAGAAATAATATATCTTACGTGAGCCATGATCTGTCTATCACTATGCACTTGGCACTTCCACTGGCCAAAAAAGACCGGAAAAGGAGTATTTATTTTGTTCCTACTGTGGAACTAGTTCTGTGAAAGACAAAGAAGAAGAATGAAACGATAATGTGTCCGCGAGAAGTTTATGGTCCAGTAGGTTGGAGGGGCAGCCCATTAATGGCTTCCAGAGCTGAGGCAGGACTAATGAAGCCAAAAATGAGCGACCCGGAGGCTGAGGTCTGATCGCGGAGTCGCATGAGTATGGATGGGTCGCCAAATCTCTGTGAAGCAGAAGTGAAAGTGAGGGTGGGCCCAGCCAGATATGGTCAAAAGGCAGGACGGACTGAGTCCAACCAGGGTGGGATGTGGGTGTGAAAGAACCAGCACCACAGGAGCCCTAAGGCAGGGGGCAGGGCTTGAACACATACCAGGCAGGCTCTAGAGAACTTGCAAAGATTAGTGCTTTTGGTTGTAGGGCTGCTTACGGGAGGCTCTAGCTCTCCATCCCTGGCATCCTAAGCTCAGCATCTTAGGCAAGTGTGCAGGTTTTGATCACACAAGATAGGCTGCAATTAGTGCCATGAGTGAGAAAGAGATGTAAATAAAGTCCTAGGGGGGAGTTAAGAGCAGGAGGCATCTTACCTCATATGGTGTGAAATCAGGGAAGACGTCATGAAGGAAGTGGCGTTTGAACTGGGTCACAAAGGACTGGTGGTGCAGACCAAACTCTGCCTGGGGTTGGAGTTCAGCACCAGAGGCTGACCATCTTCAAGCAATAAAGGGAGGCTTCAGCAGAAAGGTGGAATAAATTTAGGAATAACGACATGAGGATGGGTTTAGAAAAAGGCTGGCCATGCCAGGGGTGTCAGCAAGGGATCAGGTAAACTGGGATCCTGCCTCTTACCCCAAAGGTTGAGCCTGGTTTTAAAGACTTGGTCATGAGCTGCAGCTGGGATCAGGGTATCATTCAGCCTGCGTTTGTGCAAAGTACCCAGGAAGGGTGTCACAGCTGTTTCAGTTCTCCCTGCTGAGCGTTATGACCAGTCCCAGAGTCTGGGCCTACAAGGTTGAGCTTAAATGAATGGAGGAAAATGGAGCTTGATATCAAGCTGTCGGTTTCCCTGAATCTTAGGTACCTTGGGTGCCATTTGGAGAGATGAGGGAGAAGGGGAAATTAATGGAGCACCTATTAAGTGCCAGGCAGCATGCTGGGGTTTTATATATCCCCCTCACTCCTTCAACCGTGAGAGGAATTGGTCCTGTACCGCAGATGAGGAGACCGCGGCTCGGGGGGGTTCAGTGACTTGCCCACGATCACACAGCTGGCATAAGTAGCGTAAGCACCTGACCACAGGGTCTAATCAGTATGGAGCACAGCCTAGTCAGGCCCCGCACATCACTTGCCCGGATTACGGTTAATAGCTCTTAGCGTTTTGCACCGTTCATTTCTCCCCACGTCAATCCAGTCTTATAGCCTATGGCTGCCTAGAGGAATTTTGCTAAAACTCTGCTCTTTATCATATTACTCTGTGCATCGAAAACCTCCAGTGACCTTGTGGTACCCGAATTGTCAAGGTCTTCCATCATCTGGCCATATTTGACTCTTCAGCATTATTTCCCACTACAAATATTTACTGTCCACCTATCTTCGGCTAGGTTCTGGGGAAATAGAGATATAAAGGCATAGTCCCTACCCTTATAACGTGCTAACCAGTATACTGAAAGTCTGTACGGTATATAAACTACTGTAGAGGAGGGAGTGGCCAGCTCAGCCTGGGAAATGGAGGAAGGCTCATTAACAGTTATGAGCCCTGACCTGGCCCAGGTGCTGGGGAAACAGAGATGAATGTCATGGCCCCTTCCTCCCAGGAGTTTCCTGTCGGATAGGGGTAGCTGACATCGAAACAAAAATTCCCGACGTGGTGTGATGGGTACAGTAGCAGAGGTGTGTACTGAGGAGGGAAGTGGTGTAGAAAAGGGATCGTATGTTTTTGAAGGGTGTGCAGAAGTTTGGGGGTTTACCTGGGAGAAGAGGAGGAATACCCTTGTCATTAACCATTTAATATCCACTAACTGGTCCGCTTCTTCCCCCGCCTTATACTAGTAATCCTTGGGAAGAGAACGGAGTTTTTCTCAAAGGCTTGAGATTTAATGAAAAGTTGGTATACTTTCAATGAAGAATGGTCTTAAGTCATGTTTAAAGAGCTTTCCCAGGCACAGTGATGCTTTCTGAGAGGAGTGACTGCTGGAAAGTGATGGCAGTGGATGTTGGGCATGATATAGTCAGAGTGAAATGGCTCCCATTGTACCAAGATGCTGGACAGCCCAAGGGGGAGACAGAAGCAAAGCATAGCCGGGAAATATCTGTGTTCCTAAGAAGAGACAGATTGAATCTCTTCCAGTGGATTGCCATTGGCCAGTCCTACCTCTTCACACATCAGCAGCAACACCACTTTTGAGTACAAGTAACTTTGATGCAACTGACCATAGAGGTTAATAAGATCAACACTGGTTTGGAGGAGAGGGCAGGTGACCTAGGCTTAGTGAAGTAGCCCACGAGAGAGGTAAGGCCAGCAGGTTGACAGTGTCTGGAAGTCAGTTGCTTCTGATAGCGTTTAGATTGGGGACATGCCACCTCAAAGCAACCTCAGTTTCCAGGCCCTGAGGGTGCTTTCCTGCGGGCGTCAGAGGCTGGTCCCTTGATTGCCCTCAGTCCTGGCAGAGCTGGTCTGTGGGGCTGATCTTCTTGGGTTCCAGCACCCCGCTTTGTGACTGCAACTGGGGGCGGGTTTTTCTCTGAAGTACATTAGCTGGCTGTAATAAGAACTTGTCACAAGACAGTGAAAGAACACCGACAGTTTAAATTGCTCAGTGCTTCGGGAGACCATGAAAACAGTGGTTATTGCATCACAGCTAGGTGAATAAATAACAAACGCAAATTAGCTTTAGGAAGAAGGAAGACAAAAAAGTAAATTCTTCTGTGTATCTTGGGTTCTCTCATGCCATTTCAAATGTATAACATTTTCATCTTTAAAAACAAATATGTATTTGTCATTGAGTCATTAAGTTAAATTTAAAAATCAGATTGTAAAATTATTTAGATCAAAGAGATATCTGGGGGGGACATTTTGAGATCATGCCCATGAGGAACAACCTAGTGAATAATATTTCGACCTTCTCCAACAAAAAATATTAAACACCATGCCATTTTGAAGTAACATATCCTCGTTCTATAAACTCAGAATAAACCAGTAATGAAAAAATTACTGAGAGAAATAAAAGTGAGGCATACCTTAAAAAAAACAAAAGTAGTTCCCTTTTCCCCGCTGTGCTTCCTGGCTAAGTCGTGGAGAAAAGTCTGCCACAGGGCCACTCATGGGATGAGGGAGAAGCATCTTTTGTCTCACTACAGAAAGCGGTGCATCTTTCTGCAGTGTTTCCCCGTTCCTTTTTCTCTTGCCCTTGACAAATGTTCAGGCGGGTAGCAGAAGTGGTAGCCTGTTCTCTGGTAGTTTCTCTTAAACCAGAGAATCTAGCATGGAGTTAGAGAGAAGCTTTCCCCTTTACTGGTGGGCAGTGTCAGTTCCTGGTACCTGGGAGACCAGATTCACAATATGAACAGACAATGTGTCTGGGGCAGACAGCGACTTCCTTCTTGGATATCATGACCGTCATCTCAGGACACTGGAGGTGGCTCTGTTTAACTGAAAATGCAACTTGGAAAAAGAAAAGAAAGTAACAACTGGAAGGAAAAAGTCCCCTGGTGGGAAGGGTGAGAGGGAGGGATAGATTGGGAGTTTGGGACTGACATGTACACACTGCTGTATTTAAAATGGATAACCAACAAGGACCTACTGTATAGCACAGGGAACTCTACTCAATATTATGTAACAAACTAAATGGGAAAAGCATTTGAAAAAGAATAGCTACATGTATATGTATAACTGAATCACTTTGCTGTACACCTGAAACTAACACAACATTGTTAATCAACTACACTCCAGTATAAAATTTTAAAAAAGATAAATTTCTTAAAGCTTAGAAGTAAAAAAAAACCAAAAGTCCCCTGGTGATCCATCATGAGTGACACTAGCCCCATTGGCGAGAAGAGAGTCAGTTGCTCAGACCTTGGATTTACCATTCGTTCTTTCACCCCACAGGGAACCACTAGGACATTCCCTCTACTATTGTACTTCTCTAATTAATAACTTAGTAGATAGATGAGTTCACAGATATGAGGCTGTTTATAATTCTTTTCATGGGTAAACCATACTTTTGTTGTTTACCAAATACTCTGGCAGTAAGAGTGTTCCTTTAAAAGACAATGGAACACTTGCCCAAGGGATGCAGGGTCATTCAGGTTCTAAACATTTCAAGGCGGTGACAGGTACCAATCTGGTTTTCAATTTCTAGAACTTCTTCCTGGAGGCCTGGCACTGTGGAGTATCTCCCAGTCTGCTGTATTATGGTCGTTCAGCCATCACTCCTGTTATTTGTTTTAACTTACATATACGATCAGGTGGCCTTAAATGTTCAAGTGGATTTTTTAAAAAAGGAAAAAGAGGCGTGGAGACAGGAAAGAATTTTCCAAATAGAAAAAATATATGTATTCTTCAGAATCTACTATTGTTGACCATCAGGGTGTAGTTCCCCTTTTATACTTTGGACAGTTGCCCTATCTTGTTTTAATTCAGATCTGTTGACATTTTGGTTTCACTTATAACATTTTCTCTTCTGCTGTCATGCTGTAGATATTTCATGTGTAATAAGCTATTATTATTGTTCTCAGGATGGATTAGAGTTTTCATAATGGAGTGATAACTCATTGAAAGCTACCATAAAATCTATATAGGCTCAAATCCAAAAGAATTTCCTCAGCTCCTATTATGTGTCAAGAGTAGACATTCTGCTAATTTGCATGTAACACTCCCACTGTGTGGGATACACCTGCATATTCAAGCTGTGAGAAATCATGTGGGTGAAAGGTTTTCTTTTAAAGATAGTTTAGTTGTGGGCTGGAGGACAAAGAAACGGCAGAGTTACGGCTGTTGTTTTTAATTCCCAGATACTATTGATGTGGGGTAATTAATATTTGTTGCGTTAGTAATAATCTGATCACTCTCTGAGATGAGAGGTGGTGATCCTATTTTGAGTATCATTTTGATAATGATTTTAGTAA